>NC_139569.1:6785355-7385355 GCF_965112155.1 Podarcis liolepis | reverse complement strand
TCCACCCAGTTAGTCCCAGAGAACACCAACCACCTCGACGTGACAAGCACCATTCTGGGGGCACTGGGTGTGTGTGTGTTATTCCATCCTTCTCCTCCCCTGTATCTTAGGTCCTTTGTCAAGGGACATTTGTGTTGGGCACCAAATAGCAGTTTCTGGGGAAGGCCCCGGTTGTAATTGGCTGAACGCTTCTTCCCTCACCTCAAAGCCATAGATATCCAAGACGGCGATGGACAGGGTTTCTTGCCTGGGGTAGGTGAGCCTGTTAATCCTGTCGATGAGCCAGTTGAAGAGCAAGGAGTAGAGGATCTTGGCAATGGCATCTCTGAGGGAAAGAGGAAAGGAAAGAACACACGCACAAGCGCTGTGGGCAAAGAAATGGAAGAAGACAAGGCCACAAGCAGGGGTGCTGAGGGTGAGTGGCAGTATTTACACATGGCTCTCTCCATTATGGTTGTGGAGATGGATGGGGCTTCTGTTTACCTGGCATCAACGGCACTGTCGACAGTGAGGGGTGTGTATATCTTTTCTCTCATGGTTTCCTGTCGAGAAAGTGAAGGAAAAAGAAAGATGGCTTCCCTCCGATGGTTGGCGCCAGTCACACAAACTATCATGTCCCCACCACCACCACCTCATGGAATCTCCCCTGTCCTAACACCTTTCTATTTTGATTCTCTGGCCCCATATCTGCACAAACTTATTATCCCAAAATACAGACGTGCTTTTACACTTGCAAGACTGGATGTTTTGCCATCTGCGGCACTTGAGGGTCGTTTCCAAAAGATCCTGCCTGAGAAACGTCTTTGTCCCTGTGGAGATGGTAGCACCGAAACAGCGGCACATGTCCTCCTGTCTCTACAAAGACCTGAGGAACAAGATCATCACCTCACTCGTACTAAGCATCCCAGGGCGCTCAACCACTGCCACAATGTCCTTTCTTCTATCAGATCAAAATGAGCAGATAACAGCAAAGGTTGCTAGGTTCATAGCAGGGGTGATCAGAATAAGGGCCACTAACTGGCTGCTGATTCAGGACTTTAAATTGTGCTCTTATATCAAATTTCCCTTTCTGCGTATACTGTAATGTTTTATTGTTGCTATGGCCATTGGCTACTGTGAATAAAGTTTTATCTATCTATCCGCCGTCCTAATCCACAGGTGCTGCTGGGATCAAACTGGAAGCTCTTGAGTCCATCCACTGTCCCACCAGGTCAACTGGCTGGGGGGCAAGGATGACTGCAGTAATCAATGAGATACCTCTAGGCAGAGCCTTTTTACCAAGAAGTCAGATGACCACATTCTCCTTCCTGCAATGTAACATATAGGGCATAGCAACACTCTTTGGTCTAAGCAATTCATCACTAAGGAAAGGGAAGCACTTGTCCCTCCCTGAGCAACCTGCTGAGTAATCATGCCTATTATTACTATAATTTATGGTGACGTTTATATAGAAGCCCATAATAAACAAACATTCCCTGGGCAGCTTACAACAAAATATTAAGAGCACAATTTATTATAATAATAATAATTAAAAACTAACAGGCAAACAATAGAGCCCGCCTGTGGGTCAGTGCATCTGGCTGTTAACCAAGAGGCTGGTGGTTCAAGACTAGATGAACCTTGGGGCCCTTCCAACTCTAAAATTCTATGATTCTATAATTAAAGGTAACAAATAGATGCATTGCCTAGAAGCAGCACAAAATATTCAACACTCCAGATTTTTGGTGGTTGTTTTTTTATAAAGAAAAACAGTTCAGAATTCCAGGTAAGAATAAAAGGGTCTCTGCCTCCTGAGCCCTTTAATTGTTATTGTTGTTGTTTGGTTGGTTTTCAAAGCAAAGTTTTACAATCACATATCCAATATATAACATAGAAAGAAGATTCCAAGGAATCTCCTGGACTTCCCTCGTCCCCTTTGTGGGTCCTATTGTTAGTCATTTCCTCCTGCATCTTTTATAATAATCCAAATATTTGACATCTCCATCATCTCCAAAATCCACCATTAAACTACAAGTGTTATTCCGGTCCTGCTAACAGTTTTAATTGTTTACAATGGTTTTTAAGATAAATTATAATTTTTTCCCATTCCTTATTGAAATTTTGGTCTTCCTGATTTCTGATTCTTCTGGTCATTTTTGCCAATCCGGCATAACACATCAACTTAATCTGCCATTCCTCTCTGGTAGGGTCCCTACCAGGGTCCTTTAACTATTCTTGGCCCGGAAGCAGAGCAGCAGACACCTGCCCTTCAATGCCCATCCTCCCACCTCCGCACTCAGGGCTGCCTGCCCCTTTACCGTCACTTTGAAGGTGATGGACTTCTGCAAGCCCTCGGGGGAGATTTTCAACAGATCAGCCACAACGCGGATCTCCCGGGCGCTCACCACCGAAGCCACCTCCTGGCAATCTGTCTGCAAAGCACCAAGTCAAGGCATGTTTGCAAAGAGGCTGGGCGACCTTATATTTATTTATGGTTGACATTCAAGAACATACAGCAAAAACAGGCTGCTGGATAAGGCAGCATCTCCTCCAGCATCTGGTTGTCACAGAAGTCAATCAGGTGCCTGTGGGAAACCCACAAGGAGGACCCAAGAGTAGCACATTCCCTTCTTGTGGCAACTGGTATTCAGGAGCATTATTGCCTCTTGCCATCATGGCAAGTAACCACTGACAGCTCTCTCCTCCATTAATTTGTCCAATCTTATTTTAAAGCCATCCAATTTGGTGACCACGACTGCCTCCTGTGGGAGTGAGTTCCAAAGGTTAACATTGTATTGCATAAGAAGTCCTTTGTTTAATTTATTTGTCCTATATTTTTCAGCAGTCAGCATCATTGGCCATCCAACCAGTGCCGGATTAAACCCTGTTGAGGCCCCTAGGCAGTCAAAATCTTGGGGGAGCCCTTGTGAGCAGGTTCTAGTGGGATAACATTGAACTAAGAAAGCTTGAACTTTTAACTCCGTTTCAAGATCAAATCAATATTATTTTGATCTGTTGTCATGGGGCCCCCCAAAGGTTTGGAGCCCATAGGCAGGTGCCTACTCTGTCTCTTTGGCAATCTGGCACTGCGTCCAACAAGAGAAGGAGAAAAACTTGTCTCTATTCCTTTTCCCCATGACAAGCATCATTTTATAAATTTGTAAGTATTATGCCACCTCTTTCGCTATACTTGGAAGTCCCAAATGCTGCAACATTTCTTCATAGAGTCACTCCATTTGCCTGATTGTTTTAGTTGTCTTTTTCTGAACCTTCTCCAATTGTAATATTTGTTAGTTAGTTAGTTAGTTAGTTAGTTAACTAGTTACTATGTATATTTGTCTGTTTATTACCTGCCCTTCACCCTAAGGTCCCGGGGCAGGTTACAACATTAAAACAATATTCAAAGCAGTTTGAAGCAATCTATGTTCATAAAAACCAGGTGGGTTCTGAAAATATACATCTACAATACCTTTTTTGAGATGAGGCGACCAGAACAGTACATGGTATTCCAAATGCAGCCACCCCATTGATTTGTTTAGTCGGCATTATGATATTGGCAGTTTTATTTTCAATTCCTTTCCTAGCTAACCCCAGCATGGGATTTGCCTTTCTCACAGCAGCCGCACACTGGGTCAGCTTTGCCCAGTTTTCATGTGTGAAAATGGGAGTTGACCTCCCCACACTCCAATTTACATTTTTCACACTGGTTCGCTCTTGCTTGCCTCCCCCCTCTTTGCACCAATACAATTAAAAGTTCTTGCTGGCTACATGATCCAGGCAGTCAGGGACCACGTAGTCAGGAGGAAAACATCAAGGCACCACACAGCCAACCAGACTACATCTCGAAGCTTCCTGCTTCCTCACTCTGGAAGAAGAAGTGGAGTGGTTTATAGGTTGTTTTTTTTTAGCCTTTCCTTAGAATGCACACTAGACTTACATTTCCATCCCAGTAACTAACCTCGTATTTTTCAAAGTAGACATTCCCCAAGTGTAGAATGGAAGACAACATGCGGAAGATGCTGTCCTGGTCGTGGGCAGTGAAGTGCAGGATTTCCATGGCGTCGAGCAACCGGTGAAAATCCTCAGTGTCCACCTTGCCAGGGATCTCGCAGTTGCCTCCCTACATACGATGAAAGGAAGGCATTTGTTCCCCGCAAGGGAATGCAGACCCTGGGGGTGAAAAAGGCTCTCTGCCCCTGGTCAAGACCCTCGTCTGATTGGGACCACCGCCTGGGACAGAGCACCATTCCTCCTTGATTGAAATGTTTGGGTATTTGTAAGAATAATATCCAGCACTTTTCTCCTTCTGTTCCATAGGCATTTCAAGGAGAGGACCATACCTGGTTCAGGTAATAGTATGTTTCTGCCTCTTGAAGGCCGAATTTCCGCTTCTGCTGAGCAGGGAGGCCAGCCAGCATCTCGTAAAATATATGGTAGTTCCGTTCGTTATTGGACTATATGGCAAGGCAGGGAATACAAGAGGGAATCATTAACAGGACAAGTATGGATATAGAAACAGCATGAGACAGATTTCATTTATGTGCTGATTTATTTATTTTTAAATAGCCATACATAATTTTTTTGTATGAATAGCTGATGTCTAATTTAAACTTTTATATATATATATATATATATATATATATATATATATATATATATATATATGCAGGTTTTGGTGTCCTCGGGTGTCTTCCCGTGTAAAAGTTGGGGTGTCTAGGCGACGTTTCGACGAGGTCTCACTCGTCATCTTCAGGCTGGTGCTTTCGGCTTCTTGTTGCTGGAACAGAGCAGGATCTCAGTGTTTGAGTTCCTATAAATACTGTAGAGGGGTGTGGTGTATTGCCTCAAAAGTTCTGGGCAGAGGGGAAGTTCCCAGGCTAGTGTTCTTTTCTTCTTTTGTTCCTTAATTACTTGAGGGATATCTTGAGTGATTTCTTGAGTGATATTCTGAGTACCACTTAGGTGGGTCATTAGGTGTGGATTAGTTGCTAAAGCCTTCGTGTCTTGACCTCTTGAATTTGTGAAGAGTTTTTCTGGGAAGATGGCTGTACTGCACTTAGTTGTGCTTTGGCTTGGCTTCGTGTATAGGGGCGAGCTGTGGTTTTGTGCCCTGTGCCAGCCAGATCTGTGTAGGGATTGCAGGGGGGTGCAGCATCCGGAGTTGCCACTATGGTTTGGTTACTGGATGGTGTCTGTAATTTATCTGTGGAGAGGGTCTGGGTTTGGGTCTGGTGTGGTTGATTGGTGGTGGCGTTCTGTGTGCCTCTGGATCTGGTGTCGGTTTTTGTGGGGAGGGCTAATTTCCAGATGTCTGGCAGGCGGGACGTGTCGTCACGCTTGTTCATGTTGTGAGGGTGTTTCTCTATCTCGATGGCTTCCATGATTATTCTCTTGTGGTGATGTTCCATGTTAAAGAGCAATTTGGAATCTGCAAAATTAATTTCGTGTCCTGTTTCTTTCATGTGTTGGAAAAGAGAGGAAGATTTTTCTTCTTTTTTGACGGCATTCTTGTGTTCTGCGATACGTGCATTTATTCGTCTGTTTGTTTGTCCAATGTACGTGGCTGGGCAGACTTTGCAGGGTATTTCATAGACCCCTTGGTTTTCCAACTGGATTTTATCTTTGGGGTTTCTGAGGATATTGGCTATTTTTTGGTTGGTGCAAAAGGCTGTTTTGATATTGTGTTTATGGAGGATTTTGCTAATTTTATCTGTAGTGCCCTTGATATAAGGAAGGAGGGCCATGCCATTGTTTTCTTCCGTGTCTTGGTTTTTGGGGGGTGTTTCTTTTTGGATTAGCTTCTTAACCCTGTTTTGCTGGTATCCATTGGCGATTAACACATTTGAGAGATTCTGTAACTCAGTTGTCAAGTGGTCTTTGTCAGCCAGGCGTTTGGTTCTGGAGATGAGGGTCTTGGCTACGGAGTTTATTTGTGCAGGGTGGTGGTGTGATTGAGCATGTAAGTAGCGGTTGGTGTGTGTTTTTTTCCGGTAGATAGTGTGTCCTAGGGAGCCATCAGGTTTTTTGTAGATTAGGACGTCAAGGAAGGGAAGCTGGTTGTTGGCTTCTATTTCCATAGTGAATTGTATTTTGGGGTGTAGGCTGTTGAGATGTGTGAGGAAGCTATCTAGTTTTTCTTTCCCGTGTGGCTAGATAGCTAGATAGCTTCCTCACACATCTCAACAGCCTACACCCCAAAATACAATTCACTATGGAAATAGAAGCCAACAACCAGCTTCCCTTCCTTGACGTCCTAATCTACAAAAAACCTGATGGCTCCCTAGGACACACTATCTACCGGAAAAAAAACACACACCAACCGCTACTTACATGCTCAATCACACCACCACCCTGCACAAATAAACTCCGTAGCCAAGACCCTCATCTCCAGAACCAAACGCCTGGCTGACAAAGACCACTTGACAACTGAGTTACAGAATCTCTCAAATGTGTTAATCGCCAATGGATACCAGCAAAACAGGGTTAAGAAGCTAATCCAAAAAGAAACACCCCCCAAAAACCAAGACACGGAAGAAAACAATGGCATGGCCCTCCTTCCTTATATCAAGGGCACTACAGATAAAATTAGCAAAATCCTCCATAAACACAATATCAAAACAGCCTTTTGCACCAACCAAAAAATAGCCAATATCCTCAGAAACCCCAAAGATAAAATCCAGTTGGAAAACCAAGGGGTCTATGAAATACCCTGCAAAGTCTGCCCAGCCACGTACATTGGACAAACAAACAGACGAATAAATGCACGTATCGCAGAACACAAGAATGCCGTCAAAAAAGAAGAAAAATCTTCCTCTCTTTTCCAACACATGAAAGAAACAGGACACGAAATTAATTTTGCAGATTCCAAATTGCTCTTTAACATGGAACATCACCACAAGAGAATAATCATGGAAGCCATCGAGATAGAGAAACACCCTCACAACATGAACAAGCGTGACGACACGTCCCGCCTGCCAGACATCTGGAAATTAGCCCTCCCCACAAAAACCGACACCAGATCCAGAGGCACACAGAACGCCACCACCAATCAACCACACCAGACCCAAACCCAGACCCTCTCCACAGATAAATTACAGACACCATCCAGTAACCAAACCATAGTGGCAACTCCGGATGCTGCACCCCCCTGCAATCCCTACACAGATCTGGCTGGCACAGGGCACAAAACCACAGCTCGCCCCTATACACGAAGCCAAGCCAAAGCACAACTAAGTGCAGTACAGCCATCTTCCCAGAAAAACTCTTCACAAATTCAAGAGGTCAAGACACGAAGGCTTTAGCAACTAATCCACACCTAATGACCCACCTAAGTGGTACTCAGAATATCACTCAAGAAATCACTCAAGATATCCCTCAAGTAATTAAGGAACAAAAGAAGAAAAGAACACTAGCCTGGGAACTTCCCCTCTGCCCAGAACTTTTGAGGCAATACACCACACCCCTCTACAGTATTTATAGGAACTCAAACACTGAGATCCCGCTCTGTTCCAGTAACAAGAAGCCGAAAGCACCAGCCTGAAGATGACGAGTGAGACCTCGTCGAAACGTCGCCTAGACACCCCAACTTTTACACGGGAAGACACCCGAGGACACCAAAACCTGCATTCCTGTACCCGTGAAAATCTACGAAAACATATATATATATATATATATAAAATTCTATGGTTTTATGCATAATTGTTGTAAGCTGCTCATATATTTTTAATGAATAGCAGTATATACATATTTTTATGCAGAAATAAAGTACAATAATAAAAAAACACCTTAAGTGGTTAACATAATAGTATAAAATATTCATTTAAAAATAATGATAAAAAAGCAAACAAAAAATTATCAAAATATGCATAAAAATCAACAGTACACACACACAAACGCACAAACACAAAATAAAAGTACATGTCTCAGTAGGCTTGCCTAAATAAAAATGTTTCAGCAGGCATAGAAAACAATATGGTTCAGCCTAAGAGCATGAGACTCTTAATCTCAGGGCTGTGGGTTTGATTCCCACCTTGGCCGAAAGATTCCTGCATTGCAGGGGGGCTGGACTAGATGACCCTTGTGGTCCCTTCCAACTCTACAATTCTATGATACTAAAATGCCAGTCAAGTGGCAGGTGTCCCTTTTGTTGGATTGATGGGAGCCAGTGTGGTGTAGTGGTTTGAGGGTAAGACTTGAACCTGGGAGACTTATAAGGAAACTCATGAGGAAGGAGGAAGAACCACGTATGTCAACGGTGAACCACCTGAGATCTTCAGATGGAGGGCATAATACAAATTAATTTTAAAAAAGAGGTCATTGGGTAAAAAAAGAGAATATAAATGCAATTAATAAATAGAAAGATAGATTTAGAACTGGCCTGCTATTTCCAAACTCTCTTGCAGAACTCTTGGGAAAAGCTCATCCTTCTCCTAAGAGTTCTCTCCCAGCTTGCAACATTTTACAAGTCAGGGAAATGACTCAGTAGCTTGGCCACACCTGCAAAGTAGATGGAGGAGCCATCTTTCTTTTTTAAAACCCTTGCTTACAACAGAAGATTATTAGGGAAATGAAGGAGAAGTACAGAGCCTAACCTGAAAGACGACCCTTGATTTCTCCAGAAGGTACTGCGAAGTAATGGCACCACAAATGAACCCATTGCTGCAGAGACAAAATTTAATACTTGTGTTGGGTCTTTTCCGTCCCGTAACACAGGTTCCCAACATGCACACTAACACAATGTAACACAACACGGTGGGAATCAGAACTTAATCAGCAGAAATTGCCCGTGCTTATTGCACATGGATATTAATCATGAAATGAGGTAATGATGTATATGACTGGTGAAAATTGAAATACTTTGTTTGAAACTTTATAAACACCACTGCCTGGACCACCGGGTGGTGTTGCAGTTTTGTGGAATGATCCGACTGCAACCTATTGCTTTGCAATAAACAATGTTGGAATCCTGACTCCTCACATTTCTGAGTTTTATTGGCATAAACTCAGGAGATCAGCTATTTTTGGCTTACAACACTTCTACATTCCGACAAGACACAATCTCATTTATTATTATTATTATTATTATTATTATTATTATTATTTTATTTATACACTGCCCTCCCCGGCCAGAGCTGGGCTCAGGGCGGCTGACACCAGTAAAATTACATTAAAAACATAATAGAAAAATAAATAAATATCCAGCCTGATTGACAACTATAGGATCCTGGACCCAGTAGAAGGTACTTTCTATTATTTCAAACCTGAGGTGCCATGAGAAAGGAAGAGCATATTGTGCACCAACATATCAACAGGGACAGGCCAGGGCTGTGGCAGCAATCCCCAATTCCATAGTTCCCAGAAGCTTGAGTCAGTTGTAACAACAAACTGTGGTTTGCATAGGTGCCACAGCACCACCCGCGTCCCAAAACACTATAGAATCTGATGCTAAGCAGCAAAGCAAGGTAAAATAAGTAGCAGCAGTGCTGAAGCAGATCTAATAGCTACTTTATAAAAAGGCCTGGGTAAATAAAAAGTTGCTGATCAGGCATTGGAGAGACATGAGACTTGGCACCAGGTGAACCCCATCGGGGAGAGTATTTCCCAAGCAGGGAGCCACTATTGATAAGGCCCTTTCTTTGACTGCCTCACCTCTGGAGAAGGGTCTCAGAAGATGACCACAGCATTTTGGGCAATTTTATGTAGTTGTTAAAAAAATTAATTAACTAATTAACTGCCAGTTCACGAGAAAAATATTGTGGCTGGGTATACCAAAAAGCACAATACCACCATTAAAACATCACAAAATAAGGGAAAGGAATGCCCACCTCTAGGGTAGGGATAAGCAACGTGTTGCTCTCCAGATGTTTGGGACTACAAGTCCCATCATCCCTGACCATTGGCTAAGCTGGCTGGGGATAATGGGACTTGGAGTTAACCAACTGAAGGACACTGGGTTGGCTGCTCCTGCTCTAGGGACACCTCTGGCCTTACAAAGCACCATCATTAACTAGCCCAAAGGCAGCATAGTAGGAGGGCTTACAATTCCTTCATCTGCACTGGGTTTGGGGGGGCAGGGGCGGTTAAACAGCAGAATCCTGTGCATGTTTCCCCTTAGAAGTATGTCCTCATGAAAATTAATCAACATTTTAGTGCAAATTTCTCTTAATACACCCATTTGTATGCAATTTCCCCTAAACTACACAATTTTTTTTGCAAAGCAATTTCCCCTAATACATTATTTTCACTTTTATGTGAAAGCTTTCAAGAAAGATTTACGCTATGCATTTCTGCATAGGCTACATGGTGGAGAAATGCACTGCAAAATTCAGAAAAGGTGCACATTTTGAAGGATGGCTGCATTTTGGTTCTCCGATTGTTTTGGGAAGGGCGAATTACTGAAATGTGAACTGAATTTAATTTCTCAACTCATTCCTACTCAGGGCAGAGGACCCCTGTGCATGTGCTAATTTTATATTGTATAAGGTGCCTTTGGGCAAATGAGAATGGTGCTTTGCAGTTTACACAACAGCCTTACAAGCAAGTAAGAAATAAAAAAGCTTTTTTAAAAGGGAGGGAGAAGGGCAGGAGATCTGGGTCCTGATGCAAAAGATCTTGGGCTCATGCCCTCTGGGCCACCCCCTAACATGAGCCCAATATCTCATGGGCTGGAAACCTGAATTGCCTGCCAGTCGGTTGTAGCCTCATTGAAATTAGTAGTTCAAAGTTGGCCATGGCCATTAATTTCAATGGGTCTACTCTGAGTGGGACTAACATTGGCTACAACTCCCAGGGTAGGGGCATTAGGATCAGGGCCCTTTAAGAGTTCAGGCAGGGTCGTATGGGAGCATTAAGTATGCAGGCGGCAGGACAGCGGAGAAAAACTACAGAAAGACGCAGGGCGTGTGGTTTACTTACTCCTCCAGAAAGAGTTCCACAAATTTCCCAAACCTGCTGGAGTTGTCGTTCCGCACCGTCTTGGCATTTCCAAAGGATTCCAGCAGAGGAGTCGCTTCAAGGATCTGACTCGAGCGCCGCATAAAGCGAAATACAAAACAGGAGGAGAAAGCACACCGGCATGCGACAATGAGGGGGAGGATATTGTTTCCTTCGTTTAAAGCTCAAACTCCACAACAAATAATGGGGTCATCTCCCCACGCCCAGGAGACCCATCATGCAAGAAGGGTGCTCAGCAGGGTGAGTAAGGGGTGCACCTCAGAGAAAGGAGTGGCTTGGAGAGCATCCCAAGGGCCAGGTGTAGATGGTCTATGCTCTAGGGCTTAGTTGGGTGCATCTGAGGATCAAGAACTCTGCCAAGGGTGCCAAGATGTGCACATTTCACAGCAATGAAGACTGACCCATCAGCTGCAATGTTGCAGGTGTACAGCACATGTGGATATTCACATGGAAGGCAAAGGCTGACAACACACGCAATGTGCTAAGGGCTCACACATTTGTGGTTTAACCCCTGGAACAATCAACCCACCCTTGACTGGGTGTGATTTTTATGGCCAACTACCCTGCAACAAGAAATGTAGGGTGCATGTCACACACTCAGATCAGGGTTTGATGAGGCCCTAAGCTACTGAAGGTCATGGGGCCCTTTATATGTCCAGCTGTCTTTTGTCAACAACAAATTGTCACTGTTTTTTGTCTTGACTATTCGATATGGTAATTTATGGACCTAATAGGTATCAAAAGCCATTTGCACATAACAAAATATGTACATCATAGGAGCCTACACAACACAAAACACTGTTGCTGTATGTAAGTTTTATTTGTTTTTATCTTACATTTTGGAAATATACATCCAGTTTTTTCCCTTAATTTTTTTTGGGGAGGCCCAAGTGAGTGGGGCCCAAAGCTATAGCTTGTTTAGCTTATACATAAATCCGGCAATGACTCAGATCCTTCCCTAGTACCCCAAAACAAATAGGGTAGGACAGATGGGGCAACCGTAGAAGCTGCCTTTTCACAGTAAACTTGAAGGTTGGACCCTCCAATGCAACCCCCTTGCGTACGGGTCACCATCCTTCAAGGCACATCCCGAGGAGCAACTGACCCTTAATTCTTGATTATCCAGATTGGTGGTAGCTAACCCAAGCACGGAGGAATGGGAAGGGGCAGAGTACCCCCTCAGTGGTTAAACTCAGATTAGACCAAGGCAAATGAGGGACCAGTCTGCATGCAATTTAATCCATCCTTGGTTTCACTCTATTAAATCACAGCAAAACATTCACACTGCACACGGCTTCTCTGTACCTCTATCTGCGGAAGTGCATGAAGGAAGCAGAGGTTGGGAGGCAATCAGTGTGCAATTGATCAGAATGGCTCACGCTCTCCAACCCATCCCCTTTGCAGTTGCCCATCAAACAAAATTGGCAGTGCCACCCCAGAGATGGAGACTCAAGACCTTTTAATCAGATTAGGGGCTCATCCAGACTTCCTTTTGTGTCATGTTTTCAGGCACCGATCCGGCCTTCAAAGCTCTGCATCCAAGCGGTTTGTTTTTTGATCCCAGTCCTTTCCTTGGGAAAACTTGCATTTTACTGCTTAATTGGAGCAAAAAGCAATCACATTTTCTACAGATCGACATTTGCTCCAGTTCAGCAGTTAAACGTGGGTTTTCCTGGGTAAACGCTGGGACAGGAAAACCTCAACAGCACTCAGACACAAAGCTTTAAAGCCCAGATCTGTGCCTGGAAAGCATGGTGCAAAGGGAAGTCAGAATGGACCCCTGGTCTTGGACTGGCTCAGCTGCCTTCAGTCGGGCTGTTGTACCTGCTGTGTTGCAGTGTGCTTCTGATTTATCGCTGCCAGGTAACGGAGGATCAGTTTGGTGGCTTCCGTTTTGCCCGAACCACTTTCGCCACTATAAGCAATCAGGTGAACAAGACAGCCCTAGTTATTTATTATCATCTCTTCCTCGCGATGCTAAAACATACATGCTTGTAGGTTATGTATCAGTCTTGCAAACACTTGCAGAACTGGAGGAGGTTATGGGCTAGCTCGCCTTAACAGAACGCACCAGCCTTGCCAACAGGAAGATGGAAGGTGTTGCACTCAGAAGTGGCACAGAAAGCTCACCTGATAATAATACACTGGTTGATTTTGGCATCTCTCAGTTTGCTGTAGGCGATATTGGTGATTGCGAAAAGGTGCCTGCAAAAAGGAAGAGAGGATTTAAAAATCTGGCTTAAATTGCAATGCAGATATCAGTGATGTGCTTCCATCAAGCTAACATTCCAGTTCACCTGCATTGACAGTAGGAACCATAGTGTTCTGGGACTGGCTGCCTGGAGGGAAGCAGTTCTAGAGGACACTGGCAACACACTGAAATGCAGGAAGTACCTTTATTGTACTGACCTTTCCCCTCCAAGTCCTCAACAGCTGGGAAGATCCTTGAGAGCCACTTCATGTCAAATTAGACCAACCTTCACCAACCCGATGTTGTCCTATCAGCCCCAGCTAGCACTGTCATGGTAACCAGGGCTAATAGAGGTTATAGTCCAAAACATCTAGAGAACATCAGGTTGGCGAAGGCTGGATTGGACAAGATGGAGTGATGGTCTGACTCAGGATAAGACTGCTTTATGTGTAACTTAGCCACTGCTCTGGCTCCTGAGATTTCAGCAGACATACACACATACTTTCCAGAATACCTCTGTAGCCATGCTTTTTAAAAAAGCATGCACTTATTTGGAAGTGAACAATACACAGCGCGTTGCCTCCAGATCCAATCTGTAAGCAGCAGAGACTTACGGTGGGTTCTCCCCCAAGGCTTTCCCTTCATATTGCAGCACGTGGTCTGTCCCGTAGATGTTGTACATTTTGTAAGGATTCACAGACACTAAGATGCTACCTATATAGGTCTGGAAGAGAAAGAGAGAAATTCAGCGGAAGGGATAAGCTCTGAATGCATGCATGACACTACGACCTGCTTCACACATAATGCTAAGCCATGGTTTATTCCATTCTTGCCTATTAAACCATGGTTTAGTTTTACATGTGAACCTTTAACTATGATTTGCTTACTGCAAAAAAACCACATGATCTGAAGCCATGGTTTGCTGTTGGTTTATGAACCTTGATTTGTTTTAAGTCTAGCTTGAAATCCCAGAACCTTTCCTTAACAAAGATTTGTTTGGTTAAGACAGTCACAAAGCCACAAAAGCATGAGACAAGAGATGCTGTAAAATGAAACAAACCATGGAGAAACAAGTCATGGATTTTTTGATCATCTGTGGGACAACTCCTGGTTTGTTAACCATCCGTAATGGTTTAGCATTATGTGCAAACCAGGCTTCTCTCTGTGTGTGTATTGAACACCAAGCACAGTCAAGTGAAGTAGAACCTTACCAAGCAGCACAGTTACTCATTAATAAACAACCCAACCTACTTGGTTGGGTGGTTACTCAAAAGTAATTGGGTGCTTTGTGTCTCAAAACCACAAATAAGCAAGAACAGAACCTACTGGATGTAACCTTAGCATTACCTGGAGCTCCTTCAGAACCTTTTCCTTCATCTTCCTATATTTTGCTTTCATTTATGCATTTGTTAATTTAAAAATCCAATATTTTTACTTTATTTTAATAATTGCATCTTTATTTCATCCTTCCCCGCCCCTACGAGCTGGATGGTGTGCACCCGCCTTCTGGTGCCCTTCATATGTTTTGGATAACAGCTCCCATCAGACCCAGCCAGCACACAGCCATATGTTGCTGGAACTGATGGGAGCTTAGTTGGTTGGGGGATGGCTTGTATACAGAATTCACTTCCCGCCTCCCAACCCCAGTTCCCACTTTTATTGCTACAACAATCCCAAGATCTCCCAGAGTGCTTTGTGGCTTAGTGAGGATTTGAACACTGCATGGGCCAACACTGCATCCACAGCACCATGCTGGGTTCTTTCCCAGTACTTCATTAAGCTTTGGAAATAAGCAAAAGCGAAAGGACAACAACCAACTTACATAAATTAGTCCCCGGTCAAACCTCAACCTGATGTTGTTAAGAACCGCATTCTCCTGGAGGTCTCTGCAATGTACAGAAAGAAAGGACTTCTTTCAAAGACTATTTGTTATGTATTAGATATGTTATCATTAGGTTGTTGTACGCCAAAGAAAATGCAGTGCACATGGGGAGTCGGGGAAGAGATAATCCAGGCTTCTTCAACCTCGGCCCTCCAGATGTTTTTGGCCTACAACTCCCATGATCCCTAGCTAGCAGGACCAGTGATCAGGGATGATGGGAACTGTAGTCTCAAAACATCTGGAGGGCCGAGGTTGAGGAAGCCTGAGTCACAATCAATTACATATTATTTGCAGACAGAAAGCAACAAGAGCAAACACCAACCATATTCACTGAATTAATTTCCATTGCGGACATGGGGCAAACAAGCAAGCACTGGCAATTTCTACTCCCATTTTCGCTCTATTTCCCCAACATCCTTAGTCCAGAGGAGCAGAGAGTTTTGGACATTCACATTCATCGTTTTGGACATTCACAATATTTGTCTGGGATTCCCAGCATTTGCACCTGGAAAGCCCCCAGATTCCAAGCGTTCCTTAAATTAAATTATCCGACAGCAGTCAACTTACTCCAGCTGGGTCATGTCTTCCACAGCATTATCCCCGTGCTGCAGTGGGTGGGCTGGACATTGCAAGCTGTGGGTGGTGTGCATCTATATTTGCAGAGAGGAAAAGGCAATAAAATCAGCACATGCTCAGATCCCCCCCCCTGCACTTGACCCTCAAGGAAAATGCAGATTATCTTTTGTATGCAAATACATACAATCAATGCATTTATTATTCAGGGTATTATTTATTGCTATTAACGCCCGTTCTCAAAGCGGCTTTCAGCAATAAAATACAGCGGTACCATGGTTTGAGAACAGCTTAGTTTATGAACAACTTGGATTAAGAACTCTGCAGACCCGGAAGTAGGTGTTTTGGTTTGTGAACTTTGCCTTGGAAGCAGAACATGTTCCGCTTCCTGTTGAGTGTGTTCCATTTGTAAATTGAGTCCCCCGCTGCTATGGGAAAGCACACCTTGGTTTAAGAACGCTTTGGTTTAAGAACAGACTTCTGGAACAGATTAAGTTCATAAACCAAGGCACCCCTGTATGGCAAACAATATCAATGCATTGGAACTTATCAATTAAAAAAGAGAGCAGTTATACAACTGGTGGGAATAGACAGACTACAAAACTATTCCTGAATAAGGCACCTGGGGTGGTTGTGACAGTGGCTGGTTCAAGACGCAGGGTACTATATACAAAGTGATTTATAGCATGTTGTCATGGGCTGGTTGGATACAGAGGAGCGGTGGGAGGAACCAGCTGGGGAACCCCCGAGGGGAAAAAGGCTCAGAGCCAGGGGATTGAGGTGAGACGACAACAAGTGGTCAGAGGGAGAAGACTGGGAAGAGGATGTGCTGGAAGCTGAAGAGGTAACAGGGTTTAATGAGTAGGGAGAGGCTGTGGTAGAAAGGAGTCCAGAGTCAGAAGCAGGAGCAGAGGCTGGAGAGGAGAGGGGCCAGGAGGCAGAGATGAGCCAGGCTGGTGAAGAATCCAGGGAATCTTCCCCTCCTGCTGCGACAAACTCACTTGTCTCCCAGAACATGAAAAGGAATGAAGAGGGTGGAGCAAAGAAAGGGAAGATGAAGGCGTCTCAGATAGCTTGGGAAGGACCTGGAGAAGAAACAGACTTAGAAAGCTGTGGACCTTCAGTCCTCACAACTGCCTCACTGGGACAAGGTCAACCGGGAAGAGTTGGGGTGCTTACTTGGCCTGAGCTGTTGTTTGTTTGTTTGTTTGTTTGTATAAAGAGTTAACTTCACTGACATCTTGTGAGATATTGCTGACCTGACCCTGACACCCGTTCTGACATATAGAGTGATTGAGAGGATATATAAGCTGCCTGGGGAAGGAACTGTGGGGCAGGAGCTGCCCCATCCTCATGGCCTGAACGTTGTCAGAGTGGTTTAACAGCCAGCCTCTCTTCACAGGGAACTCTGGGAATTGTAGCTCTGGCACAGGAATAGGGGCCTCCTAACACCCCTCAGGACACTTCACAAACTACACCTCCCAGAATTCTCTGGGGGAAGCCATGAGCGGTATTATAGTGCATTAAATGTATGGCGTGAATGTGGCCCAAGAGCAGGAGCAAGGGAGCAAATATGCCTGCTGTCACCGATAGTTGCATTGAAGGGCCTTGCTAAACTCCTGAGGAACCCCCAGGTGCCCTCTAACCCCCCACTCCTAACCCTTTAGCCACCTTGACTGTAAGTAAAACAACAAAGGGTTAAAAGGTATGTAGAGTATGGGGCTACCAAGTCCTAATTCTTACTCACGTCATCATGCTGTCTCAGCTGAATCATTTCAGACTGTGGGGAGGCACTGACATGATTGAATTGCATGCACTAGCCCCCCCCAAACCCCCCTCCCCATAGAAAACTAGCATGTCAGACCTAGACCCCTCCTTGACATTCTAGATTTCTATGCATAGGTTATATATAGATAGATATATTACAAAAGAACACATGGTTATGTGAGGCCCCCCCACCTGCACCAGTGCAGCCTAGACACAAGTTGGCTCTATCCCTGATGCTTTTGAAAGGCCAAACAATTTTTTAAAAAGTAAATTTTTATCCTATCCCTTGTCCAAGTAGCTCAAGGGAGCATAGATGGTTTCCCTCCTGCTTCATTTTAACACCTAGTAAGCTTCATGGAAAAGTGGGGATTTGAACCCTGATCTCTCAAGTTCTGAACCAACGCTCTAACCTTCACACCATGCTGGCTCTCTATAAACATTCCCACTGCTTCTAGGAAAGGTATGGATAATCCCCAAGAAAGTGGTGGAGGAGGAGGAGGTGTTGCTTAGCAACCATGCAGACTGGCCTGATCTTTACTGAGGTAACACGTGCCCTGATTGGCTGAGTGCTTCTGAGGGAGTTTTCCTCCGTATGTTTGGTTGTATGTCTCCCTCCATGCACAAGGCCCGAACTAAGAAAGACAAAACCTCTCTATTCCTTTCTCCTCAAATCATACACTGTTGTTGTTCAGTTTCGCTCAGTAAAGTGTTATCGAGACTTTTCTCCCTGGGCTCTGTCTGTGTTATTTAACTGACTTTGCTTACAGGCAGCATCTCGTTTTCAAGCCTGCCGTGGTGCCCTGTTTGTTGGTATTGAGTCTGTAAAGGCAGCGGCAGAAGATTGGTAAGCAAATACTTATCAAAAGATAAGCTCCTCAAAGCTGGGCTTTGAATGATGATCCGCTTCAGGCAGCTCTGCTCAAGGCAGCAGGAGTCAGCTTCGCTCTAATTAATACTCTCCTCCTGTTCCATGCCAGCTCCATGTCGGAGATCAGGTCCCTAAATTTACATACAGCTCTTTTGCTCCGACAGGCAGCTTGTGCCTCTAACAGGGGCTACTAACCCTGATGGCTGTGGTCTGCCTCCACTGTCAGAGGCAGCAAATGTTTCTGAATACCAGTTGCTGGAAAAAGCAGGAGGGGTGACTGCCGTTGTGTTCAGGCGCTGCTTGTGAACTTCCCATAGGGGGTTCAATTTGGCCACTGTGAGAAGAGGAGTCTGGACTAGATGGGCCCCTGGCCTCATCCTGCAGGCTCATATAACTGCAAACTTAACTGAATTACTTCCCATCCCTGAGTGAGACCTTGCGAGTGAAACTGATCCAGAATTCCAAGAGAACCTGGACAGAAAAGTCCGGTTCAGGATAACCTTTCCACTTCCACCCACCCCTAGTTCCCAGACAAGGGCCATCCCAAGGAGAAGGGCAAAATGTGCCCCACACAAACAGATTTCATGGACAGTTGAATCTTACTTCATTACACGGGCAACAGGATCCTGAGGGCACTCGGCTAGTTATGGGGGCACAGGACAGGTATTGTGCCAAATCAAACTCTTGCCTCCCAGAAGAGGCCAGGGAAGAAACAGCTAGGGAAGCTGTCCTCCCCTGCACATCCGCTGCCTGAGACAGTTACCACACTCTGCCTAACGATAGGGCCGGCCCTGTTCTGCTCCACTCCCCTTCCCCATCACAAAATAGTACAGGATTCTCCTTCAATTACCTTGCACCGCCACCTCTTGCTCATCCCACCAAATTCTGTGTGGTGCATCGTTGACCCACGTGTCAGGTACCAAGCCAAGCCACTGCCTCCCTGGAAAGATGTCGATGGGTTCAAGCTCCCCGAGGCCCAATCGTTGGCTGCCTGGTGCCGGGGGCTGTTCTGGTTTTGCATGCGGGATTTCCTCCTGAAGGAAGAGCCGATTCGCTGGATCTGGGGCATGACGACTGCGTACCTCCCAAAGCTGTCCTCCGCGTCATTTTCATGCAGCTCGGCGGGTGAATAGGCAGCTTCCCAGCTTCCCAGGTGGTTATTCCGAACGGGTGAGGAACGGGGAAGGGGAGGGCTCCCCCTTCCCATGTTGTAGGCGGGCCCCTTAAACGAAGCTGCCCTTTGGGACAAGGGGCTGAGGTTGGGCCCTCCCAAGTGGCCAGGATTGCCCCCAGAAATGGCGTAGGACCAATTACTATCCCAGGCCTTGCGGGCCAGTTTCGGAGTCGGTGACCGGGAGTGGCCGGCCAACCCTGCTTGCTTCGATGATGGCGGTGGCGGAGGCGGTGGAGGAGCATCCTCATAAAATAGACGCCTGGAAAAGGGGGGCAACTGTCCAGGGATGTGATCAGCCCGTGCCTGGGACGCATTCCTATCTTTTGTGCTGCTTTTTGTCAGGGAAGGGGGACGCCTGATGGACGAAACAGCCTGGGCCATCCCAGCTAATGGCTGTCCGACGCGCTGTAGGTAGGCCTGCCGGGTGCTGGGAACAGGACTCGAGGGCACAGACAGATTTGAAAGGCTCCTCAGGCTTCCGCTGGCTCTTGTCTTGGGTGAGGGATTCCAGGCTGCTGGCCTTCCATTTCCAGAAACACGGTCCCACCTCTGCTGCTGCTGCTGTTGCTGCTGTAGCCACTGACCCTCTCCTGGTCCATTGGCACCATCAAAAGCCTCAGTGAGAGGAGACGAGTTTCTTGGAGACTCCCTGATGGTGACCCTCCGGCTCCCTTGCTGTGTAAACATGTGAGGGGAGCTCCTGGCAGACAAATTGGGGGACTGGGAGCCGAACTGCCTCATGAACTGGTTTCTCATTAACGGTTTCACGGCTTTGGTCGGGGGCTCTTGCTGCCTGCTCCAAGCTTGCGGGAGCATACCTTGAGCATCCACAGGCGGGGGGCTCGTTCTCCTTGGCGGCTGGAAAGGGTTTTGGATGGGAGGCGAGCCAAAATTCCTGAGAGATGGTTGAGGTGAGGGAGGGGCTTTCAATCTGTCGGTGGTGGGATTATGGAAGCCCGCTGAGGCAAATCTTCCAGGGGTCCTATTCGACATAGCATCCTGGAACTTGGAAGTAATGGATTTGACGGAGCCATGAAATGAAGGATGGCTCAAAGGGGCCTCGGTCCTGTGACTACTGACTCCTCCTAAACTAGAGGAGGATGGAGTGCGTTGGCTCATAAAAGGATTACGTGCTGTTGGTCTAGGGGATGAAGGTGAGCGGAAGGTGGCATTTTCTGATGGGTTCCCTGTGGTGGCCGGCCTATGTCCCCATGATGGAGTAGCATTTTCTGGTGGTGAAATGACTCTCTTCAAAGGAGGAGGTGAGTTCCTCCGCTGGAGGGAAGGACTTCCATGCATGATTGTTGACCATGAAGAAGAGGAGGACCTTGAGGGCTGGTGGCCACCAGACAACTGCTGATAAGGGTTACTTATCTCAGGAACGTGGAAGCCGGTCTGAGGCCTATTTAAGCCATATGACCTTGGACTTTGTTTTAGAGAAGAGGGAGAGTTGGCTGTTTGGCTGAATTCCCTCTGAGGTGAGCTGGGGCCTTCTTGGTGTGTCTTTGTGTAGGAAGATGACCGGGCAAATGGAAGTGTGTTGTGCAGCTCTTCCTGAAGAGCATCTCGTAGTCTCGCTGCAGGGTGAGAAGGAGCGAGGCCACTGCCGTGCCTCCCTGGAGCCCCAAACCGCCTCATGGATTGAGGAGAAGATGCTAAACTGACCATTTGAGAGAGCCTTGCCCCCAACTGAGGAGAAGGTGGCCCCATACGCCTACTCTCTCCTAATGGTGAAGACAGAGTTCTCCTAGTTAGAGATGGCGTAGTAGGCCTGCTTGGTCCATCATTCCCGCGGTGTTTGAGTATGGGCTTTGGTTGTGAGAGAGATCTTTGTAGGAACTGCCCCAGAGGGCTTCCAAATTCCCTGGGAGAGAAGCTAGGATTATTCGCAGCTGGGATCAAATGCCTTCTGGGCGAGTCTGGGGAGAGAGGCCTTTGAAGCTTCCGAACGAAACAGCCAGGGAGCAGCTTTGAGAAAGTCCTCGGTGACCTGGGAGGCTCTAGATTCTGGTCATCAAACTGGGCAAAAGGAGATGTCAAGGGCTCTGATTCTTCTTCCTCTTCCTCCTCCTCTAGATCAAAACTGGCAAGCGGAATGTGTGGCGAAGGAGGGAGGGAGACATCAAGCTTGTCTGTGCCGAAGAGTTTCACCTGAGGCCTTGGGAAAAGCCGGAAGCCTCTTTTCACAGACAGCTTGGAAGGCAAATTTTCTCCCATCCCTTGCTGATCAAAAAAGGAAGAATTGGAGAGCGCAGTGGGGTAGCGGCCCTGTTCTTCCACAGCTCCTTCCGTTTCGTCTGTCTCCACGATGTCATCCAGTGGATAGGCGTACGGATTGTACGAAGACTGTGTCTGAGGGGACCATTCGTGCTCGCTGTAGCTGACTTCGTGCTGAGAGTAGGTGCCATCATCAGGATACCCCAGTTCATCTTCCCCTGCAAAATGGGGCCCATGTGTCCCTTCACCCTCTTCATAACCACTCCCAAAGTCATCATAAGATTCGTACGGAGAATAGCTGGCAGAGAGTTCATAATCTGGATTATCATGATTAGGATAGTCACACTGGTCTTGCTCATAGAACTCCACCGGCTCCTCAAATGGTCCAGATTCTTCATCCGCTGGACACCTGTCATCATGCTCACCATCACACGCCTCTGGGTCATAATAATCTTCCTCTTGGCAGTCATCGTAGAAATTCAGTGGGGTGGCAGAATCCACATCTTCCCAGTAGCCGAACTCTTCCTGGGCTTGGCCATAGAGGGTGCTCTTGGCTCCTGGGGTCTTCCTCATGTTAGCTTTGTGCTTCAGAACCTCATCCCCCGATGGGAAGGGCAGCTTCTTGGCTCCAATCTTGGTCAGCCAGGATTCATTGGTGACCTTTCCATCGCAGGTGCACCGGCCATGTTTGGCCAAGAATCTCCTGGTCAGCCAGCTGGTTGCAGCTGCAACGTTGCTGACGATCTCGGCCCGGGGCTTGAAGTTGCCCACCTTCCTCTTCCGGCACAGGCCGCCAAATAACCCTTTACCTACAGCTTTCCCACCGCCGAAGCGTATCAGCATGAAGGTCGACTTCTTCCCCTCAGCCTTGGGCGGTGCCTCTTTCTTCCTCTCCTTCTTCTTCTTCTTCCCAAGGGACTTAAAGCGCATCATGAGGTTGGAGGTGGACTTGAGGATGCCCTTGTTCTTCTTGGACTTCTTTGTGGTGCTGTGCTTCTTCAGCCCCCAGAAGAAGCGGGAGGCGTTCTTGAACTGGCCTTTCTTGCGGCTCTTCTTTGGGCCCAGCCCTCCGAAGCCCATCAAGAACTTGGATGTGCTCTTCAAGCTCCGCCTCCTAGGGGGCGGGTCCTCCTTCTTGGCTATCGTCATGGCCTTGGTGGCCCCTTTCAGCTGGGCTTTGGCTTGCTCCTTCTTGGCCCCTTTCTTCTTCTTGGCATCGTCAGTCGCCAGGCCGATGACCAGCTTGGAGGCACCTTTCAGCGGCTTTCCTTTCTTCTTCCCAGAGGCATCTTCCTCTTCCTCCACCACCACGGCCTCCTCTTCCGCTGCCCCTTTCTTGCCTTTGGCTGCCCCTTTCTTACCAAATTTGGCCAACCCCCCTTTCTTGTCTTTCCCTTTTTTAGCCTTCGGGTCTTCTTCAATCTCCTCTTCCTCTACCACTTCCGCCACCTCTGCTACCTCCGCTACCTCCGCCACCTCGCTGCCCACCTCACTCCCCTCGGCATTTTGGTCAGCCTCCGACACCTCCTCGGAGTCGCTGACGGCCTCCTTCTTCCCCTTCTTGGCATCTTTCCCTTTCTTAACCATTTTCTTGGTGTCGAAAGAGGCTCATCCTCTTCTTTCTCTCGGCCACTTTGCCACAGGGTTTGCCCTTGGGCAGAGGTAGACAGGAATGCCCATGGAGACAGAAGCAAGGAAGAAATTATCAGGGCAACACACGCATGGTGCTTCTTCAGATCTGGAACCCGGCCTCAAGACCTTTGCAGCAAAAGTGAGAACATTTCCCCCCGTATTAAAATTGCCCTCTTCAGAACTACAGGGGGAGAGGCGGAGAGAGAAAGAGAGAACAGCCTTCTCTTAATTTACCTTCTGACCGGATTGGGCAACTCCCTGCAGGTATCACTGCGTTTTTTTCCTATGCTTCGGATGCTGTGACGTTGACCTCTTTAATTCCCCCCAAGAAAGTTAAGAACTAACGCAGGATCTGGCTACGGCAGAGGTTGCTTCCAAGGCTTATCTTGCAGAAGTCTTTCTCCTTATCGTTCTGCAGGGGAAATTGTCCTCAGAGCCCCTCTCCAGGCTTCCACAACAACCTGCCGGTCAGGAGATTTTTCAATTTGCTGTTTTCTACAGGGTGCCGGGAGTTAAAAAGTCAAGGTATAGTCACTGACTGAGAGGCTGGAATGTAACTGTATCTTCCTGGGCTCACATACATATGAATAATGTAACTGGGCAGCTCCATCTCCCCACGGAGACATCCTTCCAAAGGAGAAATAAAGCTCTTTTTTTAAAAGCAGCCTTGCCCAACCTGGTGCCCTGCTGATATTGCTGGACCCACCTCCAATCAGCCCTGGGCAGCAAAGCCCAAGGTCAGGGATGATGAGCATTGGAGTCTAGGAATATCTAGAAGGCACCAGGTTGGGCAAGGACTGGGGAAGAGAATGGAAACCCAGAACCCCAACCCTATTCTTTTCATTTTTTTCAACCTCATCCAACTGCAGCCAACAGGTATGACACATCTATCATGTCCCCTCTTAGCCCAGATCCACACTATACATTTCAAGCACATGACTCACCCGAAAGGACCCAGGGGGCTGGGATTTATTCCTCAAAGGGCTACAACCCCCAGCACCCGTAACAAACCACAGTTCCCAGGGTACTTTGGGGAAAGTTTGAAATGTATGCTGAATGAGCTTGAAATGTATAGCATGGATCTGCCCTTCTTGCTCACCTTTTCTCTAAACGAAAAAGCCCCTTTTCTTGCAAGGGATGGAGCAACTACACAGGGAGAAAACATTGTGATGTTTGGGGCTTCTTGTTTATTGTCTCTGCTTAAATGCCTTTTCTCTAGAGGTATATAAAACTATGGGGGAAGTAGATGGAGCATGCCCTCCAACATTTCTCTAATGAACATAGGGACGTCCTAAGGAAAAGCGGGACATTCTGGGATCAAATCAGAAACCTGGAAGGTTTCCATAAATCTGGGACTGTCCCTGGAAAATAGGGGCACTGTCATTCACAGGCAGCATGGCCAATGAGTTGGGGTGTTGAGTGTTGGAGGCTAACAATATCTGGAGAGACACGGGTCCCTAACACTCATTTTAAGCTTTAGAGGTTAAAGCCCAGAACGCTGAATAATAGATTGCAGCATTAAGCATTTACACGGTCCACTGCGACAAGGTCAAAGTCTTTTGGAATAATATATATAATGAGTTAAAAAGAATGTTCAGGTACACCTTTCCAAAGAGACCTGAAGCATTTCTACTAGGAATGGTTGGAGAGGAAATACCAAAAATAGATCAGAAATTGTTTATGTACGCTACAACGGCGGCAAGAATTTTGCTAGCCCAAAAATGGAAACAGCAGGAACTTCCAACAATAGAAGAATGGCAGACAAAAGTTATGGAATATGGGGAAATGGCAAGGCTGACTGGACGTATCTGGAACCAGTGTGACCAAGCATTCCAGAAAGAATGGACTAAATTTATACTATAGTAAAGGTAAAGGGACCCCTGACCATTAGGTCCAGTCATGGCCGACTCTGGGATTGTGGCGCTCATTTCACTTTATTGGCCGAAGGAGCCGGCGTACTGCTTCCGGGTTATGTGGCCAGCATGACTAAGCCGCTTCTGGCAAACAAGAGCAGTGCACGGAAATGCCATTTACCTTCCCGCCAGAGCGTACCTATTAATCTACTTGCACTTCGTGCTTTTGAACTGCTAGGTTGGCAGGAGCTGGGACCGAGCAATGGGAGCTTATCCCATTGCGGGGATTCGAACCGCCGACTTTCTGATTGGCAAGCCCTAGGCTCTGTGGTTTAACCCACAGTGCCACCCACGTCCCTCAAAATTTATACTATATTTAGAGACTTATTGCACACATATAAAGACACTAGCAGGACTGAGATAAGACTCTCCTCATGAGAAGAATTAACATTCTCTCTAAGATAAAAGAGAGTGTTAAGACAAGTTAAGATAAATATAGGATGGAGATGTTACAAATGTGCAAAATAAAATGTAACAGAAACAAACCAGAAAAAGGACAGAGGGAAGTTGTATGCTTGGTACAGCAAATGAGATAATGGCTGTTATGTTATGGTACTATATAATTGTTAAAATTTGACAATCAATAAAAAACATGTGTTTTTTTTAAAAAAAGCATTCGCACAGTCCAGAACCAAAAACGAAGCCTTCTTTGCAGCAAGGGGAGAGGAATCTTTATTCAGATTCTGAAAAATGCAGCCTTATTGAGCCAAGGGCCTGCCCATTCTGTTCTTTAAAGCAAAACTCTCTAACACATACCTACAGAATGTGCATGTGTGTATGATACATGCAGTGTATTGGGAAAAAGTTCTCTGCTATTTGACACCTTATCTCCTCCTCAAACCACCCCAGGGCATCTTATAGCAGCAAGGAGTCCGGGAAAGACGCTGAGAAGGAGGTAGCAAAGCAGCAAGATAAAGTGAGGGATGTTGGGTACAATTACACACCACGGCCGGTGAAAGGAAGTGTTCCTGCCTTTTGTTACTGCGTAATTTGGGCTTTACCACCAGACCTCGGAGTGGATTTATAATGACCTTTAGAAAGGCAATGTCCAAACCACTCATTGGATTTCTCTTAGTGGCAGCACATATGGTTGTAAGCCACACCATGGAAGATCTTAGAAGGCACAAACTTGAATACTTGAATACAAGAGAGTCTAGCCTATTGCCCTTAAAGAAAAGCTGGCGCACAAATCGAGGCTGGCAAGAGGAACAAAGAGCAAAGAGACAATTGCTGGAGAATGGCAGAGCTTGTTTCATTCACAAATACTCCTGAAAGCCAAATGCAGTGGTACCTCGGGTTACATACGCTTCAGGTTACAGACTCCGCTAACCAAGAAATAGTACCTCGGGTTAAGAACTTTGCTTCAGGATGAGAACAGAAATCATGCTCTGGCAGCGCGGCAGCAGCAGGAGGCCTCATTAGCTATAGTGGTGCTTCAGGTTAAGAATAGTTTCAGGTTAAGAATGGACCTCAGGAACGAATTAAGTACTTAACCCGAGGTACCACTGTATCGGTTCCAACCATTTATATTGTTGTAGATCACATAAGAAGAACATTTTACAGATGGATACTCTTATAAGTTGTGGTGTAGGTCCTGGAAGACAGGCTTTCGTAACATACTTTGTGGGGGTCTCCAGGGAAAACTGGGTTGGGTTGGGTTGGGTTGGGTTGGGTTGGCTGGGCTGGGCTGGGCTGGGCTGGGCTGGGCTGGGTATGGGCTACCTTTACTTCCAGTAACGAGGGTGAGGAGCTCTCTCTATCAGCTCCATCAGGCCCCCTCTCTGCTCAGCTGTTACCTAAGGGCAGCCATTCCATCAAGACTGCCTCAACAGGACAGATGCATACATACATACATCATATCAATCAACTGTCCCGGATATTTTGTCACCCCTCTCTGTGGTGACACTCAGGGCAGCCCGCCCACACTGCACCCCCTTCCTCCGCCCCTGGATACACATATGCGATGATTCTGAAAACAATAAAATTAGGAGGAAAAAGAATGGCAGACTCGCACCACCCCTCTACCAGAAAGCCCACCTGCAACCTAAAATTTGAAAACAATATGTAATAAAGAATAAAAGTTTACACATCCGCTAAAACCAACCACCAAAAAAACCATGGGGTTTTAGAGCTACATAAATTATAATTTATAAATTATAAATTATAATTAACATACTAGAATATAACTACAATTACAGTAGTTTAAACTCTGTTGCAGCGTTTGAATAACTTTAGTAGTAGATTTAAGAAAGATCTGAAACCTTAAGATAAATCAATAATTAGTTAATTAGTCAATTTAAGACAAAAACGTGTATTGGTAACAAACAATAGATAATTGAAATAAGGAATGGATGGGAGGTCGGGTCTATAGTCCAAGGACCGCTTTTTGTTTTATTGATTTGTAATTAATAAAGTCCATATTATGGTTTGGTTTGTATTTCTTGTCTTGTTTTTCTTTTCTTTTTTGGTGTATCAAAAGAATGATGGGGGGGGGAAGAATACACACAGTACAGCAGGGGTGGGTGAATGTGGCCCTCCAGGCATCTCTATCTGGCCCTTGCGACTCTCACCAGGGAACACAGCCCTCTTTAGCGTTTCCTCACACCCTCCTCTACTGGTTTTGTCTGACTGGAGTGTGCCCTTGCCCTGTGATAATACCTCTCGCTTGCCTGGGCCGAAGACGGAGAGAGATCCATGGGTGCAGAAACAGAAACCTCTGGATTCTGCAAGGCTCAAATGTCATCTACTGTGCAAAGGTAAAGTTGCCTCACCTCTGGCCCTTAAGGCAATCAGCATGCAGCCCTCGGAAATTTACTTGCGGAGGAAATCAGCCCCTTGTTTTGCACTGCTTCTATGCAACATTTTATAGGGCCGTAAGCGCAGTGGGAGAGCATCTGCCTTGCATAGAGAAGGTCCCAGCTTCAGTCCCCAGCATCTTCAGGTAGGGATGGGAACGTCCCTTACCTCAAAAACTTGGGATAGCCACTGCCAGTCTGTTTGCAGAGAATAGTGGGCTAGGTAGGCAAACTCTCTGACTCAGTGATAAGGCGAGTTACTATGTTCCCACAGCTACACCAGGTGTTTCTGTTTACAATCGGCAGTTCCAATTTCTGTGTCTGGAAAATCACCACACCCATTTTTGTCTTTTGGGGGACACCTGTGTTAAAACCAAACTACCCGTGATGTTAAATGTGTCTTTGCATTTAGTGTGCATGTTTTTTTAAAAAATGCAAAAAGCAGTCAGTGGGCGGGGGGCAGGGGCCCTACAATTATCAGGACTGCAACTGACAGGTAGGGGGTTTAACCCTTTCCACCTTTGCTTAGTGGGTAGGGGGATTTTCCCCTACCTAATGCAAAGAGTTTCCCAGTAGTGATGTATGGAAGTGAGAGCTGGACCATAAAAAAAGGCTGATCATAGAAGAATTAATGCTTTTGAATTGTGGTGCTGGAGGAGACTCTTGAGAGTCCCATGGGCTGCAAAAAGATCAAACCTATCCATCCTGAAGGAAATCAGCCCTGAGTGCTCACTGGAAAGACAGATCCTGAAGCTAAGGCTCCTATTCTTTCGCCACCTCATGAGAAGAGAAGACTCCCTGGAAAAGACCCTGATGCTGGGAAAGATGGAGGGCACAAGGAGAAGGGGACGACAGAGGATGAGATGGTTGGACAGTGTTCTCGAAGCGGACAGCATGAGTTTGACCAAACTGCGGGAGGCAGTGGAAGACAGGAGTGTCTGGCGTGCTCTGGTCCATGGGGTCACGAAGAGTCGGACACGACTAAACAACTAAACAACAACAAATGCAAAGAGTGGCTTCAAAGGAGCAAGTTTCATCAGCACTGTGGCAGAGGAGAAAAGGGTTAAACTCCCCTCTCTGCCTCCTGCAATCCCAGTGATTATCAGCCTTCCTCGAAAGAACTCCTATACACATTTTTAAATTTAAAATTAAAAGGTGTTCTCTAATTACAAAGACTTGTTTAACATCTCCTTCAGTTTGGCCCTGAGTGGCTGAAGTAAGGAGTGACATCTAGTGTCTGTGAAATGCGTTTCCTAAGAACGCATAGATGTACTCTGCTACCCAGATGTATTTTTTTCATCTTGTCCATTTTTTACCTCTAGGAGGGTGAAGAATGGGTGAAGAAGCAGCACACTTTTAAATAATGAAACACAACATTTCATAAAACACAGGCTATCCCAAAACGAGGCAGCTGAGATCAATTGCTCAACTGGTAGAACACGAGACTCTTGATCTCAGGGCTGAGTTCAAGCCCCACATTGGACAAAAAGATTCCTGCCTTACAGTGGGTTGGGCTAGATGACCCTCGTGATCCCTTCCAACTCTACGATTCTATGGTTCTGTGATTTTATGATTCCATAGTGTGGAGAGGATCACGGCTGAAAAACAGCTGTTTTTCAAATTTCCCGATCAAGCAACTCAGTCTCTGCACAGTGCTAGCTAATAAATCCAGCTTCGCAGATGAGATTATACACTATTTTATTATTTTTGCAATTGTCTTTCCCCTCTTCCAGTTTTAACTTACTTGGTTAACAATAATAATAATAATATTTGTATGCCGCCCATGTAACTGGGTTGCCCCAGCCACTCTGGGCGGCTTAGTTTCATCTCATTCTTATGTTTATTTGCTGGTTTTCAACTGAATTTGTATGGTGCATGAATTTATTTTGATTCACACTTTTTGTACCTAGTGCCCTGGAATCTTCTGATGAAGGGTGGTTAAGAAACATTTTAAATACAGAAAGAAACAGGAGCATAGAAGGTTACCAGACGTCCCCGTTTCCCAAGGACAGTCCCCAGATTTACAAATCAGTCCCTGACAAAATCAATCTATTTAGTAGGAAATTGAAAAGTGTCCCTGGATTCATTGAAAGAAATCTGGTAACCTTAGCATAGGAGCCAATAAAATATTTGAGGGGGCCATCCCCCATTGATAGGCATTGTCATTCAAATGGGTGGGTGGGGGCGCGCCGCATCATGTGACCCATTATGCAGGGTGGGGCTTACCTGGGCCCCCCAATATTTTATTCTTGTTGGCACCCCTAATATAGTAGCAATAAACAGAGTGGTGAAGAGGTGCCAACAGAGGCATTTTCAGACTCAAAGAACAGTCCAGGAGCCAGGAGCGAATCCTGCCTGAAATCCTGGAACGCTGCTGCAGGCAATAATTGTCAACAAAACTCAACTAGATGGATTTGCGGTCTGACTCGGTAGAACGCAGCATCCTGTGCTCATCCATCTATCGCTATATACTTTTTGGTTATACAGTGGTACCTCGGGTTACATACGCTTCAGGTTACAGACTCCACTAACCCAGAAATATTACCTCGGGTTAAGAACTTTGCTTCAGGATGAGAACAGAAATCGTGCGGCAGCAGCGGGAGGCCCCATTAGCTAAAGTGGTGCTTCAGGTTAAGAACAGTTTCAGGTTAAGAACAGACCTCCGGAACGAATTAAGTGCTTAACCTGAGGTACTACTGTAATATATTGAGCGGTATTCAACTGAGGTTTCCTCAGAGTAAACCTACTGAAATCAATGGGCCTATCATGTTCATTAATTTCAGTGGGTCTTGGTCCAAGTAAAAGTTACTTGCCTACCACTCACTGAAAAGTGTTACACACAGACAGTGCTTCTTTTCTGGGGGTACGCATACCCCAAAACATTTTGCGAATCTTTGTACTATTGTCCATTTGCTGTATTTGTTTTCCCCGATTTGAACTATAAAATGGTGGTTTTATTGAGTCAAAATGAGAGTACCCCTAAACATTTTTTTAGGGAAAAAAGCTGTGTGTATGTTTGTGTGTGTGCGTAACTAATAGAAATATGGAGCAGGGGGCGAGGGACCGTCCTCCTTGCATGGCTTACCTTTCAGAAAGCCTGCCATCCGGACACAACCGAAAATCTGGGAGTTGAAGCCTCAAAAGTCCTAAAAACATGGCGTCTCCTGGAGAGCTGGTGCCACCCAGTCGCCAGCCCGGAGTCGGCAGGTAGAGAAATTGCAGCTTGCATTAAGCATCCTGAGTCCCCTTGTCTGAACTGAGCAGGGAGCGGTGGGGGGACTAAAGATGTCTGATGCTGCCTACCGGCATCGAGTGCCGTCTGTCCCCCGACCCACTTGGAAAAACAATGGCTGCTCTCCGAGACTGTCTTGACAACTGTTGCTTCCCCTTCAGTCCCTGCCGGGCAGGCGCAGCCAGTGCCAGCTCTCAAGCAGTAAATAATGGGAGACAATGAGGCAGCCTGACAGGGTTGGAAGAAATCCCTCTCGGTCCTCTTTGGCATCGCTTCTTGTACAGATGCCTGCCTGCCGCCAAGTTAGAGTGGCCAGAAATCCGGCTTGAAATACCCAAAATACAACCTCCTTCCCCACAGACCCCTCAGGTGCTGAGGTCAACAGGGGGGGCCCTCTTGGCAGTTCCTCCACCTCAGAGGCTCATCTGTGGTGGCCCAGGAAAGGGCCTTCTCTGTGGTGGCCCCTAAGCAGTTTAAGTCCCCACAGAGGCCTGGCACCTTTGCTACACAGCTTCTGGCAATTACTGATGGCACACTTTTTTGCCCTGGCTTTGGACACCTGAGGTGTCTGGTTTTAGGACCCTCCTTATAATAGGTTGTTTTAAAACCAGTTTTAAAATTATTTATTTCAGCATCGCCACATGCCCTCTTTTTCACGGGTAGAGCCGTCATAGCGATCCATAGTTAAAAGCAGAAGCCGGCAAATGAGTTCTCTTTCTCGCTCTTCAAAATACGGCAACACTAATTTATCGTAACAGCTTTAATTTTGCCCAAGGCGACCCAAAGAGTCTTGCAACCAACCAACTAAAAGAACAATATCGTCTTCCCAGGATAAAAATGTAGTAGCTCGAAGAATGGTTGAGCTGTACCCAAAACACTACTCGGCCCCTTTCAGAGGGTTTTGCTGCTCTCGTGTTAAATTGTTTATTTCTTCGTTTTATATCGAAATTCAAGGGAGAGAAAAGTTGCAAGCGAAGATCTCGGCACACACCATGCATACCGACTGACGCAAGCCAGGCTGACTAGGCCCGTTGCCATGGTTTTTTTCCTCCTCAGAATAGGCATAAGGGAATGGCCGCCACACCTAGTGACAGGGATGAAGCTCCCAAGTAGATGCCAAGCACCCTGCAGAGCCTTTGGACAACTGCTCGTCCTTTCAATATCCCTACTGCCCCACAAATCACTATGTTTTTGGCCAAACAAGCCCACCGCGACCTGCCATGTCCCCCACTCACAGAACCTGCCCAAGCTGACTTGCCCGACTCCTCAAGTTACAGGGGTGCGGGACCTTTTTTCCCATCTTGAGGGCCACATTCCCTTCAGGGGAGCCATCTGGGGGCCACATGCCAGAGCAGAACCAGAGGCAAAAGTGTGGGGGGCGGGGAGCAATGAATGTGAATTCTTTTATCTTTTTAGTTTCTATACATACTGGGACAACGGACCAGATAAGCAAGGGCCATTCTCGTGAGTTCAAGGACACATTCCAGCCAGGCAAAAACCACTTAGGGTGTGAAACTGGGCCGATGAGGGGTAGGGGCTGGGGGCAGTTCTGAGGACCAGATAGAGATCCCCGGAGGGCCACATTTGGCCCCCAGGGCCTGCTCTAGTTAAGAAATATAGATTGAGTTGCCAAATTGCTTGGGTTCATTATGGAACTTCACATCCGGACAACATCTAGGCTGGAGATGACAGTCCCCATAAACTGGGGAAGGAGGTGTGATTTAGCACCCCAATGTGGTGCCAGGACTGGCCCTTTCTCTGGAATGGCCATCTTTTTAATCACTCGCTTTTTAGCTGTTGCTAAATCTTTGTTTCTTTCCATCTTTCTCGAGGCCCAATTAGTGGTGAATTTATGCCGTTAATTTTTATCATATTTTTTTGGCGGTAAAATGCAACACCAGTACCGCTTTGTTCAGTGCAGACTGGCAAAGAACTATTGAGATTTTTTTGCAAGTTTTATCTTTTAATTTAAAGTTCCCTCCTTGCTTGTATGTCCATGTGGTGTGTCTCCCCCCCCCCCCCCATTTGAACCAGTTCCAGGAATGTATTATTTCAGAAAAGCTGGCCTAGGTAATAAAAGCCCCACTGAACTCATTAGGATTCAGTAGGACTCTTTGAACTCAGTGGGACTTTTTAAAACAATAAGCAAAGCCACCTTCAAATATCTCAAGGGCTGTCATAGGGAAGAGGGATCAAGTTTGTTTTCTCCCGCTTGGGGGTTAGGACCCGAACCAGTAGCTTCAAGTTACAAGAAAGGAGATTCTGAAGGAGCGTCTCCACCCCCATCGTTCTGCCCGGACACTGAGGTCCAGCACCGAGGGCCTTCTGGCAGTTCCCTCACTGCGAGAAGCCAAGTTACAGGGAACCAGGCAGAGGGCCTTCTCGGTAGTGGCGCCCTCCCTGTGGAACACCCTCCCACCAGATGTCAAAGAGAACAACAACTACCAGGCTTTTAGAAGACATCTGAAGGCAGCCCTGTTTCGGGAAGCTTTTAATGTTTGATGTATTATAGTATTTTAATATTCTTTTGGAAGCCGCCCAGAGTGGCTGGGGAAGCCCAGCCAGATGGGCGGGGTATAAATAATAAATTATTATTATTATTATTATTATTCTGGCTCAACATCAGCTCTACAATTCTATGATTCCATTCTGAAATTCTTCAGGAAATAGTAAAAATGGAAATATTGCTAGTGAGAGTCCAGAAGGCCACATATCAGCCTCTGCTGAGCAAAACAAAGTCACAATAGTTTTCGAGCTAAGATTGGCAATGTCCTTTTGTGATGAGCTAATTGCACTTAGGAGATATCCTACTAAGGAAGATGTATGGATCCCAGAACCCTGTGTAGATCACACTGGAAAGCAGCACACAATTCAGCAGGATCTTCTACTTGTTACGGTGACACCTGAGCTGCAAGAACAGCTGCCAGGTCAAGCTATTTTGGGAACTGCCTGGGCTCAGGGCATCTACAGATCTCTGCAGAAAACTCTGGAGAAACAGATACGCTTTTGCTACAAGCCAGTGTGGTGTAGCAATTAAAGTTATGGACTTTGACCCCAGAGACCCAGGTTCAAATCGTCATTCACGGCCGATCTCAGGCTGGTCACATCCTCTCAGCCTAAGCTACCAAGCAAGGTTGTTGCAGAGGTCAAAGGGGGTGAGAAATACCTATGCTGTGGCTTACATTTTAAAACTAAACGGTTTGAGGAAAAATGCATCGCCCAGGAGTATTTCGGAAGCAAGTACAGGGAACTTACGGATTGTGGCTGAAGTCACGTGCACCCTGCTACAAACATGAGCTGCGGGAGCTTCGTTGAAACTGGAGTAAACGGTACATTGCACCAGCCTCAGCTCCAAATCCTCACCCAGACCCCTGCTCCTTCAACCTCCCTCACAGAGTTGGTGCAGAGCTAAAACAGAGCAAGGGCAAATTTGAAGGACTTGCAAACCGCTTTGAGCTTCTCGGAGGAGCGGCCAGCTAGCTAGAACATTAGAAATGGAACAAAAATTAAACGTAAGTCCTGGAGCATCAGAAAAGCTGGGAGCGAACGAGAAGACGGAGCCCCACCTCCATTAGCAAAGTGACCCATTGCTGTGAAAAATGGATTGGATGACACAATTTAATAACCCCCTCGAGTCGCTCACCTGAGCCGGAACAGCAGCAGCTCCACTCGTACTGCAGCTGCACCCTGGTGACATCCTTTGCAGCAGGGACGCCCTCGCTGTCCCCCCAAACCTGGGGGAAGCTGAGCTTCCAGCTGGCGCCTGCTGACGGCGAGGTGATGCCTCTCCTGAGCCTACAGCGCCATGTTTGCTGCGAGGCTCTTGCCGGCTACAGTGGGCCCATGCATATTTGATGACTCCTATTCTTCTCACCTGTGCCTGGGAGGGGAAGAAACGGCTCTCTTCTACTGGGGGTCAGGGATTATTTGCAAGCTATCAGCAACTCGGGAAGAAGTAGTGTGCGTGTACACAGAACATCTTCTCAGACTTCTGCAAGAGAAGGCGTAGCATCTTTCTGCATGAAATTCAGAGATAGCAAAGCTATCACTAGCTCTCAGGCTAGCCCACTTCGCAGGGTTGTCAGGAGGATAGAACGGAGGGAGAAAGTCACGCACACCAGCTGGAGCTTTCCGGAGGAATCTCGTGATATGAAATGTAATAAAGAAAAATAAACCTGGGTTTATTATTATTCACAGTCTGAACAAATTCCCACTTACCACTGAAAAGGCTGACTGTAAGAAGACAGATGCAAGCTTTTTTTTTTTGAGGTCTAGTCTAGGCGCCTGCTTGGCGTCAGAATCTTGCAACTACAGAAGCCTTGTCAACCTGGTGTTGGCTGGATGGGAGGTTATCTGGAGGGAAGCCAATTGGCAGAAACTTCTTCCCGTATGATCCTACCCAAACCCTGCAACCATCATCTGAGGCCCTTCTTGGTATGCCCCCTACACGGGAAACCTAGAAGGTGGAAACATGAGACCAGACCTTTTTGGTGATGGCCCCTTGCTTGTGGAATGCTCTCCCCAGGGAGGCTCACCTCTTGCCCTCATTACATCGCTTTTAGCACCAGCCACAAACATATCCTTTTTGCCAGGCCTTTGGCCATTAATTATCTGTGGCCTCTTTGGTATACATTGTTATTGTTGTTACTGTTGTTAAATAAATCTCTATGCCTATACCATACCTCTACCATGCCACCACCTACTCAACTTTTCTCTCATTTAAAAAGTTTCAGACGCCACAACGTCTCCTAAGAGGGGAGTTTCTCCATCCCTTTGATCATTTTGGTTGCCTTTTTCTAAACCTCTTCCAACTCTACAATATCCTACAAATACATTCTACAAATATAGGCCATGGAAGTTTTGAAATATAAACTCTCTCCCTTAATGCAACAGTTTTTCTCTCTGCCATGTGTGTCCAGCCAAGCATAAGAGAACCCTGGGCTGAATGGGAGCAGATTTCCAAATTGTAAAAATGTACTGTTAAGAAGAAAAGCCAAATAGAAGTTCAAAATAAGCTGTTAAAAGCGGGCAGGACCAGCCCTATGGTGGAGGAAAAGAAAAGCTGCAGCCTCAGGAACAAGAGCATAAAAAGAACCACTGGAAATATTTCACAGCAGTTAGAAAATGATACTTCACAACTTTGACATGATGGGAGTTCCAAAGAGAAACAAGAACCATTCTTTATTTCAATTGAAGGACAAATGGCTTCTGATGGGTCTGGAGTAAATTTCTTGAGCAGAGCTGCAGGAGCAGCAGGTGTGCTGTTTCTTGGTTGCTGCCTTGCCAAATGGGTGATATGGGAGAGGGAGAAGTTGGCCTCGTTTCCGTTAACCCCAGTGGAAGTTATCAACACCACCCCTCTTAGCCAGAAAACGGGTGGAAATGAACTTCCACGGGGCACTCTGTGAACGTGACGAAGCGATCCACCTGTAAACAAATCCTTGCGTTGCCCGGAATCGTTTTTGTCCAAGTGGAAGTGCTGATTTTTGAACAGAGCTGTTTGTTCTGCTCGTGAACCAACACACACGGGAGGAAGGAAGGAAGAACAGAAGGAGGATGGATGGTTCTTTTCCTGTGTTTTTCAGCTCATGGATCCAAGGCCACTTTTCTGGGCAGCTGTCAAGTCACAACCAAACCCGCTCCGAGCATCTTAAAGGCACCCAAGACCGTGCTATTGAAAGGTGCCCCTTAAGCATGTCAGTATGTAAGACAAGAACCTCTCTTCTCCGTGTCCCTAACCTGCAAGAAGTTCCACAGTAGTCTCTTATCCTCCGTGGAAGCTTCATGGAAGCTTATGAGGAGCTGAAGGAAAAACCTCCCATTACAGACAGAGGCTTTTCTTCTTCTTTTTGGCTTTTAGACAGTTTTCGACCGAGTCGTGTTGAAAATACTGCAGAGCAGAGCAGGGAGAGGGACCAGCGACGAGGATTATTTCTTGACAACCTGGATGACGTCTTCATGTTCCATCAAGTGGCTGAGTCCTACTCGTTGGGGGCTGTACTTGGTGCTGGTTCCCTTGAAAGCCAAAAAACAACAGAGTTTCACCAGCCCTGGTTTGGGGGTCTCTCTGGCAAGAAGAGAGGGAGGTGCCCCTACCACTGCCCCATGCCACTTGCTAATGGATTGCCAAGGTCTCCAAGAAAAGGGTCCCTCCTGGGCACTCCCGCCCCCGGGGCGGGCAGGGAAAGCAAACCTATGGCCTTCCTGATGCTGTGGGACTCCAGCTCCCATCAGCCCCTGCCAGCATGGCCAAGGGTCAGGGGTGATGGGAGCTTGAGTCCAGCAATAACTGGAGGGCTACGGGTTCTCTATCCCTGGCCTAATGGATTCAACAGCCGCAGCAGGGGTGAGCCTTCTTTTCTCTGTTGAGAGGAGAAGGTGCGGAAGACCACCTGTTTTCCTTTCAACTTTTCGCCACCTCTTTTCCCTGTTCCCCCACCCCTTGTTGAAATCGGAGCACATGAAATTGAGCTGGGGTGTGTGCAGGGGTCTGGAGCTGAAGGTGTCCCCCTGGGAGCTATGGGATGCTGTGATGGACACCTCAGCTTGCCCCTTGAGGCTGCCACCCTATCTTTCCATGCATTCATCCCCACCTCAGTTCTTTACCTGTTGCGAGGTCAGCCCCAAGAACACCCCAGCTGGAGGAGACTACAGAGCCAACAAGACCCAGCTACTAGTTCAGTAGCCCATGGGAGCCTTCTAGATGCTGCTGGACCACAACTCCCATCATAGCTGGCTATGCTGACAGGGGCTGATGGGAGTTGAAGTCCAACACCACCTGGAGGGCACTATGACATCTGAAGGAAGCCCTATATAGGGAAGTTTTTTAATGTTTAATGTTTTATTGCGTTTGCGTATATGCTGGAAGCCACCCAGAGTGGCTGGGGCAACCCAGTCAGCTTAGGTAAAGGTAAAAGGACCCCTGACCGTTAGGTACAGTCGTGGCCAACTCTGGGGTTGTGGCGCTCATCTCGCTTTACTGGCTGAGGGAGCCAGCGTACAGCTTCCGGGTCATGTGGGCAGCATAACTAAGCCACTTCTGGCAAACCAGAGCAGCACACAGAAATGCCATTTACCTTCCCGCCGGAGCAGTACCTATTTATCTACTTGCACTTTTGTGCTTTCGAACTGCTAGGTAGTTATTAGTGGAGTACAAATAAATTATTATTATTATTATTATTTGGCAATACCTGTGGGAATCCCACCAGTGAAGCATAAAAGAAACAGTCCTCACTGGCTGTGAGATATTCTTACTCTGTACATGGAGGTTCTACAGAGCTGCTGTTAATAGCTCACCCATCCCTTTTAGTGCATTTGTCAAACTTCCTTTTAAAAAAGCCACTAAAAGCTTCCCCCATGTTTCCTGCCTATATCACTAATACTTGGCGAAGACACCCGAGGCCTCTGCTCCACCCCACTTTCTTGTCATAGCACACTTACCCAAACCAACGCATACTTGAACTGGCTTGCTAACGTCCGGTGAATTCGATGGCACTGAAGGGAGAAAAAGGTTCAGATGTGTCAGGTGAGGCTTTGCAATCTCAGCTCCCTAAATTTTACTTACTGTACTCCTTGCAGATGACACCCCTTATCCCCTTCCAAAGTCGTGTCGCAGAGGTTCTGAAGCGGAGCTGCTCTTAAAAATGAGCCTGGCGTTACATGCCCAATTCCAAAGTGGCAACTTCACGCTCACGGCTGTCTGCAGAACAGCTTCTCCCTTCCCCCCAAAATGGGTCTCTTCCCCACAGTCCCCAAACAGAAGGCACCACCGGACAATGGCTACCCTATTTCCTAGCTCAGGACATTGAAGCAATTAAGGCAACAACTGCTCCTGAAGCAGACCTGTAGGCAAAAGGCAGAGGGTAGCTAAGGCAGTGCAATCTTCCTGGACTCAATCTCCCATGAAGCCCCAGGCGGTACAGTCAATGGGCAGGGGGCTGATCCAGGGGGCCACAGGTTAGCCACCCCTGCCCTAGTGTGTTTTCAAAGAAGAAGACTGAATCTCCGGCTGGATGGTTTCAGCCTGGGAAGAGCTGGCAGTGCAGAGTGTGTGGAGAAACCAGATGGGGGCGGGTGCTTCTGCAGCTCAAAAATGCAGTGCTTACCACATGCTCCACAGATGCCCCTTTCCGTACGATGATGGCATCTGAAAAGTCTGGTCTCTCTGTCCGGGAACGAGAAAAGAGAGAAAAAATAGCAAGGTCACTAAGGCATGAGAATTTCGGGTCTTCCCTCCTCCCCTGAAGCCCGTATTCATTTTCAGATCTAGTTCCATCCAATCCTGCTGGCCTGCTTGTGCTACTCACGGCCTCTTTTCTTGGTGTAGATGCAGGTAAGGGCCAGGTATTCCCACAGCATCTCCAGCAGGTAGTCCAAGTTCAGTTTCATGCCGCAGCTAGAGAGAGGCGGACACACACAAAGTGGGTGGCAGGGCGATAAGGACACAGAAAAGGCTTGGGCAGTGGAATCTCCTCCTCATAGAGGCTTGCCTGGCACCTTAATGTCATTTCAAAACCAGGGAAATACTTTCCTCCTCTCTCCCAGGCCTTTAAAACCTTTTACATCATTTTAAACATCTTTTTTCTATTTTGGTTTCCATTTCTCTGTTAATCAATTGGGGATCATTTTCTTGGAGACCGGGGCTGGGGTGGGAGAAGATATTCAGCCTGTTTGGCTAGCCTCAAATAGTTGTCTTGTTTGTGCTGAGATTTTTTTTAAAATGTGCACATTGTCTAGAGTGGTGCTGCTCAAAGTGGTGTCTGTCTGCAAGATGTTGGTGGGATGCTACAGGGACCAAGTACAGTAGTGGTTCCTGGCACATTGGGCCAGGTGGGGAGGGGGGGTACACACTGCTTCATCCCATCACATAATTTGAGATGCACTTGCCCATAGGCTTCAGCTTCTAGCGAGAATAAATCTAATTACAAAAGGTATACAGGGAGAACAGAAGCCAAAGATGACTTTTCTTCCAAAGGGCTCTTCGTACCACATGCTCTGGAGTTTAAGCCAACCGCATGCTGGCCACAAGACACTGCGCTGGGGAGGTTCACCTTACCTGATCACAACGCTGTGGGGTTTCCGAGCCAGGCGATCTACCTCCTCCATGGAGATCTGATCGACTTTGTTATAAACCTAATCCAAAAGGTGGTGGTGGAGAAAGGAATATTAATGGTGCAAGGAGTCAGTTTCCACCTTCTCTGTTCAGCTAAATTGAGGGCTGGTGCTAACGAGAGTTGTAGTTCGAAACAGCTGGAGGGCACCAAGTTGGGGAGCCAAATTTGGAGTGTAAGCCTCTTGGGGCAGGGACATGCCTGATGGTGCTACATTCAAAAGTAACAGGCTTCATAAGAAACTATATGCAGCAGCTAGCCTTTGTAGCTTTCCGGTGATTTTATTTCCCCAACAAAAGTTTATAACAGTAAGAGATCCGTCTCCAATCCAGTATCCAAAAAGGCAGAGAAGGCAACTGGTGGTTTGCTTATTTGTTTTGGAAAACTGGCTGGTTCTTCTAAAGCTTTGCAGCCCTTTCCCCCAAGAAGGGTGTCTTTCTTTTTTGGCCACCCTTTTCAGAGAGAGAAGCCTCTGTCCGCACAATGTCTCCACAACCATAGGGGCTATGAACTTGGATTGGTTCAGTTTTTTGAATGAACTTTATTCTCAGGTTAACTGACAATTGCATGGAACTGCAGATTGCACCCAGTACAGACTGCAGGCATATTGTGCTTGCTTCTTCCTCAATCCCTTTTTTTGCCTTCCCTCCTATCCCTTTTTTGCCTTGTGCATCAAGTTTGCTTTGATTGTGGGCTGGAGAGCAGGGAGCATCTTAATACTGTTCTTTGTGTGACCCTCTGAGAGCCTGTCTGGCTAAAGGTTGGAGTACAAATACCATAAACAAACAGGCCTAACTGCATGACGAATGGATGCTTTGTGGATACGGGATTCTGTCTTAGAATGCCAAAGATCTGGATATTAAGCTTATTCAAATCAATGCATAATTCACTCAGAATACCTAGATGAGAGCTCTTATAGGTAGAATAAATAATAATAATAATTTTTATTTATACCCCGCCCACCTGACTGGGTTTCACTAGCCACTCTGGGCGGCTTCCAACAAAAGATTAAAAACATATTAAAATACATTAAAACATCAGTCATTAAAAGCTTCCCTAAACAGGGATGTCTTCAGATGTCTTCTAAACGTCAGATAGTTGTTTATTGCTTTGACATCTGATGGGAGGGCATTCCACAGGGGTGTTTGAGAACTTAAGAAAAGCCTGGAGAGTCAGACCAAAGGTCTATCTAGTCCAGCATTCTCTCCCCACAGTGGTAAAACAGATGCCCACGGGCAGGGAAGCAGGGCAAGAAGGGTAGGAAGGCAATCACTCTCCCCCACCACCACTTGTGCTCCTCAGAAACTTGTTCCCTTAAAAGAAACCCTTGCTTATGGTTAAATACATCCCCCCCAATCCCATTCTGTTAAAAGTATGAAACTCCTTACAAGGTACTCACATAAAGGCAGGGCATGTAGACCCGGTTGCCAACAATCACGTCAATGAACTCGTCAGGTGTGCAGTCTTCCCTGAACAGAACCTCCGCATTAAATATTTCTTAGGTGAGCAGAGTCAAGGTTAAACACTTTTGTGTTTGTTAAGAGAGCCAGTGTGCTGTTACGAGCATCCAGCTTGGGTTGGTGAAACTCAAGGACAAATCCCCATTTGGCAACAAAGCTGGCCAGGTAATCTTAGGCCAGTCACCATCTTGCAGCCAAACCTACCCCGAAGGGTTGCTGCAAGGAGAAAATACGCCTGATAGAGTCCAGTATTGTCAACACTGATTGGCAGTGCCTTTCCAGGGTCACCCTCATTCTTGGTCTGAGCCTACTGCTTCGCTCCTGAGCCCAGCGATATCTCAGGACCAGGACATTATGATGATGATTAAATATATTTCTATCCCGCCTTTCTCCCAAGTTGGGATTCAAGGTGGCTTACAACATTTGCAAAATTATAAAATGCAGAATAAAAACAAACTAATTCAAATACTGGTTTTCCCAGTAGTGATGTATGGAAGTGAGAGCTGGACCATAAAGAAGGCTGATCGCCGAAGAATTGATGCTTTTGAATTCTGGTGCTGGAGGAGACTCTTGAGAGTCCCATGGACTGCAAGAAGATTAAACCAATCCATTCTGAAGGAAATCAGCCTTGAGTGCTCACTGGAAGGACAGGTCCTGAAGCTGAGGCTCCAATACTTTGGCCACCTCATGAGAAGAGAAGACTCCCTGGAAAAGACCCTGATGTTGGGAAAGATGGAGGGCACAAGGAGAAGGGGACGACAGAGGACGAGATGGTTGGACAGTGTTCTCGAAGCTACCAGCACGAGTTTGACCAAACTGCGGGAGGCAGTGGAAGACAAGAGTGCCTGGCGTGCTCTGGTCTATGGGGTCACGAAGAGTTGGACACGACTAAAGGCCAAAAAAATTCAAATACATCAAAACACATTTAGAACCAGCAATTACAGACCAATTTGCTCTGAAGCAGCCTAGATATCAGCATCATCTGCATCTCAGTTTCCAAATGCCTGTCTGGGCAGAAAGGTCTTAGCCTGCCAGCGGAAAGATAACAAGGAAGGAGCCAGGTGAAGCTTTCTTGGGAGGGAATTCTGTAACTTGGGAGCAGCCACAGAAAATGCTCTGTCTCCTGCGTCACAACCAACAGTTCTTCTGATGTTGATGGGACCAAGAGAAGGTGCTCACCTGAGGATCTCAGCACCCAGGCAGGGAGATAGGATCTTTCAGGTTGCCTGGGTCCAAACCACCCACCCTCAACTGCTCAGGGCGTTACCAATGACACTGCAAGGCACCTTTACAGCTGGTGCCCTGAATCGCTTTGCTGAGAAATGCAGCCACCAAGAATCTAAGTGAAAAAGGATACTGTACTCGTGGAGGATGAGCTGTACCAGCTTCTCGGAGCACTGAGTCAGCGTCACCATTGAATTGAAGGAGATGCCTCCTCCCTTTTTGGGCTGGAAGACAGAAAAGAGGCTTTGTCAAGACGGCCCTCAATGAGGCTGATTTAGCAAAAGTTAATATTTTGAGTATACTGGACGCCGCAACGTTTGCATCGGATGTTACTGCCGAATGCAGACAGACGTGAAAGGTGAACTGCTGAGAATGCCCCTTTGGTATATCCCAAGATATATTCATTTTGATCTAAAGTGATCACTCACATCAATTTTGCATGGGCTAAATCCTTTTGACATTTGCAGATGTTCGTGTACTTTGAAACTACATTCCTGGAGTGTTAGTAAGAGTAGTAATAGTAGCAGCAGCAGTAATAATAATAATAATAATAATAATAATAATAATAATAAATAATGATGTGATTAATGGCTGGGCAGCAAAAGTGCAAGCCCTTATGGCAACTTCAACAGTTCCTGCAGTTTGCAAATATGCTCATGGGCCCAAAAAGTTTGGTGACATTTACACTACGTGACCAAACAGGGGCAGATGTGGCAGACTGCTTTAAGACGGCATGTGTGAATCACTAGATTGGAACACAATTGTTCTGGGTCAGAGCAATGGTCAGAGAGCAGCTTGCAAGAGGCCTGGACTGCTTCAGGATACAGTGGTACCTCGGGTTAAGTACTTAATTTGTTCCGGAGGTCCGTTCTTAACCTGAAACTGTTCTTAACCTGAAGCACCACTTTAGCTAATGGGGCCTCCTGCTGCTGCTGTGCCGTCGCCGCACTATTTCTGTTCTCATCCTGAAGCAAAGTTCTTAACCCGAGGTAATATTTCTGGGTTAGCAGAGTCTGTAACCTGAAGCGTATGTAACCCGAGGTACCACTGTATTGATTTATTCAATTTCTACCCTGCCCTTCCTCCCGAAGGAGCCTGAGTCCAGCTTTTGTTTTATTTGCTATTAATTTCTAAAAGGAAGGGAGAACCTATTTTTTTAGCCTAAGGGCCTTATTCTCTCATACGCAACCTTCCAGGGGCCGCGTGCCAGTGACGGGCAGGACCAGATGTAAAAGTGAGAAGAGCCAAGTCTGAAACTCTTACCTTTGTACAGTACTAGTGTATATTCCAGCCATGCAAATATGTTAGTGGCTTTTTCTCTTGCACCCCTCTGAGCAAGAAGCATCATCAGAGCTCAAGGACACATCCTAGCCAGGCAAAACCACTCAAGGAGGTGCAGAGCAGGACTGGTGAGGGGCATGGGCTGGGGACAAACCTGAGGCCCACATAAAGAGTCCTGGAAGGCCACATTTGGCCGCTGGCCCTGAAGTTCCCCAACAACCCTATTCTAGTCCTTTCTCCGTGCAGAGAAACAATGAAAAGCACATGGGCAGAATTTGACCCAACTGCTCACATAAGCAGCAATACACTTAAATAAGCCAAAGCATCTTTATTTTAAGCAAGAACGTTTGCGGCTCTCCTGCAAACGGTTTCCCCAGCCCCCTTCACCACCACATTTCAAGTGACCCATTTAAGGAGCCAATTTCGAGAAGCCGGGGGTGATCTCACAAAGCTGGATACTTCCTACACACAGCCAAGAAGCATTTCCGGTGGGGTGGAAGGAAGGAGGAGAAGAGTGGGAGACTAGCCTTCCCTACCGTCTGTCCTGTCTCCCATGTGTGAGGTTTATTTATTGAGACACAAATAACGTCAACTCGGTGCCCAAATGTTCTTGGACCACAGCTCCGTCATCTCTGACCACAGGCAACCTGGATGCAGCTGATGGGTTTGGGGACCTCAGCAATACCTGGAGGCCACCAAGCTGGCGATTGCTGTATTTATGTGTTTTGTACGGGAGGAGCTGTCGGTCCTATGATTTGCCCACCTGCGGTGTCTCACCTTGAAGTAGATGTTGGGCTTGACTTTATTCAGCCGGATTCCTACTGATTCCAGTTCCTTTTCTAACAGAGCTCTGCAGGAGGGAGGGAGGATGTGGTCATAAAGAGCCGCCAAGCCATTACCCAAATAAACCCAGTAAAATGAGAGCCAAAACCCTCTCCCAGGGTTTCAGGAAGAGACAAATACAGCCCTACCCGAAAATGCCAGGGGTTGCACCCAGGACAGGGGTCGGCAAAGGTTTACCAGCCATAGGCCAGATCACTCCCACGGAGATCGTCGGTGGGCCGGAGTGGCACAGCGCAATGCCGGAAATTGCGTCTGCGGCACCAGAAACTGTTTCTGTGCATGCCCAGACACTGGAAATCGTGCCTGCGCAGAAGCGGTTTTTGGTGTCTGGACATGTGCAGACGTGATTTCCAGTATATGTGCGTCCGCAGATGCAATTGCCAGCACTGCTTGACAAGTCCCCGCGCTGCGCTGCACCGGTTTAGTGCAGCACGCGGGGGACTCGCCAACCAGGCGGCTCTGTTCAGGGGTTGCTCGTGGGCTGGTAAAATGGTCTTTGTGGGCCGCATCTGGCCCATGGGGCGCACGTTGCCAACCACTGACCTAGGACCTTCTGCATGAAAAGCAGAGACTCAACCATTGAGCCACGACCCTTTCCCTTCCAGTCCAGGAAAGCGCCAAATCCTCAGGCAGATCTGCACATAATTCAACCCACGTGTGGGTGTTTTGCCCTCTAGGCACTAACCTCTGCACTTCCCCCTTTGTAGCGTCCAGCATCATGATAACGACGTCAGAAGTCCGGGCTACAGCAATCACTTGGCGCCCTCGGCCTTTTCCTGCAAAGAAAGGAGAAAATGGGAGTTACTTGCTGTGACAGCAGGAGAGCAAGAAGCTGTGTAGCAGAAGCAATAGCAGAATCTCTGCTTCTTTGGCATCATGCAAACACGGAATTGCTTTCCACCCTGTCTTTTGATGCAGAAGGCTTCCCAAAAAGGCTTATTTTTAAAAATACAGCTCCATTAGTGCTGCTCCCCACTCCTCCAAACAGATGGCGGTGCTCAGGTAGCGTCTTCTCCTCACCCTCCCCAGGCCAGTTCTCATTAGACAACTATCCCCCCCTTCCCCATGCTGGAAATGCCTGCAATTCAGCAGCCCGCTGCTTGGCTGCATCCTTCTCACAGGAGCATCCCCCAAGGACCACGAGACTTTTCACTGTCCAAGGACAGGGAGGGAGGAGGCAGGGCCAGCAGCACGATTAACCTGACTGGCAATCAAGGTGGGAGGAACACTTCTTAATACGAAAGGAGGATGCTGCACAGAGCCAGGGCCAAAAGCAGCTGGAGCTGGCAGCACTGCAAGATCAAAAAGGGATTTTAACTCCCGTTCTAGTCCCAACCCACCCCTTCTATACGCAAGAGGATGTGATTCACCGGGGGGGTGTGTGTGTGTGTTGTTGCTGCTGTTTGCATTTTGTTTGTTTGTTGTTGTTTAGTTGTTTAGTTGTGTCCGACTCTTCGTGACCCCATGGACCAGAGCATGCCAGGCACTCCTGTCTTCCACTGCCTCCCGCAGTTTGGTCAAACTCATGCTGGTAGCTTTGAGAGCACTGTCCAACCATCTTGTCCTCTGTCATCCCTTTCTCCTTGTGCCCTCCATCTTTCCTAACATCGGGGTCTATTCCAGGGAGTCTTCTCTTCTCATGAGGTGGCCAAAGTATTGGAGCCTCAGCTTCACGATCTGTCCTTCCAGTGAGCACTCAGGGCTGATTGCCTTCAGAATGGATACGTTTGATCTTCTTGCAGTCCATGGGAACTCTCAATTTTTATTGTTAGGCCTCATTATTATTTGTGTTGGGCCTGTAAGACAGAGCTATTCCGCCTGGCTTTCAATTTGAACTTAGCCTGATCTTTTATTCCCCTTTCTTCCCTTCTCCTCCCCTTTTTATGAAGATTACCCGCTCAGGGATCCCACAGCTAATTCTCCTCTGGCCTTCTCACTGGCTGAAATAGGACTAATTTAGCCAGCTAGCCCTGGTGATCATTAATGTTTATTGGATGGATTTCCCCCCTAAATTGATTTTTGAATTCTGAATTTATTGTTATTCATGTTTTAAACTGTATTTTATGCTGTTTTTTGTTTCATCAATTAAGCGTTTTAAATTTGTTGTTAATCGCCCTGAGCCCAGTTTTCTGAACTGGGAAGGGCGGGGTATAAATAAAATTATTATTATTATTATTATTATTATTATTATTATTATTATTATTATTATTTCTGAAGACTTACTGAGATGCTTCCATTAGCTTAGAGTTCAGGGATATTTATATTCTTCTACAATTTTGTAACTGTCAGAATAAACTATGTACATATTTTGATGCTGTTAAGCCACCATGGGCATGGCTTAACTGCAGAAAGGTGCTGTACAAATAGAACGAGGATGTGTTGCTTTGCTCACTTTCGCCTCTGGTCCCCACACACCACGAGGGAACAGCCCCTGGAAGGCTGCCCAGGAGCGAATGTGCTCCATCAAGCTGAAGAAAAGGTCCCTTGTCACTGTGCAAAAGTGCTACTGCCCTGGGAACGTCAATGCTGCTTTGGGCAGCGTGAGACACAGGCGACATTCCCCACCTACCTTGAGCAGCTCCTTCGATGATCCCAGGCAGATCGAGAAGCTGGATGTTGGCTCCTTTGTACTGGCAAAAGACGAAAGAGAAGACCATGAAGCAGCACATGGAGGGAGGGGTGGTTATAATGATACAGAGCACCTCCAGCCCTTACACCACCCCCCCCCCAGGTTTTGATATCCTAAGCTTACAGGTCACTTCACCTTTTTAGCATTCTCATGCATGTTCAGAGAATGCAGCAGCTAGACTGGTGACTGGGACTGGCCGCCGGGACCACATAACACCAGTCCTGAGAGTTCTGTATTGGCTCCCAGTACGTTTCCGAGCACAATTCAAAGTGTTGGTGCTGACCTTTAAAGCCCTAAACGGCCTCGGCCCAGTATACCTGAAGGAGCGTCTCCACCTCCATCGTTCAGCCCGGACACGGAGGTCCAGTGCCGAGGGCCTTCTGGCGGTTCCCTCATTGCGAGAAGTGAGGTTACAGGGAACCAGACAGAGGGCCTTCTCGGTAGTGGCGCCTGCCCTGTGGAATGCCCTCCCATCAGATGTCAAGGAAATAAGCAGCGATCTTATTTTTAAAAGACATCTGAAGGCAGCCCTGTTTAGGGAAGTTTTTAATATTTAATGCTGTATTGTTTTTAACCCCAGAGTGGCTGGGGAAACTCAGCCAGATGGGCGAGGTATAAATAATAAACTATTATTATTATTATTATTATTATTATTATTATTATTATTATTATTACAAACACACACACACTTCATCAGGGGATCTACTGGTTTATTTAGAACTGCACAGCCTGCTTTTTTTGCTCAGAGACCACAAGGACAGTTCCTTGGATGAGTGAAAACAATAATCTAAAACTTGTTCATCCAAAAAATGAGGAAGAGAATTGGCAGGCCTAAAGGATTCTGATACCGGAGGCTTTTTAAAAAAAAAAAAAAAATCAAAAGTAGAGAGTGGGACCAGAGGCAAAAACAGAAAGAACAATTAATGTAAATTTTACCTTTCTGCAGACTAGTTTCTACACCCATCCCTCTCCATCCTCCATAAAGAGGAGCAAGAGGCAATGTGAGACGTCAAGGGCACCTTGGGGGTATGAAACTGGACCTATGGGGGGGGGACGTCCTGAGGAAAGGGGTGTGTGGCCTTAGCCTGAGGTCACCCACCACCCTGAGTAGCTGTAAATTCTGGCCTGCTGTCGGCGTGGTAACCTTCCATTTCTGCAGCCCCAAGCAGGCAGCTAAACCAGGGCATTTATTGAGTCCTTGGTGGCTATCAGAACACAGCTAGTGGGCCTCCAATCTACTCTAGGTGCATTCTTGGAGAGAGGACCCAACATTAAGGTATTAGCTTCCTAGTTTTAACATCTGGCAAACCCCAGAAGGCAAACATGGACTGTTTCTGAAATACATGGAGCCTCCCATTCTAAAAGAAACAGAATTCAACAGCCCCCAACCCTTGCATTCACATAAAACACAGTGCGGTTCCATTCCTGCCCCACCAGATGGCAACCCAATGGAACTGCGCTAACCTCTATGACTCCAGGAATACAAGTCAATGTGGTGAATTCGTAGGAAGCCGCCTCACTCGCCGTGGAAGTCATCAAACTCAGAAAGGTGGACTGAAAGGGAAGATGAGTGTGTTAGCAGTGGCAGAGGAAAGCCACCCACTTGTGACAAATCAGCAGCCGTGCTGATGTGAACTTTCCATGTAAAAACATATTTTATTTTATTGTTTGTTTGCTTGTTTGCATTTCCATCCCAGGTTTTCCTCTAAAGAACTCAAGGCGGTGTACTAGGCTCTCCCATTTAATCCTCTCCATGACCCTCCAAGGGAGGATAGTCTGAGAGGCAGTGACCAGTGTTTGAAAATGGCCAGGCGCATTTTGCACCTGGCTTTTGACCACTTGCAACCAAGTGAAGATGCCTGGGTACCAGGATGGTGCCTTACAACTCCACCATCTGGAGGTGCATGCCTGGTGATCATTGGATCTGGACTGTTTTCACACACTAATACCCTATCCTGTAGCATTCTATCTGTTATATCAGGCATAGGCAAACTCGGGCCCTCCAGATGTTTTGGGACTACAATTCCCATCATCCCTAGCTAACAGGACCAGTGGTCAGGGATGATGGGAATTGTAGTCTCAAAACATCTGGACGGCCCAAGTTTGCCTATGCCTGTGTTATAATTTATTTGCGTAATCAGAATGAATTTCAGAAACCCAAATACTTTCACGGTGCAGCCTGAGCAGGAGTAGTGAACAACATTATAGCTAATTGTTGTTGCTTGTCTTCATTTACCCCACCCCACTGCCCTGCTCACAGTTGTGGACAATATTCTTACGTTATGAATGTCACCATAAAGAAACAGAGGTCAGAATAGGCGTGGACTGACCCTGGATCAAGTGACTTTTCTTCCTTAAGTTCTCAAAGCTCTTAATCCAGTCATATGTTTAACTGAAAAATCTATCACAGTCCATCCATCTATCCTTTGAAAAGTAAGACTTTAGAGCCATCTTGCTCCAAAATGGCAACTAAACATTTCGTTTTGGTGACTATAACCTTGGTTTAAAGAGCCATTTGGTGCCTAGCTTATATATCTGAGTTTCTAACACTGCTGGGGAGAGTACCAAATGCTAGACAGAGAGGTCTGCAGGGACAGATTTGGCCCCTGGATAAAGGTTCCCGTGCTAGAGGGGGATTTCCCACTGGTGGCAGATGACAGAGACTGTGACTCCATGCAACAGGTGTAAAACCAAATTAAATAAAGGTTTTATTTCAAAACAACAAACAGCAACGCTTGTGGGTGCTTTTCCTGCAGGCAAAGCTCAAACTGCAGCTTTTCTCCTTTTGTAGTCTCATGGCCAGCTGCAACCATTCAGCCCAGAGCTCACAAAATCTGTTCTTAAACATACAAACATCTTTACTGTTTCTGTGCAGAATGACTCCCAACATCCCGACCCCTGAATTATAAACTTGAGGGTGAGACTTCATTTAAAGCAAAGGTGGGGAGCCTGTGCCCCCCCCCCAGAATACAGACACCCATTGTTTCTGAATCCTGGCGATGCTGGCTGGGGTTGATGGGATGTGCAGCCCAGCAACATCTTGAGGGCCACAGGTAGCTCACACCTGCTTTAAAAGGAAGCACACCAAGTAACAGACACAGGAATAGGAATTCTCCAAGTGTCACTGACCTTACCCACAGAGGGGAAACCAATCAGCGCCACCCGGGCATCTCCAGATTTCATCACATCAAAGCCTTCGCCTTTGCCCGCCGCCGATTTGGAAGGCTCCAAAAGCTGAGCTCTGTACTTTGCAAGCTTTGCCTTCAGCAAGCCAAGATGGTACTCGGTGGCTAGAGCGGAAATAGAAAAAGTAACACACATATACATGACTAGGAAACAAAATCAGTGACCGATGAGTTAGTGCACCTGTACTCTCCTAATGGGTCCTTCTCTGTTCCTCTTGCCTAGCTCTCCAACCTGGTCAACCAGAGCTACCCTTATCCCTTTCTAAAGGCAAAAAGCACCTCCGGCTGTATTTCTGTATTACTCAGCTGGGCTGGGGAAAGGGATAAAGAGCCAGATTTCACCGCACACTAGGTATGAACTTTAAAAACGAAGAGTTTCAGGCTTTTAACTGTTACTCTCTGATAGTTTCTGGTTTGTTTACTTTTATTATGCATTTTGTGTTCTTATTCTGTGTTTTTGTGTTGTGAAGAGACCTGAAATCAGCAACAAAAAATTTCAGTGTTATGAATCTCCATGCACCGTCTTATTCCCCCGCTTTTTAAAGTCCCCTACCTATCACGCAACCGCACTTGTTTTCCCTCCCCAAATGTATTTATACCAAAGGGGGGGGGACACACAGAAAGTGCTTAAGCAAAATAGCGTTAACGAAAAGGCAGTGCGGCGCAAACAAATGCGACACACTTGGTACACAAACTTTGCATGCAGGTGCTGTAGGAGCCCATCTGGAAAGCCGCCCGCCCCCAACCCTGCAGTTCATTCCCTCCCTTAATAAATCTAATAAATAAAATAAATCCACACCCTGCCAACCCCGCAAAAACAGCCTCAACCCTCTGCCATTGCCCATCCCAGGGCCTTAGACCTCCTATTATTGTTTTTAACCCTCTCGGGGCAAAAACTCAGCAGGCGAAGCTTTTCAACCGAGAAAAGCCGCACCTGCTGAACTTCTGCCTGCCGAGCAGGCGCTTCAAAGGCCCCAGTCAACGGGTAGCCTCTTCCATTGAGCCGGCGCGTCCTAAGGAGGAGCCAAACCTTTGTTCTTCTGGGTCCGGGCGATCTCCTTCTCGATCTCCGCGATCTTCTCCAGGATCCCCATCGTGGCACTCCGGGACGGGAAGCGCAGCTGGCCAGGGAGAGAAGACAGGGAGCGCTGACCCGGAAGGGGTTGCAGTCAGCCGCCCCTCCCACAGGAAGTAATCCCGGAGCGGTGCGACGCGCCTTCTTGTCCCCTGCACCAACCGAAGCCGGCGGCTTTCCCGTTCCGCGCGTCGAAGAGAGAGGGCGATAGTTACACCATGGGTAGGCAAACTAAGGCCCGGGGCCGGATCCGGCCCAATCGCCTGCTCAATCCGGCCCGCGGACGGTCCTGGAGTCAGCGTGTTTTTACTCGAGTAAAATGTGTCCTTTTATTTAAAATGCCTGTCTCGGTTATTTGTGGGGCCTGCCTGGTGTTTCTACATGAGTAGAATGTGTGTTTTTTATTTAAAATGCATCTCTAGAGGGGTTATTTGTGGGGCATAGGAACTCGTTCATTATTTTTTTCCAAACTATAGTCCGGCCCCCCACAAGGTCTGAAGAACAGTGGACCGGCCCCCTGCTGAAAAAGTTTGCTGAGCCCTGGTTTACAACTGAGAAGGGCGCCGTATCTGCGTGGAAGGAGCTGCGGAGCCCAAGACTGGACTACCTTGCAGGGCTGGTGTTATGAAGTGTAGTTTCACCCTGGGCCAACAGGGGGATACTGTATATAGTTTTCACTCAGGTCTGTAGATAGTTTTCACTCAGGTCCGCGGCAGTTATTTTAGGCGGGAACTCTGGGCTGTTGTGGTTACAATGTTGTCAGCCGGCTGCCTATAAATACAGGCCGGCTGAGCTGTTCTCAGTTCTATTCCAGCTTGCCATAATAAAGAGCTACTTGAAGAAATCGCTGTGCCGGCTGCTATGTCAACCCACGACCTAACTCTGGCGACGAAGGTGGGATAGATGGACATTAGAGCACAGCCAGATGCGGCCAGCCTCTGAACTGAGCTGAATCACTGAGCTGAATCACAGAGCGAAATCACTGAGCGAAATCACTGGGCAGAACCAATTCAGAGCTGACTGTTCTGGCTAGAGCACTGTGTTCCATCCATCGCCCTTCACGCCGGCATCGGAATCATGGCTTCACTTGTGCCTCTACCGCCGTTTGCGCCAGCCTCTGAATCATGGGACTCCTACCTCGCTCGGTTCGACTGCTACCTCCAAGCCAACGAGCTGACAGCAGTATCAAAGGATCGGAAGCGGGGCCTATTCCTCAGCCTCTGTGGGCCTGAGGTGTTTGAGACGGCCCGAGCGTTGGTTGCACCTGAAGCAGTCCAGGCAACACCATGGGACACGATCCAAGAGAAGCTCCGCAACCACTACGCACCAAAGCCGTCCAAGATTGCTGCCCGCCATGCGTTCTACCACCGGAACCAGGCAGAGGGGGAGTCAATCAACAACTACACCACCGCCCTGCGACAGGCTGCAATGCACTGTGAGTTCCGAGACTTAGACGATGCCCTGATGGATCGAATCGTCTGCGGGGTCCGGGACATCCATCTGCAACGGCGTCTCCTAGCCAAGCCAGACCTCACGCTACAGAAAGCCATTGAGGAGGCTGTGGCCTCAGAAGCTGCTGAACGCTCCGCCCAGGAGATCCGCAAGTCCAGCAGCCCGCGTCTTGCTAGGGAGCCAGTTCCGGTGCATCATGAAGAGGCCAGCAGTGAGGAGGCATCCTTCAGTGAAGACGATGACGTGCACCAGACAAAGCGGGAGCGCAGGAAGTTCCAACAGAAGTCCAAGGGCCAACCGGAATGTGCTGGCTGCGGAGGCAACCATTCCCGTGCCAAGTGTCGATTCAGAGACGCCATCTGTAGGAAGTGTTCCAGAAGGGGCCACATCGCTAAGGTCTGCCGATCGGCTCCGTCTGACACCCCCCCTTCATCGACTCGCAAGTCCAAGTCTTCACTCCAGTCTGCCAAGGAAAGTTGTTTCGCTCTCACCAACTGCCGCTGCCCGTCTGGAACCACGATTGGCCAAACCGACTCGCCTACGCGACGCAAGCTGAACGTCACGGTGCTCATTGAAGGAGCTCCATGTGACATGGAGATCGACACCGGGTCTGCCCTGTCCATCGTGTCATGGAGCACCATCAAAAGACTGGTACCCAGAGTGTCCAAAAGGCAACTCGACTCTCACCGCGTACACCTGAGAGACTACCAGGGAAACGACATTCCCGTGGTAGGCGTTGGCCGGTTCCGGATCGCCTTCAAGGATTTTTCGGGCCTGCTCCGGTTGGTGGTGGTCGAAGGTCAGCGGCCAAGCCTCCTAGGGCTAGACTGGTTTGATGCCCTCGGCCTGGAAGTCACCGGCATCAACTGCATCTCTAACGCAGAGACTGAGGGTCTGGTCAAAGACTTTGCCGAGGTTTTTGACGGCACCTTGGGCCAATATACAGGTACGCCCATCTCCTTTAGCCTTGATCCACAAGTCGCCCCCATCAAGCTAAAGCCACGCCGGGTTCCCTTTGCTCTCAAGGCTAAGGTGGACGAACAACTGGACAAACTGATCGCCCAAGGAGTTTTGGAGCCGGTTGACCACGCAAAGTGGGAAACCCCCATCGTCACGCCTGTCAAGCCAGATGGGTCGGTGAGAATCTGCGCTGACTACAAGTGCACGATCAACAAGGCACTTCAGCAGCACGCTTATCCGGTTCCTGTTGTCCAACACCTGCTGCATTCCCTGGGTGAGGGTAAGGTCTTCGCTAAGCTGGACCTTGCCCAAGCCTATCAACAACTGCCAGTCGATGATGCCACTGCTGAAGCCCAGACGATCGTCACCCACCGGGGGGCATTCCGTTGCCGCCGGTTGCAGTTCGGGGTGAGTGTGGCTCCTGGCATCTTCCAAAGCCTTATGGAGCGTCTCCTGCAAGGGCTTCCAGGCGTGGTACCATATTTTGATGACGTCTTGGTGTCTGCAGACTCACACCAGCAGCTGTTCGAGCGCCTCCGTGCCGTGCTGACCAGGTTCCAGGAGGCCGGGCTCAAGGTAAAGAGGGAGAAGTGCCAGATCGCCGTTCCACAGGTAGAGTTCCTGGGCTATCTTATCGATGCCTCCGGTCTTCATCCAACCGCATCCAAGATCCGCGCTATCCAGCAGGCCCCCACTCCAAAGAACAAAACGGAGTTGCAGGCATTCCTGGGGCTGCTGAACTTTTATAACATGTTCCTGCCCCACAAAGCCACAGTGGCTGAGCCTCTTCACCGACTCCTTAGCACTAAGACGCCTTGGGCCTGGGGTCATCGGGAGACGGCGGCCTTCAACGCGGTCAAGGCTCTCCTTTCTTCAGACAGTGTGCTGGTACAGTACAGTGAATCCAGGCCGCTGGTCCTTGCCTGCGACGCCTCACCTTTTGGCATCGGTGCTGTCCTTAGTCACCGTTTTCCAGATGGAAGAGAAGCACCGCTCGCCTACTTTTCCAGGACACTATCTCCGACGGAACGGAATTACAGCCAGCTCGACAAGGAGGCATTGGCGCTTGTGGCTGGAGTGAAGAGGTTCCATGAATACCTCTATGGCAGGACTTTTGACCTCATCACTGACCACAAGCCACTCCTGGGCCTCCTCGCCGGTGATCGTCCAACTCCACCGGTCCTCTCACCACGCATGCTGCGATGGACTGTTTTCCTGGCTGCCTACCACTACCGGCTCATCCATCGCCCGGGGAAATCGATGGGCCATGCCGACGCCCTCAGCCGTTGCCCTCTTCCAGCATTTGTGGAAGACCCGGCTCCAGCTTCATCGCTCCTTCTGATTGAGGATCTTCCGGCAGCGCCTGTATCGGCTGCCACTGTGGCCTCCGCATCTGCCCAGGATCGCACCATCAGCCGGGTGCTCAACTGGGTGTGGAGGGGGTGGCCACAAGGGCCCTTTGCATCGGAGTTCCAGCCCTTCGCAACCAGACAACATGAACTCTCAGCTCATCGCGGCTGTCTGCTGTGGGGAGACCGCGTCGTGATTCCCCAGGGACTCCGTCAGCGCGTCCTGGAGGCTCTGCACGTTGGCCACCCGGGAATTGTCAAAATGAAGGCGTTGGCTCGGTGTTACGTCTGGTGGCCTAATATGGACGATGCCATCACTGCCTGGGTGTCCGCCTGTCAAGCGTGCCAGGAGTCGAGGCCTGCACCACCGGCAGCTAAGGGACACACCTGGGAGACGCCAAAGACACCCTGGTCGAGGGTGCACATCGATCTGGCTGGCCCCTTTCACGGCCGGACCTTTATGGTAGTGGTGGACGCCTATTCCAAATGGCTGGAGGTCGCCCTGATGCCCTCCACCACTACCGAAGCTGTCATCCGGGTGCTGCGAGGCCTGTTTGCAACGCATGGGTGTCCTGATGTCCTTGTCTCTGACAACGGACCGCAGTTCACGTCAGGCACGTTTGAGTGGTATCTTTTGGGACTGGGCATCCGCCATGCCCTAACGGCACCCTTTCATCCATCCAGCAACGGGCAAGCGGAAAGAATGGTGCGCTCGACAAAAGAGGCACTGGCGCGCCTGGACCGGGGAGACTGGCATGAGCGGGTCGCCGAATACTTGTTCGTGCAACACATCACCCCTCATGCGGCCACAGGGAGGAGTCCTGCTGAACTGCTTATGGGCCGCCGCCTCAGGTCACCGCTCGACCGGCTACACCCAGACTTTGCCGTGGCTGAACCCCCAGGCTGTGCCAACGCACCACGGTCATTTGTCCCAGGAAACCAGGTCTTTGCCCGGAACTATGTGGGGGACATCCCTTGGGTGCCAGCCACAGTAGTGGGAGTCACTGGACCTCGCTCGTACCAGGTGGCACTTGAAGACGGACGCTTGTGGCGACGGCACATAGACCAGCTTAGGCGCAGGGTTGGGGACTTGGACACTACCGAGGTGCCCCCAACTGTGCTTGCGGCTCCAGAAGAGACACGTACAGATGGCGAGGCCCCACCTACACCTCCCTCGCAAACTGCCAGCGTGGAGCCGAACCAAGCCGTTTCAGAACAGACTCAGACCACTCCACTTGCGGAGGCTCCACCCACAGCAGCGGATCCAGGGGAGTTGGTTCCAACGCCACCTAGGGTCGCACCACAGCCTCAGCGAGAACTGTGTGGCCCTCCGGACTTGGCTACCAGTCCCCGGCGGTCTGGCAGAGTTTCCAAGCGCCCAACTTATTTAAAGGACTATGTTGTGGGACAGGTATCACTGTTGGTCTAAGTATGGGAAATGTAACCGATATGCTTTTGTGCTTAATTGAACCATTACGCGTAGTGCTGTATATAAGGAAACCATTACGATTGTAACTAACGCCTTATCTCGGTGGGGAGGGGTGTTATGAAGTGTAGTTTCACCCTGGGCCAACAGGGGGATACTGTATATAGTTTTCACTCAGGTCTGTAGATAGTTTTCACTCAGGTCCGCGGCAGTTATTTTAGGCGGGAACTCTGGGCTGTTGTGGTTACAATGTTGTCAGCCGGCTGCCTATAAATACAGGCCGGCTGAGCTGTTCTCAGTTCTATTCCAGCTTGCCATAATAAAGAGCTACTTGAAGAAATCGCTGTGCCGGCTGCTATGTCAACCCACGACCTAACAGCTGTTGTTGCCTGCCTCTCCCTCTACTGGTCTTGCGCTGCGTCTCAGGGCTGCTGTTGGCCCTGTCCCTCACCCTGGGCTAGGCGAAAGGGCGGGGTGGGTGAAAGATCCTGTCTCCCCACTCACCAAAGAGAGAGGCTTCATGGAAAGCTTTCCCAAACCTTCGGGAAACAAGTCTTTGTTTACAGGGTGTGTCAAAAACGTATAGTTTTTTTAAAAAGCTGCAGTAGAGGTTCAGACTCTAAATCGCAAGGTCGTGGTTTGGAGGCTCACGCTGGGCAAGAGATTCCTGCATTGCCGTGGGTTGGACTACTTGACCCTCGTGGTGCCTTCCAACTCTACAATTCTGTGGTACAATTATCAGCTCCCTGCCCTGCACCCCAGCAAAAAAAGAGAAAACACCAACTGGGGCTGTCATACCCTCCAACTTTTCTCGAATGAAAATAGGGACGTCCCATTCCATAATGATAATTTTACTATTTACTACACATCTGTTTGTCCCAGCCACTCTGGGCGGCTTCCAACATATATAAAAACCATCATTAAACATAAAAAACCTTCCCTATACTGTACAGGATTGCCTTCAGACAACTCGGGGGTTAGATAACTCCATACCCTCTAACATTTATCCAATGAAAATAGAGACATCGTACAGAAAAGTGGGGCATTCCAGGATCAAATAAGAAACCAGGATGGCTTCTCTAAATTACAGACATCCATGGAAAATAGGGACACTTGGGAAGGCCTGGGCTGTTGTAAGACAACCACCCCATCCCACCCTCTCAGACTCACCTCTCTTCACCTGCAGCATAGGTAACAGTTATATAGGATTTATTTATCCCTTTCTAACCCAGGAAGCACCTGTAAGACCTTTACGCCTCCACCCCTTCAAAGAAACCCACCACCCCACCCTAGTTTGGCACGGCCATAAACACTGATGGGAGTCCTTTACGGGAAGCCAGGAAACTGGTGAGAATGAAGCAGTCACCAAAGGGCTTGTTTGTGGCCAGAGCAACTGTACATCAGTTAAGGCTAGCAACATAATTATTAAGTTTCAAAGCCTCATCAATATAGGGCATGGTAGGGCCTGGCAGGTGTCTGTAGGTCAAAAGGCAAAACTCTGATGAGAGCCCCATGTTGATCTGTGACCTAATTTAGTTATGATACAGACCTATGCAACAGATGGGCAGGGGAAGAGCAGGGTGCAGTTAAGGAGCAAATGATCACAGGCTTCAGTGTCCAACATACTTCCCTGCCTACAGAATTAGAATTATGCAAGAACTGCAGATACAGGTTCTAGCTTTCCTTGGTCAGTTTTTGCCTTTCTTAAAAAAGCACACAACTCCCACACCCCTGCCCTGCCATTGTTCCCTTGCAGCAGCAGCAAAGAGAGGACAGTGAGAAAGATCACACAACACATCCTTGTTAAATTCATGTTTTTAATTTGGACACTGATAACTCTGGAAAAACTCCCTTTTCTGCAATTTGTCTATAAATACTCTTTAATACTCTGATTTACAAGATAGCTTTATAAAACCTTTTCAATAAGACTTGGAAGATTCCACCCTCGGAAGCCACGCTGCCTGGGACAAGCCCCAGCCTGTTAGTCTTCTCTACAAGCACAATGCAACCATGCTTCATACTCTCATTTCTTTTAGCGTCTGACAGTTTATAAGGGAAAGGTGTGTTGCTCGTTTGTGTGTGTGGAGAATGCAAGTCAAGCCAAACAGGGAGGGGGGGCATTATGTGCTAAATAATAAAGCAATTTCTAAAATGCTTGTTCCTTCCCGTGTCCTTTTAAGCTGCCCATGGTACCTGTAGCCTTCCAGATTTTACTGGCTTCAAACTCCCATCAACCCCAGCCAGCAAAGCCAGTAATAAAGCATGAAGGGAGTTGTGCTGCAGCCTCTCCCCAACACTTTTTAAAATGCAAGGACTTGTAGGTGGTCTTGTACAGAAGCATTTGCCAAATTAAGAGTAGACCTCAGAACGAATGCAGCCCTTTCCAAGTATCAAATTAAAGGCTGTTTTCTATGAAATGCCAAGTTTGCATAACACAAATGCAGAAACTGTTGACACAACATGGACTACAGTACATTATTATTCTGAAATGATTTTGAAATCCTGTTTCGGAAGGGTGAATTACTGCAGGTAATCTTTCTGTCCATCTCTGAATAAATATTTTAGCATTTAAAAGGTAATAAGCTTGCAATTAAAATCAAGCTCTCTGCCAGCTGATGAGAACCTGTGCTTCACACACACACACCTTTATAGATTTTGGACTCCAAGCCCTCCCTCTCCCATTTTGTGCTATTAGCCTAAACTGCTTTCGACAACTCCCTTCAACTTAAGACCACTTTGCTATGCAGCACAGAGCGCTACTGTCCTATAGATCTATAGTAATATAGATCTATAGTCCCAAAGCCCTCCTGGGAATGTGGAACTGGCAATTGCATGTGCTGGATCCTGGCCACTTGCAGTGGACTGTGCATCACAATACAGGGGACAGAATTAAAATGCTAGTATTGGCCTTGCACTGTACTTCTTGCATGCAAAGCTTTGCAAAAGTGAAATGAGGACCATGGTGCTTTGCTGTCAGGATACTCTCTCCTTCACCTTAACCCCTTCATGGGCTATGCTGGAGATGCCTTGCCTTCCTGCGTTAACACACAAGGTGGTTTCAGTTGGCCTGGAGTTACCTCTGGAGACTCTAATTTCCTCCTGAAATAGGCTGAGGAAAGGACTGCTTTTCCCAAGCACGTTGTGCCCCCCCCCCTTATCTTAAAGCAAAGCAAAGGCACAGTTAATTCCTAGTCTCCCAAATGTGATATCTTCTTAGGCATAAGATGAGAGAGAAGCCTAAGGAAAGGGGCAGCTGTTTGTACAGCCTGGGATATTTGCCCCCAAACACTCAAAGAACCTCCATTACTGTGCATAGACAGTCAACTTGTGGATCAAAACTGGTGCGAGGGGGTAGGGTGGAAAAGCAGTCAAGAGGTTCACAAACCCAGCCATACTCTCCCCCATCCACTTCCCTATCAGCATCCAAGCTTGCATTCTTCTGTGTCAGGCTAACAGACGTATCTGGATGTCATATTACGTCCTGTGGCCGTGCAAAGCACTTCAGATCCGTCTCCTTTGAAAGTGAAGAGGAAAACCCCCACTGCCATTCAGATCCATTGGAATACATTTCCAACCTCAGTCTACAGGATCAGTGCCAGCCAAAGCCCATTTGCCACATTTCCTCAAGCTCTTCATATCTCTCCCGTCCCCCTGAAAATAGCAGGCAGCTTCTTAAGACTGCTCTGATTTGCAGGGGAGGGAAGGGAGAAATTGGCCTCTTTGCCATGTTTGTCTCCATGAAAGGGTGTCCTGCGTGGTTAATGTGAGCACTCCCACACACTCCTGTTAAGGCTTCAGTTAGCAAATCTGCCACTGCAATGTACAGTACATGGTTGGGGGAAAAGAGCAAGCCTGAACTAAGAAAGAAAAAAAAATGATTCAACCCTATTCCATTAAGGGGCTTTGCTTTCTCTCCCGTACATTGTATGCAAAAAATACTCTTCAAAATGCTCAATAACTTGTTTCAGAAGATGCAGGACAGGCAGGGCTATGTGTACACTGCTCTAAAAGTATTAGAACTCTGTATCTTGGCAATCTAAATTCTGCACCAAGACAGACAAAGTTCTGCAGTCTGCACAGCAGATGTCAATTGTGCAAGCATGCACACCATTTCTTTTCTTTTGCACAATATAGTCTGCCTTTGTTGGCTGAGGAGGAAATAAGGAACTACATATAGCACTACCTCACCACTAGTCCTACCCTAAATCCATCCCCTCCTCCTCTCAGCCACTGAAACCTTGTACAACTCTGTCTTCCAAACCATCCCTAGGCATTTCCCGCACTTTCAAACATATCAAAGCCATGGGGGGTAGAAATTCGCTCTTGAATTACTGAAAGTTGACTTCCACATGGCTTACAACAATCTGCACTTTCTCCTGTGCTCCCTCATTATTGCAGTGCACACAGAGCCCTGCATGTAGAGAAAAGAGAAATTATCTCTCAGCCCCAAGTGCCATTACTATTTTCTGAAATCCAAGCCACTATGAATGACAGCAATGTCACAGGACAAGAGCAGATCCCAAATGCGGCAGCCACTGTAAGCCTTAACTTTGGGCAGACTCCCGGGGAAAGTACCAGTACCTTCCTTGCACACAGACCTGCTTTAAGCTGCCTTGTAAATCCTACAAGTGCCTACAAAGGCATAAAGGAAAAACTGAAAAGAGATGGACATTTTTCTGCAAAAGGCTCAGCTGTACAACAGTCTTGATCTACCAAGTGCCAGGGTAGTTGCCTCCGTCTCCTGGGCCAGCCAATGGTACGTATAATCAAGATGATTCTGGGAAAACCCTCTGCGGATGAGTGCCATGTTAAGCAGGCCAGCAACTTTTAGACTCTCTCTCTCTCTCTCTCACACACACACACACACGTATTAGCCCACCACAGGCACACAAGCCCCACACAAAATTTGGCACACAAGCCTTATGTTTCCGAACATTTTCAAGTCCTTGGAGAGCAGTTTATTTTAATGGAGAGTTAGGAGGTTTTTCCCTGATAGAAATCATAGCAAACATCAAATGTTTCCTGTAGCATGAGAAACGGGAGCATGTGCATGGAGCTGAATATTCACACCACCGCTAAGCGATTACGCTGGGATGAGCGGGTGTCAACACTGCTGGATTGTTGCACAGAGAGATCACCACCATCAACCAACACTGACTTTTCACTGCTTTCACCATGAAGGGGTTCAGGGAAAGCAGCCATGGTAAAAATGTAATGAGAGACAATTTGCATATACCACTGAGTCTTTTTGAGGGGGGATGGCCATAAAAATAGCTCTCTGTCTCTCTTTTTTTGTACGAAGTCCTTAAAGGTTTTCCTTTAAATCTGAGACTTTGCATAAGCATCATTACGTTTCCCACTATGATGGCCTGTGAGCCATTCCCCCCTTGGTGCAATCCAAGACAACGGCTTACGCCTCTGTGACTGGCTAGTGTTCCTGAGAGATGCAGCCTTGCTAGCCAACAGGAACGGGCGATTTGCTAGGCCCTCCTCCTCTTGGTCAACTGCTTCCCGTAGTGGATGCCGCAGTTGGGTGTGATGCACACAGGAGCCTCATGCAACGCTGAGGCTCGAAAGGAAAGGGCATCTGTGGATGACTTGCTCTTAAGTAGAACCCATGAGCTACAGCCAAGTGCGGAGAGACATAAGCCGGCAGCAGCTTACGTTTCCTCTACTCTAAGGAAATCCAGCTGGGTGCAGCCATTTCCTCCTCCGAAAGGGGCAGAAGAGTTTTCAGTGGTAAAGAGACTAGCTGTGCAATAAGAAAAGTGCATTTGAATGGTAGCTTTAAAACCAGATTAAAGTATCAAGTTTGCCACGCAGCTGGAGGAAGGGTCAGGCTCCGGCAGCCTCAGGCTTCACATTCACGCTCTCACACCAGTCCGGTAGCCCGACAGGAGAAGAGCCTGGAGTCTCCTGTCCTGACAGGGACATCGCAGTTGTCTTAACAGAGCATGCTCTCTCTCTCTCTCTCTCCCCCTGGCCCCACTGGCCATCTCTCGGCGCCACTCTTGGTATCGCTGTCACCGGAATTCGTAAATGGGTGCGCTGTACTCTGGGACATGAGTCAAATTCAGAGACTGATACCTGGGGGGACAAGCAAAGAGGATTTTAATGATATAATCTACCCCTTATTCTGCTTAATGAGGGCAACAGTTTTCAAACTGTAACACCCGGGAACTTGTTGCCACACTGCAGACCCCTGCTCAACAGCCCCAGCACTCTTGCCTAGTTTTAACATACTGGCTTGCACAGAAGATGGTAACCATGGGTTCCTGGTTTCATTGCTTGCACCATGAAGGAAGGAGCACCAAGTGCAGGCAAGAGGCTCATTCCTATCTCAGCTTATTAGGCCAATATGGGATTGTCTGAACATGACCAACGTGTAGATTGCCTTGGCACAGTGTCTTAAGCAGTCCCAGTTCAGCTGAGCAAAGCAGGAATGTTGCAGTGAGCAACCTTCAGCTGGTGTGTCCCAATTAAGCATGCCAGGCCTCCCCACTTGGCTCAAGCCACTGGAGAGATAAACCCACAGGGCCACACTGAAGAGGAAGAATTGGGTGCACTCTCCAAGTGCACTCCCAATTCTTCATTTCCAGCACCGGTAGAATCTGTTGCCCTTTTCTCCTCTTGCCTGTTTCATTAAGATCTGCCTTTTCTGAGCTGCGTTTCCAAGGAATGCCCTCAGCTGTGCTGGATGGGCATTATAACAAGACCCCATATGCAGATAGACTCTGTATGTGGGCAACCACAAGTAGAAGACATTCTTTATTATTTATTATATTTCCTGTTATACACAGAACCTAGGAGATGTTTCTAACTCCCCTATTTGTTCAAGAAAGCAGTCTCTCCTTGGCGGAGACGGTTCAGTGGCTGTTGTCTAATGCTTAGTGACTCTTTCTGCACTGGCAGCAAGAAAGTTTAGGAGGAGGAATAGGACAAAATAGCAGTAAACTGTAAGGAAGATTCAGAGGTCTAAATTGAAGTGCACTGTATGTGGTTGTGGAGGCTCCTCATTTATAAGCTCGCTTGCAATACATGATTCCAGTTGTTTAAGCAAAGGTTTTGTATTGTATTTTATATTGTCTGTCTCATGGCCTTCAGCTACCACAATAAAGTTATTGAGTTTAGCGTCCTTTTCTCTTGCCCTGCAGAATAAAAGAAAGTCCTCCAGCCAGTGCTCCACCGAGGCAGCCCCTTACCATTCTGAACTCCTGTGATAGTAATAGCCTTCTATAGATGCTGCAGATTTCTGGAAGCATATGTAATAGAACCCAGCAAAGGAAGCACCGCTGATGTCTTTGATGGTGTGATCAGGGACCAGGAACTGTTCCTGCACAAGAGTTAACAAAATTTTGAAAAGCTAGAAGGGAGCTGGGATAGTTTTTTCACTGCAGCAAATGTCTACTGGACATTTTTCTACAGAAAAATAGAACACCCCACACACTAGTCTGTTATAGCTTTCATTAGGCACCAGCCCCTAGTTAAGTGTTTGCACAGCACAGCTCACATTGGGTTTACTAAAGTTAATACATCAAAACATGCTTTCGTTTTCTTCTCTTTGAAATTTAAACAGTGCAAGGGAAGTGAATGCAACTGAACTGCCAGTAATGAAGATATTCACAAATATTCCCATATAATAAAAATAAAAAAATTCCTTCCAGTAGCACCTTAAAGACCAACTAAGTTAGTTCTTGGTATGAGCTTTCGTGTGCATGCACACTTCATCAGATTCCCATATAAATAATTTCAAAGTAAATGGCATTTAACACACATTAAGTATTACTTTACTATATTTCTTTTCATCAAATATTTCTGTTCATCTACTTTTAACTATGAACAAAAATTTGAGATATTGGTACAGCAAGTGAAAGCACAATGTATTTTTGTAGCTTTGTTTACTACACAAAAAAAGTCTGGAAACATTCTGGGGAAATTTCAGGTTCAAACTCCACAAATTTTCTTCACGGGACACTACAACCCTGCAGCCTGACTGCAACAAAGGGGACATAAGAGTGCTGCTGCTCTGCTCTTGTTCTCTGCAGTGCTCTGGACCTGGGGCCAAGAGAGAACAAGGACTACACTGGAGGTGCAGGGGGCTTCTTCCTTCCTTGTAGGGTCCTGTGCAGGAAGCCTGACTGTCTAATACAAGCTGATTCCTGTAATGAAAGGGTTGAATTGGATGATTCTCCCTCTCCAACTCTATAATTCTATACTGCATGCTGTCACTGCACACGATACTGAGGAATTTCAGAGATGTTTGCCCTCCCTGCTGGATGTGGAGGAGGAAGGAAACCTTGTGTTATCCTTCCATCCTGCCTGCAGCAACCCAATTAGGCAGCAAGACCAAATAAGATAGATTACCCTACACCTCCTAGGGGTGTGCCTGCGCTAAGTGACAGTTAGACTGTCACACAGGCCCTCTAGCAACACACCCTATGTGAATGCACATGAAGAACTTACCTTCCACCTCATAAAGACAAAGTCATCGTTCTTCAGATCCTCATAATCAAAGTCATCAGAGTTAAATGTTTTTGCGTACTGGTAAAAGGCTGGGAACTTCCCCTAGAAGCAAAAGGGACACACAGTGCTTACAATTCCGGAGGAAAGATGTGTGCTGCATGACTCCAGACAAGTTCAAATACCTGCCAAGCTAATCACTACCAGCCAGACCCTGGATGCCACCCACTAAAGGAATTAATTTCCAGAGAAGGATGCCAAAGTTCCCTCTTCCCTGTCCATCCTCTCTATTTGCTGATCATGGCAGAATTGCAATCTTTCCCACAAAACCCAGCCTTCTGCGTGCAGCTACAAACTCAGCCTCAGTCACGCCAAACAGCTGGGACATCACAGCCTTCCTCAAGAAGGCAGCCAGTAAGAACAAAAAATAACACTAAAATAAGAGCTATGTAATTATGTGTCATTTCTTTCAAGAGTTGCTCTTTGTCAATTTCCTTCTGTGTTCAGCTAGCGCAGACACATCTGGTAAGAAGCTGTCCAGAACCTGCTGCCAATTCCTACCCTAGAGACTGGAGGCAAAAAATAACAAACCACCAACCAAAGTCACCAAGAGCAGTTCCTCAGTTGAAGTCCTAATTCAGCTAAACTAAGGCCCAACACTGTCCAGATGGGTGTAGTTCTCACTGAGCTGGTAAACCTGTGCTTGAAGTATACCACCTCAGACTACCAGGGACTCTTCCTCTACTCTTAAAACACATTCCTTCTTGTAGAAAGGGAACAAATAAGGGAGAAGACTAAATGAGAACCCTTCTTTCCAGCACCTAGATGGAATTTGCCAACTACATGCGCCTACACCTGCAGCCTGAAGTGGCACAGCCCAGGCACACAGCTAGGCCCAAGGAACTCACCCAATGTTTTCGATCCACGTCTTCATCTGCGTCCCACTTCCGCGTTAAAAACGGGTGCTTTTTACTAATTATTTCCCCTTCAAAGAAAGTTGTAAGGGTTGGGTATTCCTGCAAGTGAACAAAGCAAGAACACGATGAGCACATACAACCCTCCCAGGCAAGTTTCCTTACCTTTGCAAGGAAGTTAGGAGAGGGCTTTGTAAAGGAATGAAACACAGAGAACATCAGTTTTGGCCTAAAATACTCTGCCTCAGTACTTACCTCCGTAAGGCCTTTAATCTTCAAGTATCCACAGAGATAGGAGTTTTCCATGTCCACGTGCTGGAAGACAAAGCAGAAAACCGCCCGTGACTTTGTGACCAGTTAAAGAACAATCAGCACACCAACAAACTCAAGTGGTACTAATGCATCACTTGCTTTTCCTAGTGTCTCAATGTGAAGACGAATCGGAACAGAGGGAAGGTAATAGGAGTTTCTTTTATCTATGCACCCTATTTCCCACAGTGGCCATCTCCAGAAAGCCCACAAACAGCACTTGCAAGCAACATCCTTCCTCCATTGTTACTCTCCATCAGCTGGTATTCAGAGGTATCCTGCCCCTGCACAGCTCTCATGTCCCACATCTATGAATACATCTAATTCCAAGCATGTATCCAATTCAAATTTGAGTCATAGGATACAAGTTGCTGGCTGCTCCTACAGAACCACTGGGATCCCCCACTCAAAGGAACCCTCCAGAACGAGAGAACAGTGAAGTCTCTCAGCCAGCTTTTTAAAGGCAATTTTTGAACAATACTACTTGTTTCCAAGCAACAGCAGGTTAGGATGCATTTTCATTTGCTTGGGAACCATCCCTACAAGGAGAGGGATGCCAAGTGTTCTGAATATGAGCATCAGCTTTCTAGGTACCCAGGAAATTTCCAGCCCTATTTTGAGATGCCACAGCACTAAAACCAGTTATCCTGCTTCCCCATGCTCCCTGGCTTTCATTGATATGGAAAAGGAGAATGGGGTAGAGGACAGTTCTTTGACTTCCAAGGGAATGGCAGCAGAGTTAGGAAACTGACTCATTTTACTGATTTACAGGCTGCCACGCTGACTACACACAGACTCACTGAGATGGCTCAGGAAAAGGATGAGTCAAGGCAACAGCTTGAGACACTTCACTGTCCTCTCCACTCAGTGCCTTAGAAAGTCTCTATTAACTTGACCCTTCCATTCAGCTTTTTGCTCCTTGTCTCTGCCTCTCAAAATGGTCAGGGGGCTGGAACACACCTCCTGTGATGAAATATTACAATATTTGGAGCTTTTTAGTTTAGAAAAAAAAAGTTTGGGTGGACATGATAGAGGAGTAAGGATCATTGCTGTGACATTTCGGGCATCTCTTTAAGACCTTTTTATGCTGAGAGGTCTATTCAGCTTAATTGTTTTCAAGATGATGAATCATTTTGTATTGTTTTTACAGTATTTTATGTTTTACTTTGCCTGTATATGTTGTTATACATCACCTTGATTTTATATGAGGGCAGTTTATAATTTTTTTTTAAATCAATAAGCCATAGCAGCAACAGAACTGGAAAGTACCAAACACAAAAGCATAATTTGACCTGTCGACAAATATAGCACTGGATGCAATGAAAAACAATGACCAGTGGGTGCTATTAGCGGCGCCTGACCTTAAGACTGTGACATTGTTTGTCTGTGCTTAGCCCCCCATCCCACCCCCCTGAGAGCAGTCTGAAGTCACACTACCACAGCTCTCTAGCTGAAACAATAGTATTGTTTGTCTGGATCTAAACACTGCCCATGAGACACATACAGTCATACTTCAAACCCTTTGGAGGAAGAGAACGGCACATGTGTAATCCAAGAACAGAAGAACTGAATCTCCTGGATCAGACCAAAGGATCAGTAGGCCTAGCATTCCATTTTTAACAGTGGCAAGCCAGAGAACTCTAGGAAACTCACAAGCAGAGTTTGACCACCCCCAGTTTGAGCCTGGGGGCTTGTACAGAAACACGAACTGTGTGGAGTTGTGGATATGTGACAGGAATTCAGAAAGGCCAAAGTAGATTCTTCCACAGAATCATTGTGGGTGGTGATACCAGGCCCTAAGAGTAATTTTGTCCTGGCAACATGCTACTGTCCCCTTGATCATTCAACTTCAAAAGAGGAAAGTTCCCCAAAATGAGCGGATTGGTAAAAAAGAAATTGAATGGGAAAGTCAAGAGGGTCAAATTACCCCAAATGTTTGGGAGTTGTTTAAGACCACAATATTAGAAGCTCATCTATACCACAGATCAAGAAATGTATCACCCAGGGCCAAGAGAATGCTTGCATGTTTAACGAGCAATGCTAAAAAAGCTAGTAGAGGCAGGAATGTGTCCTTTAGAACATGGAAGTTTTGTTCAAATGAAGAGATTAGAAAGGAATACAAACTTTAGCGTAATAAATAAAAGCAGATAATAAGGGATGCAAAGAAGAGGAAAGAATTTGAGGAGCACATTCCTATGTAAGTGTTTATAAGATAATGCTAGGTGCCTCTGAGTCAAGATGAGCAAGTGTGTCTTCTACAAAGGTTAAGTCATGTCTCACTAACCTTTTAGAGTTCTTTAAGAGTGTCAACAAGCACACAGATGATCCAGTTGACACTGAAAACTTTCAAAAAGCTTTTGACAAAGTACTTCACGAAAGACACTCGAGTAAGCTTGGCAGGCACTGAATTAGAAGAGAAGAGGTCTTCTTGAGGATGAGTAACTGGTTAAGAAATAGGAATCAGAGAGTAGGAATAAATGGATAGATCTCCTAATGGGGTATATATAACATGGAGTCCCTCAAGGATTGCTATTGGGACCTGTAATTTTTAATTTGTTCAGGAAAAAATCTAGAAATAGAAGTGAGTTTGCAGATGATACCAAATTGTCTGTGGTGGTTAAAACAAGAAGGAATTGCAGATAACGCCAATAAGATATTTCCAATCTGAGTGAATGGGCAGTAAAACAGTAAAAGCAATTCCGTGTAAAAAAAGCAAATTGGGGCAAAAATCCCTTCATTTGACATATGCCAGTGCCACTATGCAAATATATGATGATGCAGCCATACTTGGAATACTGTGTACAGTTCTGGTCATCTCACCTCAAGAAGGATATTGTAGAACTGGAAAAGGTTCAGAAATGGACAACCAAAATGATCAAGGGGATGGAGTGACCCCCTTCTGAGGAATGGTTCCAACACTAGGGGATCTTTAGTTTTGAGAAAAGGTGATTAAGAAGAGACATGACAGAAGTGTATAAAATTATGCATGGCATTGAGAAATTAGATAGAGGTAATACTAACACCCGGGAATATCCAAGAAAGCCGAATGTTGGGAGATTCAGGACAGACAAAAGGATGTAGTTTTTCCACATAGTAAACTATGAAATTCACTCACACAAAGGCAGTGAGGGCCACATTGTGGATGGTTTTAAAAGAGGATTAGACAAATTAATGAAGCATAAGACTATCAGTGGTACTAGACACAATGGCTGGGTTTTGCCTCCACTGTTGAAGGCAGCATTTCTCGGAATACCAGCTGTTAGGAATCACAGGCAGGGACAGGGGTGTTACACTCAGCTCCTGCTTTCAGGCTTCCCATGGAGATTTGGTTCGTCACTGTGAGAACAGGATGCCGGACTAGGTGGGCTACTGGCCTGATCTTATTATTTGGGAAGGTGAGAAATAAAACAAAAGCCACTCTCATAAATACTCATTTACACACCACTTTTGAGCATTCAAAGTGATTAAAAAGGTAAAGGTACCCCTGCCCGAAGGCCAGTCGTGTCCGACTCTAGGGATGTGCGCCCATCTCACTCTATAGGCCGGGGGCCAGCGCTGTCTGGAGACACTTCCGGGTCACGTGGCCAGCGTGACAAAGCTACTCAGGTCAGCCAGAGCCGCACACGGAAACACCGTTTACCTTCCCACTAGAAAGCGGTACCTATTTATCTACTTGCACTTTATGGGTGCTTTCAAACTGCTAGGTGGGCAGGAGCTGGGACCGAAAGACGGGAGCTGAATTAATTATTACAACAACCAGAAATTATAGGTCAGGATCATCCCCATTTTTGCAAGTGACAACACTGGAAGCTGTCTAATGCAGAGCCAGACTATTAATTAACAATGGGTTTTATACACACACACACACACACACACACAGGCTTCGATTCTCCAGGATTTCAAACAGGGATCTTTCCCTGTAAAGAAGTTACAGGGATTGAATCTGGGGTCTCTTCCATGCAGAACACAGCTTTATTACAGGCAGCCCCCCATTTACTATGTTCCAAGGCTCTATGTGTATCAGTGAAATCACGTATAACTGGAACCCCCTGAAAAAGTATGCAAATGCCCTGCCCTTTTAGTGACGTTTCAGTGACATCTTTACGTGTCTGGGTCACTTTGGGTTTGGTGCGATGAACATATACACAGGTCACACACATATTGAATGTGTGTAAATGGGGGACTGTCTGTACTGTGCAATGACCCATCCACTAGAAAGAAAGATTTAATTCCTCATGGAACATATGGAAGTCAGATCACTGGTGCACGTCCACTGAGCTCAGCAATATCTGCACTGACTGGGTGTGGCTCTCCAGGATTTCAGACAGGGGGTTTTCACAGCCCTACCTAGAGATGCTGGGTATTGAATCTGGGTGCCTTTACACACAGAACATGTGCCCTGCCGCTTAGCTGCAGGCTCAGAGAGAACTAGCTCTTCCTTACCACCACCTAGTGAGCATATAGCAAGAACCAGACGCAAGGCAAAAGATTTGTAGCTCACAGTGTATGTAGTCTTATACACGTCTACTCAGAAGTTAAGTTCCACTGACTTCACTGGAACCCAAAGGTGACATGTGGCAGTATGTGGATGGGTGGCCAGGGCCGCATGCCAGTGAGTATAGCCTAAAGTGAGAATGGGTAAGGGCTATTCACACATCTTGTCACTGGAGAAACAGAGAGCTTATTTATTTTATTTCAACAATTTATATATTGCTTAATACCACGATCTCCAGGTGAGGTAAAAGGTTACCAAAAAGAGAGAGAACAGAACAGAGATAAAATTAACCATTAAAACTCCAAGCCATGGAGGACTACTAGAGTGGCATCCTTGAAGAATGCATTTATTGGGCGGTGCTTTAGATATTCCAAGTTAAATGTGTAACGAGTACCCTAGCATCACTTCCAGCCCCATTACTCTTTCAGCTACTTCCTCACCCAGTTTACCTCTTGCAGTACCAAGTGACAAAGACCTTTTCAAGCTCCCTGAGATTAATTAATCTCCAGTTTAGTGGGAGGGAGAAGACTGCCCCTCTACCCATCCTAGTAGCAGCAAAATACTGTAGAATTTCCAGAAGGAAGACATAGGGCTGACACACCTTTCTTTAAAAACCTGGTCTACAACTGTATGCTTGGGAGCAAGCACTCCCACTGAGACCTGCTCCTGGGCAAGCCTGTCTGTGAAGGATGGCAGCCCACCTCCTAAGATCAGAGGGAGAGGCTCTGTATCTCATGCAGCGAGGGCAGGAGATAGTACAGCTGGGTGGGGCCAGAAGAAGGGTCCTTCAGTGGCTACACCCAAATTATGGGGCAATTCATCTTGCAAAGTGTGTCCGCCCTCCTTTCCTGTTTTTGTCAACCACTGAAGACATTTTTATTCTGACAGGATTTTATTTTATGAAGCTTTAGGATTTTTAAAACTGTTGACCCCGTCTTTGGGGGATTTTTAAAAAACAAAATCATAACATGTTGCAAGCCACCCTGAATGGAAGATAACTGGAAGCATTATAGGCAGATTGAACTGCAAGTCATTTGAGAGCACAATGTTCTTGCTAGCATATGAAGCTATATTATATTATTATATGTATGTGGGTAATCGTCTTTTGTAAGCTGCTGTGGGTAGGGGCTTTGCCCTGAAAAATGGCATATAAATACAATAAATAGAGTGATGTGTGCATTTGTACCACATGGGCAGAATAAAAATAAAATGCTTTAATAAAACTGAAAAATAAACCACCACCACACCACCAGAGCTGCTGTGGTGAGAGGGAGATTTCATTCTTTCAGATGTGGCAGAGGGCAGTAGGTGCATCACAGCTGCGCTAGTGACATGTGTGCAGCCCTCCTGAATCAGACCAAAGTTGAATTGTATCTGGCTCCTGTTTCTCACAGTGACCAACCAGATGCCTCTGGGAAGCCCACAAGAATGAGCACAACCGTACACTCTCCCCAATCATGTTCCTCAGCACTCCGAACTTAATGACACATCTCTTCTGATACCGGAGATATTACACAGTCATAAGCAATAGCCACTGACAGCCTTAACCTCCACCAACTTATCCAAGCCACTGCCTAAACCATGCAAGTCAGTGGCAATCACTACATCTTGTGGGAGCAGATCCCAGTCTAACTATGCGCTGTGTGACCAAGTCCTTCCTTTCATCTGTCCTGAATCTTCAAACATTCCGTTCCAACGGAGGACCGCACTCAGTCCCAAGATCACGGGAAAAACGTATTTCTATTTAGCACTCAGCTTTGCTTCTGCCTCTGTGAAGAAGCTATTCCAGGCAGTGAGAGCAGAAAAGCTGCTCATGAAGACATCTTTTAGAGGCAGCTGAGCTCGATAAAATGCAAGCTATGCAAAGTAACAAAAAGGGAGAAAAACCTCAAAACCTGGATGCATCAGGCCAGTGGCTCATCTAGTCCAGCATCCTACTCTCACAGTAGCTAAGCAGAGGTCTATAAGAAGCCTGCAAGGAGGGCCTAAATGCCGGAGCGCTCTCCCCATCGGCGATTCCCAGCCGCTCATACTGAGACACACTGCCTCCAAAAGCAGAGGCAGAACATTTTGGACAATGCCCATTGACAAGCTTTATCCATTGCATTGATATTTATTACGGCCATTGGCCCGTCACACGACAGTTTCCCACCAACATATATATACTTAAACCTCCAAATTTAAAAGAGCCAAAAACTTACAAGCCTTATCCTCCTTCCTAAGTGCACCTAGCCTCCTTTCAAACGCCACCCAGGCTGTCAGCTGTCAAGGCAACCTGTGGCAGTGAGTTCACCTCTGTCAAGGCAACCTGTGGCAGTGAGCTAAACTCTTCGGCTCCTGCTGCATGAAGAAACCCTTCCTCCCATCTGCCACAAGCCATCCATTTGAAGAAGCCGGGTGCCGAGTCCTAAGAACGCCAAGAACAGCCTGCAGCGCAGCTAGTCCTCAGCGCCCTGTCCTCATACAGAAGAAGAGCCAGAGGCACACCAAGTCTTCAGCATCCCGTGGGCCAAACAGATGGGCATTATGGGGGAGATCGCAAGCAGCACCCCAGCGCAAGAGCCCCTCCTGCAGCTGGCATTGGCAGGCATTTGCTGCCACGGATAGCCATGGTGGCTAGTAGCCACTGATGGCTCCTCTCCTCGGTGAATCTGCCCGACCCTCTTTCGAAGCCAGAGAAGGGAAGCAGGTGCAGGGGGCGATACTACTATGGCAGGGCTGTCAACTTGAAAAAAATATAAATGGGGGGTCCCCCTCCCAGGTAAGCCTTGCCCCACATAACCCATCACACACACACCATTTGAATGAATTTCGGGGGGCTTAGCTCCCTCAACTCTTAGGTGGGGGGGGGGCGAAGGGACCTCGGCCCCCTAGGCATTCTCCTCAAACCATCACAGTGGGCGGCCTGGTGGCTGCTACTGCCTCCTGAGGCAGGGAGTTCCGCAGTCCTAGTGTGTGGGTGGGTGGGGAAGGGAGAGAGGTGTGTGGGGTTTGGGCGGCGCTGCCTGCCTGCCTCTCTCCGGCCGCGCTGCTGACCTGGACGACCACCTCCACCTCGTAGGCGTTGCCCTTGGAGCGCTGCTGCCCGCGGAACTTGGCGCCGCTGTAGAGGCGGCTGGTGCTGACGCCGGGCTGCGCCGTGTTGATGGGCGGCGGCGGCTCGAGGCGGGCGGCGGACGAGGCTCCTCCCGGGGCCTCCGGAGGGCAGCGGCAGGCGCTCCGCACCGGCATCTCGGGCGGGTCCCCCGGCGCCAGCGCGGCGCGGGCAGCGAGCACCGTCCTCGCCTTCCTCCCCTCGCCCGGCCGGCCTGCCACCGACGCCGCTCGGCCTGTTTTCCCCTCACAGCCCTTTCCTCCCCCTCAGCGGCGTCGCCGCCGCCTCCTCTTCCTCCCGCCGCTCATGATTGGCCCGCCGTGCGGCGGCGCTCGAACCCCATTGGGTGTCCGGCGTCACGTGGGGTAGGAGGGCGGGGGAGGGAAAGGGATTTTTTTTTTTTTTTAAGGAAGGCAAGACGCCGCCGGGCTTTTCTCTTTCCACTCCCTCAGTCGCTCCTCGCTCGCTCCGCCGCGTCGCGAGGAGACGGCGCGGCGCAGGGGACAAAACGCGTTTGTGATGCTGATTGGCCGCGTCTAGTAGCTCCTCCCCCGCGCTCCCCCCTGACGTAGCAAGATGGCGGCGCCCATGAGCGTGGGTGAATAGGGAAGTGGGTGTGAGAGCAAAAAAAGGAAGATTTTGAGGGTGGAAAGGAAGAGGGTTTTTAAAATTATTGTTATTGTAAGCTCTATTGAGTTGGCTTCGCGGACTTCTCGTTTGTACTGCCTAGGGAAATATCACTATAATTCCTTTGGGGCCAAGAGAAGGTCTACATTAGGGGCTGTCCTTGGGTCCCACGACATAAATTTTCCCCAGCGCAGCCTGCTGCCGAGACCTCCTTTTACCCCCCCCCTTTTAAAAACACCCCCCACACACACACAATAACCTCCAGGCCTCTTCCCATGTTTAGAGAGCCTAGCTCTAGTTTGCTGTGTCCTTAAAATATACGTCTATAAACTTAGGTCAGCTTTTTATGATGATACCTTTATCCATAACGCATAAGGAAAGGCGGAGCTGAATCGCTCGTGGTTACTTGGTCCCTTTCTTTGCCCTCATTGCCCCAAATTATTATTATTTATTAAATTTACCAAATACTAGAATGTGGTGGGGTGGTTTACAGCGCCTGTCATCAAGACGCTCCCTTGTGGTCGGGCGTCTCTGGCCATCTGTCTTGGTTCGTGGTCCAGTGTTATTGCAAGTGGAGTCAAGACGGCCATACACACCGCAGGCAGGTAAGAATTAAGGTTGCAGGCTGATCCTGGCTTTGCAGTGGTTGGGATTCGTACTTTTTGATAGCTAGGATTGGAATGCAGGAAACGCAGCACTGAGGCAGCGCATTGTTACATGTAGCTGAGTGCCATTTATGGTGCCTTGCAGCTGCTAACAATAAAGTATTTCAGTTGGGTCTTTCTTAGTTTACCTGGAGTTTCTGGGAATTCAAAATGGAATGAGATTTTGCATCTAAACTATGTCATGTGTTCTACCTCAGAGCTATAGCCTTTCTTAAATTAGTAACAGATAATGTTTTTGGGCCAAGGGCTACATGGTCTCTTTGGTCAGTTCCCTCAGACCTATATGCCAGAAGTAGGGGTGGCCAGAAGAGGCTGCATGCAAACAAACTGCTAACCCTTGCAGAAGTCTACTTTATGTGCCATGCCTATTTTAATTCTTTTTTCTTATCACTGCTACTGAAGTTTGGTGGGGGAGAACATTTTTTTTTGGGGGGGGGCCCGGCTGCAACAGAACCTCAGATGGGGATTTAGCTACCCCAGCTTTAAATCTTTCTCCACCCCCACCCCCTGAAAAAAAGTGTATGTTATAGTTTTCAGGTGTCATTTTCTCACAGTAGCAAACAGAATGCCTCTAGGATGCCCACAAGTTGGTCATAAAATAGCTAATAAAGATAATAGGCTTCCCTCATTGTTGCTGTTTTAACTGCTACCATTCACCATGTTGCCTTAGAACCTGCAGATTTCATTCTGGCACCACACATTCTACACATATCCATTGATAGATGTATCTGTTGTGATAAAGCCGAGTGTGCAGTGGGTTGCGTGTGTGATCTGATCTGGTTTTAAGCCTTTCACAGAATCTTAAGAGTTGATAAAGTCTTAGGACCTGGATGGTTTTTTGATCTCCCTTCACACTGGTGACAATTATCCTGCTGTATTGATCATTAAGACAGAGCCATGCTACTTATAAGTTTGGTTTCTCTCTTCTGTGAAGGCTTAAATGTACCATCCTTGATAACAAATGATGTCTTTAGAAGACTTTAGAACTCAGCATGTGCTTTCTACAAACAAGGAACAGCAGCTTACTATCAATGGTTACAGATGCAGAAGTTCTTTTTTTCTTTTGCAGCTAGAGGGAGCTCTCTTTCAATCTGATGGCATCTAACATCTGCAGGCAATGCATTCTGGGAGATGTAATTCACTGAGAAAATGGGCTGGACAAAGTCATTAAAATGATGTTGGTTGGCAGCTGATAGGCAGAAAGTCAATGGAAAGAGTGGCAGCTCCTCTGGGATGCTTGGCTCCACTCGCTTACATTTTAGACAGTGAGCTACACCATGTATTGTATATAAAATACATTGACCATTTATTACAGTATCTTATCCCAAAGGTTGTTTTCTAAGAGATACATTTAAAATTGGTGGTTCTTGAGCTACCTGCACTCTCTTCTCTTTTATCTGTGGTACTTCACTGCCTCTGCAAAACATATACTGGCACATATAAATGCATATTAAAAATTAGATTGCTAGCAGTTAAGCAATGGATGAAGAGAATAAAAACCTAACTTTGTAAAGTTCATCATAGATAGCCATGGTGGAAGGGAGGGTCAAGCATTCCAGAGCACTGACTGTTGTGTATCTTTGAACAGAAAGATTCATATTGATTCAGTAATTGCGGGAGTGGGGAAAGAAACCAATACAATGTAAAGAAAGAACATAAGAAGAATGTGCTGGATCAGGCCAACAGCCCATATAGTCCAGCATCTTGTTCTCACAGTGGCCAACCAGATGCCCGTGGGAAACCCTCAAGCATGATCTGATCCCAAGAGCACTCTTTCCTCCTGTGTTCTCAAGCAGCTGGTATTCAGAAGCATTACTACCCCCGGGCCTTATTGATTTCAATGGATCTGGACATATCTACATTTGTCTGGATTGTGAACATTGGATATGTACATATTTTATTTATTTCTTAAATAGAGATATGTATTTTTCTTGCAGAAAGGAAAAGGTTCTACCAGAATGTCAGCATCTCCCAAGGTGAAGGTGAGCACTTCTGTGTACTGTAGTTTGTCTGTCATGCAGATGTTTGGAACAGGCTCATCTGGACTTCTCCATCCCAGCTCAAGGTTATGTTAAGGTGAAAGGCAGAGACTTTGCCAAGGTGAGCTTTGTAGTGGAACAGGTGGAGCCACGCCTTCCACGCTGGCTCCTGTGTGTTGCAAAAGATTCTAATGCACCTAGAAGAGGGATATGGCAACACATTCAGGAAAAGTTTTACTCAGGCTTTGGCAAATCTTTGGTGGAAGAGAGTTCTGTTTGTGAGGTGGCTGTAGAAAACTTTGATACCTTCATATGTGGCTCCAATGTCAGGATATTTTCACTGCAATTGAAAGCACACATGTTTACACTGGTATTTTTTCTGACCATTCATATAATTTTGCTGTCACTGTTTGACCTTGTTTTATTGAAACATTTTGTTTTTCTTATGTTTGTTTTGGACCACCTTGGTATTGTTTGCTGAAATTGAAGGGTGGGGGAAATTAAATCAATAAATGAAGTGTTTAGTTATTGTTAAGAAAGCTATGTACTGGTTTTCAGCGATAGGGTATGAGTAGGACAGTGTTTCTCAAACTTGGGTCCCCAACTTGTTGGACTACAACTCCCATCATCCCTAGCTAGCATGACCAGTTGTCTGGGATGATGGGAGTGGTAGTCCAACAACAGCTGGGGACCCAAGTTTGAGAAACACTGGAGTAGGAACTTCTATTATGGCACCATTCAATAATTTAATATTGGATGCAGAATTCGTCACTGTGAGACTCAACTTCTCAATTAAATGAAACCCATCACAAGCCACTGGTCCTTAAAACTGCAAAGAGTGACTGGACAGTGTGAAGATAGTGTCCAGCAGAATCTCAAAAGCTGCAGGCTTAGTGGGTTTTTCTTAACCTTTCTTCTTCAGGTGGCTTTGAAATCAACTTGGACCACCGAAAACTGAAAACCCCCCAAGCCAAGCTCTTCACGGTGCCAAGCGAGACTCTGGCTCTGGCTGTGGCGACTGAATGGGACTCTCAGCGGGACACCATCAAGTTCTACACAATGCACCTGGTGTGTGAAGGAGAGGGTGGGACATGTGAACAAACAAATGGAGGGTTGAGATTGCAGCCAATCTGTTCTAGCAGAGCAGGGTGTGCACCTGGTAGCTAATGTAGGCTAATGTTTGATTGAACTGTATAAATCAGATTGCAGGTGGGAGATACAGTTTTGAGTACTCCACTCAACTATGTCTGCATGTTGTGCTTTGTGTTTTTTAAGACCCTACAAAGTGGCGTATTGGGATAGATAGCCCATCTAGCTCCACATTGTGCTATTTTTCTGCGTTTCACCTTTTGCAACCTGGTGCCCTCCAGATATTTTGAACTACAGTGGTACCTCTGTTTAAGAACAGCCCTGTTTATGAACTATTCGGTTTACGAACTCCGCAAAACCAGAAGTAATGTCTCGATTTGCGAAATTTACCTTGGTCTAACAATGGAATCGGAACAGTCGAAGGGCACTGGCAGTGGGAGGCCTCATTAGGGAAAGCACGCCTTGGTTTAAGAATGGTTTCAGTTTAAGAACGGACTTCTGGAACAGATTAAGTGTGTAAACCAAGGTACCGCTGTATAGCTTTCATCAGCCTCTACCAAACTTGTTGTGCTGCCTGGAGCTAATGGGAATTGTGGTCCAAAACAGAAAGGCACCAGGTTGGAGCAAGCGGCTGTTGCAAGGACTTTTGTACAGGGAGTATGACCATATTGATACAAGCTGTTTTACAACTTCAGAGCTTGTGGGGAGACTTAAATGGGGAATTGGCTGGTTCATTGCTTCAGCTGTGTCACTCTGCTAGTCTAGCTCTCGATTTCTGTAGCTTCTTTCTTGCCTTTCAGACAACCTTGTGCAACACAGCTTTGGACAACCCGTCGCAGCGAAGCAAAGATCAGCTCATCAAGGCAGCTGTGAAATTCTTGGAGACGGACACAGTTTGGTAGAAATGCATTCTGGGAAGGGGATCCCTTAAAACCTGGATCTTAAAAAAATATCTGATCAGGGAATGAGAAAACCAGTGTTTCTGCAGTCACTGTGTAGTGGGCATGAATGAAAAATCCACTGCCACATTGAAGTAGAAACTGAAGTACCTCTCCTAGTGCAGATAAATCCTCATTTATTGAATTCTACCTCCTTGTTATAATCTCCATAAGATTGGCTGACCATTTTAGGTCGAGGGGCCTCATCACCCCATTGCATCCCAGATGTGGTCACCCCAGTGGTGGCATGTTCACATACGCAAGTCTGCAAGCACACCAGAGGGTGTCTGCTCTCCTCAGTTATCTCCCGCTTGGACTACTGCAGTGCACTCTACGTGGGGCTACCTTTGAAGGTGACTCGGAAACTGCAACTAGCTCGACTGGTGACTGGGAGTGGTCGCTGAGACCATAAAACACCGGTCCTGAGAGATCTGCATTGGCTCCCAATACGTTTCCAACCACAATTCAAAGTGTTGGTGCTGACCTTTAAAGCCCTAAATGGCCTTGGTCCTGTATACCTGAAGGAGCATCTCCACCCCCATTGTCCAACCCGGACACTGAGCTCCAGCTCCGAGCGCCTTCTGGCGGGTCCCTCACTGCAAGAAGTAAGGAAGCAGACAGAGGGCCTTCTCGGTGGTGGTGCCCGCCCTGTGGAACAACCTCCCATCAGATGTCAAGGAAATAAACAACTATCTGACATTTATAAGACATCTGAAGGCTAGGGAAGTTTTTAATGACTGATGTTTTAATGTATTTTTAACCTTCTGTTGGAAGCCGGATGGGCGGAATAGAAATAATAAATTATTATTATTACTCAGCCGAGCCATGTAGAGCAGCAGAGAAGCGGGACGGATACTTTTCTCCCCATCATGAGGTGGAAAATTGTACTCTCTGTCCTTCAAATGATCAGTCTGAAGAGTAGATAGTGACTATCTTATCCATCACAAAGCTGGGCTGGGCAGGATGGTTGCTGTTCATCAGCCGAGCCCCACAATGTTGCTACCCACCATCACTTTGGCTTGGCTGGCGGGAGGAGGGGAATTATTGGAGAACTTGAGAGACACCCCCCACACTTGCTTTTACTCAGGAAGGACCATGAGTAACAGTACCATGCCACAGTTGGGACAGCATAGTCAACTTGAAAATTTTAGAGGGCATTTGTGTGCGTGATTATATTGGGATTCACGGCTTTTTTGTCAGGAATTGGAAAAGCAGGATTGAATCTTGGGAGGTGCTAGGCACAGGTGCAAGCTTAGCTGTGTGGAACCTAATCCTGTCGTGCTTGATGGTCCATTTTTTTGCTTTGCTTCCATGGTATTCCAGCTACCGTGTGGAAGAGCCGCCTGCCCTGGTGGAACTGCAGAAGAATGAGTGGGATCCCATAATCGAGTGGGCAGAGAAAAGGTATGTTCAAGCAAAAAGTCAGTGCCAGGGAATTGCTGATGATGCACAGACACACCCTTGTCCCCAGAGGATACTTGTGGCTCAGGGCACGAAAGTTAAACTGTGTTGGTTGCGGAGCTATTTAGATTTCTTAGGCCCATTTTTGAGCCTAGGGAAGACAGGTGGAGAGGAGAAAGGAATTCAACACTCTTGGCTGCCAACTTCCTCCTCCAAAGGTATGTTGAAGGACTATCACTTTCTAAACTTCTGTTAGCTAGATAGGTACCGTATTTTTTGCTCTATAAGACGCACCAGACCACAAGGCGCACCTAGTTTTTGGAGGAGGAAAACAAGAAAAAAAATATTCTGAATCCCAGAAGCCAGAACAGCAAGAGGGATCGCTGTGTAGCGAAAGCAGCGATCCCTCTTGGGGTTCTGGCTTCTGGGATAGCTGCACAGCCTGCATTCGCTCCATAAGATGCACACACATTTCCCCTTACTTTTTAGGAGGGAAAAAGTGAGTCTTATAGAGCAAAAAATACGGTATTTTTTGTGCGTGTGTCCTAGATAAAAACTGAAGGTGCATTTGCTCTTACAATGGCAACAGGCTTATTTTTTTAGAGGGTTCATTTCTACCCATCCCCCATGTTTCCTGTATGAGTACCTAATCTTGAGTGCTCACAAAAAATCTACATACACACAGAGACTTTGCATAGGCTGCATGTGGCTTTGGAGGGATGTTTTTGAGGTTCTTGGATGTGACAGGATTCCTTTCTATATATCTCAACTTTTTACAAATGTATTTATGGTGACACATATATATGTGTATATGTATATGTACATAAATAAAATACAGAGCCCCCTCCAAATAAATAAATAAAAATCAGCCTTGCAACAAAATTGACCAGAAACCCAGAGGCTAAAAAACAGCCAGAGATACTTTTCTCAATGAAAACATTCTGGGTTTGCTCAAGAGTGTGGCCTATCTAAGCTCTGCTCTGCTTGCAGGTACAATGTTATGATTGGCTCATCAACAAGCATCATGGGTCCCAGCATCCCGCAGAGCACGAAGGACACCTTTGTCAGCCACCTGGCATCGTATAACAGCTGGGCCCTTCAAGGTAAAAGGAGGGCTGTGTCCTGGGACTGTGTCTGGTGTCAGTCCTGCGCCATACCCTGCATCTGCCGGTTTTCTGCTTTAGCCAGAAATGTATTTTGAGGTTAAGAATTCTTTGGTTGCTATCCCACCATGTGAGTGGGAGAGGCACACTGGGGGACCTTTCTGCATTTTTAAGAGAGGCTTAATTTTTTTTTAAAGAAGAGGCCTACAGGATATGGTTCAGCATCCTGCTTCCCACAGTGGCCAATTAGTGGCCTCTGAGAAGCCCACAAGCAGGATGTAGAGGCAACAGCCCCCTCCTGTTTATCCCCAGCAATGAGTATTCAGGGATAGACTGCCTCTGAATATGGAAGTTGCATTTAGATGGCTGTGGACAGGCCTCTTCCTTCTCCATGTCCAATCTGATGTGAGCACAACAGTAAAAAATGTGGGCTATGAATCTAAAAAAACAAGATAATTGTTATTTTGAAGCTGTTTAAGCAGGGCTGTCTTAAGCATATCTGGCGCCTAGGTGCAAAGATCCCTCCGGCGTGGCCGCCCCCCGCCCCCGTTTCCCAGAGTTGTCGACCTTTTCCCAAGCCTTCTGCGGGGATCACTCTCCTCCCGCGGAGGCTTGGGAAGGAAGCTGCATGCCTGCCAGCCCTATGGTTGACAGGGCACAGCTAGTGGGCGTGCAGGGAAAGGGGAGGTCGCTGGCAAAGCCGCACAGCTCCCCCACTCGCTGGGGCGCCCCTGAGAGACCAGCACCCTGGCGCAGCGCGCCACTAAGCCCAATAGGAAAGACGGCTCTGTGTTTAAGCAGCAGTTCTCTTGTCTGGTCCTGAATCTACAGCCCTCAATTTTAATCCTGGTATTATGAGGGAAGCAGAAAAACATATTTTTTCTGTGTATAACACGCCCCCCCCCCCCCCCTGTACAAGACTCCCCTAATTTTGGGGACTCAAAATTAAGAAAATGGGGGGAAATTGCCCAGAGTTGTAGAGTTTTTTTTAGAGTTGTACAGTCTGTCCCCGCACTGGCAGAAGCCACCAAACACACCACCCTATTGACGTAGGGACAGCCAATCAACACCAGCCCTTGCCACAGCCACCAATAACATGACAATCTCTGGCTCGCGGCATTAAACATATTTTAATAAAAAAACCCTTGTCTTATACACGGAAAAGTACAGTATCTTTTTTCAGGTAGTACAGCATGTTAACAAAATGTCTGCTGTGTCCATTTGAGCCACCTTTGTTTTCCTACATGGTCTGCAGTAAAGGAAAGAGAGAAATCTGAATGCTGCAGCCGAATAGGTCCTATTTTCTTACGCAGGAATAATCAGGGTGGGGCATTAGGTGTCTCCTCACCTTTTCTTGACTGCTCTTCTTGTTGCCCAAGATTGATTTGCACAAGAAAATGACAGGTTTCCTTCCCTCCTCCTTTCTGGTTTGGGGTGTTTCCCCCTCTTGCTAGGCATAGAATACATGATCACCCAGCTGAAGTCTCTGGTTCTCTCGATGAGCCTGCTCGACAAGCACCTCACGGTGGAGCAAGCTGTCCTACTATCTCGTCTAGAGGAAGAATACCAGGTAAACCTCGTTGTGACAGAGATCTGGGGCTTTGGGGCCAAGTTAATTTAGGGACCGTCTGCTCCCATTATGCGCTTGCCTGCCAGATAAGACCAGCCCGTGGCTCTGAAAAAATGTTTATGACACTGATGGATTCAGTTCTGTATCACACCTTTTAACAAAAACAGCTAAGGTGACTTTTCTAAAAATAAATACCTAATGAAATAAAGGCCCTCCCCCCAATAAAATCAGCGTTGCAACAAAACCGAGCACAGCAATAGATCCCAGAGGCTAAAAACAGCAGCAGCTACATAATAAATCAAGGTATTCTGGGTTTGCTCAAGAGTGTGGCAAATCTTCTTTTTGAAAATAATAATAATAATAATATTTTATTAAAGCTTTTTCATAATACAGTAAGATAAAAGAATCTAAATAAAAACAAAAACAGCAAGAGAGAGAAAAGAAAAAAGAGAGAGAAACGTGTGGCAAATCTAAGCTCTGCTTTGCCTCTAGCTATGGTGTTGTGATCTATTTCCAGTGAGGGTCTGATTATTCTTCTCATCTTCCTTCAGATCCAGCACTGGGGGAACGTTGAGTGGGCCCACGACTATGACATGTACGAACTTCGGGCCCGCACGGCTGCTGCTGCCCTTTTTGTTCAGCTTTGCTTAGAGAATTCCACGGTCAAGCACAAGCTGCTGCAGGACTGAGACTCTGGGGTGGACAAGGAACGGGCGCCGGTGGCACTGGGCAGACCTGTAGAACATCCAGGACCGACTGAGTGGCGGGTGGAGAAGGTGGAGAAGAGAGGGAACTGCTGTTGGTGGGGTGATGGAATCGCACTACTCGTCCAAGGCTGACCTGGTGATAGCGGTGATGCTGATGGGCCTTAGACTGACTGGGTGTGGCGATTCTCCCTGAACGAGGGGGCAGGAATGTCTGGCATCCGTTTCCTTCTGTTCATCCTGAACCTAGCCCTTGACACATCCAAGCAGACTTCCCTTCCTCATACTACACACCCTGTCCTCCAACCCTTCCAGGCTGAGAGTCCTGGCCTTCTGCCAGGATCCTTAGATGCCCCCAAGTTGTGAATTCCAAGGAGGAAATCTGTTCATTCCTGGAAGTGCCAGGCACTGTCCAGCTGCGGCTATTTTGTACCATTGTGGCCCCTATTCTCCTTCATTCCCTGGCTCACCAGCAGCAGCCCAGTTTGAGTTTTCCAGCAGGATGCACATTTTCCACAGGGAGGCAAGCCTCTCAAGCACAGCTGCTGCAGGATGTTCATTTCGGCTGGGCTGATGCTGCCCACCACCCAACTTGATTGGAATCTGGACCAGTCAGTGGTGGGCAGTTGTGGCGCAGCCTCACCTCTTACCCAAGGTGGTGGCTCACTAGGGGCTCCTGGCAAATCCAGAGAGAGCAGTCAATCCCTTTGCTTCTCTCCAAACGAGAATGGCTTCCACTGTGGGCATCAGTGCTCCACCATTTGGAAGTAAGTGGGGTCTTGGCAGCCTCCGTTGCACAAGGGGCGAAGATGTGAAACGGCTGCTGGGTACTTTGGACAGCATGGAGGGGCATAGGCCTCTCAGCAGGCGAATCACGGCTGCTTTTATAGCAAAGGTGGTATGATGCTAATCTGGTGCATTTGCACTGTCCTGCCCTCCTCGCTGCCTCTCCCCCCTCCTTGCATTAAGCTGCAGCAGCAAGTTATCTGCAGTTGGAGGGGGCTGAAACCTAGGCCAGAACCAGAGTTAAGTCTCCCTATATCCCCCTAACCATTGCATGTCCTCCCATAGTTTCATAGCAGGCATTTGTGTCTCCAAAGAAGCCAGAGCCTGTTATGGCGGTTGTTTTCACCCCGTTGTGTACCCAGCAGAGAAAAATGCATTCTTTTCCCCTCCCTTACAATTTGATTAAATATTCCTGTTTGGTGCCTCTACATGCAGTATGGAATTTTTTTTTGTGTGTGTGTGTGTGTGCATTTGTCTGTTTAAAAGGAGTTGGTTTCAGTGCCAGAGCTCTCTGGCCCAAATATTTGCTTTGCAGCTGCTCCAAGTTCAGCTAAAGTGAAAAGAATTTGGGTTGCAGAGCTGGATCCCTGGAGAGCTAATCTGGGTAAAGACCATTCTAGGCAAAGCTGGGCTGAACCTGATTTCTGGGCTTAGGTTGACCTATAAGAGAATGCAGTGAGAGAGCAGGACTGTGTGGAGGGGGCCGGCCAAGGCAGCTGTGGTCAAAACCCTGTAGGTTCTGGCCATTCTCCGACCTGGGGGTTATCAGCTTTGTCCATTGGTTGATGGATACACCTGCCTTTAGGAAAACAGGAATGGGAATTTTACAGAAATAATGGCAAAGTCCAAGCACATGACAATGAGGATGCTATGATTTTTAAGGAAAAAGTTCAAGGTCCCCCCTAAAAAAATGGGGCTGTGATTCTGCCCAGCTGTTCTGCAGTCTGCTTCTTCATTGGGGAGGGAATTCTGAGCTTTTCAGGAGACACAGCAGTACCCCTTGTTGGCTGTCAACCACATGAAAAGTTAGAAGCACTCCACACCCCTACAAAGTAGCCTGGGTTGAAAATAGCTGCAGCCACCCTTTATTTCCTCTGTTGGTGTGGAAAGGAAAATTGTGATTCTTTGCCTTTTACAATCATGGCACAGGTGCAAGGCTGGAAAATTTAAATAGGAACAAACCTTAACTAACAAGTACTAAATCATCTCTGGCAATGCCTTGGACTTGGTTTTAAGATGTGAGCTGTTTTATGGTGGCCATGTGTGGTACCTTGGCCTAGCTTCCTCATTCTCCTGAGGGCTCATCCATCTTGAAACAAACTTCCTTGCACACAGAAAGCAAGCATGTCAAGGAGAAGTCTCAGCCAGTAGCCTGACATATCCATTTTCTCTGTTCACGTAGAGGAACTTTAGGCACTTGAAGCAGCTTCCTTCACATTGTTTCCTGGTCTTATTACCTGTTTTGTCTGCTGGTTATCTGCCTTCTGAAGGTGGAGAATGTCCTTTGTAGGAGCCTAGATTTGGTCCCACTTTCATTGAACAGCTGAGCGTCTTATGGAGAGAGATTCTGCTCAGGAATGGGCTTGGAGCTCCAGTACAGGAAGGCTCTCCCTTTGTATACATTATGCGAGAATACATCGAACACGCTTCCTAAACCATAGCACGCATGCTAATCCTGATTTCCCCCTGAAATGCCCAGCTGCCAAAGGCGTGTCAGTGTGCTCCAGGTCATCCTTTCACGCCAAATGGAGCGCCAGTAAAGCTCAGTGGGCTGGCGCAGGCCCCCCACATAAGCCCAAGAACCGTATCTGGAAATGTTCTGCCCTAGAGAGAGGCTCCTCTGCGCAGTGCAGATGTTCTGCTCTCCCTGAGTAGACCCTCTCCCCTCTTCCCTGGGCCTTTCACCACTGGCCAGTCACTTGCCCCATCTCTATGGGTTCCATTCATTCTATGAAATGAGGGTTCAATCAATGTCAGGGCCAACCAATTTTTAGACAGCACACCAGTGCTAATTGGGTCTCTAATCAGGGTTTACATTTGTTCATTAGCCTACAATTTTTGTAGGTTCAACTACCTGTGTAATTGAAATGAATGCAAAAGATGGAACTGACCCACTTCCTGTATAATTGCTTTATAAATACAAGGCACTAATTTAAGTCAACTCCTTTTGCTTTTAAATGCCTCACTGTCCGCTTTAGTCTACTCGTTTTGATCATCAAACATTGGAGGGGCAGAGGATTCCTCCCAGTAGGGAATCTCTTTTTAGAAGGAATATTTTTAGGGTGTCTTTTCAGTAGGTAGGAGACCTCCAGGCGGATTCACTTCCCAAGCAGAAAGTCACAGATCCCCATATGGGGGGCAGGGGCAGTTCAGTGTCAAAAGCCAGCTACGTCTCCAGAATGTCCATGTTGTCCAGCTCACTGCGTAGATGGTCAACGTATTGGTTAATTTCCAACACACGACTTCGGTTTCTTTGAATTTCAGTCTTGTGAACCTGCAGGGATTGAAACAGTTGGGCCGGTTGACACTTAGCGCCAAGCCGTGGTTTGTTTAACAAACCACAAGTTAGCCATAGATTGCTCCACGGACGGTCAAACAAATCATGGCTTGTTTCTGCAAAGTGTTTTGGTTTTTTGTCCCGTCCCCCGTCCCCCAGCTGTGCTTGCCTCGTGCCTTTGTAGCTTGTTGGGTGCCGGGGGGGGGGGGATGTTAAAACAAACCATGGTTAAGGAAGGATGTTGGGTTTGCACATAATACCAATCCATGGTTAAAACAAACCCACGTTCATAAGCCAACAAAAACCAGGGTTTTTATATCATGGTTTGTTGGCAGTAAACAAACTATAGTTCAGCTGCTGGGCAAGGTTTAATAAACAATGGCCTAGCAATCTACTGTATGTGAACCAGATTGTGTGCAGAACCTCGAAGGGGATTTCAGTGCTTGCCCATTCAAGGCAAATGCTTGAAACCTGAAGAGTCAAGTCACTAAGATGTGACTTCCCTCACTATCTTAGTTCCTCCCTGTGGGTAGCCAACCAGTGGTGCAGCTAAGTACTTTTAGGCCCTAAATTTAATGGATGCACAGCACTGCCCACCCACTCCCTTGCTTTAGATGGCCAAGTGTATTATTTCGGCTGTTACCATTTCTCTTCCCACTCCTCCCTTTCACGCTTTACAACTGCTGCTACATTTCTGCTATGTGGTGTGTTTTTTTTAAAGTTTCCAACCCTGATTTAAGAACCCAGTGGCTTTGCATTTAAAACTTAAATCATAGCCTCATCATGCCTAAAGGAATAAAACGGGGTTTACTTCCACTGCCCTGATGTGAAACACAACTATTTGGGAATAAAAGCACCATTTTGGTGCAGAACGTAAAGTATTTTTAAATAATAAAATGAGAATCTGAAACCATGCACATGCCTGGATGACCAGCTGGCCACTGATTTACAACATTTTCTGTAATAAGAAGGAAATGATCCCTAAGGCAACTCCTGGTAAGGCCCAGTTTGTCCATGCCAGGCCTGTTTTCCACTGCCCCCATCACCTGCCACTCTTTGAGTGATCCTTTTTTGGGAGGATGGCCTGAGCTGCAGGACCCTAGATATAGGCCCTGAGGTCCAGTCCTAGCTGCACCACTGAAGAAGAAGAGTTTGGATTTGATATCCTGCTTTATCACTACCCTAAGGATTCTCAAAGCGGCTCACAATCTCCTCTCCCTTCCTCCCCACAACACTCTGTGAGCTGAGGGAGGCTGAGAGACTTCAGAGAAGTGTGACTAGCCCAAGGTCACCCAGCAGCTGCATGTGGGGGAGCAGGGAAGCGAACCCGGTTCCACAAATTACAAGTCCACCACTCTGTACCACTACAGCCAACCCCAACCACCAGTGGCGTAGCATGGGTTACCAGTGCCCAGGGCCACACAGGGGGCTGGGAGGGAAGGAAATGGACTGAGTATGCATGCACATTCAATTGTCTTAATGTCCCCGTCACCCAGAAGATTGCAACTGCAGGGATAAGGGGGAAAAAGAGTTGTTGTCTGGAGAGGTCACTTCCTGGTTTGTATAGAGAAGCCATTTTCAACAGAGCTCAGTGATGGAAGCGGGCAGCACCGGGTGTTGAAATTTTTTGCCCCTAACAATTTTGCACCCGGGGCAACTGCCCCGACCCCCCCAATATGCCACTGCCACCAGCTACCTTGTTAACAATAAGATGAAAGCACTTATGTCCTTAATGCTGGTTATTTACTTCTGTGAGAAGGCCTCCTACAGAGGGGCAATGGGACTCTTCACTTACCTTCTCAACCAGTGTGGAAGCCCAGCCATTGGCTTTAGTGATAATTTCGTCTTCTCGGTTGTCAATCTTCAGGAGGTGAATGTCGTGAGAGGCGTTGACGGCGTTGACAATTGTGTCTTTGTCCACGAAAAGCTAGGAAGGAAACCAGGTGAGAGGAGGCCCATTTATTTTGGCTGTAGACAAACCACCATCCCACGAAGGGTCATCTCTTACTGATGAGTCACGCCAAGAGTGTTTTGCCTGTTCTGGTCTTAATGGCGAAAGGGGAGGAAGAGGAGGAGTTGGATCTCACCATACGAACGTCATCCGGCATCTCCTCATCAAACTCGCTCTTCACTATTTTCTCCAGTGTGTTGACGGATATCTCCAGGAGCTTCTCGTGGTGCTGGTTCTCTAGATCCCGGCACTGAGCCATCGTAGGAGAAAAAGTTAAGAAGCAAAGAACAGGGATGCCTCTCAGCAACCCTTTCCTACTGTCCAGTGTTTGAACAAAAGGGAGGCAGGGAAGGCTGGTCGAGGATGGAAACTAAGGCCGTGCACACATTGCCTGCTTAAAAAACAGTTCTCTCAATTCGGATCTAAGCTGGCTTGGGGGGAAGAACGCATCAAAACACAGTGGCTGGGTCTACACTCACTTTTTAAACGTCATTTGAATGATATTAAACATGTTCTAAAACGTCAAGACATTTGTTTCTCCTCTGCTTCCTTTTCTGCAAGGTCTACCCGGTTTCTGGAAGGGGAGAGCTCTGCTATGAGGTATGCCATGCAGGGCCACCCAAGATGGACATGTCATAGTGGAGAGTTTTGACCAAACATGATCCACCTGGATCAGGAAACGGCACACCACTCCAGTATCCCTGCCAAGAAAACTCCATGGAGAAGACAGGAGTGCCTGGCGTGCTCTGGTCCATGGGGTCACGAAGAGTCGGACACGACTAAATGACTAAACAACAACAGCTCTGCAGCACTCTATGGTGTCGCATTTTAATAACGCATTATTAACGTTTAAGAAGAACGTCACATGGCTATATGGTTATCAGAACCATTTTAAAACTCATTTTTAGCGTTAAAAACAATGAGTGTAGATCCATTCAGTATTTCGTAAGATGTGACAGGGTAGGTCCAGGAGAGACATGGATCATGACTGATGTCATGAGTGCACCGATTCCCAAACCAGTGGTGGGAGCACACTGGATGCAGAGCACATAGGAATGTGCAGCCAGCCTCAGTTTGTGTACATTGTGACAGCAAGGACTCAGCCCTTCATGGCCCAACAAAGGTCCTTGAGTTAAACGCACTCCCCAGGGATGCTGCTTGGACACCCCAGCCCCAGTTTCCAAGCTTTTTGTACATCTGGTTGGCAGGAGTGGTCCCATGACAACAGAACTTCCTTTATGGGGTGGAAGTGTAGAGGCTCACCCCCCCCCTTGCTTCTCAGGGTTGTCCTGCAGGAAAGCAAAAATGCTAGCCCATGATTTTAGATCTTCTAAGACCTCTGAATGCGGATCTCTGAAGGACTCTGAACTATACTATCTTTGCCTTAGAGTGTAGAAGTGAGTATTAGCTAGTTATACTCTGCAACGTTATTATTTTATCTTTACTTGTAATCTACCAAAAGATGTGCCTGCTTTTTAGCATGTTCTTTATGTTTTAAAAATAATTTTTTAAGAAAGAAACTTTCTCTTGTACCGTGTGTGCCTATCCGGGGGAATAGCTAAATCCAACGCCTAACTTCTTGGTTGCGCTTTACTACAGAATTTCTGCCTGCAAGTTTGTGGAAGCAACTTGTAGTTTGGGGTTAACTGGTAACAAAGGAGCACAGCTGACTCCCTTGAGTTGTGGCTTCAGGTAACCCTGGGACGAGGGAGTGGTGGCAGCCTTACCAGTTCTGTTTTGTCCTGTTTCTGAAAAGTAAAAGGGCCTGCCAGCCTTGCTTCAGAAACCTGCTCTGGACAGAGGGCAAAGGCAGGTGAGAGAAGGGCAAATGGTTGGGGACCCGGTTACTACATGGCCTCGGTCCGTTATATCTGAAGGAGCGTCTCCACCCCCATCGTTCTACCCGGACACTGAGGTCCAGCACCGAAGGCCTTCTGGCGGTTCCCTCACTGCGAGAAGCAAAGCTACAGGGAACCAGGCAGAGGGCCTTCTCGGTAGTGGCACCCGCCCTGTGGAACGCCCTCCCACCAGATGTCAAAGAGAACAACAACTACCAGACTTTTAGAAGACATCTGAAGGCAGCCCTGTTTAGGGAAGCTTTTGATGTTTGATGTATTACAGTATTTTAATATCTTTTTGGAAGCCGCCCAGAGTGGCTGGGGAAGCCCAGCCAGATGGGTGGGGTATAAATAAATTATTATTATTATTATTATTATTATTATTATTATTATTATTATTATTATTAGTGGAAATGCCACTATTACATTGAGTATTATACCGCAGCAGCTCTTCAGATAGATCTTGGCACAAAGAGTGAATGGAGAGGAAAGCCCTGCAGTTCTTAGGGGCCTGAGAAATGCTTCCAAAACTGAAATCAATCCTAGCCCTACCGCACAGTAATGAGAAGCAATCGAATGCCATACAGTGTGGACAAGCCAGCTCTGTTGATCCGAAGCAAAGCGCCCACCACCATTTGCAGCTCTGTGCAAGCGACAGCAAAAGGATATATTCCTTGTTCGTTTTCTATAAAGTTCGACACCAGGTCAGCGATGTTCCTTTCGAAATCCTTTATCACTTCCTTAACAAGAAAAGAAAAAGGGAAATTAGAGGGCAAAACTGAGTTTAACTCAAAATAGTTTGGCTCCCACAAGTTTTAGAAATTGAGCCTGAAACACACAGGAGAATCTACTTTCCTGTCATTTTTGCTGACTATTTTATTTATTTATTTTTATTAATGTAGTTAACCAAATATATCTATAGATAATGCTTTAATGTAAGAAAAACTCACAGTGGTTTACAAGAATAGAAAACGAAGCATTAAGATTCTCAGCAAAAACCAGGTTGCAGCAGGCATTTAAAAACATTCAAAAGATGGTTAAAATCAGCTTTAGCTAAAAAGACATAAAACACATGTAACTTCCACATGTCCAGACAGGCTCACCTAAATAAAAATGCTTTAAGTAGACTCCAAAAAGAATATGGTGAAGGTACCTGCCTGATGTCAACCAGCAGGAAGTTCCAAAGCTGCCATCACACCAAAACATTGATTTCTTACAAGTGTGGAACAGGTATTACACGACACCTTTAACAGCGCCAGTTCCACAGATCCAAGCCGTTGAGCAGGTACATATGGGGGAAAGTGATCCTGCAAGTAAACTGCTCCCACACTATTAATGGCTTTTTGCACTAACAGCAACACCTTGATCTTGGGCTGGGATCAAGTGGGCAAAACCAATGCAGGTCTCACTCCTGCCAGCAACCACGCTAACTGCAGCTTCTGAACCAGCACAGGGAGGCCCCACACAGAGCGCAGTACAGTAATCCAGCCTTGGAGTCCCCAGCACCCGAACGTCCAGCTCTGCCAGGTTCATACCTCCAGCTGATCAACCAGCAGCATCTCCTCACTCATCAGCACGTCCGAGAGCTTTGTGATTTCATAGTTGTATTCAGCCAGTTTGATCTCTATTACTTGGTTGTCGTTGAGGTTCTGAATCGTATCTATCACCTGTGTGCTCAGCAAGAGACAGAAGGTTAGCAGCTGTTGCCCTGTGGCAGAAATAATTCATTTTATTCATTATTGGTGGTGGTGGTGGTAGAGTTGCACGCAGCAGCTTGAGAATGGAAACTGTAACTCAATAAAGACTTTTACTTAATGATCGCTGGCTAGCGTGATCCTCTGTGAGCTAGGATCTTCAAGCAGCTCTGACAGTAAGCTCCGCCTGACAATTGTGGGCATCTACAGCCTCGAGGAGGGGAGAGAAGCAGGTGCCTACCAGCGAGCTCACAAACGGCAGCCGACATGACGGCTGAGCAGCAGATAGCGGAACTCAGAGAAGCAGTGTCACAACTGAATGCAGCGGCTCTCGCATCCAGGAAGAGAGAGGAGGAGGCAGCTGCCGCCTGCAGGGATCTCCAGGTCAGGTTAGACGTGCTTACAAAGCAGACACCCAGGCAGGAGGGAATTGGGTTGGCGAGACGAACAGGCGGTCTGGTCTCTCACTTCGATGGGAACCTGCAACAGTATCCCAACTTTAGAGCAGACGTACTGTGCGCACTGCAACTGCTGAATAAAGACTTTAGAGATGAGCAAGAGAAAGTGGGATTCATCATGTCCCATTTGCATGGGGATGCTAAAGCATGGCTGCGCAATTTATGGAGGGATAAGGATCCGGCGCTCCAAAATGCGGATGCCTTTATTAAAGCGATGGATGGGTGTTTTTTATCAAGCATTGACGTGGATCTTGCCCGGAAGGAGGTGCATGGACTAAGGCAAGGGAGGGCCAGCGTGAGGCAGTACCATGCCCGCTTTTTCGCTTTGGTCAGTGCCCTGGAATGGGACAGAGATTCGGCCCCTGTAAGAGACCTCTTTTGGGAGGGGCTGCACAGCTCGATTAAAGATGAAATCGCGAGGGGGGAGAGACCCCGGACCACCCAGGAGGTCGTTCAGAGGGCACTGGCAGTGGGGGTGCGGCTGGAAGAACGTCCGTGGAGCAGGGACGAAGGGCGTGGAGGGCGCGAACCAGCCAGGGGCTCCTCCTTCCTTCCCAGAGAAGCAGCGCGTGCGCAATCCACGCCTCCGCCAGGAGGAGGAGCGGAACCTATGGAGGTTGGAGGTGCAAGGGCTCAGTCAGCAACCAGAGCCCTAGCACCGGCAGCAGTGAAAGCGAAGCCTCCTAGAGGGAACAGGAAGTGTTACGTCTGTGAGGAGCCTGGGCATATGGCGAAAGAGTGTCCCCAGAGGCTCCACAAGCTCACTGCAGCCTCAGCAATGGTGACTGCAGCAACGCAGCAAGGAGGACCACAGCAGGGAAACGACGCAGTCTGGCTGGAGGAAGAGGCCCTGGGGCCCAGCCAGACGTGTTAGTGACGCAGTCCCCAGAGATTTTACAGCCCGTGAACCCCCTCCCGCCCAAACCAGTAGTGAGGCTCACTGCATCTCTCCAGCTGCCCAATGGAATCACCATGGACGTGCCAATTACCATTGACTCAGGCAGCAATGCGGACTTTATAGGGCAGGACTTTGTCGACAAACACGCTATACAGTTGCTGCCGGCCACACTGCCCCTGCAGGTTGTCACGGTGGATGGCAGGGAGCTGCTCGGGGGGCAAGTGGTGAAGCAGACGCCACCGATGGTGATGCGACTTGGGAATCACAAAGAAATCATCAGCTTCAATGTCACTCAACTATCGGATACGCCCATTGTATTGGGAATGAGTTGGCTGGACAAGCACAGCCCAACGCTGGCTTGGTACCAGAGGCAGCTGATCTTCGGCTCTTCCTTTTGTGCTGAACACTGCATCGTGCCCCGGCAGGAAGGAGAGGAAGAGGAGTCACAGCTGCTGCTAGGCACGCTGCAAGCGATTCCTCACAAGTACGCAGAATTTTTGGAAGTTTTCTGCGAGAAGGAGGCAGACAGGCTACCCCCTCACAGACCATATGACTGCAAAATTGACCTGCTGCCGGGGGCGGCGCTGCCTAAAGGGAAACTGTATTCCATGTCAGAGGACGAACTGCAAGAACTCAAAGAGTTCATAGATCATAATTTGGAGCGCGGTTTCATCCGAGAGTCCAAGGCAGCGGGGGGCAGTCCTGTATTCTTTGTTAAAAAGCGGGACACGCCCCAAAAAAGACTGGTAGTGGACTATCGCATTTTAAACAATGGGACCAAGCCATCGGACTTCCCCATGCCCCGAATCGACGACCTCCTAGCGAAGGTGCGGAAGGGAAAAGTGTTCACCAAGTTAGACCTGCGAGGGGCGTACAACCTCATTCGCATGCGGGAAGGAGATGAGTGGAAGACGGCCATGTTCACGCCACTGGGTACCTACGAATATAGAGTTATGCCTTTTGGATTGCAAAATGGCTCCCACGTTTTTCAAGCTTTCATGCATCACGTGTTGGCGGGACTTCTCTACAAGACGTGTGTCTGTTTCTTAGATGACATCCTGATCTTTTCGGAATCGCAGCAGGAGCATGACGGACACGTCAAGGAAGTGCTGAGCAGGCTAAAGCAACATAGGCTCTACGCCAAGCTGGAGAAGTGCCAATTTGACGTGACGGAGGTGGATTTTCTGGGCTACAAGCTGTCTGACAAGGGGCTCGCCATGGACAGCGCCAAGGTTCGAGCGGTGTTGGATTGGAAGAGTCCACGCAACCGGAAGGAGGTCCAACGGTTTGTCGGCTTTGCGAACTTCTATCGCAAGTTTATCAAGGGCTTCGCTATGCAGACAGCGGCCATCACAGACACGCTTAGCTCCAAGAAAAAGAAGTTCATTTGGACAGAGCAGGCGGAGCAGTCCTTTCAGGCACTCAAGCGTCTCTTCGCGTCGGAAGAGCAGCTGCTTCATGTCAACCCCAGCAGGCCGATGAGGGTGGAGACAGACGCCTCGGACAGAGCCGTGGGGGCGGTCCTGCTGCAGAAGGACCCGCAGGGGGTGTGGCGACCGGGAGCGTTTTACTCCAGGAAGCTCAGCAAGTCCGAGCAGAACTACACCATCTGGGACAGGGAGTTGCTGGCCATTCATGCAGCGTTCAAAGCGTGGAGGCACTTCCTGATCGGCGCCAAGCACACGGTGCAGGTTTGCACGGACCACAAGAATCTGGAGCACTGGCGCACGGCACAGTTCCTAAACCAGAGGCAGATACGTTGGGCTGAGTTCTTTGCGAACTTCGACTTCCGCATAGAGTATGTCCCGGGGGACACTAACGTCATGGCGGACGCTCTCTCCCGTAAGCCACAGTATCTGGAGGACGCAACGCCAGCGGCCGCCATGCACATCTTCGCACCAACAGTGTGGGCGTGCGCCGCGGCAACCGTGGACCTGGAGGCGGTGCGACGAGCGTTGCAGGATGACTCCTTCGCGCAAGCAAAGATGGCAGAGGTGCAAAGGGGCAAGGCAGCGGCCGACGGTTTCCAGCTACGAGATGGATTGCTCATCTGTAAAGGGGCCATCTACGTGCCAGGAGACGACCTTCGCGCCAAGGTGCTGCAGCAGCTGCACGACGCGCCCACTGCCGGGCACTTTGGCAAGGAGAAGACGGTGGAATTAGTAGCCAGGGATTTCTGGTGGCCTGGAATGAGAGGGGAGGTCGCAGACTACGTGGCGAGGTGTGACACCTGCCAGAGGGCCAAGCCAGTGCACAGACCGTCGGCCGGACTGTTGGAACCGCTGCAAACTCCGGTCGAACCTTGGGAAAGGGTGGCCCTGGACTTTGTCACGGATCTGCCCAGCTCGAGGGGCAAGACGGCAGTGCTGGTGGTGGTGGACCTGTTTTCCAAGATGGCACATTTCATTCCGTGTGCTAAGGTGGCCACGGCGGAGCAAACCGCCAAACTGTTCATAGACCACGTGTTCAAGGTTCACGGTTTGCCACGGTCTATTCTGTCCGACCGGGGGCGGCAGTTCATCTCGAATTTCTGGCAGAAGCTGATGGGCTTCCTGAACGTCAAGATCAACCTGGCGTCGGCGAGACACCCGCAGACCAACGGGCAAGCGGAGCGGGTCAATGCCATCATGCAGCAGTACCTGAGATGTTATGCAAATCAACAGCCTGCGACGTGGGTGGATTACCTGCCGCTTGCCGAGTTCGCCTACAACAACACGAAGCACGTGTCCACGGGGGTCACGCCGTTCTTCGCCAACAACGGGAGGCACCCCAGAACCTTCCCGGGACTGGAAAGAATGGGGGAGGGGGAGCCGCAGACAGCAGATGCGTTCGCGTCGGAGCTGCAGGAAGTCCACGATCAGCTGAGGCGCCACCTGGAGCTGGCCAAGCACGCATACAAGGTACAAGCGGACAAACACAGAAGGGTTGGCAAAGAGCTCCACGTGGGAGACTGGGTCTGGTTAGCAGCCCACGCAGTGCCGGCCAGGTCGTTGGCCAAGAAGAAACTAGGGCATAAACAACTGGGGCCCTACCAAGTCGAAGAGCAGGTCAACCCGGTAGCTTTCAGACTGGCACTTCCGGAGGGTTCCAGAATGCATCCAGTGTTCCACAGATCGGTGCTCACTCCCTACAAGGCACCGCACAGGTTCCAGGAACCCGGAACGGCGCCGAGTCCGGTCAGAGACAGAACAGGGCACGCGGGAGTGGCACAGAAGGAGCGCATCAACGAAGTCACGGAGATTTTGGACTCCAGATGGGGGGAAGAGGGGGTAGAATACTTTCTCGCCAAGGAGGGCACCCCGGCCAGTGCGAACAGCTGGGTGCCGGGCTACGCCTTGGACGAACCTCTGCTCAAAGACAAGTTTCATGCCCTCTTCCCACATAGACCTATGCCAGCAGACTTTTTCGACGACTGGCTTTTCACGCCCACGCTTTCGGCCAGCACGTTCCGGGGGTTCGACTCGGACGAGGACCCGACACGAGACGTCCGTTCCCCGGAGGGGTCACCCTCGGGATCTGCATCAGAACCCTCGTATTGGTGGGACGATAGACCAGAGGAGCAGTTCCGCAGAAAGTGGCTGGAATGCCCAGGACGAGCAACGCCGCCAGGAGGAAGTGAGGGAGAGACGGACATGGACGTTTTCGGGGACGACCCTGGTTTCGAGCACGGCGGCACAGAGATGGAAGCGGAGGTGACCGTCGTCGATGAGAGCAGGGTGGAAGACCCGGGAGACTTCAGATGGAGGCCCGCCATGGGAAGCGAACGATATCCGACGTTCGTCCCTTTGCAACAGCAGCACCCAGCTCCAGCACCGGAAGGAGGGGAGGGGGGAATGGGGGGCTTCGAGGGGGGGATGGATGTCAGGGGTTTAGGAGCAGAGGCAAGGGCAAGGGAGGAAACAGAGAGCGAAGGGGAGGAGGCAGAAGAAAAGATGAGTGATGACGACGACCCGAGATCTCCGAGTCTTTCCAGTGAATCAGAGGATTCACAGAAAGGAGCACCAGTGGCCAGGGCAAGGGGGGAGTCTAGGGGGGCACCCCAGGAAGATAGAGCCAGAGGGGACTCAGAGGAGAGCAGTTGGAAATCGGGACCAGCGTCACCGCCAGAGAGCAGGGAAGAGGAAGGGAGCCAGGGGGCAAGCGCTGGCAGCTCACCACAGGAGGGAGGGCACGAGTCAGGAGTGGCCACACCTCCATCGGGGAGCGAAGAAACGGTTAAGCGGAAAGTGGAAGGTTGGGCGCGCGCGCCAAGTTCAAATGCAGAGGAAGGCGGCGCAGTAAGCAGCCCGGAAAGGGAGCCAGGTCCTAAAGCCCGGCGCAAGGAGACAGGAGGGTCCGGGGGGTCAGCGTCAGAAGAATCCCGGAAGGAAGAGACCCCGGGGGGTAGAGGGACCCAGAGGAGGACAGTCAGGCGGAAAAGGTGGAGCCGGGCTAGGATATTAAGTTGGTGCACACGGGGCGGAGACTCAGACGGAGCTTCGCCGATCTAGCCACTAGACGTAGAGTTGCACGCAGCAGCTTGAGAATGGAAACTGTAACTCAATAAAGACTTTTACTTAATGATCGCTGGCTAGCGTGATCCTCTGTGAGCTAGGATCTTCAAGCAGCTCTGACACCTATGGTCCTCCAGAGGTTGTGGGACTCCAACTCCCATCATCCGCCTTATGCTCACTGGGGCTGATGGAAGTTGCGAGTCCAACTGCGTTCCCCATCCCTGACCCGAGGTCCCTTGTGTACCCCATGATTCTTCTCTTCAAAGTCCCGCAGGATTTTGGAACACTGCTGGTGGTTCTCTTCCAGGGCTTCGTTGAGGCACTCATAGAAGAGGGCGACCTCAGCCTCTCGCTTCTCGTATTGCTTCAGGCCGTACTCAAACAGGTTCTCGCAAATGGCCACAAATTTAGTCTTGTATGTGAAGCTGGAGTCAAGGAGAGAACTGAGTTGTGTTTGAAAAGGAAAGGAAAAAGGCTTGTGTCTGCTTCCGCTGCCTTGTTTGGGCTGTTGCCTCCTGTTGTTGGAGATCACTATGACTCACAGTAGCCCTCATAACAAACAAGAAACCCCACTCCAGAGAACATCCCATTCTCAAGGTTTATCACCAGTTCTGTCCCAAAGCAGAAAGGATGTATCTCAAAAATTTATAAAACTTGTTACTGGCGTGGCAGACCAAAGATGAGATGGCAAAGGTGACAATGACAAAATGGGCCATAGATATCAGTTACAACATAGAATTGTCTGTATGGGAAAAATTATGGCCTGAAACCATGATTTTCTCTGCCTGTTATGTTATTAAGGAAAACCTACAAAAGATCATGTACTTGACACCTAGCACATTAGTGAAAATGTATTTAAAAGGGTCTAATTTATGCTGGAAATGCCACGAGGTGGAGGGAACCCTGATTCATATGTGGATTCATACATTAGAGAGTATTGGGAAATGTTCCGCACAGAATTAAAAAAAGATTCTAAAACTCACATTTCCCAAAAGACCAGAGGCCTTTCTATTAGGGATAATAGGTGACGCCATTCCAAAAAAGGCACCCAATATCTTTCTGTATGCAGCCGCTTCAGCTAGGATAGTATATGCGGAAAAAGAGATACTCACTAAGGAAATTTGGTAGAACAAATTGATAGAATACATAGAATTAGTAGCCATGATCGTGAAACTAAAGAATAAGGATTAGTTAAAGATAAGAGAAGAGTGGAGGTATTTGGGAGATTATCTTAGAGGGTACGATATACAATTTAACCTACAAGTAGGGGTTAACATATGAGCAGCAGATAACATCAAAAAAGGAAGACTTGAAATGATAATGGGAGAAATATCAGGATATGCAGCAGATCAAGATTCCCCTAGAATGCCACAGAGAGATGGATTAGGAAGTCTTAGGAAAAGAGATGGACGATGAATACTGTATGATGTGTGTATAAAAACTGTTAAATAATTTTTTTAAAAAAAGTTGTGTGGTTTGTTTTTTTTAAAAAAAGGATATATCTCCAGTAGCTCTGGCACTCCAGGCAGGTAGAGCAGTTTGGCTGCTTCGGGATCGTCTGCAAACATGCTGTCAAAGAGGAAGCTTCCGTTCAGATACTCCACGTAAGCGCGCTGGAGAGAGAAGCAAGGAGGCAGAAGAGAAATAACAGGAGTGAGCTGGCAGTCAATTGCACCAAGCAAGCAGGAGTTAACTCTTCATTAGCACAGGCGTGTCCGGCCTAATGAGCGCAGCAACTCAGATCTTGCCCCCATGAAGTGGTTGCCACGACTAAAGGTCCCTGTCTGCCCACAAGCGTCTAGGTTCCCTTCTCTCCAGGGCTTTCCCACAGCAATTGGAGGCTGCACATGCATGAAGGCAACCTCTCCTCCACCCTTTTCATGCCTCTTCTGGTTCTGGGAGGGGAGCTTGTCACAGCAGAAGAGGGAGACGACACCCGTGACTCTTCCCCAGCCTGACTCATCTCTGCCTCTTGGTCTCTCTCCTCTCCTGCTTCAGCTTCTGCCTCTGATTCTGGGCTTCTCTCTGTCACAGACTCTCCCTGCTCACTAAGCTCTGTTACCTCTTCAGCATCTGACACCCCCTACGCCCTGTCTTCTACCTTTGACCACTCCCTGGACTCTGGGTCTTCTTCCCTTGGGGGTTCCCCAGCTGGTTCCTCCCACCATTCCTCTGCACCCAACCAGTCAATGACAGGGAATCAGAAGAAGATAGTTGCCCAAAGGAAATGGGGAGAATCTTATGCCTTAAATTCAGATGGTTCTGTGAGATGCTAAGAAGAAAAATAGAAGGGCCGGGGTCCCTTAAAATAAATAGCAGACCAGTTAACACAACGAAGAAATGCATATTGTGGAATATTTAAGAAAAGAACCACCTGTTTTCCAAAAATAACAAAATAAACAATGTATTCTTTCACAGTTCATCAACCCTCAGCAGACCATATTGACTTGGAGAGCTGGTCATTTGAGGACAATAGGGCCAATGTGGTATAGTGGTTAGAGTGTTGGCCTAGCAGCTGGGAGACCAGGGCTCAAATCCCCACTCGGCCATGAAGCTCACTGGGTGACATTGGGCCAGTCGCTGCCTCTCAGCCTAACCTACTTCACAAGGCTGCTGTGGGTTAAAAATTGGGGGGTGGAGGGAGAGCTATGTATGCCACCTTGAGCTCCCTGGAGGAAAAGTGAGAGGTAATATGAGACAAACATACATACATACATAGGTAAAACTAGAGGTTGGAGAGCTTCAAATGAACAGAAGAGAAGTTCAAACGGGTGTGGAGTTCAAATGAGGCCTTTTAGATCGCTCTCTGCCCCAGCCCCTGCCACCTCAGCCCCTGCCTCTTTCCTTAAAGGGAGTCTCCAAGCCTTGAACCGCACACTCAGTCTCTTCCATCTCCCTTCTAGGAGGTTCCTGTTCTCAGCTAAGCACCTGCCCAAGTGGGGGTCAAGACATCCAGGCATCTATAAATCTCCCCATGATTCCCTCTTGCCAACTGAAGTCTTGTCAACAAGGTAGAAACTGATAATATTAACAGCAAGGAGCTGAGCCCTATTGAAAATGGCGCCAAAATTACAGAACCTTTTCCTCACTTTGGTTAGCTCTCCGGAGACAACCTCTTTCAAGCCATTAATTAATTAATTGAATTTATATACCTGGAGGTCTCAGGGCAGTTCACAGAAAAGATCACAGTATAGAAAATCAAAATAAAAACAACCCTATAACACACGCAACCTCCAAAAAAGAGCCACATTTTAAAAGGGTATAGGATGTCAATCAGGTCAACCAAAGGCCTGGTTAAAAAGGAACGTTTTTGCCTGGCGCCTAAAGGTGTATAATGAAGGCGCCAGGCGAACTTCCCTGGGGAAAGCATTCCACAGATGGGGAGCCACTGTAGAGAAGGCCCCGTTCTCGTGTATGAACTGTTTTGTACGAACTGTTTGGTTTAGCTTTCCACTTTGTGTCTGTTGAATCCACAACTGTTTTCTTACTGGTTCTTATTTCATATATCAGTGTTCAGAGACCAACACCTATTCAGGAGGCTGAAAGAGAATCCAGTATCTGTTGGGTTCTCTCAACATCCCTGCGATCTACATTCCTGCATTGCAGGGGGTTGGGCTACAACTCTAAGATTCTACAGACGGCCCAAAAGGAACATACCTTGTGATATTCCACCTGTTTCTGCTGGGCATCCAGAACCTGCTGCTTGGCCATGGCCAGAGTTTCCCCATGTCTCATCTCCTCGATGGCATACTGGTATTTTATCAGGGCCATCTCTCGCTGGGAAAAGAAAACGGGGACAGGCAGCTTAGAATCAATGGCGTAGCAACTGATGGACTATGCGGAATTGGCATAATTGACACGCAAACTATGTGATAAGAATAACTGTGACCTCAAAGATGAATGGGAACCTTTTACGAAATATTTGAAGAGGCAACAAAATGAACTGGCAGGTTTTGAATAAAAATCCACACTTTATTATAATACATAGACAGATAATTTGAGGATCTTTACAATTTTATAACATGCAGATAGAAAGATGTGTTGAGAAACCAGAGAAAGGAGCTGAGGGAAGTCTGGGGTGGGAGGGGGGGTTCTGTCTATGGGGGAGGGGGGAAATGGAGGGGGGAAACAATGTGGATGGTGTATTTTGTTAAAATTACTGTGTTGAAATTTATACTATTTATTTATTTATTTTTAGAATCAATGGCATAGCTAGCCGCTCGGGTGCCCAGGGCAGTGCACACGCCCTGCACCTGGGGGCGGAGCGAGCCGCCCATGAGGATGGGGCAAGCCAGTGCAGGGCACACTGTGGAAAGCCTCTCCACTGCCTCCCCCTCAGCTGTGGGATGGCTGAGGGAGAGGCGGTGGGCAGACACAAGCCCCACGCTGCCGATTTAGGCAGCGCGGAGCCTGCAGGCGCCCAAGCAACCCCATCACTCCCAGGAGAGACACATGGCTCGGGCACACTGCAGGCCCCGCGGTAAGTGCCAGCCCCCACTGTGTGACGCCCAATGCCAGCCGCATTTCGTTGCATTTGTTGTGAGCCCAAAAAAGTTCCATGAGCCCAAATTTTATGCTTTTTATTTTAAAAACTCATATTTTTGACCTTTTGTCACCCCCCTCAGGGATGACACCCGGGACAGCCCGCATCTGCTGCATCCCCCTTCCTACTCCATTGCTTAGAATAAAAAGGTAAAGGGACCCCTGACTGTTAGGTCCAGTTGTGACCGACTCTGGGGTTGCGGCGCTCATCTCGCTTTATTGGCCAAGGGAGCTGGCATACATGACTAAGCCGCTTCTGGCGAACCAGAGCAGCACACAGAAACACCGTTTACCTTCCCGCCAGAGCGGTACCTATTTATCTACTTGCACTTTGACGTGCTTTTGAACTGCTAGGTTGGCAGGAGCAGGGACCGAGAAATGGGAGCTCACCCCGTGGCAGGGATTCGAACCGCCGACCTTCTGATCGGCAAGCCCTAGGCTCTGTGGTTTAACCCACAGCGCCACCCGCGTCCCTACTGTTTAGAATAAGGGCTGTCAAATCTCAAGGCAGGCACCTGTGTGGAGAGGAGTGAGGAGGCAGCCTCACCGGCTTTCTGGCACTTGGGGTAGATAGGAAAGCTAAAACAGCAAGAGATAAGGGGCTGAACTTTTCCATCCTTACCGAGTTGTCATCTACCAGTCTAAAATCCAGGTACACAAGGTCGGGGAGATAAGCGGCGATGAATGCGGAATATACTTCATTTTCGCACACTGGGTTCCCGGTGAGGTTCAACGTGCGCAGGTTTTGGAACTTCCTGAGATAGATCACCTGTGGCAAGGTGACAGAGAAATAAAGAGAGCCATGAGGACAAAATATTTATGGGGGAAATTGAGATTTTCACAAAAGATGAACAAGAGGAAAGGGGGTGTTCTTTGTTGAAAAATGTCAAACTTGGAGTCATTAAACACTCGCAGACTCTTAGACTTTTTACTGAATGAGAACGAGATCCTGCTGAGGTATCTCTTGTGGTTGGTAGCCCCCTGGTTCAAAACACAAATGAACCCAGCAAAAATAAATTATTACACGCTGATGCACACAGCACACATTGTAACTTCTGGACCAAAAAAACCTGAGTACTGGTTTCTTTCTGAAAGCAGATCCATCCCAACAGACGAAACCATTAAAAGCAAGGATCTTTGCTGCACAGTTGCAGTTGTGCCATAGGTTGTGAGGGAAACCCCCCCCCCCAAGTTTCTAAACCTCATGGATATCAAGGGAAGCTAAAACAACCAAAGTTTCATCTGCTGCAAGCATCACATCTATCCAGGTTCTGGGAAGGGCATCCTCATGCAGTTTACTAGTCTAAAACTACAATCCACAGGAAAATGCATTTTTACTGTCTTACAGTGAAATCCTATGTGTGTCTACTCAGAAGTTAAAGGGATACCACAGCAGTGGAATTCACTAAGAGGTAAGATTTAATATGGAAAACAATTTCCCCCATTTCCCCTTCTCCTGTTGAGCATGAAACAGCCTCCATGTACACCCTTCCCCGCGCCTACACACAAGCTTCACCAGGGGATGGGTAGAAAGATCATCACCACAGGTGTTCACTGGGGGTTAAGGTCAACTCCTTCAACCCCTTGGAGAGGCAGTGTGGTGTTGTGGTTAGAGTGTCAGACCCAGCAGGCCAGGGTTCAAATCCCCCTTCAGCCATGAAACTCACTGGGTGACTCCCTTAGGCCAGGCACTGCCTCTCAGCCTAACCTACCTCAGAGGGATGTTGTGGAGGATAAAACGAGGATGGGGAGAACCATGTGTGCCACTTTGAGCTCCTTGGAGGGAAAAAAGTGGGATATAAATGAAATCCATCTATCAATAAAATCCTCATTTCCAACTGTAACCAAGTGATAAGTATGTGTAACAACATCTGCCGACACTGCTGTCTCTCTGCTCTTGGCTTTCTTTCCCTCTCCCTATCTACTGCTGTAATTTCTATTTTAGATAACCTCTCAGCATATGAGCCTACCTGGACCCTGCAGTCATCATCTTTTTTGTAAATAATAATAATAATAATAATAATTCATTTTCAATTAAAGACATTCAAATTAGTAACAAATCGGATTGAATCTTGCCACATTAAAACACAAATAATAAAACCAATTATACAATCCGAATAAAAAAATTTCAGGGAGGCTTCCCACGTTCTGGATGTCGGGAGAAATTTTCTCACACATTTTTCCCCCTGCTTTCTGCTCTGTAGTTTCCCCTGCAATCATCATCTGAGGCTGTTCTTTGTCCATGAGAAGTCCTTAGGGCTGCAACACAAGAGCGGGCCTTTCCTGTGGTGGCTCCCCGCTTGTGTAATGCTCCCTCCAGGGAGGTTTGCCTGGCACCTTCATAACATGTCTTTAGGTGCCAGGAAAAATCATTCCTCTTCTCCCAGGCCTTTGGCTAACAATCTATGGCCTTTTAAGCTGTGTGTAGGGGCTTTTGTGTTTGTTTGTCATTGTGGTTTGTGTTTTTAGATTCTTAACTGCCATATGATCTTTGGATGAAGGATGGCGTAGAAATTTAATAAATAATAATAACAATAAGAAGTTATGAGGTGGGTAGTAGGGAAGATTTGTCTGTGTTTTACGTTGCTTATGTAACTCTGTTAAGGCACCATGCATTGTGTGATATGAATAAAAACAGTGGGATACTTTTAAAGAAGAAAAAGGAAGGAGACTTGGTTCACCATTCACAAATTGTAGCCTCTCAAAGCCCATTCTCAGCCCCTCCGGTCCCTGTTTACTGGCAGACAGTTGCCTACAAATCCTGTTTGCCCCTTCTCCTTTGTTGCATCCTTTAATTACTCCTTCCTCTTTACTGCACTGTGTTATGATTAGAACAGGGTACCTAAGAAGGCAATAGGGAGGTGGACAGTGCTGTTTCGGATAAACCGTGACTACTACTGGCACCAGATGTTATTTGGGCCTAGTGAAGCTACTGGAATTTAATTTGTTAGGCTAGTAGTTTCAATGGAGGACTGCTAAATGTCAAGGCAAGAGCTTTGAAGACAGACTGAACACCCCCTTGGCTGATTTTGCTCTCCTTGTAAATATGCAGCTACAAACAAGCATTGGGTGTGCCCTAGGGGCATGATTTCAGTCCACACAGGAGAGTTATATTCATTTAAAATACTGATACCCAGCCTTTTTTCAGTCTGCAACAAGGGGATAAAATGCTAGCCTACTGACAGTGATGTTGAATACTGTAAAACACTATATATCAATGTGGCTGCAGCACAGAATTCAGAATTCATGCCAGCCATGGCCTTTTTCTGGATACTCTATTCCATAACCACCCTGTTTTCTATCCATCTTCATCACCAGTAAGCATTCTGTGGCCAATTAGCACAATCAGTCTTTACTGAGCTGTTTTGCACACATCCACCCCCTTCAGAGTTTATCTTTCTAACCACCCTTTTTTGTCCTGCTGCAAACCTCTAGAGGGGTTCTTTCAGTTCTTGCTTATTCCTTCTTCTTGGGTGTAGATGGTGCTGTTTTGGCAACATAAATACTGGCACTGGGTGAATGAGTTCGCTCTGATTGTACACTGAGCACAGATGTTTTCTAGTGATTACAACAGGAGATTTACAGTAGATGAAGAAAAAAATATAAAAAAATCCTGCTCCAACAGCGACTCACTAGATGGCCATGGGCATGTCACTCTCTAAGCTTCAGATCCTCGGCCATGAAATGGAAGTGACCATCTCTGCCAGAGAGGTGTTGGAGGACAAAGAAAAGTAGCAGCTTCAGCCTCCATATGTCTACTTAAAAGTAAGTACCACTGAGTTCAGAAGAGAGTAACTACCGAGCGAGAGTACACAGGATTGCCACTAGAGACTTTATACAGCTTTATTAATTAAACCCTTACATTTTCCAGAGTTTGTATGTTATTATTTCCTATAGAGAAGACTTGAAGTTCTTGGAGCGTGTCCAGATTCTCGATCTTAGAAATCCTGTTGTTGTACAGACTAAGATCTTGCAATTTAACGAGCGCATCTAAGCCTTCAATGACTTCAATATTGTTGAAGGACAAATCTGGGGGAGCAGAAAAAGAATGTGGGAGGCAGGAGCTCTGAGAAGGAAACCATTCAAATCCTCTTAGGGAACTCTTTCCTATTCACAGAATCAGTTTTTCTCTCTGTTGGAATCAATAGGTAGGAGGTGACTTAGCCCTCCCTGGAACTTCTTGTCCCCTTTTAAGAATCCTATGTGCCTCTTATCCAAGGGGAGCTGCCCTACATTTTGAGAACCACTGTTCTAACTAGAATGTTTCAAATGCATATAGGTTTCAGAAAAAAAACATTATTTTCTATCCTGGTTCTGTTTTCCCCCCAACAGGAAATCATATATCTAGCAGATATGAGAAAGAGGGAAGACTCTGAAGAGAATGTTGTTCGGCCTTCTTCTAACAAAAGGCAAATTGATGAGGTCATTCTGTCTTTTCAAGGGGCTGGAGTGGAAACAAAGTGGAGGTCAGTTTGGCTGGGAACAAAAACCATCTCTCATCAGGCAGTCTCAAATGCCATCTTCATTCTAGCTGCCATTTGATGGCTGGTATGGAATTACCGTATTTTTCGGCCCATAGGGCGCACCGGCCCATAGGATGCACCTAGTTTTTTTAGCTCAGTGCCCCCCAGGCTTCGGGCTTCGCGCAGCTCTCTGCAAGCCGTGGGAGGGCTGCGCGACTTCTCAGCTTACAGAGAGCTGCGCAAAGCCCGAAGCCTGGGGGGCGCTGAGCTCAGCGCCCCCAGGCTTCGGGGTGCAGGCAGCTCTCCACAAGCCGTGGGAGAGCTGCGCGACTTCGCGCAGCTCTCCCACGGCTTGCGGAAAGCTTCCTGAAGCCTGGAGAGCGAGAGGGGTCGGTGCGCACCGACCCCTCTCGCTCTCCAGGCTTCAGCGAAAGCCTGCATTCACCCCATAGGACGCACACACATTTCCCCTTCATTTTTGGAGGGGGAAAGGTGTGTCCTATAGGGCGAAAAATACGGTATTATCTCCAGAGTTTACAGGTTCTATTCAACTAGGCTTTACTCAGTGTGGACCTATTAAAATTAATTGGCGTTCATTAATTTCAGTGGGTCTATTCTGAGTAAACCTTAGTTGAATGCCACCCTATGGCACCAGTCTCTATCCTGCACAGGCAAAATTCCTGATCAACACTCAAATAGAATTTGCGGTCAAACCCAACTAATGTCAACTTGGGAGGGGAAAGCTAGCCAAGGAAGCTTCAGGACCTTGTCTGGAGTAGCATATTGGGGGCTGCTTGACACATGATACAATTCCAACATGGAAATCACTTCCAAAATACACCAGGGTGCAGCCACCAGCTGGAATGAAGTGAAGGTTGCTCTTAATTCCTACACAAAAATTTCACAGCATTTGTTGTGACCCTGAATGCAACCATCTTACCCAGCCAGACCAGATGAACCAGAGTATCCAGTGCCTCAATCTTCTCAATGATGTTGTTGTCCAACTGCAGTTTTGTCAGGTTCTTGAACTGCCAGAGGTTGTCAATCTTCAGGATATCTGAAGCCACAGGAAGGGAGAAGTAGAATCATGCAGGTGTTCTGGGTGGCAGTTCCCACCATATGTAGAGATAGGGAAGAAATTTATTCAGCTTTCCTTTTAAAGCTAACCTACTTAATTCACACTTCCCAAACCAATATGTGGACCGAAATCTGCCTACCCTATGAAACTTGCAATTCTCCCAGTTTTGCAATGCAGGTCTCAAACCAAAAAGGCATACCAAAAAAGTGTAAATTAGGAAAGAGTGCCCACAAAAATGCATTACATTAGGGGAAACTGTGCACCAAAAATGCATTATATATGAGGAGAAATGCACACAGCAACAATGTTTTGTGCAGACTTTATTTAAAAAAAGCTCTGCACCATACTATCTGATGTGGAAATGGGGCAACCTAAACTTAAGATAGGAAATCTGAGACACTGGAATTCATGGATTTGTCCATCCCTTGGCATAAGTGGGAGGAGCAGAGAAAAGGGAGAGCTATGGGAGAGCAGGAGACTAATAGATGGCAGAGGGTGATGAAGCTGGAGGAGCAGAGATTAGTTCAAGTATCTTCACAATCCTGCCTAAAAGCGGATGTTCAACCACTGACTGTCCACATGGCAAATCTCCATGTTGCAAGGACTTTGTAGTAAAAGAGCCTTGATTTATTTATTTTTTTAAGTCCCTGTTTTGTATTCTGATCCTTACTTCTAAAATCAAGCTGCAGCGCCAAGACATCTTTGAAATTGATGCCCTCTTTTTTGGCCAGGAGGCCTGCTTCTTCTTGAGGTCCTTGCTCCTCGACGGCCTTCTGCAGCATCTCATCATCGATTACATTGGGCTCTATGCTATCATACAGTCGACTCATCTTGAGCAGAAGACGTGCCCCGCAAGATTAGAACTCAAATGGATTGCCCTGGCCTGTCGCAGACACTGAAACAGAATGACACATAATGCCTCATTCACATAGTAGGAGCTTCTGGGAGCTGTCCACACCGTCCGCATAATGCCCACCTACCACGCCAACATACAGTCTACCAAACTATCCACTCTTCTACGCATATCCACAGCTGGCGCCTCATTCTTCTTATATATGGAGATAGTACAGGCAGCTTTGTGTGAAAAAAGGGATAAATCATGGAAGACATGGCTGTCAGTAATGGCAAGTGAACAGAACCTCCATATTCAGCAGCACTCCACCACTAAAAATAAGGCACTGTGGACAAGCAATGAAGGAAGGCTATTGCTTCCAGGCCCGCCCTCTGAACTTCACAGCTTCTGTCAGGAGTTGGCATCCTAGTGCCAATTCAGTGGGGGAGCTAACCCTGGTTTTGCTACTCCAGCTCTCTGCAGTTCATGCTGATTCCCTTTCAAAGTGTATGAATGGTGATAAGAGGAAGGACGACTAACAGCCTCTGTACACTTTGCTCTCTCGCTTTGGGTGGCGGTGCGGGTTGAGCCCAAAGGGTGACAGCAAGTTAACAAGCAGTGGTGGCAGCATCAAGAACCTAAGAAGAGCTTGCTGGATCAGGCCAATGGCCCATCTAGTCCAACGTCCTGTTCTCACAGTGGCCAATCTGATGCCTGTGGGAAACCAACAAGAAGGAACTGAGCACAATAGCATTCTCTTGTCCTGTTGTCTCCAGAACTGCTATTCAAATACATTATTGCCTCCAACCATGGAGCCAGAGAGTAGCCATTGTGGATTGTAACCATTGATAGCCTTCCCCTTCGTGATTTTGTCCTTTAAAGCCATCAGGTTGCTGGCCTTCACTGCCTCCAGCGGAAGCAAATTCCATAGTTTAACCATGCACTGCATGAAGAAGCACTTTCTCATTCCTGTCCTGAATCTTCCAACATTGAGCTTCATTGGATATCCATGAGTTCTAGGGTCATGAGAGAGGCAGAAAAACTTTCTTCCATCTGCTTTCTCCATGCCATGCATAATAAACTACTGTCTTACTCACCTTTTCTCTGAACTAAGAAGTCCCAAGGACTGCAACCTTTCCTCATTAGGGAGTTTCCCCATCCCCTTGATCATTTTGGTGGGCCTTTTCTGAACCTTTCCTAGGGCTCAACAATATCCTTGTTGAGCTGAGGCAACCAGAACTGTACACAGTTTTGGAGGAGGACCACAGTTGGCTGCCTTACACTGAGTCATCGAATGAAAGAATTGTAGAGTTGGAAGGGACCCCAAAGGTCAAGTCCAACCCCCTGCAATGCAGGAATCTCAGCTAAAGAATCTATGGCAGATGGCCAGCCAAACTCTGCTTTAAAATCTCCCATGGAGGAGAGGTCCATCTAGCTCAGTACATTGACTGGCAGCGGCTCTTCAGAATTTCAGGCAGGAGTCTCTCCCTGCCTTATCTAGCTGGGGTCGCCACCTGTCCTGTATAATACAGGATTGTCCCATATTTCAATGTAAAATGCTACGTCCTGTATTGATACCCTTTTTTGCCCTATATTTCAGGACTTCTCTCTTTCTCTCTGCCAAGTTAGGGATCCTCTCCAAATGCATGTGTTTGAAAGGGTGTGTGACAGGTCATGTATTTGAGCTCTGGGGGGGCCAAGCACAGAGAGATCTACAAATTCATGTGTATCTGCATGAGCTTGTGACAAATTCCAGAGGGGCCATCCTGTGAGGCTGCAATAGAGCGTAATAGATTGCTTTGAAGTCACATCAGCATCAGATTGAAATAAAATAAAATCGCCCCAACCCATATTTTGCCAGAACAAAGGCGGCAAGGCTACCTGGAGATGCCATCGGGGACTCAATGTGGGCCCTTCTGCTTGCAAGGCAGACGCGCTGCCACAGTCCTTCCCTACAGAGGACCTACTAAGGGAGGGGGTCCACTTCAGACACCCTCCCACCTGTCAGTCTGGAGCTGGAATGGCTCTGCTTCCCCCCCAGCTGGGCACTGTTGGAAGCAAGATGCTGGCTTGGCTCACACAGAGGTTGAATCCAAAGTGGAACTTCGACCTGCCATTCTGGCAGCTACACCGATAGAACTTCTGCTTGTCATACAAATATGAAAGGTGTAGGACAGCAAACAACGACAACACGTGTCATATCTACACATCCTATCCCAGAACATCCCATGCCCGCTCCCACTTCCAGAGGCACCGAAACCCCACCCAGCCCCGGATTGCTCAGCAGGTTACCAGCGCGTCACTTGACCAGCTCACACTGAACCCACAGCCGCCTTCCTCTATCCTCCCCGAAGGTTAAAAGCTCGGGTTAGGCCCCGTTGCTAGGGATGCAGCGGCCGTTGCTAGGGGCAGGTCGCGCTTCCCGCGCCGGCCCACCGGGCTTCCGTCGTCACGTGTGACGCAGGTCGGCCGGCGACAGCGGCAAGCAACCTCGACTCACGTTCGCGTGTTTGTGTGTGGGGGCGCGAGAGAGAAGGAACCAACCCGAACCAACTCGCCCAACCAATGACAGGGCGCATAAACAGCCATTCCCCCGCCAGGATTGGCTACTCGATCCGAGCCTTCGGCGAAGGTTATCCAATAGGCCGCAAGGTTTATTAATTTTTTTTTGAGAAGGCTTTGTCCAATAGGCTGTCTTCGGAGGCGGGACTTATCCCTCCCCTCGCTCCCACCCCTCGCCCTTTCCCTCCTCCTGCTTCCCCGACGCCCGACAGCATCGAGGCCGGGCAGCCTGGCCTGACAAGTGATTGGCGCTCGCGCTCGCTAATGAGCGCTCGGCCTTCGGGATCGGAGCCCGGGCGACGACATCGCGGGGCGGGCTCTGCTGTGGGGAAGCGGAGGTTCTGCTTGGCCGGAGAGGCCTGTCAGTCACGAGCTGGAGGCGGGGCTGAGGAGGTTTGGGCGGGGGGGGGGGGATGAGGAGAGGAGGCTCCGAGAGGTGGAGCGGGCGGGGAGGCCGGTCGGGTTTGTTGTCATCCCAAGATGGAGTTTCTGTTGGGCAACCCTTTCAGCACCCCGGTGGGGCAGAGCCTCGGTAAGAGAGGGGGCGGCCGAGGGGAGCGGGGCAGGGGGGCAGGCCTGAGGCGACGGGGACGGGGAGACGGGGGGGGGGAGAAGCCGCAAAGGCCCCTGTCAGCGGGCCAGGGGGGGATTTGGGCAGACGCAGCTTCTCCCTCCTGGAATGGCAGGAGAATTGCACCTGAAGATGCACCTGTACCGGCTTCACGGCCCGCCCCGTCCTGGCCCCCTCTTGACCCACGAAGGGAGCCCCAGGCCTGCTTGGCGTCATTGGCCAACCGTGAACCAGGGATGGAGCTGGGAGGTGAAAGTCTTTCCTCTCCAGCGTCCTTGTATATATTTTATTTTAATTGCTGCCCTTGGTGAATCATTGCCTATGCGCTCCTTGCCAGCCTGTCAGTCTGCTAAGTTTGTCCCTGATGGCTCTCTCTCCCCATAAATATTATTATTATATATATAGCCATGTCATATGCCTCAACTTTAGTCTTTGCGGAGGGTAATTGTATTATTGGTGATTTTTAAAATAAAATTAAGCAGTCTCTTTTTTTGCTGCAGCAGCTCAAAAGTGACATGCAATATTTTAAGCAAAAAATAATAGTACAGACATTTTATTGCATACTAGGAGCCTTGTGAGTCACTCTGTGATGACAGCGTGTCCTAAAAGGTGCATTAAGGACCATTGAATGAACAGATAAAACTATCTGTCATCCCTGGTTCTTTTCCTCCTGGTAAAGCATTGGCCCCATTTTGACCTTTTGACTGTGGATTTGAGATGAATAGATTGATATAGTTAGAACTACAATATATGGGTTCCTTTGTGGGTTCTAATGAATATAGGCCAGGCCATACTGTATCCTCTAGCTGTCCCTATTTTCTGGCCTGTGTCCCATCACTGTGCTTATTTTCTCCCTGTGTTTGCATTTTGAGAATGCCTTGCCAAAATGTTATTAGCCTGAGGTTGTTAGTTTTGTTTGAAATATTTATATGCCATCTTTTAGGCCAAGTACCCTTTCAATGCAGCTTCTGTACAGTATTTAAATAATAAATAACTGCAATATGCCTCTTAGGAAATCATCATTCGATTCCCAAAAAATGAAACTGTAAAACTACCCGCCACAGCAGACCTAATCATATCAACAAAGTACTGTTGAAAACTAAGACTCAAACATCTTGTAGCTAGTTAAAACCCTAGTTGTCTGGAGTTGTCACTAATTATGTTTTATTTGTTATTTACATGGTTCTCTCCTTCCACATCTTATTCTCACAACTATCCTTTGAGGTAGGTTAAGCTGAGAGAGAGTGACTGACTGACTCAAGGTCACCCAGGGAGCTTCATGGCTCATTGGGGATTTGAGCCCTGATTTCCTGGTTCAACACTAACTATGCTGCCACACTGACTCTCTATTATTCATGATCCAGCCCTCTTCCCTGGTCTTGTCCTCATGAACATAAATTTATGTGTGTGCACAGTAAAGTGTGCCTTACTGTGCACAACCTGTCATTACATACCTTGAAACCGCTGACATTTGTTTGAACTGTTGATAACAGGTTACAGGAGGACTTTTGTTTTTCTAGTATATCTGCTTTTCTAGTATATCTGCAACTTAAAGAGCAAACACACCCGATCCTTAAAGAGAAAACACACCCAATTCAGGCAGCAAATGTTTGGGGTTGGAAGAGTGGCAGTGAGGTTGGGAGGTTCGAACTGTGTGTACAAGAACCCTGCCCTGTATACAGTAGAGACGATTGCTGGAGAATGGCAGAGCTTGTTTCATTGACAAATACTTCTGAAAGACAAATACAGTGGTACCTCGGGTTACAGAAGCTTCAGGTTACAGACGCTTCAGGTTACAGACTCTGCTAACCCAGAAATAATACCTTGGGTTAAGAACTTTTCTTCAGGATGAGAACAGAAATTGCGCAGCGGCAGCGCAGGGGCAGTGGGAGGCCCCATTAGCTAAAGTGGTACCTCAGGTTAAGAACAGTTTCAGGTTAAGAACAGACCTCCAGAATGAATTAAGTTCTTAACCCGAGGTACCACTGTATATATTTTTGTATTTCTGTTAGCCGTTTACATGACCAAACATACAGCATACTTTAAGAAGCTGTTCTGTAAAACCCAATTAGGATCTCAGTTAAAAGGTTGCATTAAACACAAAGTTCTTCATTGCTTGCGTAAATGGTTATACACATGGGGCAAGGCACAAGTCAATGGGAGTTCCATAGGGTTTGTTTTTTAACTACTCCTTTAAAGCAAGCCTACTGCTCTCCATTTTGCTAAAAGGCTCTGTTCTGTCACCAGCATTAAAATAAGATTCAATTGCCAGTCTGAGTGGTTTCTGTATGCAGAACTAGGACAGGGGAACCACCTCATCCTTTGCCTCAGGCAGTTAAAAACCTTAAGCTGGGATGTTATGTTCAAGGCCCTATTTTTAGCTGTGAAATTTTGGAAGATATTGGGGAGTAAAAGAGGAACTGAGGATGCCTAGGGTGCTCTGAGGTGGGGTGAGTCAAAGAATGAAACTGGGAGGAAAGGTGGGGTGGAGTCAGATAGGTCAACCTGACATGGAGGAATCTCAGGTGTGTAGTTTTTATCACCGAATCATCTCAAATAAGATCTCTTAGGAAGTACACCGAAAAGCATGTCTAAAATGATCAGAGAAGTTAAGAATGACTTCCTGACTGAGACACACTTGAGGAGAGGCTGAGGTTTTCTTGGCTTTGAAAAGCAATGACTAAGTGAAAGTATAGAACTATGATTGCAATAAAGAAGCCTTGTTTCAAAACACAAGAACCTGACTGGTGACATTGATTTGCAATATGTGGTTGATTTTTTTTAAAGGAAAGCATTGTTTTCATAATGCAGACTTTTACCTTACAGAACTGGTTGCCATAGGATGGGGGTGGTGGTTTGAGGTTGACAATTTAAAGATGACTTTAAAGAACCAAGAATTTATCAAATGGTGGATAATATTGCCTGCCAGTGGCTTTTACCCGTCGTAGAACCTCCATGTTCAGATTGATCCCTCATCATCCTTGAACCATCCTATTGGACTGGGAGTGGGGGAGAGGACTGTTTGAAATTGGGAGACAAGAGCAGGTCTGAGGAATATATGAACAGAGGAAGCCACCTTACAGCAAGACAGACCACCGGCCTATTTAGCTCAGCGACTACTGTGCCCTTCCAGGGTTTCATCAGAGACATTCTTAGCCCTTCCTGGAGATACCAGTGACTGAATCTGAGATATTCTGTGTTCAAAGCAAATGATATGGCTCAAGGAAAGGGAGCACGATTGGGCTTCTCCAACAGCATCCAGGTGGGCCCAGAGATGAGGCCTGAGTCTTGTGGCAACTGCTCCCCTCCGTACCATGAGAGTAAGATACTGGCCACTTTTGTGTTCTGGTTGTAATGGCAATGCTTGGCCTAAAGCATTATTGTGCAATAATGTGATTATTGGGGGCCCTGTTCCTGCACTGTGCCTCTTCTCTGACTGCTAGGTTTTGTTGTGGGGAGCTGATTGTCCATGGGGCAATGTAGCCCCCTCAGTTGCTTGGGAAACAAATAGCAGATACTATCCCATACGTGACAGCCTAATAAAGGAACAGTCATTTTGTCATAGGGGTCCAAATAGTCTTAGACTCGCCTCTGGTAAACTGCTACACTTTGTTTAGTGGGAAATTGCTGTCCAGCGGGGGCAAGGACTTAAGTGTGCATGCTGTTCAGTGTCAGGAATTTCAGTTTCCATCCTGGCTCTGGTGCTGACCTTTCCTGTGACCTTGAAAAAGGGGCTCTGAGAATCCATCTATTTAAACTCAGACGTTCCCATAGCTTTGATGAGTTTTTGTTACAGTACAAGTACTGTTAAAAGTCGTGGGGTGTTCTGTGCTCAGTTGAAAGTCCCAAGGGCAGCTTGGGGAAAACTGAAAATCTCTGCACAGTGCTAAGCCTAGATAAAAGTTGAGAAGTAGTTCTCTAGGCAGCTTTTTTTCTTCTTCAAACTTTCTGTCTTCAGGAAACACTTTCCACATCTATTATCTTCCAAGGACTCCCTGGGCATGTTCTTGGGTACATTCTCTTTTCAGTGGGCAGGCTTGATGGTTCTCTCCATTAACCTATGGGAGCACACCCAACAGTTTCTTGCAGCTGCTTGCTGTCGATAATGCAATAGAGTAGAATTTTGCAATTGTTGTTGTGTAAGTCATCTTCTAGAGAAGCTTGTGTGCCCTTAATGTTTTTGCCCTTGAGATTTCAAGGAACCCCAGAGTTCCTGGGAACTTAGATTTAAAACCACTGCTGTGTGGTGGTGGTTGTTAATTCCTATTCCATTAGTAAGCAGCAATTCCAACCAAATCACCAGGCTGTGTTTTTTAAATGCTTCATGTGGTATTCAACTAATTTTTACTCAGAGTAGTCCTGCTGACATTAACAGACCTAACTGCTCTTTAATTTTGATAGCTCTCCTCTGAGTAAAAATGAGTTGAATGCCACTCTTATTTCTGTTTCAGTTTTGCACATACTGAATTCATCAAACAAAAGCAGTAAGAAAAACAGAGCATACATTCTGTTTTACGTCCTAAGAATAAATTGTTCATCAGTCCAATAGCATAACATAAATAAAGGATTGTCCCATTTGTTACATCTTTTCCAAGATATGTTGGTAAAAGATTGTTCAGCCCAAAATATTTTTCCAAGGAAGTGTGTGTATGGTGGGTGGACTCCAGACATGCCTTTTCTTTGTAGGAGATGAAGCAAAATCCTTGTTTTGTATTGTTCAGATAATAAACTTGTGCCTGTAAATGTTGTTGTTTTTTTGTTGTTGAATAAAATGTTCAGTTCTTCTTGATGGTCCAGTTACTTGTTGCTTTTATTATAGACATAGATACAAAGTGTTGTGTTCATCCATCCATCCATCCATTCAATATTTCCAAGTTTATCTTTATTTCTGCATTGGTTGTATATTAATTCAATGAAGCCATTGTCCTTGTTTATCAAATTGTTAAAATTTGTGCCAGTGGTGGAAATACAGGTGGTTCAAGGAAGGGGGTAGTGGGAGACATTATTACTAGGTTCTGTTCCTCCAGCTTACCCCCAGCACGAAAGACCAAGGAAGACATGGTTCTGTATTTTTTAACAATACCCAAGTACCAAAGAGCAGTTTCGTTGACCCGTTCTGTTGCCAAGTGCATCCAATGAAGATGAATTTGAACCTGTTCAGGCTCAACCCTCGAATCGCTATGTCTTGCAACTTGGGTGGGGCAAAATGCTTGATCCTACTGTTGCTAAGACTTTAAAAGTTTTATATATTAACTATACTCCACCTTTTTTTGCTCCCCATTTGCTGCAAGCAAAATATAAGGTGCCCCTTATATTTATTATGAGACATTTTGATAGTGGGGTTTCGAGTGAGTTGTACATAATAAATTGGATGTTTGTTTCCAGTGGCAAAGATGCTAATGGCCTCAAAGAGAAGGGATTGTATGTTAAAAAATTCGGCCTAATTCTGGGGCTGCGTGATGACAGTTAAGCAGGCGGCTCCTTAGAAGAAGCAAAGTTGCCGCCTGTTTTATAATTGCCAATGGTGTTTTTTTGGAGGAAAACCTCAGCTGAAGTCTGTCTGGCTTCACAGTGCTTTGCTTGTCTGATGTTTCCATGGTTCTTCCTGCCTGAGTGTGTGAGGCACAATTATTTGGCTGTTGCATTCATTGGTGGCTCTTTTGATGCTGCGAAACACAGAGAATAGTTTCATTTGAGCATATTGCCTTGGTCTCAGCTTTGGTCTCTGCAGTCAAACTCCTGCGGCCTCCCATAATTTGAAATATATATATTCAGGGCTGCAAATGCATCAGCATTGTAGTTTCTCTGCCAGGAAATAGCACTGGTTCACAGGAAAATTTAATTGGATGTAACAAAGACTTTAGTTAAATGTGAGGCCTGCAAAACCCTTTTAGAGAAGTGTTTAGGAAGAGCTGAGACATATGACACTCATTTATTTTTGTTTCTGAAATGCCTTCCCACTCACAGGTTTTTGCAGTGTCTAGCAGAAAGCAATAAAAAATTCTATGAGGATCAGTTAACAATTAAAATACTTAATAGAAAATCACTTAACACAACAGCCTCTGGCAAGTTCACATCAGTGATGACAAAATTCTGCTCTTGCAAGATTTTTGAACAAAAAAGATCTGATGAAATTCCTGAAAAAGAGGGAGTTGGCCAGCTGGGCCTCATTTGTGTGGGGTCACAATGATGATACCACCACTGAGAAATCCCTCTCCTTGGTAACTGTTTGCTGGGATTTAGCTGGTAAGAGCAGTCGTAAGTCGTCCTCAGCATCTCTTAAAATATGTGGGGTTACGTTAAGGCAAAGATTCTTCTTCAGCTGTTCTGGAAATAAAGGAAGGTTGTGGAACCTGCCCTTCCAGATGTAAAGGGACTCCAAATCCCATCAGCTCTAGCCAGGATGGCCGCTGGTCAGGGATAATACATCAGAAGTAGAACAGGTGGATGGATGTACCTTGCCCAAAACAGCCTGATGGGACCAATGGTGGTGTGAATTAGGCCTGTGGGCCAGAGGTTCCTCACCCCATGTTACATTAATATCCTGTCACTCCCTATGGTAGAGCTACCACAGTGAAACAATCATTGGAGAGCTTTTTATATTTCCGATCGGGAAGCTGGAATTTTCATTGTTGCTGTATGATTTACAGAACCAGGGTTGCCTAATCTTCTACACGGAGATTAGCTTGCGTTTCTGCAGTGAATAAGGCAATGTTTTTCTGTTGTAAAGCACTTAAGTGACATTACGTTTGGGACACGATTTATGCTCAAAACTTGGCTTCCTAATATTCTTGTTGGCTGCTATTATAAGCGTACCCAAAATGTGCCTTGATCTTAAAGTGCTTTAAGTTGTTTAAGCTTTTTTCAGATCAGCTTTCAGTTCGTGATAATGGATTATGCTACAGAGGAAATCCTCGTGAATTGCAAATTAAATCTTTGTCAAATAATGGATTGGGTGGCTTTGGGGTGCATACATTTGAAAGGAAGCTGGCTGCTCAGTATTGTGTATGTTGTATCTCCAGTTAATACTATGTGTTTAAAGCTGGAATTAATTTGTAAAACTGATTGTGTTCTTTGGATTTTTCAGGCCACATAGTTGAGTAAGGTGGATGTTTTAGTTGTGGTGTGTGTATGTGTAATACCTACCCATCCTCTTAAAATTTGAGGACTGTCAACAGATTCCAGCCAAGCAGCTGCCATATTTGAATGAGTTTATTTCTATCAAAGTAAGTCATAACTGCAGAAATCATGCAGAAGGCACACGGCTCAATGGAAGAGACCTGTTCTGTGTGCAGAATGGCCTGCGTCAGATCCATGGCACCTTCTGCTCAAAGGGCTAGATGAGCAGCCCTGCTGGATCAGGCCAAAGGCCTGCCATTGTCCAGGATTCTCTTACTGCGGCCAACAGGATGTCTAGGTGAAGATCACACTGAGAGATCCGGGTGCAACAACACTTGTGATTCCCAACCACAGCCATACCGAGGCATTCTGCCTTAGGCAGTGGAGATAGCCATTCATAGCCTTACCCTTCACAAGGTACCAAGTGATGGGAAAAACCTGTGTGTGCCAGGCAGTCTGCTGCCAGTCAGAATAAACAATACTAGGCTAGTTGGACTCATGCTCTGACTCCCTGTTTTCCAATTATTTTTCACTGGGCAAATCAGTTTCCCCATTTTATTGGGATTTTTCTTCAGGGGAGGTCTTTGAAGACATGGTTTTTAAAAAGTCAGAAATGCCCAAAGATGACTGAGCATACTTAGTGGCTACAGACAATTGGAAGAAAAAGGAAAGTGTGTGTGTATGATGGAGTATCCTTTAAGAAGTTATGGTTGGCTGGCTGGAACCCTGAGCAGGAGCACTGTGCCTGGCAACATTTTGTTGCACTTAATATTTGTAGCTTACCATATCCAAGTTGACTTTTAGATGGCCTATTTGTTGAGCTGCACCCTACTTTGTTTGTACCTAGTTTACTGGCAGGTTTGACGACACTGGTTATTATTATTTTTAGCCTTAATTCCTGTTTGATTGCAGAGAGGTTATACGACACAGCATCAATTGACTGTTATCCAGTGCATTTTCCCATCACTTCCCTTATTGCAAAATGTTCCAATTTGGGGAAGGAAGTGGGCTTGTTGCACAAGGGCAGTATATCAACTTTAATTGTGCAACCTGAATCTGATGATATGTGATCAACTGTCACCCGAAAATGCTGACATTCTTGAAGGACACTAGGCATGCAAGATTGTAATAATCATGCACCTTTTTGCCCCACCTCGATTTCCATGTCCTTCCTTTGTTGATTCCCTTGTCCTAGTTTCTGGATTGTAAACTGTGGAGCAGAGTGGAGCAGAACCCTAACTGTTCCCCCTAACTGTGAATAAATGTGACAAATGTGAACCCTAACTGTTCCCTCATTCTTTGTAAAACAAGATGTACATGAGTGGTGCTCTAGAAAAGAAATAAACTGTGGCACACCATTGGCCTGACAGCACTTCAGAGGAGAATTAGAACTTCCTTCTTCTGGTTACCTGGAGGTAGTTCTTACATGACCGTGGGCATGTGGCCATTGACCAGCCTGGTGCAAATCATTTTCTGAAGCTTGGCTTTTCATCTGGAAAAGAGTGAACAAATATTTTGCTTGCTCTGTTTTGTTTTAAATAGAAAAGGCTACAGATGGCTCCCTACAGAGTGAAGACTGGACACTTAACATGGAGATATGTGACATCATCAATGAGACAGAAGAAGGGTATGTCTGTCTTTGTGTGTCTGTGACTATGGATAGCACAGGGGGGGAAAGCAGAATTGCTTGCTGTGTGCTGGTGTGAGTGTTGCTGTTGTTGTTTTTAATCAGCTGGGTGTTACTGCGCTGGCATTCCTTTTCACCAGAAGGTGTTTACATGCAGTGTTATAGTTCATTTGTAGAATGCCTTATTTGTAAGGTTTGATTTCCATAAATCCCAGGAGGGCAGAGGGCTCTTCTGCTTGGGTTCTGCTTGTGGGTTTCCCACAGGCACCTGTTTTACTGCTGCGAGAACAGGATGCTGGACTCGGTGGGCCATTGGCCTGATCCAGCAGGCTCTTCTTATGTTACCATTATTCCCTCTTTCCCTTCCCCACATGAGGGGACAATATGTTCACCTGAGCACTCCAGGGAAATTATAAAGACTGCATGTTAAGGAAAAGCCAAGCAGTTATTGACAAAGCATAGCTCGGCTTCTGCTGCTTGTCACAGATGGTTCTGAGCTTCCCCTTCTGAGCACATTGATGGTGCCAGGGTCAGCAGAACAATCCCTTCCTTCTCATAACATTGTTTGCATCTCCGCTGCTACAACAACAACAACATCAACAACAACAACAACAAAATAAATTAAATAAATAAATACAATATTTTTTTTAATACCCCGCCCTTCCTGGCCAAGACCAGGCTCAGGGCGGCTAACACCAAATATAAACACAGTAAAAACATTCAAAACAAAACAAAATAAACAGGTGATTAAAATATAAGTTAGAATACAGTTTAAAATGCAGCTTAAAATGCACCCTCGTTTTAGTGGTAGCCTATAGATCAAAGCCATAAGGAGAGAAAACGTCAAATATTCACTGGGGCCAACTATCCATGCTGGTCCTACGTGGGCCAGCAAAAAGAGCCAAGGGAAAATTTATATATAAAATCCCATATAAGGGGTTCCATAAAAATAAAATAAATGGGGGGGGGGTTAGACTGAGTCCAGCCCAAAGGCCAGGCGGAACAGCTTCATCTTGCAGGCCCTGCAGAAAGATGTCAAATCCAGCAGGGCCCTAGTCTCTTGTGAAAAAGTGCTCCACCAGGCCAGGGCCAGAGCTGAAAAGCCCCTGGCCCTGGTTGAGGCCAATCTAACCTCCTTGGGGCTCGGGACTTCCAAAGTGTTGTTATTTATGGACCTTAAGGTCCTCCACGGGGCATACCAGGAGAGGCAGTCCCATAGGTACAAGGGTCCTAGGCTGCAGTACTAGTCTGGTTGCTTCTGCCTGGCCCAAAACAAACTCACTTGTTTTTTGTTGCATTTGAAGAGGTTCAAAAACTGTGGGAAAGGTACAGTCCTAGTTTTTTTAAGCACACTGACCTGCAGCTTAGGAGTCTCCTCTGCCCCTTCTCCTACATGTCTAGAAGGAGGCATTCAGAAACTTTCCCTCTCGCTCAACCACAGTTTGACTTGCTGACCAGAGCAGCTAACTTTGGTTGTTTGAGACAAGCCAACTCCAAACCATGGTTTACAAAGCTGACTTTTTGAAACTAACCATAGTTAATGTGAACCAAAGTTCCCAGTTTAGATTATTTGTTAAGCTGTAGTTGATGAGGAGCAGAAGCCTCCAAGCTCCTCGTCCTGTGCAGCTGAAAAGCCAAAGAAGGGAGTGTTAAGCACAAGGGCTGAAGGATTGCTACAGCTAATTTTTGCGTGTGTATATTGCACTCAACCATGGTCTCGGGTGATGTGCAAGTACAGTTTCTGTCTCCAAACCCTGAGGGTTCAAATAATGAGCTAACATTAGAACTGCAATATTGCCTTTACTGTGAGAAGTGCAGTTACTTGTAGCTGTCCCTTATCTGTGGCCCTGTGTTTTCCCCATCAGCCCAAAGGATGCCATCCGAGCGCTTAAGAAGAGGTTGAATGGAAACAAAAACTACAGGGAAGTAATGCTGGCTCTAACGGTGAGTAGCGTGTGCAAGTGGATGTGATTCAGGGGTCAGCAATTGGGAGACCTCCAAAACAAATCTGCTCTCCCCCTCTTCCTCTTACCAACTTGGAACAAGAAAAGGTGTGCAGAAAGTGGCAGTCTTCTTAGACAGGCATGTGATTTATAACAATCTCAACTGCAGCATCGGACTGCATGAAATACTAACAGGCATCTGTAGCCACATTGGAGGAGGAAGATTTAAGGCCAGTGGTCCACAAATGATGATTATTATTCTACTTTTTATTAGGCTCCTGCAGTCGTAGCAGCCAACTCCTAGGGGCCGTTGGGGGCTTTGACCCCCCCACAATAAAATATCTGTGGGGGTTGAGCCCCCACAAAGTTGGCGGGCATTCCCATTCAAATGGTGTGTGTGCACTGTGTCATGTGATAGATTATGTGGGCCAGGGCTTAACCTGCGCCCCCACAATATTTTATTCAAGTTGCCTCCCTTACTGGAGCAGTTCATTGATATGAGATCCACTTGTATATTAGAGTTTTCATTAGGATAACCAAATTTTACTCATCAGTGCAGATAGGGAATTTTGTGACCAGTTCCAGAACTAAAAGTGAAAAGGTAAAGGACCCCTGGACAGTTAAATCCAGTCAAAGGTGGTTATGGGGTTGCAGCGCTCATCTTGCCTCAGGCTGAGGGAGCCAGCGTTTGTCTGCAGGCAGCTTTCTGAGTCATGTGGCCAGCATGACTAAACCGCTTCTGGTGCAACGGAACACCGTGACGGAACCCAGAATGCACGGAAATGCCATTTACCTTTGCACTGCAGCAGTACCTATTTATCTACTTTCACTGGTGTGCTTTCAAACTGCTAGGTTGGCAGGAGCTGGGACAGAGCAACAAGAGCTCACCACCATCACACAGATTCGAACCACCAACCTTCCGATCAGCAAGCCCAAGAGGTCTAAACCACAGTTCCAGAAGTATAAGAAGTAAAGCCCCACCATGTGGAATAAAAGTGCTCTGGTGCATCTGATCCACTAGAGACTTTCAAATTAAGAATAATATTTTCTGTGATTGCCAGGGCTCATGTCTTTTTGTTTCACAATTTTGACTGGCCTTTGGTGGACAGCCAAAACAGGTTGGGCACCAGGATTCTGTGGGTACCAGAATTCTGTGTCTCCAAAACACAAAGTGACATCAGGAGCAATTCCCCATTCAGCCGGGGGGGGGGGGGGACAATCCACACATGGAAGTGGGGTGGTTGTTGCTGCAGTGCTCTAAGCATTTCAGAAGTGCAGTGGGTGCACTTGGAGAAAAGCGGTAAGGATTGTTCCCTTCACAGCACTGAGCTTTGGAGGTAATCAGAAGCCTTGTGTGATTGTGGGGCAGTTCCCCACCTCCCCTCTCCAGGACTGAGCTTGTTCTTCTGCATTTACTGCATAGAGCACCTATAAGAGCCAGTGTGGTGTAGTGGTTAAGATCGGTGGACTTGTAATTTGGTGAACCAGATTCACGTCTCTGCTCCTCCACATGCAGCTGCTGGGTGACCTTGGGCTAGTCACACTTCTCTGAAGTCTCTCAGCCCCACTCACCTCACAGAGTGTTTGTTGTGGGGGAGGAAGGGAAAGGAGAATGTTAGCCGCTTTGAGACTCCTTCGGGTAGTGATAAAGTGGGATATCAAATCCAAACTCCTTCCCCTCTTCTTCGTCTTCTTCTTCTTCTGCTTTGAAACATAGTGCCTGTAATGGTTCTAGGGGTTGCTCGTGCGTAAATGGTCGCCACACCTGGCTGGGTTTCCTGAGTGAACCTTTTCTGTCTGGACAGCCACTCGCCTGTGGCTGTCTCAATCGCTGGCAGAATCCGTCAGTGGGCGTTTCTTGAACTTCTTCCAGCAAAGAAGTTCTTTGACGCCTAGTCTCCGCCTAGTCTCCCTGCGCGGAAGCCTTCTGCGCAGGGAGGGTGTGGGCAGCGGAGGACCTGTGCTCTCCCCGCTGGTCCCCGGTGAAGAGTCATGGAGCCTCCTCGCCGATTCCCCCATCTGCCCCCCTTCTCCACTGGTGCTACGCTGATTTCCTTCCCCAGAAGATGTGCTGCTTCTCTCCCTCCCGGGACGCTCTCCAAAACCCCTCTGGAGCCCTCTCTCTCCCTCTGGCTCCGATGGCAGTTCCCTGACAGTGCCCAAAGAAACCATAGTTTTTATCCCAGTTAGGGATGTCCCCCACCCCGAGCTGGGAGGAAGGTTAGGGGCTCACCATGCTCCCTAGAAAATGGCAGAACACTGGCCATGGTGAGTGAAATGATCAATCCCCTGGACTACCACCCTGGGCTACTCCTTTCTCAAAGTGTCCCTACGCCCCTGGACATTAGCTACTGTCCATGGCAATGAATTTCTTCCTTGCATGTGTTCACCAGCTTTCTTTGCTCCACCAGTAATGATGTTCCCCCCCCCACAGGTACTGGAAACATGTGTGAAGAACTGTGGCCATCGCTTTCATGTCCTAGTAGCAAACCGTGACTTCATAGATGGTGTCCTGGTGAAAATCATCTCTCCCAAGAACAACCCACCCACCATTGTCCAGGATAAAGTACTTGCACTAATTCAGGTCTGTCACTGAGCTTTTGTTTCTGCCTTCTGAGTGATACGCAATATTAGTCAAAAGTAGGCGCTCTCTCTCTCTATATATATATATTAGTTTTTATTATTATGGAAAAAATACAAACAATAAGTAATAGTTTATTGGTCACCAAAGCAAAATACAAATGTGTATAAGGAAGAAAATAATACCAACATGTTAAGTTAAATAGCCAAGTCAAAAAGATGTGTGAGTTACAGGGGTCTAGGTTCTTCCAGATGACAGTTAATAAAATAAACAAACATAAATCAATCAGCATTTAAAGTATCTTTTAAAAAATCCTCCTTGCATCACTCTACTGTGTTATGTACGTTTATCAGCCAAAGCCAAGTAACATACTCTTAACTTACCTTTTGTGGGTAGTCCATCTGCTTGCATCCTTCCAATGTACCCCCGGCTCCACAAGGAGGGGGTTTATCAGATTCTTACAAGGGAGATCCCTGTTTCACCCTCTAAATAAAGAGAGCAAAGCTAATCCCTGTTCCGTTTCAAAACCTCTGCGAAGGAGATCAGTAAGGCTTGCAAAAATGTCCTGCCAACATTTCTGTGCTTTTTTACACTCCCTCCAGAGATGGATCAGCATACCAAGAATTTGACATCCTCTCCAACAAAGGGATGATTAATATAATGAAGTCTTGCAGGTGTCCAAATACCATTGATGCATAAATTTCAACACGGCTTCCTTAATTTCAGCAGATTTGTTCTTAAAAGGGGGGTGTACGCCACAACGCCACCCCTTCCTTCCCGTCAGAAATAATCCCCTGAATATCAGCTTCCCACAATTTATTTATTTATTTACTTGCTACATTTATATAGCACTTTTATCTTCCAAGGAGCTCAAGGCAACGTGCGTGGTTCTGTTCCCTGTTTCATCCTCACAGCAACCCTGTGAAGTAGATTAGGCTGGAAGTGAGTGACTGGCCCAGGGAGCTTCATGACTGAGTGGGGATTCAAGCCCTTTTCTCCCAGTTCATAGTCTGACACTCTAACCTTTAAGATGTGTTGTTGTTCCTTTGTGGCCACTTCTTTACTTGCCCCAGACTTAATGTCATATATGAAATCAGATGGGGGTGAGCTGGCACAAATCCAGCCTCCTGTTGGGCCTAATTTGCCCCCCCCAGTCAGAATTTCCTCACTCCCCCCCCCCACTCTCTAGTCCTGTCCCCCGCAGCCTGACTATATTAGGTGAAAGCCAGTAGATCAGAGTGCTATTCTGTGTTTCTATTGATCAAGGGGAGCTACAGGCTGCTGAAAGTCCTCATTTCTGTGAAGGATAACGTACGGAGTAGCTCAAAAGAAGCCATGTTGGCCCATGAGAAAAATCTCCCAAAATCTACATTACAAAAGTGTGGCAAGCTATTTAGTTCTCCAGAATGTTTCATCAGGCAGGCAAGACGTTAAAGCCAAGCAGAGAGCGAGGAGAACTTAATATGGCTATGATATTGGGTGTGTGTGTGTGTGTTTTGTTTTGTTTTTCTTCATCCCTTGCTTTGTGTAAGGACTTGCTTTGGAGAATGGATTTGGAGAGAGAGGGGATTCAGCCCCCCGCCCCGGCTCCCCCTGCCAAATCCTCATTGAGGCAGTTTTTCAGAAAAGGGAAAGATGACGAGAGATCCAGCTGTTTATCTCCAGGGTATCCTTATCAGGAGTGGAGTGATGGGTAGAGAAGGGACTGTTTTCATCTTTTCCCTCCTGCACCATGGTCCCAATGAGAATCCTTTCTCTCCTCCCCAGCATCCTCCAACATTTGGGACCAGGGCAGGGGGTGGACTGCCCAGTTGGCTCCAGAATGTCATTTGGCTTCTAGAAGTCTGGAAGCAGCAGAGTTGCTATTTTTGCTTACAGCCTGAAGCAGAACAGCAGTTACTGGCTGCTGCTAAATTGCCCGTGTCTGGAAGCAGCCCAAAATGCTGCTGTGCCGTTAACGTGTGCTTTTCCTGGCCTTTCGCTTGTAAATAAAAAATGGCACAACGCTCCAAGGCAGTGAGAATTGCTTCTGCAGGAAGTACGCCTTCAGCTGTAATTTAGGGACGATTCCTTGGAAACTGGCTTGGCCAATTCGGGCGGATCTTGCCAATCAAAGACCCAAGTTCCCTCTGCTCAAGTGGGATTGGTGGCGGAGAATTGATGCCTTTAATTACCGTATTTTTCGCTCTATAAGACCACAAGACACACCTAGTTTTTGGAGGAGGAAAACAAGAAAAAAAATATTCTGAATCTCAGAAGCCAGAATGACAAGAAGGATCGCTGCGCAGCGAAAGCAGCAATCCCTCTTGCTGTTCTGGCTTCTGGGATAGCTGCGCAGCCTGCATTCGCTCCATAAGACACACACACACATTTCTCCTTACTTTTTAGGAGGGAAAAAGTGAGTCTTATAGAGCAAAAAATACGGTAACCTTATTGGAAGATGTAAGAACACAAATAATGATGCACTCACACAGCAAGGCTTTATTTGTGTGCTTCCTGAGAAACTGATCCATGAGAGTTTTCTTTTTTTTTGCCCTTAAGTGGCATATAAATTTTATGAATTAAATGAATCGCGTACTTCTTATTTCATTCACAACTTTGTTTCCTTACCATTGATACATTCAGAATGTTTTTAACTGTAACTGCTTTTAGATGCTCTAATTCAGGCACAGGCAAACTCGGCCCTCCAGATGTTTTAAGACTACAACTCCCATGATCCCTAGCTAACAGGGCCAGTGGTCAGGGATGATGGGAATTGTAGTCCCAAAACATCTGGAGGGCCGAGTTTGCCTATGCCTGCTCTAATTGCTATTGTTTTTAGAATGTTCTTGCTTTCTTCTTGTTTTTACATTGTGTATCTGTTTGCTGCTCTGGGCTCCTTGGGGCAGGATATAAATTCAGTAAATAATTACATTTATTTACTACATTTAGTATATGTCCTGATGTGGCACCCTTGAACTTTCAGTTGACCCTTTGTGGCCTTATTAGAAACCTTTGGGGCTTTTCTCAGGCTTTCACCCCTCCTACAGTCACCATACAGCCCTGAGACAATGTGATTGAAGAAATATTGTTCACGTCTGTACAGTCGTGCCTTGGTTGTCGAAAGGAATCTGTTCCGGAAGTCCGTTCGACTTCTGAAAATGTTTGACAACCAAGCCACAGCTTTCGACTGGCTGCAGGAGCTTCCTGCACACAATCGGAAGCCGCGGAAGCCTCGTTGGATGTTCGGGTTCCAAAGAACGTTTGCAAATCGGACCACTCCCTTCCGTGTTTGCGGCGTTCAGGGGACAAAATGTTCGAGTCGCAAGGCTCCAAGGTACAACTGTACTGTATACTCTCAAGAAATGTGTACTCCTTTAGAGTAGAAATAACAGACCAAATTCCACAATAGAAGGGAACTGGATTGAGTTCCTTGTGACACTCTCTGTTTCTTTTGCAGGCCTGGGCTGATGCCTTTCGAAGCAGCCCTGATCTAACTGGGGTGGTCCACATTTATGAAGAACTCAAAAGAAAAGGGATTGAGTTTCCAATGGCTGATCTGGATGCTTTGTCTCCAATACACACACCGCAGAGAGTAAGTGGGCAGTGTTGTCTGCTTTTCTTCCTTTTTTATGTAGAGGAGGAGAAACAATTAGAGGATCCCTGCCTTCTGCCTTCCCTGCCCTTTTGGCTAAAGAGCATGATAATGACAGCAGCACAATCTTTCGGTGAATACTGTATATCTGAGTGTTTGCACATTGTTCTCTGCTAGAGCGTTCCTGAAGTTGACCCAGCTGCCAGCATGCACAGGTCCCAGTCTCAGCAACGGATGAACTCCAGTTCCTATTCATCTCCTTCTCCAACGGCGTACTCTGCTCCTCAGGCCCCAGCTTTGAATGTGACCGGCCCCATCACAGCAAATACAGAGCAGGTATTGTCTGAGCAGGTACTGTAGAAGGCATGCCCGCCTCCAGAACCTTTTAAAAAAATCAGACCGTGAAATGCATGCAGCTTCTGTAAAGGCTTGCATTTCTCTCCCCCCGCTTTTAAAAATAGATTGCACGACTGCGGAGTGAACTGGACGTTGTTCGTGGAAACACCAAGGTGATGTCTGAAATGCTCACAGAAATGGTCCCTGGGCAAGAAGATTCATCAGACCTAGAGTTACTGCAGGTAAATGTGTTGTAACCAAAGTATTAACATAGTAGATTCAGGGCAGGAGAAAGGTTCCCCACCCCCATCCATTTGCTGCCGCAAGGTATGATGATGGCTACTAGCTGAGAAGCCTTTTGAAATGAGTTTAGACATGTTTGCAGGTGGCCATTGGCCCTGGTGGCTAAACAAAGACTCCATGTTCTCTGAATACCAGTTACTGGGGATCGGGGGGTGGGGTGGGTCATGAGTAAGGGTGGGCTGTTTCCTTCATGTCCTGCTAGCAGACTTTTCCGAAACCTCTGCTATAGGAGGCAGAATGCTGAACTCGTTGGATCTTCAGTCACAGCCACACCATCCTTTTAAAGCACTCCTATGCTACTTTAACCACCATGGCTTTTTGCAATGAAAGCTGGGAACTGCTAGGGTGTTCAAGGGTCTATCAGCAACTCTCAGCACCCTTTACAGTGTCCAGGATTCTTTGGGAGAAGCCATGGCTGTTAATGAGGACTAAGACTGGATGTCGTGGCTGAAGAAGACTGTTCCCCGCAACCTCAAAATCACTGGATGGAAGAATCGTTTTAAACTATAGCTACTTTTTAATTGCAGTTGCTTTCAGAATGTTTTAACTGTTTTAGAACATTGTTGCTTTGTTCTGGTTTTTGAATTGTGTATCTGTTCGCTGCTCTGGGCTCCTCAGAGTGCAAGGGCGAGATATAAATTCACTAAATAACAGTCTCTGTTCTGATCCAGCAGGGCTCCTCTGATGTTTTGTGTTCCAACCCCCTGTCAATAATAATAATAATAATAATAATAATAATAATAATAATAATAATAAATAATAATAAATTTGTTCCCCAGCCACTCTGGGCAGCCTCCAACAAAATATTAAAAATACATTAAAATGTCAGACATTAAAAACTTCCCTAAACAGGTCTGCCTTCAGATGTTTTCTAAACATCAGATAGTTGTTTATTTCTTTGACATCAGATGGGAGGGTGTTCCACAGGGCGGGCGCCACTACTAAGAAGGCCCTCTGCCTGGTTCCCTGTAGCTTTGCTTCTCACAGGGAGAGAACCACCAGAAGGCCCTCGGAGATGGACATCAGTGTCCGGGCTGAGTGATGGGGGTGGAGACGCTCCTTCAGGTATACTGGGTCAAGGCTGTTTAGGGCTTTCAAGGTCAGCACCAACACTTTGAATTGTGCTTGGAAGCGTACTGGGAGGCAATGTAGAGTTGGAAGGGACCATTTTGTCCAACCCCCTGCAATGCAGGAATCTTTTCCCAACATGGGGCTTGAACTCACAACCCTGAGATTAAGAGTTTCGTGCTCTACTGACTGAGCTATCAGTTCTGTTCTATCAGCTTATCTGGAAAAGGAAGGGGCAGCCTGGGAATCAGTGTAACAAGACGGTTGGTGGTTAGCAGTGCTATTTTTCTAGAAAAAGAGGTGCTGGAACTCACCATGAACATCTTTGTCTTAGAATTCCAGTGGTGCCCATCTGATAGCTGCGAGAACTGAGTTCCGGCTGGAAAAAAAGCCCTGGTTGTTAGTTGTTACCCATCAGAAACCCAATAAGCAGCTAAATAAAAAGGAAAGGTTTTTAATGGCATGCAACCAGGCGCTGCAGCAGAATAGAGACAGACAGGCCCCGCCAGCCCTCTCTTCTCCATCTGAATCCAACCTTCTGAAATGTCACAATCTGGCTCTGAACTGATGGGATCAAAGCTGACATGGTAAACTCAGCCCTCAAGCTGTGAAAGCAGCTGCGGGAAGCACGAGGTGACACTTGTCCAGGTGCAGAACGTCAGGCCATGAGATGCCAGGTCAACGAGGCTTGTTTTTCTTCTCAGGGGTGGGGGTGCTGATACCACCAGCAGCATGGCTGTCCTTGAATGAATGTTTATTATTACGGCTAAACAGGCAGCATAGTAAAACCAGAGTTTCAGCATAATTTTTTACATAAACATTAAACTGGTCAAAGTGGAATTTAACAATCAATATACTAATTAAATGGATTGAAGATATGTATCCTTACATGGCTGTCCTTAATCCTGAATTTCCACTCCGAAGGGGGAGGAATGCAAAGAGGGAGGAGGCTAATTCTTGTATTGAAGGCCAGGGCTTCTAAAAGTGGCAGCCTTGGGAAACACTGCTAGGTACAGCTTGGCTACAGAGGCTTGGCTGTATTTTGCAGTGGTTCAGAATTCTATGCTACTAAAAGGCTGCATTCCATGGTATTATTTACCTTATGCAAATCTGTATGTATTTTAGCTTAATTTATCGTCCTTTAGTTAGTCACCTGGAGTTGCAAAGAGCTTCTTACGCCACTGATGCCCAGACCACAGGAAGTCTCTTGCCACTACTGTCACCCCTTAAGATCCTCTTGCCCATGAAGTTATATCTGCAGCCATAAGGACTAGAAACTTAATTTTTAAAGAATTGCTGAGATGTTTAAGAAGTTGAACTTTTGAGCTCAGTATTACACCCTGACCTGACCGTTTATGCGGAAGCCATGTCGCCCTGGCCCTAGAGCCTTACTGTGATGGCCTGGGAATCCGATTCAGAGGCTGAACCGGAGGAATCCCAGCCTGCACAGGAGTCCCCGCCTCCAGGGCTGGCTGAGCTGGGGCAGGGCCTTGATTATGAAGCGCCTGCACCTGTGCCGGATCCTCAGGAGCAGGCACCAGGTGAATCCACTCTGGCTCCGGAGGTGGTTGAGGACTCAGTGCCTACAGGTGAGTCTCCCCCTGGGTCCAGTAACCCTTCAGCCTCTCCTGAACTGCAGAGGCTCAGGGCAGAGAGGCGGAGGGAACTGGTTTCTCCCAGGAGGAGTGCTCGCCTTAAGGCCAGGAGAGGCGGGTCTCCTGGGGGCCGGGACCGCCCCTGGCCTCAGAGAAGATAAAGGCCAGTCAGCCCGGTCCCAGGTTGCGGGAGCAACGTCGTTGATCAGCTGTTTCGGCCAGCATCCAGTCCTGTTCCCCCAGAGTTCCTGTCCTTGCCCGGCTCCTCGCTTTAGATCCTGCTTCGCCTGTGGAGGACTGTCTGCCGACCCTCAACTCAGGTCCTGGACCGCCCCACAGTAACCTCCCCCCTGGACCAGCACACTTACGCTAGATATCTTGACAGATAACACAGGCTTTATAACCAGAATTAAATATATGGAGTTCTTGATTGTTCTGACCATCTGGCAAATGAGCATTCTGCCCTTCTTTTCTGCCTCCTTACAGCACAAGGAAGGGGGTAATCTCTGCTGAAAATAAACCCACCTTTACCAGTACCCCCACAACTACATTGTAGAATAGCACTGTTAACCTTACTTGTGATAAGGCACCTTTTTGGCAAGGGCTGCCCCTGCATGGCATGATGTAGTTAGATTGTGTGAGCAGGCCTATTATATCTGGGCTCTGACGACTGAAGCTCCCCTGTGTTGTAACTCTTGGACATCATCTCTTCCCCTTGAAGTTGCAATGATTCATTTCTCCCAGGAGCTGAACCGCACCTGTCGAGCCATGCAGCAGAGGATCGTGGAGCTCATCTCCAGGGTGTCCAACGAAGAAGTCACAGAAGAGCTGCTTCATGTAAACGACGATCTGAACAACGTTTTCCTCCGATACGAGAGGTGGCTTGCTTTTCCTCAGAAGCTCAAATAGTTGCTTGCTTACCCTTAAGTGTGGCTTTCCCCCCTCACCGAGTAGTTCCTAATCTTTTTGAAAATCAGCCTTTTTAAAGTCCAGGGTGTATCCTGTATCAAGAGCTCAAATTCATCTTGCTTGTTTCCCATACTCTGTGCATTAGTATAGAGACAACTGAAACCGTGAGTCATTCCTTCCAAATGCTTCTTTCTTGTAGTTACCTGCCCTTTAGCACGTTTCTGGAGCTATTAACTATTAACTCCTGTACCAGGTATTCTCCTGTCGTCTGTAATATTGTCTTCCTCCCTCTTAGGATTTAGTTTAAAGCTCCTGATCATTATTTATTTATTCATCTATTTGATTCATTAATTTAGTTCACTTACTCATTAGTTAGATATTTCTTTCAAATCAATCGTCCTGATTCCATGCTGTTGATGGAGCTAGAAGCCCCCTTTGATCCAATCTAGCTAAGAGAGCTGGAAACACCTGCTGCTGATGTCACTTGTGGGGCTCTGGCTGCAGGTTATCCATCCCTGACCTACACCAGCAGCCTTTTGTAACCCATAATATACTTGCAGATGCTTTGGACTGCAACTCCTGTCATTCCTGACCATGGGTCATACTGGCTCAGACTGATGGGAGCTGGAGTCCCAAACATCTGGAGGGCACCAGGTTGAAGAAGGCTGGCCTTCAGCATTGTAATGGCAGGTTTTGGGGTGAGAGAGTTGGGTGGGGTTGCTTCCAGCCATTCCTAGAGGTGTGACAGTGCAGCAGCCCTTGTGATCATATGCTGGTCTCTGTGGCTACAGTCGGCTTCCCACCACCCCAGCCGGAAAAAGACAGATCCTTCCTTGTGCATCCTGAGTTTTGTCATAAGACTTGCACTTTTCAAAATTGCTACGTGCCATTAATTTTTAATCTCTCTTTTTTTGTCTGCTGTAGATTTGAGCGATACAGGTTGGGTCGGTCTGCACAGAACGCAAGCAACGGGGTGAGTCCTCCTGCTGGGCTTCTCTAATAAGACAGGATTGTCCAGTGCAAAATTGCTAACCTTGGGCTTGGCAAAACTCAACCTTGAAAGTGAGGTGCTACTGCTGCTGCAAAGTCCTTCTTGCCAGAACACTTTCTGATATTTGTGATAAAGTTTGGAGCCCCTTTGCTCTTAAATCAATTGCATTTAAGTAGGTAAATGTGAGGTAGTTTGCTTGCAAGCTGAGCTGAATGGAATATAATGATCCAGATATCAAGCTCTTAAGATGGTTTAAAGGGTTATATCTTGAAAATAAGCTGAGATAGCAATCGGTGTTTTCCCTTTGCATTAGCTTCAATTAAACCAGGAAGCCTCTAATTAATAATAGTTTCTTGTTCCATCCAAACAGGGAAATCATGGTTTACCAACTTCAAACCGTGTTTTAATATCCTGGCTTGTTCCAAAGCTGGTATCCATAGTTTCCCAGTTTGGAAACAATGGTTTGTTGAACATTTTCTGGTTTGATGGTTCATAAAGAGGAAGGTAAAACGACTGTGTGTGGGCAAAAGACTGACATTTAACTCAAATGCTATCAGATGTGTTTCATTAATCCCAACAAGACTGTCCATTTTATTTCTCCCTCTCTCCCCTTTCCTCCCCACTGCTTCTTTTTTCACCACTAGAATGCACCCAAATTCTGTAAGCAGAAAACTCAAGTATGTTAAATTTGCATTTTGGACAAGGAAAGGATTTTGCAGAACTGTGACCTCTTTGGCTGCAGTATGATCGGCTAGGAATTAAAAAATGGGTTTAGAGTATGAGGGTCTGTATAGTTAGTAAAAAAAAAGAAGGAACACCACCCTGTATAGTATTTAAAAAATGACATCTTTCCTGATATGCTGTCAGAATAAATTATACAAATGAAGTAAATGTTGGACTAGAAATTCAAGAAGCCAAATTCCATACCTGGTGTTGGAGACAGAGAGGGAGGTAGATTCCCATAGCTTTCTCTGTTCTTAGATAGAGCAGCCTTCCCCAAACTGGTGCCCTCCAGATCTTGTTGTGCTTCTGCCTCAAGCTACCATGTCCAATGATGGGGGTTGTTATCTGCTCACAGCTGGAGGACAGCAGGCTGGGGAAGGCTGGCGTAGGGCTTCCTGGATTGCAGCCGTGTTCGAGAAAGGCTCTGCCTCTCTGACTAGCACTGTCCCATGGAATGCATCTACCTTATGTGACCACTTCTGGTGTCCCAATTGGCTCAACAGGTTCTCAGCGAGGTGACTGAAGACAACTTAATAGACCTGGGGCCTGGCTCCCCGGCAGTGGTCAGCCCCATGGTTGGAAACACGGCGCCGGCATCCACACTTTCGACCCAACTCGCCGGGCTTGGTATGTGTTTTGCCTTTCCAGGTGTGCTGGGAACTGGAGTAGTATGGGGCTAGTCCACAGCACACTCCCCAGGAGATTCTTCCATGTTTCAGGTTCCTGAAGAAGGTCACATGGCTCGGACAAGTAGTGCTTGCAGTTAAGGGTGGCGTCCCATCTTGTGCTGGAAGCTTATGATGTCCAAATCTGTCCATCTTATAAACAGAGTGGAGTCTACTGCTCTTTTAGCAATCCTGCTCAAATGGGACTGTCTGAGCCAAATTGCAGGTCATGATACGCTGAGTGCTGAGTTAGGCTAACCCCCCCCCTTGCTGCATCTGCATCATACAGTTAAGGCACTTGGCTTACCCCCAAAAGAATCTTGGGAACTGTAGTTTACCCATCTCAGGGCTACAGTTTCTAACGTCTTTAACAAACTATAGTTCCCAGGAGTCTTTGGGTGAATCCATGTGCTTGAAATGTATGTTGTGGGTGTAACCTCTGTTGCAAAGTGCCCTTGGACATCAGAGGGGTGAGGAAGAATGGGGTGCTTAACCCTTTACCCTCCACTAACTCCCTTTCCTTTAGGGAAACGTGTTGTCTTTTCTCTCTCCCCCTCCTTGCTGAAAAAAAAGGGCTTCAGATCTGTTTGCCACACAAGCCTAGATGTTGGGATTCTGTGGGGAGGTGGAGAGTGAGTTTCAAGGGCAAAGTAGCTGGTGAAGGAAGCATCCCCTCCCCTCCCGCAGCTTCTCTGCTTCACATCATCCCTTCCAGATAATGTATAGCAATGGAGACATAAGTAGCCAATGAGCTAAAGTTTCACAAAGCTGTGCTTCCATGTTCAGTCTGATGCTTCCATCCACTGGAGATGCGTAGCTGTATGTCCAACTCTAGACTCGGTGGTTGGGAGAGGGTGCTGCAGGTGTGCTTAGAACCAGTCTTTGAGACAGAGCAAAATGTTCAAAGCAAAAATGTGCCTTCTTCTATCTGGCTGGCTCATGTGATGGCTCTGGCTTTCTCCTGCAGCAAGGATGGGGAATCGCAAGCGTGAAGGCCAAAAGCAGCCCCCAATACACCTCTTATCTAGCCCCTGGGACTCTCACAGGCTGCACCCCTTGCCAGCCCTGTTTTGAAACCTTGAGTGTTTCTGCTTGGCATGTGTCCTTGCACTCTAGTAATGGCTCTTTCTTGCCTGAATGGAGGCTGGAGAGTGGGGTTTAGGTGTAGGAAGTAGCCTGCTTTATGCAAAGGTAAAATTCTCATTCATTGCTCTGCCCACTTTTGCCTCTTGCCTCACCCACCACTAGCATGTGACCTCCCCCCCCCCCCCAATAAAAAGTTGCTCTAAAGTAAATATGGCCCTTGGGTTGAAAAGGGTTGTTCACTCCTGTCCTAAGCCGTATTGTTTCCTTTGTCTGCAGATATAGGCGCAAACAACGTGAGCGGAACGCTCAGCTCCCTCCAGCACCCCAACCCCCGGGATGACTTCGACATGTTCGCACAGACGAGAGGCAGTTCACTGGCTGATCAGCGCAAGACGTATGTTGGGCCTGAAGGAGGGAGGTGTGGGGGACTTGGGCAGTTCTCTTAAGCCCTCCGAACTGGCCCTTGTAGGCCTGCAGTTCCCCTGCGGGGCACAGGCTCAACACGGTCTGCTCTGAGCCAGGTTCCTTGTGGGGGCAGAAGTTAAGGCCAAGAGGACAGTAGCATCTGGGCCAAAGTGAAATTTGTACCAGAGGCTCCCTGTTCCACAGATCAGTCTCTCAGCCGCTAAGCTCATGTATTCATTCCTTCAATGCATTCATTCTGCAGCCCACCTCAAGGGCCCAGAGAGGGTCAACCATGTGTTAGCTGCAGAATTCCCAGTTGCATTGATTTACAATTCTTGCCCTATCCTGGGCCATCCAAAGTCCGTTTTAATAAACGGCCTGAATTGGTCCATTGTACAGTAACTTTGGCATTCCAGTAATACAGCAAAGGGTGCAGGTTTTGTGTGTGTATGTGTGTCAGGATGACAGCTTTTCCATGTGGAACTGAATGCAGCACCTCCCCCTCACCAACCCATTATTTTGGAAGGCACGGTTAGTGTGCTGTCGCCACTACCCTGAAGGCTGGCTAGCTGAATCCTGGCCTCCAAAGGCCTACCTACCAGAGATGCCCTGGCATTCAGGCACCAGGGAGGAGATGAGTTATTGTCCTTGGTCCTTTAGCTCCACCCAGTGGCTGACTAATGGGCAGGTCTTCACGTAGTGAACTGCTTCTGTCCTTTTTGTGTGGCAATCCTAGGTTCTGTGAAATCTTTCAACCGTTTCCCCTCCCTGCTCTGATTTCCATCAACTGTAGGGAATTCAGGAGTGGAGTTGTGTGTGTGTGTGCGCTAAGCTGTTGGGCTGAAGGACTCTTCGGTGATGGTCAGTGGCTAGTTTTGCAACCTGCACGAGATAAGACTGCACTGTCGACCAGGCTTGCAGCTTGGGATTACTCCTGGATCCGACACTTCTTCTAGACAGGTGGCGTCCAGGATCGCTTTTGACCAGCTTTGGCTGCAGCACCAGCAGCTGTCTCTTCTAGCACAATCTGACCTGGCTTTGGAGACCTTAGTGGTGGGCCATGACGTAGTCGTAGAGCCTATGTTTTATGTGCAGAAGATCCTCAGCTCAATCTTCCAGGAGGAGTGGGAGAGACTTGTGTCTGAAACTCTATAGAGCCATTGCCAGTCAGTGTAGACAATACTGAACTAGATGGGCAAATGTGGTCAGATCTGGTGTAAGGCCGTTTTCTACACCCCTATGATTTCTGCGTTAAACCTCCTGCCCTAATTTTATCCTAGCTTAAATGACTGTAATATTCTCGTATGTTAGGCTGCCCCAAAGCCTCCCTGGAATCTTCAACCAGTACTGTCAGGGTTTGGGCTGGGGCTCAGGGACCAGAACATACAACTCATACCATCTTCATTGGCTACCTGTTGGTTTCCAGGCACTGGTATTGACCCTTAAATCTGGTGTGAGGAACCTTTGTACCTCCAGAGGTTTCTGTACTACATTATCCCTGGCCGCTGTCCATGCATGCTAGTGCTGATTGGGAGTTGCAGTTCAACAGTACCTGCAAGGACAAAGGTTTCCCCACTCATGATGTATTCATTTGTTATTTGTTTTATTTATTAAATTTATGTACCACTCTTCATGGGAAGGTCATAATATAAAAACACAAATGTACATAACATAGTAATAAACAAAAGCAGTAGCTACCTTCAAAGTTTAAAAGGCCATAGATTGTTGAATTAGCCAAAGGCCTGGGAGCAGAGGAATATTTTTGCTTGGCCCCTAAAATATGTAATGAAGGTGCCAGGTGAGTCTTCTTGGGAAGAGCATTCCTCAAACAGGGAGCCACTGCAGAAAAGACCCATTCTCATGTTGCCACCCTCCAGGCCTCTCATTGGGGAAGGACCTCAGTGATGTTTTCATTGCATTTACATTTAAAATTGCAGAATTGGACAGCGAGGAGTTTGGGCAAATCCAATTTTAGAATTCCCTCTCCATCTAGGAGGAGAGACCTGCTTTGTTAATTTTTAGTCCACAATTTCTTCAGGTGTAAAAAGGCTACTAGCTTAGAGGGAAAGGGAAGGGGACTCTAGAGGGTAAGCACTTTTTTATTTTAAAAAACCCTTAAAAACACCCAATGCTTGAAAACGTAGGACCAGCTGCTCAAGCCTGAGGCTGCTGTTTGTTTTTGAAAAGAACAAATGAGAAGAGAAACGTATAAATGACTGTGCTTGGGGCTTAATATTTTGCTCCTCAGCGTGCAACTCTTATATGGAGGCACCTGGCAACACTCCTGGGACTTCAATTTATAGATGACATTCCATTCTTACTCTTGCATTTGCTGCTGCCTGGGTATTTGCAATGCTCATCGCCCCTCTTCTGTTTCAGCGTAACGTACGAAGACCCCCAGGCTGTTAAAGGGCTGGCATCTGCCCTGGATGTTCGGAAACACAACGCAGGAGGGGTAAGTCGCTTCTCTGCCCTGTTGCATTGCAGACAAAGGGGGGTTGCTCTCAAGCTTTGCTGAGAGCGTTGAATGCGACTCATGTGTTTCCTTCAGTCCTATCCTGAGATTTTTGCGTGCGTCCAGCTTCAAATTGCAGAAAAGAGCTGTGAAGCATGTGTGGTCAGTGGTGCTAAATTGTGTTTTCCTAGAACTTTCTAAGGTTTGAATACTTCATGCTAATTTCTGGAGAGAACTGACAGGTATCTAGCCTGACGTTTCTCAAGAAGATTACCTGTTTTCCCCCAGTTACGTGTGTTAGCAGCACACTGAGCACTGACCCAGAAAGCAAGCACAACTCTTAGATTCTCTGGCTTTGTATGGACAAATATGAATTAGAACTTGTGGGCGGTGCAGATAACTGTCTAAAATCTGCTTCTTTCCAGTGATCTGAACTGGGAGCATGAATGGTCTTCCCTGAAGACAACCCTCTATTTTTCCTTTTGGTCAGGGCAGTGATTCTCTCCCCATTCACCTCTCTGGATGAGGAATCCCGATCTCTCTGTGCATTCCCATCCTTTGGGTGGCAACATTTGTCCTTTGAACTCATCTTCTCATCTTTAGTGTTCTGTCCTCTTGGGAGAGAGCACATACATTGCAGCAGCATTTGACCTGGCCTTCTCCAGGGGTTTCCTTGCACTCCGGGTGGGGGCATGGCCTTCCTGGAGGGGTCCTGAAGTCTGAGTGTGTGTGTAGGAGAGGGAAGAGCTGTGGGGCATGATGGAGGGAAGCTGCTGCGGAAAAATAGAGGTGAGACTGGCAGAAACTGGACTTCTCCTCACCAATTTTACCACCTTGCCACAGCAACAGGGGGTCCTATGGGAAGGATCCCAAGAGCAGAGAGAGGCAGGTGAAGAACATCTCCCAGGATGTTCAAGATGTATTTTCTCACTCCTGCCCACCCCAGGGCCATTTGTCACCAGCTGCTCTGTGCCAAGGATCTTTATACTAAGTGGCCTGGGATTCCCACTCCCCCCTTAAGCAAGTAAAATAAATGTTATATGTAGATGGTGATACTTTAGGGGTTTTTCCAATTATTGTTATTAATTTTCCAAATTATTACAAATCCAACCAAATCACTTTAGGGATTTTTATTTAGATAAATAACCTGTAAGAATACAATGTATGTTATGAATATCACTACTAGCATACATATTGAAATAATAAGCATGATACTTTTTTCAGAGATTGTTCCATTTATATTTCCTCCAGTATCATATAAGGGTTTATCTTGTATTCTCACACTCCAGTAAAATGTGTTTTCAGGTTTTGTTTTTGAATCAGCTTAACGTTTCTTGCAGGCGACCTTGGAAGGATATGTATCCTGAAAGGCGGGGTATAAATTATTCTATCGAGTCAATGAATGAGTAGTAGACAGGTGGAGTCTGGAAGCATTTCTGACTGGCATAGGCAAAGCATATTCTAGAATGTAGTCGTCAGTGTTCTTCAACCTTTTATTTTTATTTGTACACCACCCGGGGAACTTTGTCATCAAGCAGTTTATAAATTTCTGGAAGCAGTGAAAGGCTGGCTGGGAGCCAAAACTAGGCTGAATCCTGATAAGACAGAGATGATGGGCAATTCCTGTGTCTGTGAATTAGGTGTACAAACTGTTTTGTGAGGGGTTGCACTGCCCTTGATGGAATAGGTTCGTAGTCTGGGAGTGCTTCTGAATTCAGATTTGTCACTGACTTGCCAGGTGGCTTCTGGTGTACTTAAGCTCAACTTACGCTGGTCACCAGCTATGGCCATTCTCAGACCAGGATAGCCTGGCCCCAGTTGCCCATGCTCTAGTGACATCCTGCTTAGACTGCTGCAATGCTCTATTTGCAGGGCTTCCCTTGAAGGCAGTCTGGAGGTTGCAGCTAGTGCAGAATGTGGCTGTCAGGTTGGTAAGAGGTGCAGCCTGATGGGCCCATGTTTCACCAGTCCCGACAGCTCTGTGCTAAAATGCTGGTGGATTGCCAAGCCCAATTCAAGGTGTTCATATTGGCAAGTACCTAAATGAGCAACTCCCCCAGTTTCAACCATCTTGGGCCCTGTGATCATCAGGGGGAGGCCCCTGTTGCTGGTGCCACCTCTGTCACTGACCTGTGAACAAGTCCTTCTCAGCGGCAGTTCCCTGTTTCTGGAATGCCTTCCCTAGCGAGGTGTTTCTGTTTCTACCCTTATTGACTTTCAGGAAAGATTTAAAAACCTTCCTGCTTACCTAGCAAATTTGATGGTTGAAATATACTGGCTATGGCAGCCTCGAAATCAGCTACTATGATGGGAGGGCTTTTAAATGTTTTTAAATGTTTTTAAGTTTGTTTTTGCTTTAATTCAAATTGCATTGCCATAACGCTTTGATGCCAGGCTCCTTTGGAAGGAAAGACAGGCTAGAAATGTAATAAATAATAATTCTGAGAAAGCTCGCACCTTGCAGCTGGATGAGCATCCTTCTCTATTAACCTGCGCTCCTGTTTGATTCATGCTTCGGATCCCTAGGCTGCTTGTCTTTTCCCCCATCAGTGTAGCTGTTATCAGCCTACAGCGTTGTCAGTTCAAAGGGCTCCTCTGAGTTAACCCAACAGGGTCAAAGTGTGCAAAGACGTGCATGTTTTCAGACTTCACCCTCCTGCCAAGGTGTCCTCTGGCCATTTTGCTCTCCAGTGTGTTCTCCAAGTGTTGGTGAACTGTAGCTCATTGTCAAAACAAAATAAAAAAATTCCTTCCAGTAGCACCTTAGAGACCAACTAAGTTTGTTATTGGTATGAGCTTCGGTGTGCATGCACATTTTCTGTCATCAGTGGTTTGTTAGAATATTCAGGAGGATCCCTAACAGATGAGAGAAAATACATTTCACAAGAATGATTGAAGCCGGTGCAGGGAGTTTACATTGCCTCTTGGTTTGGATAGGGATGCAAGGAGAAACTGCTTCCTGACTTTTCTAGAAAATACCACACACAGAGTCATTTAAAACATGTATGCTGACCTGTTCATTAATTGGCAGGCCTGTGGAGTGTGGAGGCCTAAAATGATTTTCTTCTGGCATGTTGTTTTTAAATCCTTGCATATGGGATTACAGCCTAAATGTCCCATTGAATTTAGTGGGACTTACTCCTGAGGAGCCATGCATAAGGATTGCACTGTTAAAACCTTAACCTGCCTGGGTTCTGGTCGCTTAAGGCAGTGCACAGCACCTTACTGTACCTCCCTGAACAAGCTTGATCTCATGAGATTTTAGAAGCTAAGCAGAGGCATACGTTAGTAATTGGTGGGGAGACCTTAGAACAGCAGTAGCTAACCCTATCTTACTGCTTTTATATTGTAAGTTGCGGTGAGGGCTTGACTCCAGGCTAAAAGGCATGAATTTAGTAATATTGATGTATCTTCATATAAGGACGACTGGACAAGTAGTGTTTACCTGACCAGAAACTCATTTATTTGTCTGAAAAGAGTTTTTGCCTTGGTCAGGGGGTTCCAGGTGGGTAACTCAGACAGCCACAAGCTGCCACTTCCTGGGGCAGTGTGCACCCGAGGGGAAAAAAGCCCTCGAAAATTCTCCGGTACTCTCAGTTCACAGTAGTTTGCTGGCCAGAAAACTGAGATTGTCACTTGGGAAGAGGATGAGACTTCCTTGCAAATCAAATACACACACACACACACACACACACACACACACATTTTGCCAGCTTGTATGCCTTTACCTATCAGAAAGCATGGTGTGTTTCAGAAATGATCTACCTTTCCTTCCAAAAAATTTTGCGCTTGAAGATCTGAAAGTTGGTTTGGTTCGGTTTGTTGGTTTTTGTTTTTACTTGCCACAGGTGAGTAATAATTTACAGACCTGGGATGGGTGAAGTGGTATCTGAAGCCTGGAGGTCATGGGCTCGTCTTCAGGAAATGTTGTAATCTCTCCATCTCGCTGTTGCTTTGCCGTCTCCTTGTGCCCCCCCCCACCCCCAAAACACCTTTTGACTTTTTAATGGGAATTTCTGTTCTCAACACAGAGGAGAGGTAAAAGTGGCAGTTCAGACATGGAGCCCATAGACAAGTGGCTAATGACGCAAGGAATGGTGAGGAGGATTTTGCCAGTCGAGTGACGCCCCACCCCCTTGTTGTCCTCACCCCCATCTCCTCCTCTAAATAGCATAACCATCCTCTGTTTACCTGTCACTCATCCTGTTGAAAGAACGCAAATTGGACAGTGCAAGGAGGTGGGTCCCCACCTGTGAAGGGGTGGGGAAGTGGGACCACTGGCCAGGGTTAGGAGACCTGGGGATATATATGTGTCAACAGGGATGTGTGGCAGCGAAGAAACATGTATGTTACCATGTTTGTTTCCAAAACTCACATGGACCTCTCCAGTTCCTTTCACTGATCCAATTTTAAAAAGAGAGAAATATATATGTGCAGTATCCACATTTCCTCCAAAACACAAGTTCTGCTCGTTAAAATGGGGAGGGTTTGTGTTCGTTTTGCAAAAAATAAAATAAAATAAGTTTAATAGCCTGCCCCTGCAGCACTAAGCAGTATGACCAGAAGCTCAGATCATATTACACTGTTCAACGCTTCCCTGAATTTACTCTCGGCAAGAGTTCTGGAGCAGCGGAAACAGAAAGGGGCTTCCAAGTGGGTTTCCTGCAAAACAGGGGAGTGTATCTGCTGCACTAAATATGGCTGAACATAAATGCAAATCTGTTGTTGGGGCATCCTCTTATTATTATTTTTAATTTATTATAAATTTATTAGATTTATATGCCACCCTTCATCCAAAGATCTCAGGGTGGTTCGCAAGATAAAAACACAAGATAAAATCACAAATAAATAGTTAAAACAAAAAACAACAAAACAATAGCCCCCCCCCAAAAAACATTTAAAAGTCTGTAGAATATTAATCACCCAAAGGCCTCATTGAAGAGCAGAGAGCAGAGCTTCTATGCTGTGCTGCATCTGGGAATTGATGGTTGAGCCATTTCCTCTTCTCCAGGGAATCTTGGGAACTGTAGTTGTCAGAGGGGAACTTAAGAGCTCTGCACCCCAGCACCCTTGCTGCACTACAATTCCCAGAGTTCTTGGGCTGTGATGGGGTGGAGCTATGACAGTCAAAGTCTTATATAGCCATTCTAGTGTAGATATACCCCTTGGGTGATTTTTCTCTTGGTGAAAGCATATTACTAGCTAAGGCTAAATGTAGTCTTACGTCCATGGGGACTTGGAATATACTTCCATAACCCCCCTTAAAGGTAAAGGAACCCCTGACCATTAGGTCCAGTCGTGGCTGACTCTGGGGTTGCGGTGCTCATCTCGCTTTATTGGCCAAGGGAGCCGGCGTACAGCTTCCGGGTCATGTGGCCAGCATGACTAAGCCGCTTCTGGCGAACCAGAGCAGCGCATGGAAATTCCGTTTACCTTCCCACCGGAGCGGTACCTATTTATCTACTTGCACTTTGACGTGCTTTCGAACTGCTAGGTTGGCAGGAGCTGGGACCGAGCAACGGGAGCTCACCCCATCGTGAGGCTTCAAACCGCTGACCTTCTGATCGGCAAGTCCTAGGCTCTGTAGTTTAACCCACAGCACCACCTGCGTCCCTAATCCCCCTTAGCTCCTCGGAAAACATGGCATCCTGGGAGCAAAGTATCCAAGCAGGGTGACAGTTTAATATAGTGAAGACAGAGCCCTTGACCCATCCTGGCAGAGGCCAAATGTGTGTTTTCCTTCACTCTGCAGTCCTGGTGCCACAATGGGAGCCAAGCAGGAAAAGCTTTGAAGGACCTTGCACCCTCGCTTATGTTTAATGTGCCCTGAGCTGAGGAGTAAGAAGCAAAGGGTACCAAGCTGTAACTCTAGAGTGCAGGGAGGGTGTTTGGACTACAGCTCCCATCAGTCCCAAGCAGTGAAGCGAGTGGTCAGGGATTTGTATTCCTGCAACATCTAGAGAGCCATGGCTTCTTCATCTCTGCTTTAGAGTTCCCTTTCCTTAGACTTGCAACTCAGCTGCCTTGCAAGAGATAAAACGTGGGACTGAGTAGGGTTGAGGGCAGGGGAGTGCACACAACTGAGAGGCAAAACAGAGTATCACAGTGTTCCAGAAGCTTCTGCTGCCTCCCCAAGGAGAGAACAATCACTGTTGGTGAACACCTTAGGAATGAGGGGAGAAACTAGATTCAGTTAGCATTTAAAGGCGAAGCCTAATTTATACTTTTCGAAACAAATGCACAAAGCAAAACGCAGCCGTCCTTCCAAATTTGCACTTTTCCAAATTGCACAACACAGTTCTCCAGCCCGGTAATGTGTGCAAAAATGCAGCTACTGTGGTAGTGTCCATAAAAAATGTATGTATTTGTCATAATAACATGAAAAAACTGCATTATATTAGGCAACAGTGCTTTGCAAAAAAAAAAAAAAGAGTGAGCGCAGGAGATGTTTGCACAAACAAGCCGGTGAATTCCAATGAGGGCTTTTAACGAATTGCAAACTGGTGTGGCAATGTGGAGAACTGAACTTAAGATCTTAAAGATGATAAACTGAGTGAAACCAAAATTGACAAATTCAACCATTCAAAGAGAGTATGTGCAACCCTCTGTATCCTGATGCCTCTGGGATAGCTCAGTCGGTAGAGCATGAGACTCTTAAACTGAGGGTTGCGGGTTCAAGCTCCACATTGGGCCAAAGATTCCTGCTTTGCAGGTTGTGGTCCTTCCAATTCTAGGATTCGATTATCTTCTATTCTCAAAAGGCAACAGCGCCTCCCTTTTCCTGTCCAGGGAGATGGGTGGGTGCATGGGAAGATGCAGAAGAAGGAAGCAGAGAGCAATTCCATGCCTCAGTCCTTCTCTTACAAACATCAGGTGTGTTTAGGGAGTCTGTTTTCCAACTCTCCCCTATTGTCACTCATCCTCCAATTTGGTTCTGCTTGGGTGCTGTTCCCAAGGGTCAGAGAAGCCCAGAGTATGTTTCTCTCGCTTTCTCTGCTCTATTTAAAATTGATGGGGGGAGAGTACAAAACTCTTCCTCCTGCCCTGCCCATATTTGCTGCTGGCTTGTGTTTGTTCACTTTGGGAAAAAGGATACTGCAGCCTTTGTGTCGGCCATAACAACTGTAGGGGACTGGTTTATTCCCCCTTACAGGGCATTTTAACCTTGTTTGTTTATAATACGGATGTATTTGGCATCCCTTTAGAATCTAACTAATCCGTAACACAGTTTTCTGTCTGAATTAGCGGTAGCTCTTAACCATATCCATTAATAGAGTACATAACAGAACTGACAAACTGCAGGAGTTACAAGTGGCCTAGTACAGATGGTTCTATTCAAGTATGGCATGGTTTTCTGCTGAGGTAAAGCAAAAAAGTTTATATTTTAATATTGTCTCTTGGACCAGAAATGTTGCTCAAAATACCCTCTTCTAAAACCAGACTTTGCCAAAGAAATTAAAAAGAATGCATTCCCCTCACCTTTGTAAACTTCAGTTTTTGGTGCCATTTCATTCCACCAAACTATACTAGAATTCACGTCCCTGGTTTTATCCCATATGGTGGTTCATTATAGACCTCATCGCAAACCAGATGTTGGGAAGCTTAAGCATAGTTTGCTGTGAGATCTGAACTAGCACACCATGGCTTGCACTTGGCCATAGAGCCTGAATCCAAAACCATTGTGTCAACAACAGCTTGGCACGATGTCTGAATTGGCAAGCCATGGTTACGACCAGCAAATATCTGATACTGCATCTTGACCCTGTTCTGCAACCCCAGATCTGCACAGGACAATAGCATTATTAAAGTGGTGGGAGTGCTCTTGCCACATTTCGTTCGAGACAAATTGTTCCCTTTCCAGGGTTGAGCTTGGAGGAAAGCCAGTCCTGTGAGTTTGCAATGCAAGCCAACTCTGTACAGCACTGAGTAGCTGGCAGCCGTGGTGTCTCATACCCACCCTATATCTGGACCAGGTTTGGAATTCCTTTAAAGTAGCTGTCGATTAAAATGACAGTGAATGAATGTTTTTAAAAACTTTAGAGGGAATGATACAACCTGTTGGAAGGATGAGGAGAGTGTCAGGCTTGTAACCAAATCAGTATGCTATGTATGCATGTTATTTATATCGCGCAAGCTGGTAGAACCTGGGCTTGCAATCTCTTTTTCTCCTGCTTACTCCCACTTGGTTACTTTTTGCACAGCCTTAAGGTGAGGCTGGCACTGTCTTATGAGCTGTTGCTTGCTGGCCCAATGTAGGTCAATATCCGCATATCAGTGCAATGCTTTCTAGAGCTTCCCTCTTCAGGTCATGCCAGTTGTCAGAGCCAAATGAGGATGCTGCTTTTGAAGTTCATCTGGAAAAGCTGGATCCTGCAACCTGGATGAATTGTGCAAACAGACAAAATTAGTTTTGGGTACTTGCCGTATTTTATGTAGTTCTGCTGCTGCTGCTGCTGCTAGTCACACTAGCAGCTGGATCACACTGCTGGATCACACCAATAACCCGTCTAGTCCTGCATCCTGCTCTTACAGATGCCTCTGGCAAGCACATCAGCAGGACCTGAGCACATCAGCACTCTCCCCACTTGTGATTCCTAGCAAATGGTTTTCAGAGGCATCCTACCTCTGACAGTTGAGGTAAACCATAGCCATAGCCATAGCCCTGTCCTCCTTTTCCAAAGCCATCTTAAGTTAGCAGCCTTTGCTACATCTTACGGAAGCAAATTCCACCTGGCAGAGCACATCTCCACTCCCAAGCCCAGGAAATTTCACCAGAGAGGCCTGGGCTCTATGGTATCTTCTCTTTATTCTCAAGGACTAGAAGCTTGCATGCTTTACTTTTTAAATGGCCACGGTTCTACTCCTGAGTGTTGGAATTCACAGAGCCCTGTTTCATGGTTCTCTTAAAGAGAAGTGTTGGGTTGCATGATGAAACATCACATGCTCAGCTACTGCATATTTTGAAACTAAAGTGCCTTTCAAGTGTTACAGTGAAGAGGATGGCTAATCTGCAGTGGAATCGCAGGAAACATTTGGCCCTTAAATGTTTGGGAGTTATCCATCATCTCCTCTGGGGTTCATAACTTATTCTTCATTGGGTCCATGTTGAAGCTGACAGCTTATCCAGTCTGACTCTGGTGATCTCAAGCAGCTGTTTTCAAAGCTGTGGGGTTTTTTTTGGAGATCCCCATTATTCCTAAAGACCAGCTTTTCCCATTTTCCCTGCAATGTTCAGCCACAAGAAAGTTTTGAGTAGATTTTGGTGAATACTTGTGAAGTCCTACAGGGTGACCAGGACACTCCAGAGGCCTGGGCCCTGTTCTGTTTGAGCAATGGATCCAAACTACAAGAAAGAAGATTCCACCTAAACATTAGGAAGAACTTCCTGACAGTAAGAGCTGTTCGACAGTGGAATTTGCTGCCAAGGAGTGTGGTGGAGTCTCCTTCTTTGGAGGTCTTTAAGCAGAGGCTTGACAACCATATGTCAGGAGTGCTCTGATGGTGTTTTCTGCTTGGCAGGGGGTTGGACTCGATGGCCCTTGTGGTCTATTCCAACTCTATGATTCTATAATTCTATGATTCTATGCCTATGTACCCTGGAACATAGGACCCAAAAATCCTTTGTAGCCCATGGAAGTTCTGTGAGAGACATGCAGAGGTTTCTTGTCTGCATAGAACATGGACTTCACCAGTCTAGCTCAGCATTGTTTACTTTGGCACTGGCTCTCAGGATCACAAGCAGGGAGCATTCTCAGCCCTACTGGAGATGCAAGGATTGAACCTATGCTCTCAGCCACAGAGTTGTAGCCTTTTCCGTGGAAAAGGTGCAAAGTTGGACGTTCCACTTGTCTAAAAGAACCGCTTTGGATATATATATATATTTTAATCTGATATTGTCCTCTATGGATTTACTCAATTCACATGATTTTATTAGCATCATTATTAGGCAGCTTATATGCCAAACTGGTTTCTAAGTGGTTTATTCCTCTCCAAAACAGAGCTGGAAAAAATCCCAGCCACCCAATGTCTAATGGTAGCCCCAGTGAGAAAATGGCAGTGCGCTCTCCTCCAATGCAGGTCAGGGATAGCACCGGGAAGTGTGACGCTGGTGCCTGCAGTCCTACCCATGTTGACTCAGACGTAAGCCTCATTGAATTCGACGGGGCTTACTTTCCGGTCATTTGGTGTGGGATTGCAGCCTCAATCATCCCTCTGGGACATTTGCAAACATGGACACAATGACTAGCAGAGGTACGCCCATAGCTTTCGGTTCTAGCTTTCCATCCTAGTGCAATATAGCACTAGGAGCCTTTGCTTATGCAGAAAAATACTACTTCAGCAATATGAATACCACAAAAACACTTGGAGCCATCATTAAGTTTAGTAGCATTAAATATAAAAAAATCCAACTAAGGGACAATGTTAAGTAAAGGCTCAGCTGAGCTAAGAAATGTTGGTGGATGCCTCCATCTATTTTAGCTCCTCACCTCACGCCTGCTTCTCCTATTCCCCCACTGGGATTCATAAGGGATTCCAATAATTCCTGTCTCTATAAGGCTTGAATATTGGACCTAATGCATTTCAAAAGCTGGGGGGGAGGGAGTCCTATTGCTATTCTTGTCTCTTCTCTCCTCACCTTATGCCCCTTCCTCAGCTGGTCCATCTTGCCAATGAAGCCCCAGGCATTCGTTCCTAAAAAGATCTATCCATTATTATCCCTGATTTGGAAATTTTGGAAGACCTGCAAATTTGCTATTTCCCCTCTTATCCCAGCCTTTTAAACAAAACACATTTCTATTAATATACTAGCCCACCTGTAACCGGCAGAAGCTCTCTAGGGCTTCAGGCAGGAGTTTTTCCTAGCCCTACCTGGAAATGCTAGGAACTGAACCTGCGACCTTCTGCACGCAAGGCAAATACTCACCAACGAGCGGAGGCTTAGTTCTACAGAAGAAATTGCCAGCCGCCTCCTTCCATGCACAGAGGAAGGAGTGTGCAAACCTCATCCTCATAATGCTAAGCCACATTTTCATGTTGCTTCTGAACCAGACCCAAGCCTTGCACCTGCAGACCAATGACCCAGTCATTGGTGCAACTCATTTCTCCTGTCTCCATTTCTTGATCTTTTGCGGTGAGCGATGGGGCATGTCACGGATACCTCTTTCTTTCATGTTTTGGATTTCACCTCCTATCCAGCCGTATCTAATATTCCAGCCTTAAGAGAACCAGGTCCTTCAAACTCTGAGCCATGCTGGCCCTTCCCCTCAGATACACAGCCAGACCCCGGCCATTTCACTCATCGCAACCTTTTTCGTTTGCCGAGATGTTTTCTTGCTTCGCTCGTTGCTTTATTTGTGGTGTTGTTGTTGTTGTTGTATTGCAATTCTTCACAGCAGTGATACATCTCACACAGCGTATGTTTTTTTTCTCCAACCCCCAACCCTCTTTTTTTCCCTTTCCTCTTTCCCTCTCATTCTGTGGCCATGAATGTGGATGTGTGGTGTCCTTGTTTTATTTTTTTGCCTGCCTCGCTCTATCTCTTTGCTGCACTCCCTAGATTCCCGTCACACAGTCCTCTGTCATGGATGACATTGAGGAATGGCTCAGTACCGACGTGGTAAGACTCTCTTCTTTTGTTTTGCTACTTTTAAAAATTTCCTTTGATATGTTTCTGCATAAGAGGCTGCGCACATCACTCCTCTCAGTGGGAAAAAGCAACGCTGTCTGTTAGCACTGAGGGATTCTATTCTACGGCCCATCCAAGCACCCCTATTTTCCAGGGACAGCCCCGGGTTTACAGAAGCCGACCCGGTTTCTGATTTGATCCAGGAATGTCCCGCTTTCCCTTAGGACGTCCCTATTTTTATCAAAGAAATGTTGGAGAGCAAGGAGATAAGTAACTATGCAGCCTTTAGAAAGACATCTGAAGGCAGCCCTGTATAGGGTTTTTTTAAAAAATGTTTCAAGAGAAGAAGACGAGTTTGGATTTGATATCCCTCTTTATTACTACCCGAAGGAGTCTCAATGCGGCTAACATTCTCCTTTCCCTTCCTCCCCCACAACAAACACTCTGTGAGGTGAGTGGGGCTGAGAGACTTCAGTGTGACTGGCCCAAGGTCACCCAGCAGCTGCATGTGGAATGGGAAAGCAGGCAGAGGGGGAGGACATGGAATGGAGTGTTCTGGAAAAGGGCATGGCTGGCTGGCTGGCTTGCATTCTGAACAGGAGTGCTCCAGCTTGCGATGTTTTGTTCCCAATCCTGCAGGGAACTGCAGGTGCATATTTACACATGAACACTCCATCCTACAATAACAACAACAACAACAACAACAATAATAATAATAATAAATAATAATAATTCTTTATAACCCGCCCATCTGGCCAGGCCTCCCCAGTCACTCTGGGCGGCCTCCAACAAAATATTAAAATACAGTAATGCATCAAACATTAAAAGCTTCCCTAAACAGGGCTGCCTTCAGATGCCTTCTAAAAGTCTGGTAGTTGTTGTTCTCTTTGACATCTGGTGGGAGGGCGTTCCACAGGGTGGGTGCCACTACCAAGAAGGCCCTCTGCCTGGTTCCCTGTAACTTGGCTTCTCACAGTGAGGGAACCACCAGAAGGCCCTTGGAGCTGGACCTCAGTGTCCGGGTAGAACGATGGGGGTGGAGACTCTCCTTCAGATATATTAGAATCTTATTTCCACTTGATTATGCAATGTAAGTAGACCAGACCATCCCCATGAATGAAACGGTAGAAGGGACTGCATCTCTAAAGGTGAAGAGCCATGAGCATCAATAGCCTCCTCTGTGCTGGGGCGGGGGGGGGGAGGAAGATCCCAAAAGCAGGCAAAATACCCACCTTATAAGGAGCAAGCCTATCACAACAGGGAGAGGGCTAGGCTGCAGCCTTTCTCTGTGGTGTGCTAGTTTCTACTTGAGGTTTTGTTTTGCTTCTCTTTGAGGGGCATTCAGCAATCATGTTTCTTTGCCTGGCATGCTGTGCAGTCCATTCTGCTGCATGCATAGGCCAGGTCCAGGAGATGCAGCGCGAGGCCATAGGCTTAGGTAGGGGAGGAAAGTCAGAGGTGTGTGCAGGGATCATATTTATTTATTCATTCCCTCCCTCCCTGCTGCTATGCAAGTAAGTAGCCCATCAGCAGGGAGGGGAAGGATTTTAACTTAGCCCTCTTTCAAACATACTAGTTTACCTAATGAGAACTCTCTCTCTCGCTCATGCACCCCCCCCTCTCTCAAGTGGTACCCGTATTTTTTGCTCTATAAGATGCATCAGACCATAAGACGCACCTAGTTTTTGGAGAAGGAAAACAAGAAAAAAAATATTCTGAATCCCAGAAGCCGGAACAGCAAGAGGGATCGCTGCGCAGCGAAAGCAGCGATCCCTCTTGCTGTTCTGGCTTCTGGGATATCCTCACAGCCTGCATTCGCTCCATAAGACGCACACACATTTCCCCTTACTTTTTAGGAGGGAAAAAGTGAGTCTTATAGAGCAAAAAATGCGGTATATCTCAGAATCTGCTTAACCTCCCCTGCCCACCTGTTTCATTCGTAGAATGGCTCTCTAATTCAAATGTGTGTTTGGTGGGTGGTATATATATATCTTTATATCTTCATATGGAGACTGATTTTGAAAAATAAACAGAACAAAATATGGTCCCTCCCAGATGTTTTGGGCTACAACTACCTTCAGCTCCAGCTACCATAGCCAATAATTAAGGATGATGGGAGTTGTCACCCAGAACATCTAGAGGGCAAAGCAATGGCTTTCTATGTGTGTGTTTTTAATTTATTTGTAATATTTTATTAAAGCTTTTTGCCATTGAATTGTTACTATTAGCAGTGGTTGCTCTGAATGTAGAGTCCCGAGCTGGCCAAAGAAAGGCAGGGAGGTGCGCCCGAGTTTTTGCACGTGGGCCGAAATGCTGGAGCTGGAGGTGGGACTGCCCTGGCTACTGCCCTGAGACGCCACCAGGCAGTAGGTCCACTGTGCTCTTGATCCAAATGAATCATGCAGGGCCGGCCCTACAGTGAGGCAGAGTGAGGCAGCTGCATCAGCTGCCCTGTTCACCTCTAGGCTAGCCTGCTGCCCTCAAGTGCCATGGAAGACACTAGTCTTTCATCAGCACTGGAGTAAGATTCAACTGCCAGCGTAAGTGGCTTCTGTATGTTCCTTGTGGGAGGGCACCATCCAGTCCCTCAGCTCAGGCAGCAAAATGTCTTGAGCCAGCCCTCAAGATGTAGCTCTCCTGTTTGGATGTTCAAAACATCAGGAATCTCCAGGCTGAGGGAGGTGAAAGTTTGGGACAGCAGTTGTTGGGAGAACACCACATGGACGAGGGGAAATTAAAAGAGGAACCAGGGATTCATAAGCCACATTAAGCCAGGGTGTGGACAGACCCTATGATACCTCCCTTTCCCCCTCACCCAAATTCCTGGGACCGTCTCCTATGGCGTGGCTGAATGCAGCAAATGAAGACGCAGCTTTTAAAAATAAATGAGAAGAACTTAACTATTTTTTTAAATCCCTTCTATACTGCTTTTCGTTTATAAAGCAGTTCACAATCTTTACATGAAAACAAATCAATAAATAACAACAATTGAGCCATCCAAATAGTCATTACACATAATTACAGCAAACACAGTAGCTGTATAAAACAACAACAAATAAAGCAAAATCCTCAGTGTCAGCAGTCAGGAGATTCCAGGGCAAACATCAAGGTCTTCAGCTGTCTGCAAAAGCATCCCATCACTGAGGATTGCCTAATCTACATAGGAAGCTTGTTCCAGAAAATGGGAAAACCAAACCTTAGTAGACCACGGTGTGATCAGGAGGGCTCTCCCTGCAGATCACATGCCTGATAAATGCAAAAGAGGACAGAAGACCTATGGCTGCTCTAGCCTTTAATTTTGCTTGTGAAACTGCTTGCCATTTTGTGCATGAAGGCTTTCAACCCACTGCTCAGGGGCACACTGTGGATTCTATTCCAACTTTTTACATCCAATCATTTTTCCTATAATTGATTTTTATTCCAGACCTCGGGCTGGGGTGGCGGTGGGCTGGGGAGTCACCTTTCCAGCAAATGTTTCTTAACGACTTCTTGACTTGCCCGTGTGATGAAGAACTTGCTTGCATTCCATGGCCCCCTTTTTAGCGGAGGTGTAAGAAAAATGGTTATTTGGGGTCCCTGTTTTGGTGTGACCCTGACTTGAGTTGGAAAAGGCCTGTTCTCCTCCTCCTCTGATGGAAAGGACAAGATAGTGGAGACAGCCACTGCCCGTGGCACAATTGTATTTGTTCCTTTCAGAGAAGGAATATTGGTTGGTCTAGTTTTAAGATGTGTACATCACACTAGCTGTGTAAACTGACTTTAATGGTGCACCTGGTTATTTTGATTGCTCCGTTCCAGTGCTGGAAGCACCTTAGAGGTATGAACTAAGCAGGGACTTTCTGAGCATGTGCTGATATTTCTTTTCTCTTCCCCACCCCCGCTTTCATTCCAACTGCAGAAAGGAGACGAACTGGAAGAAGGAGTGACGAGTGAAGGTAAACAAGCAAGCATGTGGGAGGGGGAAAACACACACACAAACTCAAGTAAAATTCTTGCAAGGCACAAAGCCACCTGCACGACTCTGTGTGTTGTGATACCTTGGGAGTGCAGGGGAAAAGTTCAGAATGTGGCAGGCAGGATGGTCTTTAAAAGAACAAATACTTCTTAGTTGTTTTAAGAAACAGTGTATAATAGAATGAAAAATAAGGGAAAAATTTTTTTTTAACAAATACGAAGTTGACATCCATGGCAGAGGTCGATTGATTCAGCTGGGACAACTTGTCAGGACAAATATGTCTTAAATGGTTTCTGAAAAGTGCAGAGAGCGAGCAGTTTCCTGTTCTCCAAAACAACGTGGCCATGTGAGATACCTGCATATTTCCTTGCCGCTCCCTAAAAGTTATGCAAAATGGGAGACATTTAATACTTTCTGCAGTATTCAGCTTTGGGGGCAGATGGGGCTCGTCAGCCTGGGAAGGAAGCCTGTCTAGGAGAAGGAAAACTTTGATCCTACGCCTCCGCTGCCTTGCGGCTAGACTCATTCGTGAGAAACCCCAAGAAAAAAAATCCATGCCTACTGCCTTGGAAGATATCTTCAGGAGAAGAAAAGGCTAAGGAGTAAACCCTACACAATTAGGGAGTGGAGTCCCTAAGGCAGTTGAATGGCATCTTGTATGCCTTCTTCCGTTAACTCCTGCAGCCAAATGTACTGCCCTACTTTCCTTTGGACCACATCAGCAAGGCCAAGAGGACCACATCAGCAGCCCAGGACCTTGCGCCCTGGAGAGGTCACTTTGCTGCTGCTGACACAGGAAAAACAATGTGGGAGCCAGCAGATACGAGTTACTGGTCTCTGCAGCCACAGCAGGTGCTGTGATTCTTCTGCAGTTTGACTTCACCCCCAGACGTGCACTTCATTGTCTCTTGAGACAGGTGGATGCCAACAAGTTGGGGGCAGAATTTTATTTGAGGCAGAGAACACACAGACTAGGATGCATAAGAGCATACTGTTTTGTGTTTGTTTGTGTGCACAAGCAGTTTTTCCTAGGAGCCATTATCAGGGCAATCATCCCTTGGAGTTCAATCAAGCCCTTCTTGCAGAGAGCCAATGGGCTCTGATTTCTGACAAGGGAACAGTGGATCACACCCCACATTTTTTTTAGGTATCCCTGGCTACACTGGTGCCCTCCAGGTATTTTGGACTAGCAACTCCCTGTTGGAGTTCATAGTCCACGTGCAGCTTGGCAAGTGAGCAATTAGTGTTTTGACTACAGGCTAGGGAGACAGAGGGCAGGAGAAATTTGCCTGGAGTAACAGCTCGGTGATTGGCTGAGGTCTTTCATATAGGCAGCATGACCTATGACATTGTTTGGCTAGTTAGGAGTATTCTGGAGTGCTTGGAGAGTGACGACGTTCATGTCTGTATATAGTAACTTGTATATAGCTTGTGAGTTTGCTGCCGTATATAATAAACTACAAAATCAAGTTACTAGTCGTCAGCTTTGTTGCTGATCATCATCCCGACTGAGCAGTCTCGATTGTTGCCTGGGAAAAGCTGCACTACTCTGCTAAGTTGTGCATCATTGAAGAAGTTCAGAGTTGAAGAGACTGGTCCTAGCAGCATGCGAAAGGACTTCAGAAAGTGCTCACAGGCTTCGGAGTTTTAACACTCCCATCATGCTGTGCTGGCTGGGACTGATGGAAGCTGTAGTGCAGAACATCTGGAGAGCACCAGGTTGGCCAGGGATGTTTTGGGGCGGCCTGAGGGCCACCCCCCCTTCTGGGTGACAGCAGTGGTGGGCATGGGCAGAGGTAAAAGTGGGTAGAGCAAAGAATGTGAAAGTGACCTTTTCCCAGTAGATTCATTTCATACATACATACATGCACACCCCTTTCTATCCTCCATTCAGGCAAGCAGGAAGCATAATCAGAATTCAAGGAAACATGGCTGAGGCTTGGGAGAGTCCTGAGGGCCCGATAGAGAGCCTTTGCCCCCCCCCCCAGGCCTGAGGTTCTCCATTTCTGTTTTAGGGCATCTGCCGCAGGAGGCCCTTTTGCAAGGGGGGGGGCAGTTTTGCAGAGCTGCATAGCCCCCGCAGGCATCCTCGTGCCATAGCTTGCGGCAAAGTTCCTTTAGCCCTAAATCGCAACATAAACTCTTTATTATGTTTAAAAATCCTGCAGAGTTTGACAAATTCCTAGAGGAGCGCGCCAAAGCTGCTGAAAGGATCCCCAACCTGCCCTCGCCACCTCAAGAGGAGCCCACGCCACCGACGACGACAAACCCCCCAAGCAAAAAGAAGCCGGAGCGCTCGGAAGATGCCCTCTTTGCCCTGTGACGCTCCTTCCTCGGCTCTTCTTCCCCGTGTGCGTGTGTGGAGGAAGGCAACCGCGCAGTCCAGCGGCCTCCTTGTGCTCTCCAGCTAGCGACGAGCTCCCTTTGCCCCTCCTGGGTTCCATAGATGGCCTCTCGTACCTCTTGGAAGCGATCCAGCCCGAATAAGCTAACATTTCACAGAGTATTTACATCCAGCCTTGTCACGTCTGTGGCTGTCCTTGCCCACTCGCTAAGCTCCTTCTCTCTCACACCCACCCACCCAGGTCAATACCAAGACCCTCTCTCTTTTTTAATAATAATAATAATGCATGAATTCTTTCTCATCTCACCTCCCCACATTCCTGGCAGACCCAGAACAGAGTTGTGCAGAGGGCAGTCCTGTCTTTGATTTAAGCCAAAACCTCCTTTCTCCCACAAGCCAGTCCAAAGTGCAACATGCTTGGTGCATCTCTGATAGTGTATAAGTATGTTTAGGTGCCTGTTTCTCAAGAACCGGCGTAGCCTTCCCATAGGTTGAACACAAAAGAAATTTATCGTCTTGCTCCAGTCCCAGAATTTGGCGTCATGCGTTGCCTGTTCCCCCTTCCCAGCTAGGTTGTGGATCATTTTCGTGGGATGTTTGTTTGGCTTTCTGCCCTAAGGTGGTCAACTGCAGTGAGGATTGTGACCTGGCTCTGATAGGTAGGCCGTGTTTCTTAGCGGGTACACTGTCTCTACAAGGGAGAAGAAGCTCCCCCCCCCCCCAAATGGGCAGTCTTTAAAGTAGTGTCCGTGTTTGCCAGGTGGACTCCTGTCACACACATACCAAAGGACTGTTTGCATGGGTGTATGTGAGACGCACACACGCATGGACGTGGAGAGGGGTTTAGAATAGATCCTCTATCCTTGCCACAGAGCTTCAGAAAGCAGAGGTGTCACTGAGAATCCTGGGAGTAGGATCCGGCCACAGCTGGGCTGCTGCATGCATTGCAAGGAATGTGCACTTTAAATTTTGAATGGGGAAGCTTCAGTGAGTAGCAAAAGACAGTGTGGTGCATAGTCTGGAATGACGACCCTTGTTGGCACCTCGGCTGCTGCGTTCTAAGTGATGGCTTTCCCCGTCTTGTCTGCGTGCCCCTCTGCCTCCGCTAGCACCCCTGAAGTTGCTGTCAGGATTTCCAGGCTGTGCCAAATTCTCGACAGGGTACTTGTCTTTGGCTTCTCTGGCCTTCCAACAAATCCCAAGTGGAGTTAGAGAAGGCAGAAGGGGCCCTTTTAGTATAGGAGTTGATCTTGCTTGCTGTTGCTTTGCTGGTCCAGCACGACTGCCACTTCCTGGGCCTCCATACGACTGGTAACTTGGGGTGATGAACCTGTATGGGTGTTTTGCCTGGCAGAGAGAGGTGCTCTGAGATGGGAGCACCCGACGCGATCCACTGACAATTTGGTGCGTGGTTTCAACCTGTCCAAGGGTATAATGTAAGGTCCACCCAGGAGGAAAGTAGCAACTGCCCCCTCCCTGGGAACACGTCATGTATTTGTGCAGGATTAAATCAAACCACGGGAATTGCGTTCTGCTTTGTGGTGGAACTGTCTGTCATATATGGTTCGACCTCCTGCCTTGCAGTTAGTTCTGCTGTTTTGATCCCAGGTCCTAGTCTTGATGATTGACTTGGTCCACCCCCATGCAGCAGGGTGATGTGGTAGAGACCTATGGTAGCTGAGTGGGCTGCACCACTTCTTTGTTTTAAATATTCCGTACAAATCAAAAGCCAGCGCAGCAAGGCAAAGGAGTGAGCTGGAATCTTTTCTTGTGACAGTGTTAGGTCTCTATTTGCTATGAATGTTGACAAGGAGGAGTATTCAAAAAGGGCCCTCTAACAGCCGCAGTCTGAAATGATATTGCCCCATTCTGTTACCTCTTGCACTGTCCGCTCAGCGGACGTATGCTTTTAAAAGCTCATGCAACCGGAAGCCCTGTTTTGGACGTGGCTGTTCGATGCGTTGTCTGGCCCCATGTCTAGTCCAGTTGGATGGTGCTTTCTCCACCTGCCTGTCTGGATATTGTGGCACTACTCCTAAGCAAGAATGTTTGGGTAACCTGTGTGTGTGTGTGTGTGTGTGTGTGTGTGTGTGTGTGTGTGGCATGTTGACCTTCTAACGCTGTGATCTGGCTTCCTGGCTACTTTAAGACGAGGACCAGGTCTCTAGCACAGGGCTCTGTCTCTAGCAAGTAGAGTAGAAACCAGTTGTGTCCATTCCATTGCTTTGTAGTAGCTCAGCACTGGGGAGCCTGTGACCCTCCAGATGTGACTGAACTGGAGCTCCCATTATCCCTGATCATTGACCGAGAGGGCTGGGGCTTATGGCAGTTAGATTCCCAGCAACAGCTCGAAGGACCACAGGTTCCCCATCCCTGTTCCAGCAGTGTTGAGATCCCTTTAGAGGTGGATTTGTTGCAAGATACTATGCCAAGGAGGAGAAAAGCAGGCAGCCATTGCCGGCTGTTTTGGCAAAGCGGAGAAGAATCTCATCTAGTCTAGGCTTGGTGAGAAATGAAATGACTTAGTGTCAGAGAGATGCGGACATTTTTGCTTCCACCCTGACTAGGTGCTCCCCAACAGGGGCAGTTCCTGCTGCAGGAGGAAAGTCCCTTGGCTCAAGAGCCCTCGGTTGTTCCCGCGACGACCCAGCTCTTTCGCCTGCAGCTAGATGCCCTTGGAGCATGTGAACTTAGGTTTCTGGCTATGTCCTAGCACAGCCTTCCCACCTGGTGCCTTCCAGATGTTTTGGACTGCAGCTCCCAGAACATCTGGAGGGGCACCAGGTTGGTCTGCAACACTCACCAAACACCTGCCAGAGCTTTTTTGGGAGTTTCCCTAGCATCCCATATCCGAATGACCTCCCATTGCTTCCTTGTGACGCCCAAACTGGGAAGTTGAAATTTAAATATATTTCATCCCTTTGTCCTTATTTCCACAGGCCTTTCTGCCCTCAGTTTTACTTCCTTGCTCTCCAACCATCTTCACCATTGCCATATTCATAGGGGTGAAGAGAGAAGGGGCTGTCTATTGTATTAGAGGCCAAAAGTGAGGGAAGGCTCTTGACCCCAGGTGGCATAAATCCACGAGAATGTGGGACTATCCATTTAAAAAATATATCCCTTATCTGTGTTAGGAATCACTAAATGACACTAAATTATTGTTGGGATCCTTGCTCAAACACTAATGAGGCCCATCATTTAGGCTTCGGATATTTATTTTTGGCCTGATCCTGTAGGAAGTTTCTTGGCATCATCTCCACTGAAGTGAGCGGGAACTTGTACGAGAGAAATCCCTGCTGGATTGGGACCTTAATTGTTACCTCCCTTCACCTGTTCCCTTTTTTTTTTTAGAAACACATCTCCTACAGCATCTTTATTAACACCTCTGTGTTCTGAGGTGTCAGAACAAAGAAAATGAATTGTTTCCGTTTAAAATATATTCCATGTGTGAGGAGGTGCATAGCATGTTCCTTCTCTACCACCAACCCTCCCCCCTTTTTTTAAGTGTTATGTGTAGAATTCAAATCTGTATAAGACTGGTGCAATAGCAAAACCTGTTACGAATTCTTAGGCTATGAAGAAATTGTTAAATAACCACATGTGTGCTGGGGAGGAGAAAGCACCTTTAAATTATAACGAAGTTCCTTAGAAATGGAAAGTGACCATTTGGCCATTGTCCTGGCCATACAGCTGTGCGGTTGTCACCATCCTGGTTCCTTCCAGATGTTTTGTACTGCAACTCCCACCACCCATCTGGGTCTGATGGAAGTTTTAGCCCAAAACATCTGGAGCACACAAAGTTTCCAAAGACTGGCCTCCAGCATCTGTCTCTCTGTCCCCTATCTGCATTATACATTTAAAGCCGTATCATATCACTTTAAACAGTCATGGCTCCCCTCAAAGAATCTGGGAAGTGTAGTTTGTCCAGGGTGCTGAGAGGAGGCCCCTATTCTTACAGAGCTATGATTCCCAGAGTTCCCTGGGAAGAAGGAAGGGTTGTTCAACCAAACTGGGAACTGCAGCTTCGTGAGGGGATCAGGGGTCTCATAACACTTCTCAGCACCCTTAACAAACTGTATTTCCCGGGATTCTTGGGGGGAAGCCATGACTGTTTAAAGTGGAATGGCTGTGTTTTAAACTAATAGTATGGATGGGGCCATAGCCTTTGGGGGAAGACAGTGAAACCTTCCAGTTTCCAGGAAGAATGGGGAAAGAATGAAACGGGGGCAAGGAGGCTTCCAGCCATAGCAAGAAGTCCACATTCTTTCCCATTCCCTAGTCGGAGACCTGCCTCTGGAGCATTTGCTACCAGCTTCTGTTGGCCCAGACCTCAAGCCTGCTGTCCACAGCTGGGAACTGGTTGTGCCAGCGCAATGGCTCTCTGTAGCTGCTGCATCTTGGTAATCTGGATAAGAAGATAGCCGTCCCGTTGACACTACTGTTACAGCAGGAGAAGCTGTGCCTGGCCTTTTCCTGTCACTCCCCATCCCTGTCCTGGGAGGACAGGCAAAGGAGGAACAAGAGGGGTCCAGGGATGGGGAAGCACTTTTTCCTTTGTAAAAGAAGGTTGCTGGGGTTCTAGTTCGCTGCGAGCCCTTCATCTGGGTGGTGGCTGGCAGATCAGTAAAGAAAGCATCTCCAACAGAGGAGATAGGGATATTTTAAACCTTTTCACTGCACAGACAAAAGACATCGAACCTTCGTTCAGTTTAGCATTTCCCAATCTGGAACCTTCCAGATGTTTCAAACTACATTGCCTCCAACCGGCTGGGGCTGATGGGAGTTGTCGTCTAAAACTGGGGAAGGTCTGATTCAGTCCCTGTGAGGATCAAAGAGAGGCGAAAGCATCCCCTACTGGCACTTACTGCCAGGATAAGGACAACTGGTGCAGGGCATGGGATCCCCCGATGAATGGCCTATTGACCCCACAAACTTTAAACCTTTGGCTCTGTTTTTGCTGCCGTGTCTCCCGCCCAAATGATCTCTGGGAAATGCCTGTCTGCAAAGAGGTGAGATGCATTTAGCACAATTCATGGCACTCTCCCAACGCAACAGTTCCCAGGGCTCTTTTTTGTGCAGGAGGGGGGTGCAGATCATAAATGATGATTTTTGAAGTTTGAAGCGGTCTCAATCCAGTTTAAAATGTCTCATGTGGATAGGTGAGCTTGCCACTAAACCACAACTCCCATCATCCCTGACCATTGGCCATGCTGGCTGAGGCTTTTGGGAGTCCCGGCAACGCCTGACATTGCCACAGGTTCCCGATTCTTAAATAGAAGTGAGGAACTTGGGTGTTTATTTGAGTCGTCTTTGCAGGCTTAGCCTGGAAAGCAAACTTAACATGGTCTCATGACCTTTCAGGAGAGCACAGAAGGTATGGAGGAAGTATGGACCCCATACTTTGCTCAACCCTCTGGTGTTAAATGCTGACTTTAAAGTTAATAGCTGCAGCCATAGAAGCATCAACACAGGACAGCTTTGGATGAATGGCAGCTGCAGGATAGCAGTCAAGAATTTGGCCCTTTTAATTATCCAGCATCTGGCGTGAACACTTGGCCTCCTTTTAACCTCCACCCTGCTTTGATACCTACAGAAGTGGGGACCACACCTGAATTTGTGATCCCACAACACCCTTTTATAATCTCACAGGAAGTGGCTTGCTTAGAAATTTCCAAATCTTCTGTACAGTCCTTTTGAACCTTAGGCATGCAGTGACTGAACCTGCTAACTATTTGGATTTTAAAACAAACCAAACACCAATCCCGGCCTTTTGTGGTCCTGGTTCCTCATATAACCTCACACTCTGTTTCCTGCTCTTATTTCTCCATGGCAAGCAAATGCTTCTACAGAACATCCTTATTCAGTGGGGTTCCTCTGCCCTCCGAGAAAATTAGTATGAGCTCCCCCCGCCCCACGTCTGCTAACTGTTGCAATAGCATCACCCCACCGTAACCTGTGTCATAGTGTCTCCATCTGTATATTTTTTAAAAAGCTCTAGGCGTCTCCAGATTAAAAGTGGATAATATTTATTTACTGAAAATATTTGTTTGTTTTGTTTGTTTGGGGGAGAAGGTTGGTGGGCAGGGAAAGGGAATTAATTGTTTTTTAAAAATGTAAAGACAGCTATGTAAAAATTAATTCTTTAAATGCCTTTAAAACTATCCTGGCTTCTCTCTCTCTCTCTCTCTCTCTCTCTCTCTCTCTCTCTCTCTCCTTTTTAGTGATGGTGTTCTTTGTGTGAGCGAAAACCTGCTAAACGGTTTTTGCATCAGGATGTATTAATTAACCTGCTGTCACTTAACTCTTGTCTGTCCGTCGGTCTCTGTACATTTTTTTTCTCCTTTCATTCTTGCATGTGAAATACTCCAATAAAATACTGTTAGTGCAAACCTGTACAGCGATAACGAATAGACGTGAATGTTGGCCGTGTGGTGATGGATTGAATGTATCGCCCAGTCGCACCCCAGGATTTCGTGGGTTTTAAGGCAAAAGGATCTCAATCACCTAGAGCTTTGGACAGGTATCTTTAACCTTTTCAGACCCAGGAGCCACTTTTAAACCCCAACTTGCTGTGGGGAACCAAATTCTTAATCTCCTGCTGCATATTTGCCTGGTGGCAGTGCTCCTGTTGCAACCTATTTTGGATCAGGCTGTGTGACCCACAAGTGGTTCTCAATCCACAAGTTGGAGACCATTGGCTTTGAACATAAAAAGGAGCTTGGTGGAAGAGACCAAAGACTCGTCTAGCTCGCTGTTCTTTTCTCCCATTGGTAAATCAGATGCTTATGGCAAGCTCCCCCCCCCCCCCAAATGATTGTGTTCCTAAATACCAGCAGTATTTACTGGATGACAGTTTTAAAAACATTGGGGGGGGGGGAGTGAGAAAAAATCCTCTTCCATACCTCTTCCACACTAAGGGGGGGGGGAGTGAGAAAAAATACTCTCCCACACTACGCAAAAATTTATAACCCTCTTATCGTGATGACATCCTTCCCCTTCCAGATAAGTGTCTTTAAACTAAAAAGTCCAAAATACTTTTTCCTATATAAAATTAAATCCATGCACCCACCCTGAATTGGGCCAGGATGCTAGTTTTGGTTTAGTTTTTCATGACTGGCCAAACTTGCAGGGCGGGGGGGGGGGGAGAGATTTATGCTAAGAAACAGGGCGGTGGAGGTAGTGGAAGATAATCAGGCACCTTCTGGAGCAATCAGGTTCCAGGTCATTTCTCTCCTCCCGCTTCAAAGAACTCAAAGAATTCTCATTGGAATGAAGGTAGGAGTATTGGAAACAGGAGTGTTACTTAACGTAGGAGGTACAGAAAAATATGTCTGATTAAATTGCAAAAGGCCTGCTCTGCTGCCCACTTGTCATTGATGTTAAGCAGATGAATGAAACCTGCTAACATTTTAAGCATTTTTTTTTAAAAAAAATTCCCAGAGTTTCCTATCAAGAGGGACTGACTGTTAAGCCGCTCTGGGAGACGAATCGGAATCTGCTATTCATTTATTTCTCCCATGAGTGGTTTAGCAAAAAAGTCCCTCTTCCTATGAGACTCTGGGAATTGTATTTCTTTGCTGTGCTTTCCTTCTAGAAAAAGAAGTGCCGGTACTGCGTACCCTTGAGTGACCCCAGAAAGAAAAGCACTGGCTCTGTGATGGGAATAGGGAGCCTCTTAACAACTCTCAGCGTCCTTAACAAACTACAGCTCCCATAATTCTTTGGGAGGAAGTCCATTGCTGTTTAAGGGGGTATCATAATGCTTTAAATGTATGCCCCCCCCATGTCCCAATTAAAGTTACATTTCCCAGTGTGGTTTAACAAACCCTTTTCACAGGGAATTCTGGGAGTTGTAAGAGGAATAAAAAAGGTAAAGGACCCCTGACAGTTAAGTCCAGTTGCAGAACGACTCTGGGGTTGTGGCGCTCATCTCGCTTTACTGGCCAAGGAAGCTGGCATTTGTCCACAGACAGTTTTCCCAGTAATATGGTCAGCATGACTAAGCCGCTTCTGGTGTAACGGAACACTGAAACCAGAGCAGCGCCCAGAAACGCCGTTTAGCTTCCCGCTGGAGCGGTACCTATTTTTCTACTTGCACTTTGATGTGCTTTCGAACTGCTAGGTTGGCAGGAGCAAGGACCGAGCAACGGGAGCTCACCCCGTCGCAGGGATTCAAACCACCGACCTTCTGATCGGCAAGCCCAAGAGGCTCTGTGGTTTTAGGCCACAGCCCCACCTGCGTCCCTTTGTAAGAGGAATAGGGGCCTCCTAACAACTCTCTGCACCCGTAAGAAACTACAGCTCCTAGAGTTCTTTGGGGAAAACCAGGACTGCTCAAGGTGGAGCTGCAGTGCTTTAAATGGATGGTGTGAAGATGTCCTTGGTCTGCATGAGCGCCAGCTGCAATGTGACTGTCCAGCACAGTAACTTCTGCCTATTGGCTTTGTAGCCTTGTTTACTGCTGTTCTTTCCAGCGCATCATGTGCCTCCTGCGGCCTTTTGTCTGCCACAACATTCTAGTAAAATACAGTGCCAGCTTCTGTTTGGGAGGAAACTCGCTCTGACAGAGCAGAAAACTGTGGAAAGGAACATGGGTTTTGCAATTTCCACACACAGCGAGAACAAAGCGATTGACGGCAGTAGTGCCATCCATGTACGTAACAGCTTTACAAAAGGTGTGGGTAGGCCCCTGCCCCAAGGAGCCTGCAATCTACAGCTGGGGTGGAGAACCTATCTGTCAAATATCAGATGTCATAACATGCGGTGATTGCCAGGTAGGTCCTTCCATCCATTGTGCAGCACGTCCCAAGCACCCAGCAGCTAGCTGGTTGCCGGGCGCTTGGGAACAGCACCTTCATTCTTGGCTGCTCCAATAGCACCAGCTAGTTTCCACTGAGACTGTTGCAAAACAGCTCAATTTTAGCTGCTGCTTTCAGTGTTTTACATCAACTATGCATTTGCGGTTATCTATAAAAGTCAATTAAAAAAATTCATCCAAAAAGAAATTCAAAATACAAATAAAACCAATTGTTGAAATTCTACACCTGTGGGTCCCAGAAGCTGTCAGCAGGCGACAGCAGCCCCACACTGGGAATGCCTTCCACTGGTCAGCTTAACCAGGTGAAGGTAGCCGATGGGTCTCTAACCCTCGGTGAGTTAGGGACTTGCCCTGCGTGCGAAGACAGGTTCCAGCGGATTCCACCTGGGAAAGTAGCCCATCTAGGAGAAGGACAACGCTGATCCTAAAGCTTCCCGCTTCCTTGCGCGATATCTTCAGGATAAGAAAATTAGTAAAATAAACAGATCCGGAGTGGAGTCCCTAAGGCAGTTGAATGGCGCCTTGCACTCCTCCTCCCGCCAACTCCTGCAGCCCAGCTGGTACCAAATGTCTTGCTCCGCGTTCCTTTGGACCACACCAGTGAGGTTGAGGGGGGATCTTGTCGTCTGGGTGGCCCATGCCCTCCGTACTCCCTGCCCAGGCTTGCGCCCTGGGGAGGTCACTTTGGTGTTGCCAATGCAGCAGGTTTGACTTCACCCCTCTGCAAGGCAGTAATCCAACAGGTGCTGCTTTTCCTAGCACGCAGCTGCAGCAGTGAGGGAAACCTTCACTACAGGCTTACTCTGTTCCATGCAGCTGGAGTGCAGAAGTTGGCACCCACTCCCGCCCAGTGTGCATACGAGAAGGAAAAGCTTTCTGCTCATGTGCAGAGGAATTCTTGCGTGCCCGGCAAGACCCCTTAAAGTAAAAAAAATAAAACGCCCGGAGATTTATGCTTCGCGGCGGCAGGCAGCTATGAAACGGGGAGTGTTGATGCACGTTTTAATACTATTTCATAAAATAATATTGTTTTATTAGTAATATTCTTTCCTTAATAGAAGAAATTTCAGCAGGTACGGCTTACATGGTTGTGCAAGAACCCTGTTGTTTTTTTCCCCTTTTACATCTGGTCACCTGGTTAAGTCCTGATTAAGTCTCTGCGCTGCAGCATATTTAACACAAAGCTCCCGTTTCCGTCCCCAAACAACGGGGAACCGAACCTGAGCGGCTCCTTTAAATCCTTAACTCCGCCCCTCACGTCGACTCTGACTTTGGCAGCTCCTCGCCTTCCTCTCCACGTGGAGGAGGGGAATCCCCGCCCCCATGATGTAATCCTAGAGCCTGGGCCGTGACGCGATATCACTCCACTGCGGAGCCGCGCTGCCATTGGCTGAGCCGACTGGCACTACTGGAGGTGTTTCCCCGCTTGCTCAACTAAGCTTTCCCGCGGGGGCATTCCTGCCTTGGCCGCAGCCGATTGGCTGAGGTCGCAGCACGGCCCCGCCCACAGGAGCGGAACAAGTTTTAACTCTTTCCCTGCCTGTTTGTTTGTTTGCTCCCAGGGAGATCCTGATCGCAGAAGGCGCGTTGGTGCGTGCAACGATAAACAGCCCTGCAAGGAAGTAAAGATTAAGTCTGGGTGGCTTAAAAAAACGGACATATTAATTAGGGGAGAAAGATGAGGCCTGTTGTTTATGAGAGCTAAATGGAACCTGCATGACCTAATTCAGTCTACCTCTGAATTTCAGGCATTGTGGGCAGAAAGTAGGAGAAGGACCTTCACTACTCACATGTTCAGAATGTGGCCAGCTTCTCCCCCCCCCCCAATAATTTTAATTAAATTTTCCAAATTTTAAAACAAACATATCATCAAACATAAAAAAAAACATCAAAGAACAAACAAACAAACAGACAGACAGACAGACAGACATATATCCTAACTATAGAAATTCCACTTTAGTTAACATTGTTAGATGACTTCTTCGACTTCCCCTGGCTGAATTTCCATATAAATCATTGTAGCAGTTTTCCAAAACTAATTTTACATAAAATTTACTTAGTCCAATTAACATCTTTCTTTCTTTTCATTTTAACTTTTATCCATAGTATTCTACAACATCACATATTTAAATCCTAGGCCGATTTGGTACTCGCAAGTAATTCTATTTAAGTTTGGGGCCAACTTCTCACTGAGGAGACTCTGTCTGGGTCTTATCACTTAAGACTGCAGGCTGGGGTTTGGATGACTGCAGGCTTCCACCTTAAAAGAAATCCCTGCACATAGAAAAGTAGCAGCGACAGGAAGATGTTCTCCTTGAGCAGCTGATCTTCTATGAGCACAGATTGTTGCTGTTGTTGTTAATTTAAAGGAGCATTCAATCAAGTGAGACCCTCTCTGCACACAAGTTGAAAATCCCATCTAGGCCAAATTGAGGCCATAAAGGCAAATGACTTTCTGCTGCTCTTTGTCCTCAACAGCTACTCTTCAGGTAGACGGCCTCTGAATAAGATGCTATCCTAAATATAATAAATGATGCCCAGTGACTGACAACTCCTCTTTCTCTGTGAAGAAGGGTGTGACAGTGGACCGTAAAACTAGCTGACGCTATCAAAGCAAAACCCACGTGTTGCCTCTGGCCCTGCCCACCACTGGCAGGTAACTGACCAGTGGCGTAGCATGGGTTGTCAGCACCCGGGGCAAGGCAAGTAATTTGCGCCCCCTAACCCATGGATTTGCGCCCCCTAACCCTAACCCCCAGATGTTGCGCCCGGTGCGGCCGGGCCCCCCTGCACCCCCCACGCTACGCCACTGTAACTGACCCCCCCCCAAGCCAATGTTGCCCAGAAGAGAATGTGGCCATTGAGATGAAAGAGTTTTCCCCACCCTCGTAGCAGAGCATCATGTTCAGAGGCAGTCTACCTCGGAACAGCAGGACCATAAAGCAGTGAAATGGAATATGCTGGAAGCAGGCATGCTTATTTGACTCCCTGAGGAGGGACATTGCAATGTTTTTTGTTTTGTTTTTTAGATAGATAAAACTTTATTCACATTAGCCAATGGCCATAGCAACAGTAAAACATTACAGTATACGCAGAAAAGGAAATTTGATATAAGAGCACAATTTAAAGTCCCTTATTAGTGGCCCTTATTCTGATAGCCCCTGCTATGAACCTAGCAACCCTTGCTGTTATCTGCTCATTTTGATCTGATCAGTGCAACATTTTATTGCTGGTTCCCCTTTGTCCCCCTATAAAGTCATCTAAGGTAGCGGCTATAGCCACATCCTCCAGCAGTGAGTTCCAGAAGTTAATTTCTGCTTTATTTGCTTGCTTGTTTTCTTTTAAAAAAAGTTTTGGGTGTAGTTTAACTCTTTATTTGTATAGAATAAAATTGTAGAGATGAAATGGACGCTGAGGATGATCTACTCCAACCCCTATCCTGTGCTGAAATTCCCTCTTCTGCACAATTATCAACGGGTGCAGGAGCCCTGACTAATTTTGCCACCTACCTTGCAAAGAGGATAGGTGGGACAACCTTAATTGTAGTAAAACAGCCACCTTTAGCAGATTTGACATTGGCTAAACATCTGGCAACCTAGGTAAGCTGAGGGATGGCTCTGACCTATTGGATCAAGGGGGGGGGAGGGAAGAGTCTCGCCTAAAAATAGAGATTTATTATTTTGAACACCTATTTTGGATTGCGGAAAGGGGCAGTGCTTTATTCACACACAAAGTTACCTGTGGATCTAGGTTGTGTGTATCCTTGCATGATCGGATACAGAGGTGGAGAAGGTGAAAAAGGGGGCACCCCCCCACAAGTTTTGTTTCTCCCCCATTTTATTTTGCAATTAAACAGGGCTCTTGCAAGACTCTTCTAAGAATTATGTAGAATTATTACAGGAAATAAAGCTTGCATTGCCCAGCACATGTAGAGATTTCTGCTGGGACCCAGATATAGGCTGGAATCCTAGCCTCTCTTGCATGGAAGCCTCACTTGATTTCAGTGGGACTTCTGAGTGGACAGGGTGAGAATTACGCTGTTTGCCATTCTTGGCACAGACCCTTTGCAATAAATGGGATGGTTAATTTTTATCAAGCCCTCTTAATTTCAGTGGTGAATATCTAGGGTTAATCATACTCCAAGACCCATTCTGAATATGACTTAGTTGGGCAGATTACCCAATGGGTCTTCCCCAATAAGGATTGAAGTCTGGATCCAACTCTTTCTACTTTAAGCAATGGTTCGTTAGACAATTTCCAGTTTCATTGTTTTTCTTTAGTTCCTAGATCACAGAATTGTAGTTCGAAGGAACCCCTGCAATGCGAGAAACTCAGCTCGTTATTAGCATTGTTTAAAAATTGCACGGGTGTAATATTTTTAAGGGTGCGTAAACAAATCCTTTTAAATAAATAACCTCGTGCATTGTTTCCTTTATATAAAAAACCAGTTATGCTGAAGTTAATCTACTGTTACCAACGGTGTGGTTGAGAGTTGAGTGTCAGACCAGGAGAGCAGAATTCAGCTCCCCACTCAGCCTTGAAGCCCACCGGGTATGACACTGGGCCAGTCACTGCCTCTTAGCCTAACCTACACTACAGGGTTGTTGCACTGATGAAGTGTATAAAGCAGAGAACCATGTGCACCACCTTGAACTCTTTGGGGGGAAAACTGGGATATAAATGTAATAATAATAATAATAATAATAATAATAATTCTTGCAAAATGATGCAAGGTGGTGTCAAATACCCCCCCCCTTTCCAAATTGCACCTCTTTGGGTTCCTGAGCCTTCTGGGGTCCCCTTGATCAGACCATCCTAATGTCCCTCCCCTAACCCCCTTTGTGCGCAACAGGCAGAAATTCATCAGGTGCAACTTTCTGGGCATGCATGGTGGGGGAGAGGACACGACGTGTTGAATTTCCCTTTTCAGCTGCTCCAAAGCCTTCCTCCGCCTCCAACACTGAGCCTGCAACCGTGTCAACATTTGCTGGGAAGTGATCCCCAATCCAAGCGGGCCAGATTTCCTGCTAAGTAAGCGGAGCCTGGGACTCTTGCCGCCGGTGTTGTTGTGTCCCGCACACCCCTCCCGTCCATGTGGGGGAGGCGGGCCGGCCAGCCAGTTCACTTCCCGGGAACTGCCAATCAAGAGAGCCAGGGGGCGTTCCCCAGTGCGGAGGCTCCTCCCCCTGCTCTCCCTCCCAGTAGCAGGTTTGAGCTCCACTTCGCAACTTGCTCTCCCTCCACCTTACAGAGCCTGCCATGGACGGGAGGATGGCAGCCAGCAGCAGGCAGCTAGGAGCCACCAGCCCATAAACGCCGGGCCGCTTGGCTTCCCGATGCGCAGATGGCTTCTCTTTGCGCGGAGTCCCCGGCAGCCTAAGGAAGGCGCTTCCTCCTCCCAGCCTGTCATCCAGGCTCCTCCAGATTATTCAATTACACATTTTATTTTTTTAAAAAAATCAACTTATTTTTGGCCTGGGTAGGGGTGCGTGCGTGGAGGGGGTTTCTCTAAGGAGGGGTTTGCGCGCGCCGTGGCCGAGATGAACAACCTCGCCTTCGAAGAGGCGTCTTTGGACGGCTTGGACCCTTCGCTGACTCTCCATGAATCCAGCGAGATTGACACGGCTCTGCTGAGCGACATTGACGGTGGGTACTGTCAGTAGGGGGGAGGGGGGGGCTGTTTCTCACGGTGCCAACCGGGGAGAAGGGAAGCAGCTTTTGCCCAGTTGGTACCTGCAAAAAAAATGGGGTCTTGCATCATGGTGGAAGCCCTTTCTTGCTTGAGTTAAAGTCGGGATCTGTGGTTTGGGACGAGGGTCCTAATTTCTTTGCAAAGGGAGTGCAATTGTTGTTTATTATTATTTCCAAAAGTGCCCTTTTGCCAAGATATATAAATATCCAGACAGCCTGTGATTTCAGCAAGAGTCAACTTCCAAATGATGTGTGCAATATTTCTCTAATCCTAACCAGTTTGGATGAAGCGAGCGCGTCCTGAGCGCGCGCGCGCCTGAGAAGTGAGAGTTTGGGGAGCGTGTGTGTAGGCACGAGCCTGCTCCTCTCGGACCGAGGGATCCGTTTCTCCTCGGGTGACGGGATCCCTTGAAAGGATCCCGCCCCCCACTCCTGCCTTCGCGAGCCATGTGCTTTTGTACCCCGCTTACCACCGCCTTTTGCCCATGGCAACATCACGCCGGGTGCATTTGTGGCAGGACGGAGGATCGCTGGCTTTGCAGAAGGGAGTCGCGAGGAGCCTGTGAGATTGCAAATATAATACAGTACCCAGAAATCCACCGCCTCCCCGTGTCCCTGGCGGGTAGCCAGCTGCTAAGGCTAAACGCCCCGCCCGCTCCCCCCCCCGTCTGTGTGTGTGAGAGAGAGAGGGGAGGGGGAGGCTGACGTCACGCCTCGGGTTACTGTCGGTCATTCCCTCTTTCCGAAGAAAGTTCAGCGCGCCTTTCGCGAGGCGCCGAGGTTTGCGCGCTGGGGCGACGCTCCGCGGCTCCTGCGCTTTCGCAGCGCCTTGATGTGCAAGGTTTGGGTTGTGCAACTAGGCTTGGCTTGCACCCAAGGGTGCCAACTTGAATAAAATATTGGGGAGGCCCAGGTATGCCTCGCTCCCCAGAATGGATCACAAGACGCGATGCGCACAAAGGCAATGTACATCAACTTGGGGGGGGGTGTTCCCCGGTCCCCTCAAATATTTTATTGGGGGGCCGAAGGGACTTTAGCCCTGGTTGTCTTCTCCTATGATTGCACTCCACCGTCTTGCCCGCCCACCCCTTCTCTGCCTCGACTGCGCCTTTGAAAAACCGTCCCGGGCCAGCGTTGCTGGGTTTTCGTGCAAAGCACACCTCTTGTGTGTGCAGCTGTATAAGCATCTCTTAGTAATGCTATGGTGCTTTTAATGTCGCGTTGCAAAGTGCAAAGAGGGCAGGTCCCGACCTGGAGGCATATACAGTTTTTTGGTTTAGGTCCAGTTTCATTGATAACTTACCAAAAGAGAGAGAAAAGTTCCTACCCAATACAAAGCATCTTTTCATACTACACCTGAGTAAAAAGAATACTTTCGAAATCTAATCTTAAAGAGAACAGAAGCAAAGAGAGAAAAGGAGTAAGAAAAGACGATGGGAAAAGAAAAAGGCTTCTGATTCTCTGTCCGTCAGCTAAAGATAGTATTCACTCATTGACCTCCAACTATTATATTTTATATAAGCCAATAATTTTTCAATCTTCAGATCCAGATATTACATTTTCTCTTTCAAGCAGAAAAGTCCATAAGAAGTTTATAATCCATAATAAATGTCAATAATGATTTTTCATTAATTAAGCACATTAACTTAACACCGTTAACATGGAGTACATCTAAAGCACCCCGACACCACTTTAAACAGTCATGGCTTCCCAAAGAATTCTGGGAGCTGTAGCTTATTGAAGGGTGCTGCAGGCTGTTAAGAGGCCTGTTTCCCTCTCGCAGAACTACGATTCCCAGAGGTCCCTGTGAAGAGGGATTGACTGTTGAACCAATTGAGAATGAAGTACATGGTATTGGGGCCTTTTCAGTGTTGGCTCCTCACATGTGGAGCTCCCTCCTCAGGTACACCTAGCACCATCTCTTCGTGGTTTTAGGTACCTGCTTAAGACGCACCTTTTGGGGGCAGGGTTTTGGAGGTGGAGAGACCTGATAAGATAAATGATTACTAACGAGTTCCTGTGCCTTAAGGGCTGCGTAATCTTACGGATCCATTTTTTAAAATCTTATTGGACCTGGTTGCAATCTGCCTTGTAACTTGTGCAAAGGGCGGTTAAAAAAAATATCACCTAAATACATGAAACAAAATATACTGTGGAAGTAGCAACACTGGTCTACTGTGCATGGTTGTTGTAATAGTTCCTAAGGATCAGGGAACAATACCCAAGGCTGTGACTCATTGCATAAGAGGCAAGACTGCTCCAGTGCTCTGAGAGCTTAAGGGGCACATTAGTTCTTGCTTTGGAGTTAGGATATTGGAGTGAGGCGAAACATGGAAGTGCCCCCCCCCCGTTGCCCCCCTACTGCTGCCCCACCACCACTTCTGGGGCTGCCAGAATGCCCCCTCCCCTCTTGCAGAACTCAGCAAGAGCCAGGGTGTTCCACAATTTGGGTGGCAGTGCCGCATGCCAGAAGCAGTCTTGCACATCTGCCGCCTGAGGCCGGTGCTTCAACCTGCCTCATGGGTGGGCCAGCTCTGATATTACTGCCTTGGAAAAAGACATGCTTGCCGTTTCCTAATGCAGGGGTAGGCAACCTAAGGCCCGGGGGCCGGGTGCTGCCCAATCTCCTTCTCAATCCGGCCCACGGACGGTCCGGGAACCAGCGTGTTTTCACATGAGTAGAATGTGTCCTTTTATTTAAAATGCATCTCTGGGTTATTTGTGGGGCACAGGAATTCGTTCATCCCCCCCCCCCAATAGTCCAGCCTACCACATGGTCTGAAGAACAGTGGACTGGCCCATGGCTGAAAAAGGTTGCTGACCCCTGTTCTAATGCATGAAAAGCTGTGCCTCTGTAACAGGGATGTGGAATCTCAGGTCCAGGGGCCAAATGGGGCCCTTCAGGCCTCTAACTGGCTGTTGGGAGTCTCCCAGCCCACCTGATCCACAGGCCACACCACCACAGGTCCCATGAGAGTGTTTCTCCAACTTGGGTCCTCCAGCCACTGTTGGACTATAACTCCCATCATCCCTACCTCGCAGGACCAGTGGTGATGGATGATGGAAGTTGTAGTCCAGTGTTTCCCAAACTTGGGTCCCCAGCTGTTTTCTGACTGCAGTTTGCATCACCTCTGACACTAGTCTTGCTAGCCAGGGATGATGGGAGTTGTAGTCCGAAAACAGACCCAAGTTTGGGAAACACTGTCCTATGGGAAGGTATGACAGACCAGCTGTTCCCATGCGTGGGGGGGGATGCAGATGCTGTGCCCCCCAGCTGTTGCTGAACTCCTATCAGCCTCTGCCAGCGTAGCCAGTGGCTGAGGACAATGGGAGTTGTAGTGCTCTGAGACTGGCCTGTCCCAGAATCTCTGGGCAGCTTGTGCAAATATTTTGCAAAGAAACAGGAATGGCAACAAATAAATAGATTCCGCTGCTCCCACAGAAAGCTCCTGGATAACAGACTCAGCAGATGCTGGGCTTGCCCACTATGGTGAGGTGCAACTATTTCTAAAGGGACATCTAAATGGATAGCTCAGTTGCTTAGAGCATGGTGTTGATTGTACCAAGGTCACAGGTTTGATCCCCATGTGGGGCAGCTGCATATTCCTGCATTGAAGATTGATTGACTCGATGATCCTCAGGTTTCCTTCCAACTTTACAGTTCTATGATTCCATGATCTATGCTCATAAATTACCACGTGCAAATTTTATGCCACTTCCTCTTGTCTTTTTGCCATCTTTTTTTTTTGGGGGGGGGGGTGATGTCTAGTGGACATCCTGCTTCCAGAACTTCCCAGGTGAGAACAAGAGTAGAATAATATAATGCCCCTATTGATCGGTGCTGGATTTACGTACCGTATATTTTGCTCTATAAGACTCACTTTTCCCCTACTAAAAAGTAAAGGGAAATGTGTGTGCGTCTTATGGAGCGAATGCAGGCTGTGCAGCTATCCCAGAAGCCAGAACAGCAAGAGGCATCGCTGCTTTCACTGCGCAGTGATCCCTCTTGCTGTTCTGGCTTCCGAGATTGAGAATATTTTTAATACGGTATAAGCTAAACAAGTTATAGCTTAGGGCCCCACTCTCTTGGGGCCCCTGCAAAAAAAAATTAAAGGAAAAAAACCTGGATGTACATTTCCAAAATATAAGATAAAAAACAAATAAAATAAAACATACATACAGCAACAGTGTTTTGTGTTGTGTAGGCTCCTATGATGTAAGTCATGGGCCCCGCCTGCTCGCCTGCTCCTTAAAATATCACTGGTTTGCTCATTTCTTTATATAGGATGCCTACATTCTGCATGGACTGGTTGCAGGGCAACATGGGCAAATGGCTTTAGATACCTATTAGGCCCATAAATTACCATATAGCATATATTCAACACAAAAAAACAGTGACAATTTGTTGTTGACAAAGGACAGCTGGACATAGAAAGGGCCCCATTACCTTCAGTAGCTTAGGGCCTCATCAAACCCTTGATACAGCAGAGGGTCACTCTCAGCCCTTAGGCATTCCTGGTGGTCCTTCACTGTTGCCCTTATGCTGCTGCTATTATTATTATTATTATTATTATTATTATTATTATTATTATTATTATTATACTGCCCTTCATCCAAAGATCTCAGGGCATAAAAATACAAAATAAAAACACAAAATACACAACAAGTGAGAGTAAAGAGTAAAGCGAGAGAAAATATTCCAAGGAAAATAAAACAATTCTGACCAAAAATACATCTACGCACCCCCATATTAATCAAAAGAAGAGATGGTTCCACGACAGAAAATTCACACTTGCCATACAGGTAAATTCCTGACGAATGCAGATATATTTCATTTTGGAAATCAGTGCGCTGTACTGGCATTCAACTTTCACTAGGTAGATCTGGATTCAAACCCTTGCTCAGTCCTTATGCCACACTGCTTATACCAGTTCCCTTTCTTTTAAAAATGTCAGAATGCTGGAAGAGGATATCTCTAGTCACCGTAGATCTGATCGCACTTGTTTTAAAACTGAGGCACTTGAGGGGTTCTTGCAAGGTGGTGCTCTGGTTAGAGTATGTCAGGCTAAGACTTGGAAGACGAAGGTTCAAATCCCACACTCAGCCATCAAACTCACTTGGGTGACCTTGGGAAAGTCACTGCCTCTCGCCTTAGCCTACTTCACAGGGTTGTTGTGGAGACAGAATGGAGAGGGGGAGAACTTTGTACGTCCCCTTGAGGTCCTTGGAGGAAAAGGTGGGATATAAATGCCATAAGTAAGGAAATAAACATTCGCTGCCTGAATAAATGGTTACTGAGTAGGTTAGGATACCAGAGAGACACTGGGTCTGTGGATCTGCATCCACATGAGAACATGGCTATAATGCAGGGGTGGAGAACCCGTGGGGCGTTGGACTACAACTCCCATCATCCCTGGTGACATGGCCAGGGATGATGGGAGTTGTAGTCCAGCAACATCTGGAGGGCCAAATGTCCCCCGCCTTTCCCTGATTTGGGAAATGATAGCGGGTACAGGGGGTTGATAATGGTTATATGGTTAGAGTGTCAGGCTAGGACCAGGGAGACCCAGGTTCAAATTCAACCATGAATTTGTGCCTTGGTCTGCCCTACCTCCCAGGGTTATTTGAAGATTAAAGGGGAGGAGAGGCATGCATGCCACCTCAAGCTGCTTGGAGGAAGAGCTGAGTAAAAGTGTAACACATAAATAAAAATACACGCAGATTTGTTCAAGAGTCAAAATAACCCCACCCCAATTCAGCGTCTTTCCTCAAAGCAAAATAAAGATGTTTGGAGACTGTGCAGCCAGGCAGTGTCGCACCAACCACTCTGACTGGTGGGCAGTAAAATCCCTATAGATTGGCCACATCTGGGGAAAATACTGGGAACCTCAGCCTGCTCTTCTATCCTTAGCCCCATCTATACATAAATTTAAAGCAGTATCAAAGCACTATAAGCTGCCATGACTTCCCCCAAAGGATCCTGGGAGCTGTAGTTTGCTAAGGCTGCTGAAAGTTGATAGGAGACCCCAATTCCTCCCACAGAGCTACAATTCACCGAGTTCTTTGGGAAGAGGGCTTGACTGTTTCGCATCACAGAACTACAATTCCCAGAGTGGTTCATCTGCCTGCCCTTGTGAAATATAATAAATCTGTCTTTAATGCTCCCTCAGTAATTTGGCAGGGCTCTTTTGCAACCTGCACCTAAGAGCAACATTGGGTGTTACAGGACGCAGTTGGAATTAGGCGCCTGAGAGGGAGTGTCCAATTTGATGCAGTCGTGTGTGTGTTGGATGGATTTGGTGCTAATCAAATAGGCTTGTTGCTTGGTTGGTAGAGTTGTGGTTTCAGTCCTGACAAAGTAGACCTGTTGTACTTTAGACTCCATTTTAGAACAATATCCTAAATATACACACTGACAGAACAAGCACAGCTTGTTATGGGTGCCCCATAATATTCCACAATTGTAATAAATCAACCTTCTCATGTTTAATGGCTATACTTTGGAACTCCCTGCCTATTGACAGCAGGCAGGCACCATCGCTGAACTCCTTTTAGCTCCCATTTCAAATGGTTTTGCTTAGGCAATCCTTTTCAGACCTATAGAAGTTGCGTGTGTTCTCTTGCCTTCTAGCTAGTGCTGATTTTAATCTTTTAAATACTTTAATACCTGTTGTTAACTGTTTCTTAACAGATGATTTCAACGACTGAATATTGCTCAGAACAGCTTAGAGGGGTTTTTCCTTGCAGTATATACATTTTATTAAATGAAATTTTTAAAATTGTTAAATATATCTTAACTGCAGGTAGAAAATCAGGGATGCAGCTCAGCCTTGTTGCTGTACTAGCTTACTACACACAGGGAGGTTTTTCAATTATTATTATTATTTTAGTGAGAGGGAACATTTAAAAAGGAATCCGTCCACCTGCAATCTGAAGTTGAACTGTTCATCTGTCCAGAGTCCAACCTCCCGGCAAGAGTAGTGATATGTCATTGGGCTCCAGCTGCCATCAACCCCAGGCTATCTTGGCCAATTTATTCTGTTTTGTTATCAGTATGAAAAGTGGGGAATTCGTGGAAGGGAATTTGGGTCGACTTTAGAAAAAAGGATTTAAGAATGAGTACTGAGGTATAAATTTTGAGGTTTATAAGGTAAAATTGGTTTTTTAAAATGAATTAAGTATAAAAAGGTTAAAAATTGGGGATAAGAACTTGTTGAATTTACAATTTGAATTGGAATATAAGAAGGGGAGGTGCGGGGAAGTCAGGGAAATATGTTATAGAAAATAAGGATTGTAAACTGTATATGTTTTTATTTTTTTATTTTTGGTTTTTTAAAATGGAAAATTCTTAATAAATATTTATTAAAAAAAAAATCTTGGCCAATACTCAGGAATTATGGGAGTTGTAGTCAAACATGCATCGGGTATCAATCCCTGACAGCAGAGGAGGTTGTCCCTTTTGGCAGGTTTGTATTGCCTATCAGCTGTTGGGAAAAGCCAAACACACCTTTGTGTTCTCAGGAGGTTACCTGGAGCCATCGCTTTTCTGGGGGCGGACTGTGACACGGGACAAAGGGCAGGTCCCATTTTTGGAAGTAGGGCAGAGTGTGTCTGGGGAGGCTGCCTCTGGCAGGACGGTGTGTTTGGGTGCTGCTGCTGCTGCTGCCTGTGCCTAAGTTCATGTTTGCGTTCTTATTTTCCCCATCCCCTTTAGACAGATAATTCCTCTCGTTCCTTTCCACACACACCCCAGTTTAACTTCTTTTATGCATCTCCTTTGCCCACCCTAAACAACACAAAAGGTCCATTGCAATAAATAAATTGTGGATTCCCAGCCTTTCAGTCTGTTCAAACTCTCTTCTTCCCACGCGTTAGTAAAATACAGGTCCTTCTGTCTCTGGACCTTGCTTTCCTCAGTTTTCTTTGGTCAGTTTTAACTCGTCTATGAATGAACCTTCTCCCTAAATTTCCTGTAGCAGCAGAGAGAGTTGGCCGAGATGATTTTGGAGGACTATTCCAGCTCTTTGATTCTGGCAGTGCTCTCCCTATAATGAAAGGCCTGGAAACGATGCCTTATGAGGAACGGCTAAGGGAGCTGGGCATGTTTAGCCTGGAGAAGAGGAGGTTAAGGGGTGATATGATAGCCATGCTCAAATATATAAAAGGATGTCACATAGAGGAGGGAGAAAGGTTGTTTTCTGCTGCTCCAGAGAAGCGGACACGGAGCAATGGATCCAAACTACAAGAAAGAAGATTCCACCTAAACATTAGGAAGAACTTCCTGACAGTAAGAGCTGTTCGACAGTGGAATTTGCTGCCAAGGAGTGTGGTGGAGTCTCCTCCTTTGGAGGTCTTTAAGCAGAGGCTTGACAACCATATGTCAGGAGTGCTCTGATGGTGTTTCCTGCTTGGCAGGGGGTTGGACTCGATGGCCCTTGTGGTCTCTTCCAACTCTATGATTCTATGATTCTATGAAAATGTTGATCTTCCGTCTTTCCTCCCAAAGGATCCCAGGGTGGCAAACACATCTGTAATAAAAAATACAGTTAAAAACAAAATATTTTCAAGCGGTTAAAAACATATGAAAACAAGGAAAAACAATAAACCGTGTAACCTCAAGGACTGCCTCTCCCCATTTGAAGTGCCCTGGACCCTGTGATCATCCTCTGAGGCCCTTCTTTGTATGCCTTCCCCCACCCCACCCAGGGGGCAACTTGAGAACAGGGCCTTTTCTGCTATGGCTCCCCACCTGTGGAATGCTCTAGCCAGGGAGACTCACTTGATGCCTTCATTATACATCTTTAGACACCAGGCGAAAACATTCCTCTTCAACCAGGCCTTGGGCTGATTAACATTCAATGTGCTTTTTAATGTATTTTTTGTTTTTATTTTGTATTTTTATGCTGTGGACTGCCCCAAGATCTTCAGATATACAAATTTAATAAACAACAACAACCAACCTTGTGTCTATATAGGCAAAGAAAGAATACAGTGATGGCATCTGCCTGGTGTCAATTGGCAGGGAGTTCCAAAGTACAGACGCTGCAACGCCAAAGACAGAAGAGACATTTATTGGCTCTTTTAGGAGATTGAAATGATCTAATCGGCTTGTGTTGGATAAGCTAATCCTTTGGGGCGGGTGAGCAGAGAGATGACGAGCTGGTGCTAGTGGGATTGATCAATGTTTGCAACATCCTTGAAAAGGTGGAATTATATTCCACGGATTATAATAATAAATTTTTATTTATACCCTGCCCTCTCCGGCAATAGCCGGGCTCAGGGCAGCTAACACCAGTAAAATCACAATAAAAACATAATAGGGGAGGGCGGGAAAAACCAGTTTAAAATACGGGTTGATGACGGAGCGATGGCTCAAGTGGCTTGAGGTTTGCTGGGATTGCCAGCTTTTTTTAACCACCCCAGCTCCTGTGCAGCTTAATCTGCAGAGGCTGGCTCAAAGTCGTGGGAGAAGGAAAGCTTCTTCCACTGGTTTTCTTCGTAAGACACTGTGGACACAGAAATAAGCCAGAGTGGGTGTCTTTGTGGCCGTTTCACAACCTTATGCAAGGCAGATGGAAGGGCTTTGTACAAAGTTTTGTTGTTGTACACCGAGCTGTTAAAAGCACAAGAGCAAGGCAGGAATTGGATTAAAGGCCCCTTCCGCACCAGACATTTGAAGTGCTGTTATGCCGCTTTAAACAGTCCCCCAAAGAATCATGGGAAATGTAGTTCGTTAAAGATGCTGGGCGTTGTTAAAGGTAAAGGGACCCCTGACCGTTAGGTCCAGTCGTGGCCGACTCTGGGGTTGTGGCGCTCATCTCTCTTTACTGGCCGAGGGAGCCGGCGTACAGCTTCCAGGTCATGTGGCCAGCATGACTAAGCTGCTTCTGGCGAACCAAAGCAGCGCACGGAAACGCCGTTTACCTTCCCGCCGGAGTGGTACCTATTTATCTAATTGCACTTTGACGTGCTTTTGGTTTGCTAGGTTGGCAGGAGCTGGGAGTTGTTGGGAGTAGTTGTTACCAGAGCTACAATTCCCAGAGTTCCATCTGAAGGTAGCACAATGGGGTCAGCGTGACTTGCTGTTAAGCAGAAGGTTGGTGGTTCGAGCCCACCCAGGGGCAGAGCTGTGGGCAGGATTCTTGCATTGCCGGGGTTGGACTAAATGACCCTCGGAGCCCCTTCCAACTTTATAATTTTATGACTCATGGAATCAAGGTCAGGTCAATATATTTTGACACCCAAGGCAGACCCCAAAATGGTGTTTTGCCAGAAAATAAAGAATGAGTTAAGATCTACATCAGGAACAAGGGAGAGGTGGGGCGGAATAAAGATCTACATTGGGATCTGTTGCCGCTGAGAATCCAGCTGCCTCCCCTTGCCTCATGGGTGGGCTGTCCCTTCTGGGAGCTGTAGCTCTGTGAGGGGAATAGGAGCCTCCTAACAACGCTTGGCGGGACACGGGTGGCATGGCGCTGTTGTCTAAACCACAGAGCCCAGGGCTTGCCAATCAGAAGGTCGGCAGTTCGAATCCCCCGCGACGGGGTGAGCTCCCGTTGCTCGGTCCCTGCTCCTGCCAACCTAGCAGTTCGAAAGCACGTCAAAATGCAAGTAGATAAATAGGTACAGCTCTGGCGGGAAGGTAAACGGCGTTTCCGTGTGCTGCTCTGGTTCGCCAGAAGCGGCTTAGTCATGCTGGCCACGTGACCTAGAAGCTGTATGCCAGCTCCCTAGGCCAGTAAAGCGAGATGAACGCCACAACCCCAGAGTCGTCTGTGACTGGACCTAACGGTCAGGAGTCCCTTTACCTTTAACAATGCTCAGCACCCTTAACAAACTACAGCTCCCAGGATCCTCTGGGGGAAGTCAGGACTGTTCAAAGTGCTATGACAATGCTTGAAATATATGACGTGGATGTGGCCTGAGCGTGTGTCTGCGCGCATAGCTCAGTCGGTTGAGCGTGAGACTTTTTAATCTCAGGGTCCAGGGTTCGAGTTCCACGTTGGGAAAAAGATTCCTGCATTGCAGGGGGTTGGACTATGGTAGATGACCCTGGGGTGGGGGGTGTCCCTTCCAACTCTTACGATTCCTCTTGAAAAGGGTCCGGCTCCAGACGGGTTAAGCCTGTGCAGCTGACCTATAGTAACCCCCCCCCTCGGCCGGCAGGGAAAGCGTTAATCTGCCATGCCCGGCAGTAACCCCGGGTGCCATTCACCTTGGAGTCTGCAGCAAGGCTGAAAGACCCAGCGCCAGGGTGGTTGGCAGCCGGGCCGGCCCTGATTGGCCAAGCAGGATCACCTCATGCTAAATCCGTGATTCACAATTCCACCCTCTCATTCCAGCCAGGGAGGGGGGGGGAGGAGGGAAGAGGAGGAGGAGGAGGAGGGGCGGGGGAAGAGGCTGGCCAGAAAAGAGGAGGGAGGAGGGAAGAGAGAGAGAGATGGGTTTAAAAAAAAAGAGAAAGAGCTAGCAGTTCCCAGAGTTGTACTTTTTGCACAGCGAGGCTGCCAGACCAGGGCACTGTCTGCACGTCCCCGTCCCCCCCCCCCAAGGTGTGGAAGAAGGGTCAGGGGAGGGCTGCCTTTGGACCAGCCAGGAAGGATGGATTGCACTTTAGAAGGTACGGCTTTCCTTTCCAGGTGTAGCTTCTGCTGCCCGCTTCACCTCCTCTTCTGCCCAGGTGGTGTGCGGAAGAAGGATGCCCGTGGAAGAGACGCTAGGATCCTTTCCACTCTCCCTCCGCCCTAGAGAACAACTCTGGATTTCAGGCAGAGGGGGCACAGCTGTCAACTTTTCCCTTTTCTTGCGAGGAATCCTATTGGGAATAAGGGAATTTCCCTTAAATAAAGGGGAAAGTTGACAGCTATGGGAGGGGGCAGGGTGGGTGGGTGGTATAGCAAGGGCAGGCGAGGGAGTTTCATCTGAATTAGGAACTTTCCAGATTTGGTTACAGGTTGGTCTGCTGTAGTCGAAACAAAAAAGAAATAAATTCCTTCCAGTGGCACCTTAGAGATCAACTAAGTTTGTTATTGGTATGAGCTTTTGTGTGCATGCACACTGAGGGTACAGATGCCAATGGAGGCGAAGGCGTTTCCTTTTCTCTCTTCAAAGTTGTCATGGTTTTTGGAAACTTACCTTCCTGTTTAACCCCTGAAAATGAATGAAAACACATTTTTTTAAAAAAGTTTTTATGAAACAATTGTTTCCATGCAATTTCCTGCAATTGTTTGCAGGCTGGGCTATAATATTTTTTTAAAAAAACAAACAAAAAAACTGCAGGCTTTTTGCTAAATTTGAATCTGCTTTAGTGTTTTAACTTTTCATATGTTTTAAAGTTGTGTTTCCCCTTGTTTTTCTTGTTTCTATCATTTTGTAAACTGCTTTCAGGTTTTTCAGCAGTGCATCGATTTTATGAAATAAATAAGAAATAAAATTTGCTTCTGCTTTTCAGAAGGGTGGAGAGCGGTACCAACCCTCTATTCTGAAGATGGGATGGGGCCCTGAGTGCTGTCACTCTGATAGCACCCATGTGGGCTGGCATTCCGATAAGTATCAGAAGTTTGCCTGAAGGCGTTTAATTTACATAGGGCTTTGTGGAGCATGTGCCTTAGTTTAGCGCTAGGTAGATTTGGATAACCGAGCCTTGCAAAATGGACTAGTCTGTTGCACATAATTCTTCAGCCCTAGGATGGATGCCTGGATCTGCAGAATGCTTAATTCCCATCCTGCATCTTTGCAGAACCTTCCTAGATTTTTATTTTGGAGCAGCACTGAGCTGACTTTGGATCCATCCACACTTTCGCTTGACCCGTGTTTCAATCGTGTACCAGTCAATTTTCCTGGGTCTGAGAGCTTTCCTTGTTGTTCTGCGGCTTTTCCTTGCCTAAACCCAATTTTACCTGCTTAATTGAAGCTTCGTTAAGCAACGCCTCGCTGTGGATTTTCCGATTTAGCAAGGTAAGATCAGGTTTTTTTTTTGCAAAGCATAGCCGCTGAGCAATGAGAAAAGCTCCTGGTCCAAAGGGAATTACTCGATACGCAATGCATTCAACATATCGGTCAATCAAAAAAGTATGGATGAGCCCTTTGGGGTGGTTCTGCTGGAAATTGCAGGTTGAGGTTTGCTGAAGTTCCTGAAATAAAATTTCCAGAGCAGTGCATTGAAGACAGATTGACACCAGCACAGTTTCCTGAGGGCTGTCTTGTGTTGTGAGTTACTTTCGTCAAGGTGTTGTGTGTGGCATAAAAAGCCGCATTATACCAAGCCAGGCTATTTGTCAACTCTGATGGGTTGGTCAATAAAGATGTCGACCCAGTGTGCAGCAGCAGCTGTGAAAAAAAGGCAAATTCCATGCTAGGGATCATTAGGAAAGGAGCTTAAAACAAAACCACCAATATTGTGCAAATCTATAACGTGACAGCATTTGGAATATTGTGTGCAGTTCTGATTGCCTCACCTCAAATGGGATATTGTGGAGCTGGAAAAGGTTCAGAGAAGCGCAAGCAAGATGTTCAAGGGAGTGGAACAACTCTGCTATGAAGAAAAAAGTGCAGCATTTGGAGCTTATTAGTTTAGATAAAAGATGCCTAAGAAGTAATGTGATAGTTTGTGAAATTATGCATGGCATAAGGTTTTTTTTCTTTCCACACAGTGCATAGTTAACCTGTGGAACTGCTTGCCACAGGAGGCAGTAGAGGCCACATAGCTTGGATGGCTTGCAAAGAGGATTAGACAAAATTCATGGGGGAGAATAAGGCTTTTGATGGCTACTAGCCATATTGGTTATGCTCTGCAACAATGCTTCTGAAGGCCAGTTGCTGGAAACCTCGGGGGGGGGGGCTCTTCTGGCTGAATCCTGCATGCAGGTTTCCCATGGGGGCATGTAGTCGGCCACAGTGAGGTCAGGACGCTGGAACTAGTTGGACCATCGGCCTGATCCAGTAGCCACCTGTTCTGTTCTGCCCCAATGGGTACTTTACTGCAATGCCAAAGGGCTCCCCCATCCCTACCTGACATTCCAAATACAGTGGTACCTCGGGTTACATGCGCTTCAGGTTACAGACTCCGCTAACCCAGAAATAGTACCTCGGGTTAAGAACTTTGCTTCAGGATGAGAACAGAAATTGTGCTCCAGCAGCGCAGCAGCAGCTGGAGGCCCCATTAGCTAAAGTGGTGCTTCAGGTTAAGAACAGTTTCAGGTTAAGAACGGACCTCCAGAATGAATTAAGTTTTTAACCCGAGGTACCACTGTATAGTCCTTTTCACGTAGTCTGCAATCCCGTTCTGGCTTGACCCAGACCTGGCTTAAACAGGGCTGCCTTATCACAAACTTTCAGCCCCTATGGGCATGTGAGATGCAAAAGCTATTGGTGCAGGATACTGATCTTGAAGGACACGGGTGGTGCTGTGGGTTAAACCACAGAGCCTAGGACTTGCCAATCAGAAGGTCGGCAGTTCGAATCCCTGCAACAGCGTGAGCGCCCGTTGCTCGGTCCCTGCTCCTGCCCACCTAGCAGTTCGAAAACACGTCAAAGTGCAAGTAGATAAATAGGTACCGCTCCAGTGGGAAGGTAAACGGCGTTTCCGTGTGCTGCTCTGGTTTGCCAGAAGCGGCTCAGTCATGCTGGCCACATGACCCAGAAGCTGTACCCCGGCTCCCTCGGCAAGGGATGAGCGCCGCAACCCCAGAGTCGTCCGCGACTGGACCTAACGGTCAGGGGTCCCTTTACCTTTACTGATCTTGAATGTGGAGTAGTTGGTGATGTGGCCAAAGGTTGGCAGAATTGTGCTGCGGTTTCAATGCTGGAGGTTGGCACAGGTGGTCGTTAGCCACAGTAGGTCTTAACTCCATAGCAGTGATGGTTGAGAGAACGGATCCAGGCACTCCTGAGAGACCCACAATGCTGTGTCTTGGGGGTGATCCTGCCAAGCCTTGGCTCACACAGTGAGCTTCAGCCCAGACGGGCATCTGTTTGCCATGTGATCTGCTGAACGGGAGTTGTGAAACTGGGTAACAGCCCAGGAGGCAGACATCCTACAAAGAGGTGGCAAAGTTCTCTTTTGTGTCTGAATATAAAGAGTACCTGTCACATAGCCAAGGAGCTTTCTGGATTCTGTTTGAAGTGGTATCATACTGGTGAGAGCTGGGAGGGTCTACTCCCTTTTGTGTGAGACAAGGGCTAAGACCTACCTCTGATAGAGTTCTTTGTGATTTTCCCTCCCTCTCTTTCCTCTTTCTCAATTTGTTTTCTTTGTTCCTTCTTCTCCATTTCCTCTTTATTTAAATTAGTTTTTTATTGTACTGTATGTGGAAAAGTATCAATAATTGTTTAATTTTTTATTTTTAAAAAAGAGGGGTATCACTATGCTATAAATGTACGGTGCAATTGCAGCCCTGGTCTGGCCTGTGTCCCCATTTCGCCCCAGTTTGTAAGGAAATTCTCACAGACCCCAGGCTCCTAAGTACAAAGAAAACCCCGTCTCAAGGCTACCTTCCTTCTGTATGTTTTGCAGACATGCTTCAGCTGATCAACACTGAAGATGGAGACTTCCCTGGTCTGTTCGAGGCATCGTTCAGCACAACTGTCACCCCAGAGCCCAATCCACATGGGCCCAGTTTGTTCAGCGGCTACCTGGAGGCCACTAACTCACCTTCCTCCAGCTTGTTCCAGGTCCCAGCTCCACCCCCACCAAGCTTCCAACCAGTGTCGGCAGCAAACTCGAACACGAAGCCCACTCCGATGGACATCAAGGAGGAGCCTGTCCCTTCGACGGCCACCCAGCCTGCATCTCGGCTCCCGCCGACCAGGATGGCGGCTCAGAGTTTTGTCCCGGCACCCCAGACCCAATTCTCAGCGCAACCTATGGTGGGATTCCTGAATCAGAGCAGTGTTTCCGGTGAGGAGGGCGAGCCGCAGGCTTAACTGATTTCAAAAATTAAACTATTAAATTTTTTTGGTATTGTTTCTATTTGTTGTTTTGGAGTGTGTGTCCTTTGAGGGTTGGATTTCTTGATTTTAGTTATGCACAGAGCCAGGCAGATTGATAGCGCTATATAAATAAATGTTAATAGTAATAATGCAATAAGAGGGGGCTGGGCTTGCCAACTGACCAAAAAGCAGCAGCTGGGTGTGCTCCTGTGCCCTTAGCAGCTGCCATGTCTTCAGGAACTAGCAGGCGACGTTTTTCACACCAAGGAGATATCTGTCTTTCCCTACTTGTATTGACCCACCAGGCAGCTGTGAAAGGCACAGCTACAGGGACCTGTTGAAAAGTTGGCAGCCCTAGAGGTGATTTGATGCTGCAGTGCTCCTTAGAAGTCAACGGATGACAGTCTCCCTACTTGTTAAATGCACAGGGGCTTGTAATCGGGCCCCATATATAAATTAGGGATTAGGAAACTGTGGCCTAAAGATTTCAGAAGTAGAATTATTTGGAGGGGGAGGCAAAACAGACAAAAGAGACTGATCCATTTGTTGGAGGACAGACAGAAAATCGTGAGTGGTTGGGTGGGGAGCAGAGTGGCTGAAACCATCAACAGGAGCACTCGAGACTTCACCATTTTGTTGCAGTTGCCAATGATAAACAGAGCATTATCCTGATCTGGAGGACAGAAAGGGATCTCAGAGGGCATCAGAATCTACTTTGGGAACCAAAATGGGTGAAGGCGTTCAGCACTGGGGGTTTAAAATGTGCAAATGCTTTCTGTCTCGTTCTGTTCGTGGCCACTGGTCATGATAATTGCATGAAACCTCCCTTTTCCGTGGTGGTCTACCTGTGAATACCACTTGCCAGGGAACTTGGGGTCTTCCTGGAAGCTTTTCACAGGCTGGTGGGAGAAACAGAGGATGCCAAGTTACATATTCCTTGGTTCTGCTTCAGCAGGGCTGCTCTGCTGTGGTGCGGTGGTTAGAGCGTCGGACTAGGAGACCAGGGTTCAAATTGCCACTGGGCCCTGGAGTGATGTTGGGGGCCAGTCCTTTGCTTGCGACAACAGGGTTCTTGTGGGGATTAAATGAAGGGGAGGACCATGAGCTGCTTGGAGAAGTGGATAGAATATGGATGCATTTTAGAAATAAAGACGTTTCTCTCTCAGCTCCCCAGCCAGGAGGGCATTCTCAGCCCCCTCCAAGCACCCAAGCCACGTCGCAGCAGAACCAGCCAGTGGCAATGCAAACCCAACTCCAGAACATCGCTCCCCAACAGATTCTGACTCCCCACAGTGGATCCCAAGTCGTCCAGCGCCAGATCCAGCAAGTGCCGGTGAGCAGGGGCAGCGGGGGCCCCGGATCTGTTAGTCCTCTCGTGGTGTAGCGGTTAAGAGCGGTGGGCTTGTAATCTGGTGAACCGGGTTCACTTCCCCGCTCCTCCACCTGCAGCTGCTGGGTGACCTTGGGCCAGTTTACACTTCTCTGAAGTCTCTCAGCCTCACTCACCTCACAGAGTGTTTGTTGTGGGGGAGGAAGGGAAAGGAGAATGTTAGCCGCTTTGAGACTCCTTCAGGAGTCTCAAAAGCGGGATATCAAAGCCAAACTCTTCTTCTTCTTCTTCGCGCTTACCCCTCCTCTCCTCCCGCAGGTCCTTCTGCAGCCTCACTTCATCAAGGCTGACTCTCTGCTTCTGACAACCGTCTCGGGAGCCCAGACCTCTGGCATCACCTCTCTGGGGACCACAACGGCCGTCCAGTCGACATCACTACAGATGCCGGTAATTAGTTAATGAATTTTTCCATCTCGTAATATGTGTGCACCGCTTGATGGTAAACAACAACAACCACCTCAACATGTTTTACAAAAAGATAAAACTATAAAATCGAGGGTTGCCCAAACTTGGGCAGTCCAGCTGTTTTTGGACTACAGTTCCCATCATTCCTGACCATGGGTCCTGCTACCTAGGGGTGATGGGAGTTGTAGTCCAAAAGCAGCTGGGGACCCAAGTTTGGGAAACCCTGGGCTTAAATGCCCCACATGGTCCTTTCCATCTCTACAATTCTATGATTTACAGTACAGTCGTACCTTGGAAGTTGAACGGAATCCGTTCCAGAAGTCTGTTTGACTTCCAGAACGTTCGGAAACCAAAGTGCGGCTTCTGATTGGCTGCAGGAAACTCCTGCAACCAATCGGAAGCCGCAGAAGCCTTGCTGAACATTTGGCTTCCAAAAATCGTTCCAAAAACGGAACACTCACTTCCAGGTTTCGATTGTTCGGGAGCCGATTTGTTCAGGAGCCAAGGCATTCAGGATCCAAGGCACGACTGTACTAAAATAGTGAAATGGATTAAAATTGCCTCAGCTTTTTAAGCATCTGGGCAGGCTTGTCAAGATGAGAACGGTTTCTAACAGGTGCTGAAAAGTGTACAGTGAAGGCGCTTGTTTGATCTCAAGAGGCAGCAAGTTCTGCAGTGCAGTTGCTCCTGCAAGCCATGAGCCTTTTGTATCTTTAAGGAAATTTAATTTATTTGTGTGGTTTTTTAAAAAAAATACTTTTAAAGTTTTTTTTGAAATTTCTGAAACCTGTTGTGGCAGCTAGACTGGTGACTGGGAGTGGCTGCTGAGACCACATAACACTAGTCCTGAAAGACCTGCATTGGCTCCCAGTATGTTTCCAAGCACAATTCAAAGTGTTGCTGCTGACCTTGAAAGCCCTAAACGGCCTCGGCTCAGTATACCTGAAGGAGTGTCTCCACCTCCATCATTCTACCCGGACACTGAGGTCCAGCTCCGAGGGCCTTCTGGCGGTTCCCTCACTGTGAGAAGTGAGGTTACAGGGAACCAGTCAGAGGGCCTTCTCGGTGGTGGCGCCCACCCTGTGGAACACCCTCCCACCAGGTGTCAAAGAGATAAACAACTACCTGACTTTTAGAAGACATCTGAAGCCAGCCTTGTTTAGGGAAGTTTTTGATGTTTTATTGTGTTTTTATATTTTGCTGGAAGCTGCCCAGAGTGGCTGGGGAAACCCAGCCAGATGGACAGGGTATAAATAAATTATTATTATTATTATTATTATTAAAACAGTAATAAGAAGAATGTATTGGGGGAGTGTCTTTGCCTGATTCAAGGAAAGGAATTACGCCCCCCCCCTGCAACTGCTCCTCCTCCCTCCTCCTCCCTTGCAGACACTGATGAGTGGGGGCACCATCCTGGCAACGGTTCCTCTGATGATGGATACAGACAAGCTGCCCATCAACCGCCTGACTGCCGGGAAGCCGCTGGGAAGCCACGGCAAGGGCGAAAAGCGCACAGCCCACAACGCCATTGAGAAACGGTATCGCTCCTCCATCAACGACAAGATCTCCGAGCTCAAGGACCTGGTGGTGGGGTCGGAAGCCAAGGTACGCCTGCGGGGGACCTTTTTTTTTGGTGCGCAGCTGTCCCCTGGTAGAGGGGGTCTCTTCCTAGAGAAGCCCGTCGGGCACCTATATTTGTGGCTTTGGTTTGGCACCGTTTGGGCAAATGTGCTTAGAAATAATTCTCTCAGGCTTTCTATTTATTTCATAAAATTTATATATTACTATTATTATTAGATTTGTATACAACCCTTCATCCAAAGATCACAAGGTGGTTCACAACCTATACCACTTGACTGTAAGAAAAATAATAAATCTCCAAATGGGTTGCAAAAGTTATGAAGTTAAGAAACGGCTATTTACAACATTAAAAACAAATTGATGGTGAGCTAAAGACAAATTAAAACACATGCCAACATCGTTCTTAGCTGGGTAAGCTTGGTTAAACAAGCCTGCTTTTAGCAAGTGCTTTTAACATCTTTGAAAGGTTTTGTTTTAATCTCTTTGAAATATCGATATTAGTATTGTTAGCCGTTACCTTTGCTAGTGGGGGGTTAGTTTTAGGCTTTGTGAAGCTGCCTTAACCCCCTCTTTCTGAATTTGGTTATGGGTTTTCCATTGGCACTTTCACAAGTGCCCATAATACCTGTAACCGCACCTGTAAGAACTTACTCGTTTAATGTGCCGACACCGACACTTTGGAACTCTCTGCCTGTTGATATCAGGCAGGCAACTTCCCAGTATTATTTTTGTCGCCTGTTGAGGACATTCTTATTTAGACAAGCCTACCCAGATGTCTAGAAAGTTTGTAGGAGATCTAAATTGTTTTAGTGTACTCTATGCTATTGCAGTTTTAACCTTCTGTATGTTTTAAAATTTGGTGGTCATTTTTAGCGGTAATTTTTTGGCATCGTATCTTTATAAACCGCTTTGAGGTTTTCTGCAGTCAAGTGGTATATTAACTATAGGAAATAAATAAATAAATGGCCATATATTGAGTCAGTCCATACAGTCCATCTAGTTCAGTATTGTCTGCTCTGACCGGCAGTGACTCCCCAGAGTTTCTTTCCCAGCCCTTCTTGGAGATGCTGGGGGATTGAACCTGGGACCTTCTGGATGCTAAGCATGTGTTTTGCCACTGAGCTATAGTCCCCTGTCTCCAATAGGGGAGCGGGTGGCGCTGTGGTCTAAACCACTGAGCCTCTTGGGCCTGCCGATTAGAAGGTCGGCGGTTTGAATCCCTGTGACGGGGTGAGCTCCCGTTGCTCTGTCCCAGCTCCTGCCCACCTAGCAGTTCAAAAGCACAAAGTGCAAGTAGATAAATAGGTACCGCGCTGGCGGGAAGGTAAACGGCGTTTCTGTGCCCTCTGGTTTCCGTTACGTTGTTCCATTGCGCCAGAAGTGGTTTAGTCCTGCTGGCCACATGACCCGGAAAGCTGTCTGTGAACAAACACCAGTTCCCTCAGCCTGAAAAGTGAGATGAGCACCGCAACCCCAGAGTCGCCTTTGACTGGACTTAACTGTCAGGGGTCCTTTACCGCTAGGTTTTGCTCTCTGTTGGTTCTGGAGCTTAATTTGGGAGGTTCAGCCATATTGGTTGGCATCAGGGCTGGATTTAGAGTAGGTTTGATGAGGCCCTAAGCTACTGAAGGTAATGGGGCCCTTTCTATGTCCAGCTGTCCTTTGTCAACAACAAATTGTTGCTGTTTTTTGTGTTGAATATTTGCCCTGTGGTAATTTATGGACCTAATTGGTATATAAAGCCATCTGCACATGCAGAATGTAGGCACCCTATATATAGAAATGAGCAAAACCAGTGATATTTTAGGGAGCAGGCTAGCAGGCAGGGCCCATTACTTACATCCTAGGAACCTACACAACACAAAACACTGTTGCTGTATGTAGGTTTTATTTTATTTGTTTTTTAACTTACATTTTGGAAATGTACATCCAGTTTTTTCCCCTTTAATTTTTTGGGGGCCCCCAAGAGAGTGGGGCCCTAAGCTATGGCTCGTTTAGCTTATACAAAAATCCGGCACTGATGAAAATGTTTGCAGCAGCCAACTTTCCCTGCATCTGCTATTTGATGCCACACCAGGGGAGAGCCTGGCCAACCCCCTTGGCCACATAATGTCTCCTTCCAAATGTGACAGGGTCTCTTGTCTAGGAAATTGTGGGATTCTCAATCCAACTGGCTGTTTCTGCCCACTCATCCTGGTCCTCCTTCGCTCGGATGATTCCGCTGCCATTTTGGCTTTGGCTTTGGCTCTGAGGCTTTGGCTACCAAAGGGAACGATTCCTCCTCTATAGCTCTGGCCGCTGTGGCAAGCGGTTCTCTGGCGTTGCCCCAGGAAAGAGTTTGTGGCTCGGAGATTCTCCCGCTTGTTGGCCTCGACAGGGCTTGCGCAGGAGAACCTCCCTCCCGGGAAGAGGACAGGTCAAAGAGGAACCCCTCCGAGCCTGTCATTTCCCTCTGCTCACCCTCTAACCGTGCCAACCTTTCCTGTCCGTTGGCAGCTGAACAAGTCGGCCATTTTGCGCAAAGCAATCGACCACATCCGCTTCCTGAAGCAGGCCAACCAGAAGCTGAAGGCCGAGAACATGGCCCTCAAAATGGCGAGCCAGAACAACAGTGAGTTTCGCAGCCTTCTGCACCTTTTTCAGATTAGAAACTGCAAAAGTTTGGACTTTTGGAGGGGAGGGAAGGAAAAAATTGTGAGGGACCCCCAGAACACGTGCTGGATCCTATCAGTACAAGGATCCCAGGTGGTGGTCTCTCATTCATTGGTGGTTTTTAAACAGAGGTTGGGTGGCCATCTGCCAGGGGTTCTTTGCTGTGATTTGTGCATTGCAGGGGGTTGGAATGGATGACCCACCCAGCGCTGCAATTCCATGATTCTGTGACTGTTGCCTAAGGAGCAAAAGCGTGGTTGCCCTGGGGGGAAACGCAAACAGCTGCCCCCTTCCGAATCATTGATGTTTCTTGGGTGGAAGCAGAACTTAATAATAACAATATTATTATTATTATCATATGACTAGATTGCCCCAGCTACTCTGGGCGGCTTCCAGCAAAACATAAAAACACAATAAAACATCAAAAACTTTCCTAAACAAGGCTGCCTTCAGATGTCCTCTAAAAGTCAGATAGTTGTTTATTTCCTTGACATCTGGTGAGAGGGCGTTCCACAGGGCGGGCGCCACTACTGAGAAGGCCCTGTGCCTGGTTCCCTGTAACCTCACTTCTCGCAGTGAGGAAACCACCAGAAGGCCCTCGGAGCTGAACTTGCTTTTGGGTGAAGCGCTTTTCTCTCTGTGGTGCCCATGGATTCTCCTTTTGCTCTTTCCGCCCGTCCTGCTTCTGCAGAGTCCCTGAAGGACCTGGTAGCCACCTGTGGTGGCAACACCCAGGACTCGAAGGAAGGGATCAAGCTAGTGGACACCCTGACGCCACCCCCGTCGGACGCAGGCTCCCCGTTGCGCGGCAGCGGCAGCCCCCTCTCGCTCAGCGGCACCAGTGGGAGCGACTCTGAGCCGGACAGCCCCTTCTATGAGGAGATCAAGGTGTGATCCCGAATGGGAGCAGGAGGTGGTGGAAGGGGGAATGCCTGGGAAGAGACCAGGGGGCTAGGGCTTCACTTCAGCGGAACCATGCAAAATACCATAAGTCCATCTCAATATGAGTTCTGTGAATCAGCTGCATGCCCTTGATCTAAGCCAATATTGCTTCCTCTGATTTCTAGCAGCTTTTCCAGGGCTTTTCCCACTTCCGAGTACCTTGATTTTTGCAAAATATTTGCACTAGGGTTGCAAAATGTTGCATTAGGGTCTTTGCACAGGAACTATCACTGTTCCTGGAAACCCGAGGGGGGACCCCCTCCATCATTTTCTGTGTTTATGCCCCTCTTTCATTCACTGCCTCTTTCCATAAAGAGAACAAAATGCAGAATTGGTTGCAGGCTTGATCACTGTATAGGACAGCTGCATATTCCTGCATTGCAATGTGATCCGCAGGGTTCCTTCCTTCTATGATTCTAAGGGGGAAGGAAATGATTAAAATAAAAAAAAGAGATAGCTTCTCTATCTGACAATTGCTTGTGTATCAAAATTTCAAAATATTTATCATATACACTCCAAAAATATCTAGCTCTAAAAGCAGCTGGAATCCCCCTGGCTGAGAAGGGGGCAACTTGGTCCTCCCTCCACGCTGCCCCCAAACTCATCTGCTGTTGTCTGTGGCTGTTTCAGGTGAAGCAAGAGCATCAGGCGCTCTCGCCAGGCAGCCTGGGGATGCTGGATCGCTCGCGCATGGCCCTGTGCGCCTTCGTCTTCCTCTGCCTCTCCTTCAACCCCCTCTCCTCCCTCCTGGCGGGATCTCACTCGGCCAGCCCTTCGGATATCGATGGCTCCAGCCACTCCGGGCGCACCATTAAGAGCCAGAACGAGGTCGCAGGTGAGTGTGCGGCAGGGTCTTCGCTGGGGGTGAGAACCCGGAGGCCTGTGGGGCTTCTCTATACATCCTGCAGTCTCCTTTCCCCTACAGCGCCATATTTAGGCTTCCAAATCAGCCCTGTTGGAGCAAGCGCTCTCTGTTTGATGCCTGGATGTGGAGACCAAGTGTCCCTATTTTCCAGGAACAGTCCTTGGCTTTATAGAAGCTATCCCAGTTTCTGATTTGATCCCAGAATATCCCACTTTTCCTTAAAGGTAAAGGTAAAGGGACCCCTGACCGTTAGGTCCACTCGTGGACGACTCTGGGGTTGTGGCGCTCATCTCGCTCTATAGGCCAAGGAAGCCGGCGTACAGCTTCCGGGTCATGTGGCCAGCATGACTAAGCCGCTTCTGGCGAACCAGAGCAGCGCACGGAAACGCCGCCATTTACCTTCCTGCCAGAGTGGTACCTATTAATCTACTTGCACTTTGACGTGCTTTCGAACTGCTAGGTGGGCAGGAGCAGGGATCGAACAACGGGAGCTCACCCTGTCGCGGGGATTCGAACTGCCGACCTTCTGATTGGCAAGTCCTAGGCTCTGTGGTTTAACCCATAGTGCCACCCGAGTCCCTCACTTTTCCTTAGGATGTCCCTGTTTCCATGGGAGAAATTTTGGAGGGGACACCTCTATTTTCTTCGGAGAAACGTTGGAGAGCATGAACTTGTGTGTGTGTGTTTGGCCACATTCACAGGAAATGCTTGGAGCGCTGCGATACCACTTCAAACAGCTATGGCTCCGCCCAAGGAATTTTGGGAGCTGTAGTCTGTTGAAGGTGCTGAGAGTTGTGAGGGAGCCCCTATTCCCCTCACAGAGCTACAATTCCCAGAGTTCTCTGTTGTGATGAAGAGAGACGGATTCCTAAACCGCAGTGCCTCGTGTCTTCATCCACAGACACCCCTATCGCCTGGTTCCAGTGGCTTCTCCCCACCTTGGTCTTCTGGCTGATCAACATGCTGGTTGTTTTGGGAGCCTTTGTCCGGCTGTTCATTTATGGCGAGCCCGTCACACGCCCTCATTCAGAGGCTTCCATCCTTTTCTGGAGGCACCGCAAGCAGGCAGACCTCGACTTGGCGCGGGTGAGTGTGCACATCTGTGATTTTCAGCGATTTTCATGGTTTTTCGCTTCCTGCTTTGCCTTGTCTAGCAAAGGTCCTGTGACGGAACTTCCATGGGAGGCCCATTCTGTAAAGCAGTGTTGGTTGTGGTAGGGTTGTGGCACTGGGGACACAGGTTCACGTAATCTGGGGCATTGGCCAGACTTGCTGTTGGCTCTTCTTCAGCTTAGTTTCCTTAGGTCACAGGTTTCCCAAACTTGGGTCTCCTGCTGTGGTTGGACTACGATTCCCATCATCCCAGACCATTGGTCCTGCTTGCTAAGGATGATGGGAGTTGGAGCCTAGGTTCGGGGAAACCCTGCTTTAGGTCATAGGTCGTGAAGTGGTGGGTTGCAAGGCTACACCAGGTGGGTTGCGGCAATGTTGTTGCTGCCATGATGGGTTGTAGCTAAGGCTGACCAAGTCTGGGTTAGGCTCAGGGCTGGATTAAGACCTTTAGAGACCCTAAGCACTTATATACATGGGGGCACCAAAATATTTTACCTAATTCAAAATATAAACACTAATAAACAGTAAAAGAAAATGGTATTTTTTTAGATGAAATGAAACCTACAGTAAGATGGAAAATAATATTTGTTTTTGTATACTTCCGCTTTATTTATCTCCTACTTTTTCTAATTGCAAAGTCCTCAATCAGATCCTCAAAACTAATCCTGTGTGACACATCTGCTTCTATACTTAGCAAAGATAAGCAGGGCTTTCAAGTCCCAAGTTCAGAGGCAAGGCAGGTTCATCTGAAGATCAGTCCGTTACAGAGGTGAATTGGTCCAAAGTTGTTGATAAGAGAGACAGGCACACCTCAACAGGGAAGGGCAGTCCATAAACTGGGAGCCACTGCTAAGAAGACCCTGTCTCAGGCGGCACACCGAGTTGCTCACCCTGGGGCCTTCTAGATGCAAAGCAGCTGCTCCTCCATGTCCTTATAGCCTCTTTGTGCTCCCTCCTTTACAAGCCTTGTCCATTCTCTCCCTCATTTCCTCTTCAGGGAGATTTTGCTCAGGCCTCCCAGAACTTATGGACGGCATTGAAAGCCCTCGGCCGCCCACTCCCGACCTCCAACCTCGACCTGACCTGCAGCCTTTTATGGAACTTGATCCGTCACGTCCTTCAGCGGCTCTGGGTGGGGCGTTGGCTGGCGGGAAGGGCTGGCGGCTTCTTCCGCGACCGGGAGCTCAAGGCTGACGTGCAGAAAAGCGCCTGCGACGCGGCCCTGGTGTACCACAAACTGCATCAGCTGCACATGACAGGTAGGCTTCGAGCAGAGGTCTTCAACCCTTTTGGGTCCACGGCTCCTTGGCTTAAAGTTCCAGGCATGGCCAGACAGTCCCCATCATCCCAGACCACTGGTCCTGTTAGCTAGGGATGATGGGAGTTGAAGTCCCAAAACAGCTGGAGGGCCAAGTCTGGCCATGCTTGGTTTAAACCAGGGGTCAGCAACCTTTTTCAGCTGTGGGTCGGTCCACCATCCCTCAGACCATGTGGTGGGCCGGACTACTTTTTTGGGGGAAATGAACGAATTCCTGTGCCCCACAAATAACCCAGGGATGCATTTTAAATAAAAGGACACATTCTACTCATGTAAAAAACATGCTAGTTCCCGGACCGTCTGCAGGCCGGATTGAAAAGGTGACTGGGCCGCATCCTGCCCCTGGGCCTTAGGTTGCCTACCCCGGTAAACATCTTTGACTAAGGGTTTTGCCTCCTCCTCTTCCCACAGGGAAGCACGTGGCCGGTCACCTCTCAGCAATCAACATGGCACTGAGTGCCGTGAACCTGGCCGAGTGCGCAGGCAACACCATCTCCGTGGCGACGCTGGCCGAGGTCTACGTGGCAGCGGCGCTGCGTGTGAAGACCAGTCTCCATCGCTGTTGTCACTTCCTGGCGGTAAGGCCGTGCGATGTGGGGTGCAGGATATTACCTCAGCTCTTCCATTTGGGCTAAGCTCACCATCAGGTGTAGGGAACTTTGGGCTCTGCAGATGTCGCCGAACCACAGCTCCCATCATGGCTGCCCATTGACCCTGCTTTCTGAGGGTGAGGGGAATTGCAGTCCAACAGCACCTGGAGGGCCAAATTGTTGTTGTTGTTGCTATTTTTCTAGAAAAGAAAAAAAACTTATTGCATTCTCTTTGAATGGCAATGGTGCAAATCTGAGAGGTGCCAGAATTGAGTTCAAGCGAGTTCCAGCTGAAAAAAGCCCCATTATTATTATTATTATTATTATTATTATTATTATTAATACAGTCCTTCATTGCAAGGTATCAGGGCGGTCCGCAGAATAAAATACAAGATAAAAACACAAGCAAATAATGCAAACCAAAACAACAGACACATTTAAAAGGCTGTAGAATATTAATCAGCCAGAGGCCTGGTTGAAAAGGAACGTTTTTGCCGGGCTACTAAAATATATATAATGAAGGCGCCAGGCGAACTTCCCTGGGGCCAGCATTCCACAAACAGGGAGCCCCTGCAGAAAAGGCCCTGTTCTCTTGTGTTGCCACCATCCCGACTTCTCATAGAGGAGGCGCATGAAGAAGGGCCTCAAAATATTGATTGATCGCATTTACTTTGATGCCACATTTCCACAACCAGCTGTGCCCAAAGCAGAATACAGCAAATATTCAAAATATATTATTGTTTTGTTCTTTTCGCAAACCACTTTGAGGGTTGTTGGGTTTTTTTACAGTGAAGTGGCATATAAATTTTATGGGGGAATATTTTTTAAAAACAACCAAGGTTTGCAAGTAGCCACTGGCCACCTTGCAAGTGGTAAGCACAGAATGCTGGGGTCCCCCCCAGGGCTTCCCTGACTGGCTTTCCTTTCCCTTTTGTGGCGCAGCGCTTCTTCCTCAGCAGCGCCAGGCAGGTGTTGCTGTCCCACAGTGGGACCGTCCCGCCTGCCCTCCAGTGGCTCTGCCATCCTGTGGGTCACCGTTTCTTCGTGGACGGAGACTGGGCTGTGAAGAGCTGCCCTCGGGAGAGCATCTACAGCTCCACCAGTAATCCAGGTATGGAGAAGTCGGCTGGTGTGATGTGAGAGGGTGGAGCCCTGGACTTGGGGAGCAGCAGGGAAACCTGGGTTCAAATCCCTGCTTTGCTGAGAAGCTGATGGGCAACTTTCTCTCAGCCTAACCTTCCTCACAAGGTTGTTGTGAGGATCAAATGGGCAGCAGCCCATGACAGACAGGAATCATGGAATCATAGTATGGCCATCTAGTCCAATCCCCTGCAATGCAGGAATCTCAGCTATGCCCAATGACCCACCTGCAGTATAAATTTGAAGCAGTGCCATTTAATCAGCCAAGGCTTTCCGCAAAGAATCCTGGGAGCCGTAGTTTCTTAAGGGTGCCGAGAGTTGTTAGGAGGTCCCTATTCCTCTTGCAGAACTACAACTCCCAGAGTTCCCTATAAGGAAGACAGATTGATTGTTTAGCCAGAATTGTAGCTCTGATCGATAGTAATCCACCTGCTTCACAATCTGTCTCCGGTTCCTTCCAGATGGACTCCCCAGCTCCATCAGCCCTTAACCATTGGCTGTGCTGCCTGGCCCTGATGGGAGTTGTAGTCCAACAACTTCCAGGGGGCGCCATGTTGGCCAAGGGCTTCATGGGAAAGGGTTGTCCTCCAATCTATTTGTTCCCCCCATTGGACCAAGAGGGTATTTCATGGTGTGCTGTCAGGTGGTTGGCTGGCATCCCTCTGTCTCGGGAGACGATGGAGGAGTTCACCTTTGTGAATGAAGTCAAGCTGTTGGAGAGTCACAGCGCCTGCTGTGGCTGTAGAGACCGATACGGGAGAGACATGTTTTGTTGCAGCTGAGGCAGATGAACACTGTCGACCCCATCAGAAAAGGGTGTTCTTTCCCTTTCTCTCCCCTTCGCAGCGGACCCCCTGGCTCAAGTGACCCAGCTGTTCCGTGAGCATTTGCTGGAGAAAGCCCTTTCCTGTGTCTCTAGGCTGGAGAGTGAGGCGCCTGCCAGCCACGACGAGGGGTAAGAGAGGACCGGATTTCGGGTCTTGAAGCCCCTGTACATGTTGCTCTCTCTTGCCTTGGCTCCAACCAGTTCTGGTACCCCCCCCCCCAATTTATAGATGCTGAGTGAGAACATTTAAATGGTGTGTTTAATAATAATAATAATAATAATAATAATAATAATAATAATAATAATAATTTATTTATACCCCACCCATCTGGCTGGGTTTCCCCAGCCACTCTGGGTGGCTTCCAACAAAACACTAAAATACAATAACCTATTAAACATTAAAAGCTTCCCTAAACAGGGCTGCCTTCAGATGTCTTCTAAAAGTTTGGTAGTTTTCTCTCTTTGACATCTGGTGGGAGGGCGTTCCACAGGGCGGGTGCCACTACTGAGAAGGCCCTTTGCCTGGTTCCCTGTAACTTGGCTTCTCACAGTGAGGGAACCGCCAGAAGGCCTTCGGCACTGGACCTCAGTGTCCAGGCAGAACGATGGAGGTAGAGACGCTCCTTTGGGTATACTGGACCGAGGCCGTTCGTACTGATTCTCCTTGTTGCAGATTTGGCCCAATCCCCCTTCAAACTGCCCTGGAGAGGGGATTCCCACCCATCTCACTTGCTCCCAGATTATCCCTTCCTATCCCCTTGGAACGCAGGGAGCTGCCTTATTCTGAATCGGACCACCCAGTATTTGCCCGCAGCTTTGGAGCAGCTTTGAAGGGTTTCGGTCTTTTCCCAGCCCAATCCCAGAGATGCGAGCCATTGAACCGAGAACCTTTCCTGCCCTGAGCCACAGCCCTTTCCTAAGGACAGCTGCATCCATAATTTCCCGCTGAGTCATAGGGCATGCCGCCAGGTTTTATAATCCCCACCGAGAAACGCTAGGTGAGGTCTACAATAGTCCTCTTCCCAGCTGTGATTCCCAGCATACTGCCTCCAACAGGGGAGGGAGAACATAGTTCTTGTGGCTTGTAGAGCCTTATCTTCCACTAAGCAGAGGTCTAGTGGGTTCCTGCCTGCTTCCTGCCATTTGCAGCTGGTTTCCCAAGGGGAAGGGGGCTGTGGGTGCTTGCAGATATGTGGGTGGAAGAGACCTTGATAGAGAATATCTGGGGAGTTCAGTTTTGCAACTCAGTGTTGAAGGGTTTGTTCTTGTTTGGGGAAACCCCAGAACTGGGTGGTGCTGCTGATTTCAAATGGAATTGGTATTTGCAAAAAATGTCAAGGGGAACTTAGTTTTCTTCTGCCCCTGGGACAACGCTGCATCGTGATGCAAAAGCTTCTTGCGGGCAAAATGTGCAAGGAAAGATCCCACCTTCTTCCTAAATTACACAGGCCCCAGACTCTAAAGGAATATTTAGGGCCGAATTCTACTGGACACACAATTCACACAGTCAGGACTTGTGTGAATGGGTTTCTGGAGGAAATGGGAGACACTTGCCTGGTGTAAGGTCCAAACTGGATTGAGATGGGGCCTTGGAGAGGGTCTGGTCCTGATCTTTGGTGGTTGGGCAAGCTTTCAATTTAATGCTTTTTTTTTTTTAAAGTCATTCAATCGCATTAATAGTTTTGTGTCTCGCTTTGGGCCCTTGGAAGCCCTGGATTGGGGTACTGGGAGGGGACGTCCTTTTGGCTGCCCCCTCCCCAACTAGAAGCCCAAACCAGGTTAAATTGCTGGAAACCGGAGCTCTGGCACCAGCGTTCATACCAAAATTCATCCTGGTTTCCTCTGTTTGGCTGCAGGGAGTTTTCTGACGCTCTGGAGTACCTGCATTTCCTCAACAGCTGTGCAGATGCCGTTCCCAGCCCAACGCCGTCCCTCAGCACCAGTCTGGATGCTGCCACAGGTGGGGAGCAACAAGCCAAGAGTTTCCTTAGGCGGGATGGGTCTGGAAGGGAACTGGAGACTTGTGGGACAGGGAGGAGAAGGAAACCAGAGGTTTATGCGGTTAAGTAGAGACGGGAGGACACTTTTGCTGTTGCCAGTGGTGTGGTCTTTCTGTGCAAATCAGGGCATTTTGCAGCGGGCGATTTGCATCAGAACATTTTCTGATTTCCTAGGGCACGCGGGTGGCGCTGTGGGTTAAACCACAGAGCCTAGGACTTGCCGATCAGAAAGTCGGCGGTTCAAATCCCTGCGACAGGGTGAGCTCCTGTTGCTCGGTCCCTGCTCCTGGCAACCTAGCAGTTCGAAAGCACGTCCAAGTGCAAGTAGATAAATAGGTACCGCTCCAGCGGGAAGGTAAACAGCGTTTCCATGCGCTGCTCTGGTTCGCCAGAAGCGGCTTAGTCATGCTGGCCACATGACCCAGAAGCTGTACGCCGGCTCCATCGGCTAGTAAAGCGAGATGAGATGGAGTTGTCAGGTGACTGGCAGCTGGGTATCTCCGCCCCTCCGGTCCAAGGGGTTGAGGGGAAAGCTAAGGATCTGGCCCTCTGAGCCCCCACCCCCCACCTTGTCATAAGAGGTTCAGTGTTTTGGGCAGGATCCGCCTGATGCCATGTCCCTCTCCGTCCTCTAGGCACCGATCCCATAGCCCACTGGTGGGCATCTGTGGTTGCCATGGCGATCCATGGGCTGCAAGGGGATGACGAGGCTGTGGAGCGCCTGTACCCACTGGTGGAATCGATGCCAAGGGCCCTCCAGGCCTCTGAGTAAGTGGGGTGGGGGAAAATATTAACGTGTTGCTGTTGTTTATATCCTACCTTTTTCTCTGTGGAGCTTAGGGTGGCTCTGAGGTCTCCCTGTCCCCATTTTGTCCTAACAACAACCCCTGTGAGGTAGCTCCCCTATGAGAGAGAGAGGGAGACCAGGTCAGCATCATACAATCATAGAGAGAGTTGCAAGGGACCCCTGAGGGTCATCTAGTCCAACCCCCTGCAATGCAGGAATCTCGACTAAAGCATGCATGACAGATGGCCAGCCAACCTCTGCTTTAAAACCTTCAAGGAAGGAGAGCCCACAGTCTCCCAAGGGAAACAGGTCTTACTGTCAGAAAGTTCTTCCTGATGTTTAGTCGGACTCTCCTTCCTTGGAACTTGAATCCACTGGTTCAGATCCTACCCTCTGGAGCAGGAGAAAACAAGCTTGCTTCCTCTTCCATGTGACAGCCCTTGAGATATTTTAAGATGGCTATCATATTTCCTCTAAGTCTCCTCTTGTCCAGGCTAAACATACCCAACTCCCTCAACCGTAAGGCTTGATTTCCAGACCCTTGATCATCTTGGTTGCCCTCCTCTGCACCCGTTCCAGCTTGTCAGCATCCTTCTTAAACTGTGGCCAAGTGGGGATTTGAACCCTGGTCTCCCAGTCCCCAGCCTGACACCCTAACCACTATGCCAGACTGGCCAAAGACAGCAAAATCCTGCAAGGAGCTTGTAAGGAGTGTGATGGCAGCCAGGCTGCTCAGCGACATTGGCAGGGGGCTGAGTGTTGTCTCCTCCTAAAACAAAGGAAGAAGAATCAAAATTGTGCAAAGCTGGGTTTTGCAACCCTCTGTGACGCCTCTGTTGGCTATAGAGAACCTCCAAGTTCAGGGGAAGTCTACCTCTGAGTACTGGTTGCTGCTCTGACGTTCATAAGCTCCGTCTTGGAGCTGGCTCAGCTAACTTCTCTCATTCCAGTCATTATTTTCAGAATGCATTGTTCCACAGTCATAGGGGCTAGGAACTTGAATTTAAGCAAACAAACCCTGAGCTTTTATTATTATTATTATTTAAAGGAAACTGGATTCTGTGGCCAAAGGCAGACCTTGCAGCTTTCCCAGAGCTCTTCAGCCCACACAGAACTCTACTGATATGGGGGGCGGGCAGTTTCGCCCCTCCCCTGAAACGATAGGTTGGCAATTCATCCTGCTTCTCCTTTCTGCGCTGCAGGAATCCTCTTCCTCGCGCGGCGCTGCATACCTTCAAGGCTGCGCGGGTGCTGATGGGCAAGCTCGACTGCAGCTTGGGCCAGTGTGACAGAGCCGGCGACTACTTGCGAGACAGCTTGGCGGGGAACACGCCCCCCAGTGCCATCGACAGAGTGAGTTGTGGTGGGGGCGGGGCCTGGAGGCCTGGGCGGGGCCAAGTGGGAGGCTGGGGTGGTGCTTAAAGGGGTGGGTGGAGCTAATGTGTATTTACTTGCCCCCTGGAGGCGGAGCCTGTTGCTGTACAGGGGGGGGTAACGGCCCAGATCCGGAGGCTGGGATTCTGAATGAGGCTTTGGCGCAAGGCTAGGGGGTGGTGTTTAGTTTGCCTGGAGCAGGCACCCCAAATTCAGCCCTCCAGATGTTTTGGGACTACAATTCCCATCATCCCTGACCACTGGTCCTGTTAGTTGGGGATGATGGGAGTTGTAGTCCCAAAACATCTGGAGGGCCAAGTTTGGGGGTGCCTGGACTGGAGCTTCTGATTTGTCCTGGAGCTAAAATGTTCTGAATGGAGCCTCAAGTTGTGTCCGTGGCTCTTGGCTGGTTGCCCAGGAAAGTGTAAAGACAAGGAAAAGTTTCTTACAGTCCTTTTTTATTTCAGTCTTTACAGAGAGAGGCTATAGAACCCGGCCTCTTGGATAATGTTGTTGTCCCGAGTGAATCTCCACCCTCTGCCTCTCCCACTTCCTCATTCTTCATTCTTACCACCTCCTCTATGTGCCCTCTGTCTTTGAGCTCTTTGCTCTCCTACTTTCAAGGCTCACCGGGTTCTGGGAGGCGGAGGCTCTGGGATGCTTTCTAATGACAACATGTCAGCCCGGTGTTGCTCTGGCTCTCCCGTGATTTCCCAGCTTTCCCCCTCATCTGCCTCTGAGTTGCTCCCTCTCTCAAACCGCTGTTGTGAATCTATACTGTCTTTCTCTTCCTCCTCCTCCTCCCTGGAAGGGTCAGGATGGGCAGGTGGTCTCCACCATTCCTCCTCCTCCTCTGCTCAGCCCCTGACATCTTGTGGCTGAAGAGGAAAAATGTCTCCCCCTCCCCCAATTATCTGGACACCTTCCTTTCTTCAGGTTCAACCCACTTCTTGGACACCTGTAATGGGTATGAGTTACTCGTGCATAAACTGGTGCCTTTCTTGGTTAATTTGCCTTGTTAAAACTTTCTGACTGCACAGCCCCTTCTCATGGTGGCTGCCTCAGTCACTGGCAGAATCCGTCAGTGGGCGTTTCTTGAACCTCTTCCAACATAAAAGTTGTTTGACACCCAGTCTCCTCCTCCTCTCACTGCGCGGGAGTCTTCTGCGCAGGGAAGGCGTGGGTAGCGGAGGACCTGGGCTCTCCTCACTGATGTCCAGTGAAGAGTCCTGGAGCCCTCTCTCCACTCCCCCCGTCTGCCTCCCTTTATCCCCGGTGTTGCGCTGATTGGCTTCCCCCTCTACTGAGCTGTTTCTCCCCCTGCTGCTGGGTCCTTCGCCAGCATCATCTGGGACCCTCCCCTTCGCCTCTCGCTCCGATGTCAGTTCCCTGACAGCACCCTTCCTCCCTGCCCTTCAGTTCCAAAAATTCTGTAACTAAGAAAGAGTACTTGAGTTTTCTTTTTTTCTTTTCCTCCTTCCTCGCAGTTCCCTTTCCTTTAGTGCTGTGTCTTTTTGAGTGTAATCATGGAGGGCAGGGACTCTCTTCTGGTCAGTGACGTTTGCAAGCTGCCCTGGGAGCCTTTGTGTGTCTGAAGAGCAAGATTTGTTCATTTTGAATAAATGAACACCTTGGGGGGGGGGAGACAGTGGCTGAGGTACCTGGGTGATGGAGGTGGCCCAGCAACCCTTTAGCTCCTGCCCTCTGGGTGGAGTTTAGAATCAGAAGAGGTGCTAAGTGGGGAATGGGTTCTGCTTGGAAGACAATGAGTCTTAAGGGGGGCGGTGTGGGTGGTCTGGGACATGAGCAGTTGTCTGTCTTGGTTTTTTTTGCATCTGTGGGGTGAAGGGACTTTCTCAGCACAAGGGCCCATTCCCTTGTGATGAACCTTCTGGGGGCCGCATGCTGAGGCAGTCGGGGGCCAGAGGCAAAAGGGGACAGAGCAGCAGATAGCAGCATACACTAGTTTTCTGTCTATAAGACAAGCTTATTTTATTAAGAAATCTTGCAAAAAAATCAGGGGCGTCTTATACTAGGGTAGTGGAGAGGTGGGACAGGCGATTGGTGGCTGCCACGAGCTGGAGATTGTCAGTGCTGTTTTTGTGGATGGTTGGTTGGTGTGGCAAGGTCTACTGGCTATTGGCGTGCTATTGGCGATGTCCTCTGGCGAGCGTGCAGGCGATTGGGGGGTTTGTTGATGTGTTTGCGATTGTGCGGTTGGCTGTGGCGATGCTGTGGGTGAGCGATTTTCGGCAACCCCTCAAGAAAGCTCAACGCATCTGGGCACTCCCCTCTGAAAATAAACTCAGCAACTGTGGACAATCCTCCTTTAAAGAAACTCAAAAACTATTGGCAATCTCCCCTCGAAAAAGCTCAACATCTCTGGGCAATCTCTCCCCGCTCCCCCAAAAAGCTGAACAACTCTGGGCAATCTCCCCCCATTTTCTCAATTTGGAGTCCCAAAAAATAGAGGCTGTCTTATACAAGGGGGCATGTTATACACGGAAAAATACGGTACCTTTGTACCCATAGACTGGATTCCAGCCACACACAAAATTCTACTGGCTCATCTCTCTCCATCCCAGCATTCAAGGAGCCGTTAGTACAGCCCAGGCAGAAGTCCTCAGGGAGGGCTCAGAGCAGGGTTTCTGTGGGTCTCGACAGGGGCATGTGGTCTGTGGAGGGTCCAAGGGCTAGAGAGCAAGGTTCAAAGGGCCACATTTGGCCCCTGGTCCTGAAGTTCCCCACCTGTCTCTCTCTCTCTCTTTCCAAACATCCTGGTCTCGTTGTTTCTGAAGACAACCTTTCCCCACCTCTGGCGGCTGCGGAAACCGGGAGGCTGTGCAGAGGCGGGGTGGGCGGGCGTTGTGGTGGTGTCGGGGGTGCATTGTAGTTGCATTGCATGTGCAGCCAAAGTGTGCAATGCCCCTCCAGTGCAGCCCTGAGGCCGCTTCTCCCGGCGGAGGGTCATGGCAGCAGCCCAGGGCTTGCGAGAAGAGGCAGGAGCAGGAGATTGACTGGGAAAGACCTTGGGCTGTCACAGAGGGGTTGGACGCAGAGGAATGGTGGGAGGAACCAGCTGGGGAACCCCCAAGGGAAGAAGGCTCAGAGCCTGGGGAGGGGGGGTGGACTTCAGTGAGTGGTCAGAGGGAGAAGACTGGGAAGAGGAGGTGTTAGAAGCTGAAGAGGCAACAGGGCGAAGTGAGTGGGAGGAGTCTGTGGCAGAGAGCAGTTCAGAAGCTGAAGCAGGAGAGGAGAGAGACCAAGAGGCAGAGATGAGTAAGGCTGCTGAAGAGTCCTGGGTGCCTCCCTTTCATGCGACAAGCTCCCCTCCCCACTTGCCTCCCAGAACCAGTAGAGGCATGAAAAGGGCAGAAGAGAAATTAGGGTTACACAGGCACAGTCTCAGATTGCTTGGAGAAAACCCTGGAGAGGAGGGGCTTAGGCAGCTGTGGGGAGGCAGAGATCTTCAGTCTCAGAAACTGCTTCATGGGGGCAAGTCCTACCGGAGATGAGTTGCTCTGCTCATTAGGCCTGACACTCCTTTGCAGATCGTGTTTTTTCTAATAAAGAATCAACTCCAACTTGCACAGTGTGATTTACTGCTGGCTCGCTCCTGTCGTCAGCCCCACACCCTCCACCCACCAACTATCAACCCTTATTGTCTCTCAGTGACTCTTCTTCTTTGGCAGTCCCTCGTAGCCAAGTAAGATTGTCTTCCATAAATATGGTTTTAACAATGAGTCCGTAAGTGATTGTGGAGGCCAATTCTGGATCCTCACGTCCTTCCACAGTGGAGACATAGGTTTCCAGGTGGGAGTTGATCATGGTGTGGATTTGCCAAGCGTGCCTTCCTCTTAGCACATTTCTCCTTCGCGTCCTGAGTTTGAGTGTCTTCAAATCCCGTATTAGCTGCGGCCGGCAAAATTCTTGCAAGGATCTTAGCAAACTGTCTCTTACTAATATCCGAGGTGACCCTTCATGAATCCCAAAATGGTTTTCGGCCTTCTAGGGGGACAGTGGACATGATTTTCACCACTCAACAGCTTTCAGAAAAACGCAGAGAGCAAATCCAACCCCTGTATTTATTGATTTGACTAAGGCTTTCGACACTGTAAATCGCAATGCCCTGTGGACTGTCCTTCTGAAAATTGGCTGCCCAGATAAATTTGTGAACATCATTCGGCTCCTCCATGATAATACGACAGCAACAATCGCAGATAACAATGGCTCTCAAAGTGAACCATTCACAGTGGGATCAGGTGTTAAACAGGGTTGTGTTATTGCCCCAACTCTATTCATTATTTTCATTGCCATGAAATTGAAAAATCTACATAAGACATTCAAAAACCAACAAGCCTGCTATCCCAGCTATCCCAGCCTGGTTAGCCCCCTAAAAACTCTGATACCCCATTTTTAAATACAATATACTCACATAGAGACTACCTTACACTGCGTTTAAAACCAAAAACGCATTTGGATAGAAACTGCTTCTCAGGCGGCTAGTCCTAGTCTTTATAACCCTGTACCTTCTTCCAGAAGGCAGAATCTGGAAGAGATCATTTCCGGGATGCGCACTATCCTGCGCTATCTCTGCAGCTTTCTTATGGCGCCTGGAAGCATAGATTTGATCCGAAGTGGGAAGAGTGCACCCAATTATTCTCTCCGCAGTCTTTACAACCCTGGGCAGCATTGTTTTTCCCCTGACCGTGCAGCTCCCAAACCACACACACAGACCATCAGTTAATACACTCTCAGCAGTACAATGGTAAAATGCCATCAAGAGGTCCTTTGAGAGATTTTTTTTCTGCAGGATTCTCAGAAAATGTAACCTCTGCTTCCATCGAACAGATGGAAAGCTCTTGAATCCGCTCTTCCAGGATGCTGGACTAGGTGGGCCATGGGCCTGATCCAGGAGGTCTCTTCTCACTTTCTTGCATTCTCTCTCTTTCTCAGGCTGCGCAGTTCCTCTTGTGTGACCTCCTGCTCATCACTCGCACCCGGCTCTGGCAGCAGCAGATGCAAGCAGGGCAGCCGCATGGCGCTCCCTACCAGGCCTCCACCCTAGAGCTCCGTGGCTTCCAGCAGGATCTCAGCAGCCTCCGGCGCCTGGCGCAAGCGGACAAGGCTGCCATGCACAGGGTGAGTGCGACGCTGGGCTCCTCTGCTCCCGTAAGCTCCTCATTGGCTCTGCATTGCGGCCGTCACTGTCGAGAGCGCTGGTTTTTAGTCACCCTATGAAGCTGTCTCACGCCGACTCAGAGACTTCTCCAGTCTTGTTTATTTTATTTGTCCCATAAGAAGAATAGAATAGAATTTATTATTTATACCGCGCCCATCTGGCTGGGTTTCCCCAGCCACTCTGGGCGGCTTCCAACAGAGTATTAAAATACAGTGGTCTGTTAAACATTAAAAGTTTCCCTAAATAGGGCTGCCTTCAGATGTCCTCTAAAAATCTAGTAGTTGTTCTTCTCTTTGACATCTGGTGGGAGGGCGTTCCACAGGGCGGGCGCCACTACCGAGAAGGCCCTCTGCCTGGTTCCCTGTAACTTGGCTTCTCACAGTGAGGGAACCGCCAGAAAGCCCTCGGCGCTGGACCTCAGCGTCCGGGCAGAACGATGGGGGTGGAGACGCTCCTTCAGGTATACTGGGCCGAGGCTGTTTAGGGCTTTAAAGGTCAGCACCAACACTTTGAATTATAATTGAAAACGTACTGGGAGCCAATGTAGGTCTTTCAAGACTGGTGTTATGTGGTTTCGGCGGCCACCCCCAGTCACCAGTCTAGCTGCCGCATTCTTTATTAGTTGTAGTTTCCAGGTCACCTTCAAAGGTAGCCCCACATAGAGTGCATTGCAGTAGTCCAAGCAAGAGATAACTAGAGCATGCACCACTCTGGCGAGGCAGTCCGCAGGCAGATAGGGTCTCAGCCTGCGTACCAAATTTATATACAGCTCGATTGCTGTTGTTTTTTATTTAAAAAAACCTTCAAAGGGGATTACCGGAAAGATAATACCATGAAATCAACAATAATTTAAAGCTTTCATAATGTTAACGTAGCAACGGACTAGAAAGTGGTCAGAACTCCCATCCGCTTTCCCAGCATCCGAATAGACTTGTCTGTGCAGGAATTGGAGATGACACTTGAAGGCACCTGCTTGCTATCAATAGGCAGGGAGTTCCAAAGTGGAGGTGTTTCCACACTAAAATATCGAGTTCTTACAAATGTGGAATGGGTATTATATGGCACCTTTAACAGTGCTGTTTCCACTGATCAGTTGGTCGAGTGGGCAGATCTTGTAATTAAACTGGTCCCAAGCTGTTAAGGGCTTGACAATGTGGAATTTGCAGCCCTCTGCGTGTTGTGAGGCTCTGAGGTCACATCTGCATCATATACCATGTTAAAAGTCAAGCCCCCCCCCCGAATCCTGGGGGCTGTAGTCTGCTAAGGGTGCTAAGTTTCAATTTTTTGCTGAAATCCTCACAGGTGCAGGATCTGTGTCATCCTTGCCTTCCTTTCGATGGCCAAGGGGTGTTTGTTGTGAGCATCCCTTCTTTCATTCTGCAACTCATCTCGCTGGTGGTCTGTGCTCTGCAGCCTCCCTGGGTGCCCAGCCATCAATTAAACCAGATCAGGAAGTGCAGGCAGCTGGGGAGGCTGCAAAGCGCCAGAGAAATCTTTTTTGTAAAGAAAAGCACATGTGTTTGAGAGTTGGCTGCCTTGCCACGGGGAAGTCAGCTTGAAAGCCTTTGGCCACCAGAATTCTGACAAATTTCTAAATAAATTCTCAAGTGCTCTGAGAACAAGGCAGGGAACCTGTAGCCTCTTTTGCAGAGGACAGAAACTTTAGAGACCCTGGGAGAGAGATCTCGACACAGCGCTGGTTTTCGTGGCGGTTCTGGTGGGAGGCAGCGGTGGGTGGTGCTGGGGGGAGTGTGGTGGTTCCTGACTCTGGCCTGCCCCCCACAGGTGTTCCTCCATGAGGCGACGGCCCGGCTGATGGCCCGAGCCAGCCCCACCCGGACCCACCAGCTGCTGGACCGCAGCCTGCGCAGGAGAGTAGCCTCGAGCACCAAAGGAGGTGAGTGACAGGGGTGTGGGCTTGGTCCATGCATGAACCACCGTAAGCTGCCTTACTCCGAATCAGACCCACTAGTCCATCCAGCTCAGTACTGCCTCCACTGATCGGCAGTGACTCTTTGGGGAGATTCCCAGCCCCACCTGGAGAGATATTTGGGGACTGAACCTTCTGCATTCAAGGCAGGTGTTCTGCAACTGAGCTACAGCCTTTCCCTCTGAATGCGGGTGATTTCATAGAATCATAGTTAGAATGGGATCCCTAGGGCCATCTAGTCCAACCCCCTGCAATACAGGAATCTTTTACCCAATGTGGGGCTCAAACCCACGACCCTCCGATTAAGAGTCTCATGCTCTGCCAAGTGAGCTATTTCTTGCTCTTCACACCTGAATGCCTCTTCCGCCTTGGGGCCCTGCTTGCCTCCTCTCTGGACCACCTGTAAGAAGGCAGAGAGGTGGGGGCTAGCTGAGTACATGCCCCATTTGCCCTAAGGGGCCAGTCTCCACCGCAGCACCCCACCCCAATCATAACACCTGAGAGGGTCTGTAGGGAGGGATAGTTGAAAGGGTAAAGGTGAAGGGACCCCTGACCATTAGGTCTAGTCGTGGCCGACTCTGGGGTTGTGGCGCTCATCTCGCTTTATTGGCCAAGGGAGCCGGCATACAGCTTCTGGGTCATGTGGCCAGCATGACTAAGCCGCTTCTGGCGAACCAGAGCAGCACACAGAAACGCCGTTTACTGTCCCTCTGGAGCGGTACCTATTTATCTACTTGCACTTTGACGTGCTTTTGAACTGCTAGGTAGGCAGGAGCTGGGACCGAGCAACGGGAGCTCACCTTGTCGCGGGGATTCGAACTGCCAACCTTCTGATCGGGAAGTCCTAGGCTCTGTGGTTTAACCTACAGCGCCACCCGCGTCCCTAGCTGAAAGGGTAGAGCTCAGCATTAGGAGTGAAAATAAGCTGTGGGTCTCTGAATTGGTCCTGGTGCTAGACAGTGATGCAGCCTTATTAATCCATTCATTGCATTTACATACCCCCCCATTCCTGCCCCCCCAGGTGTCTTACATGGTTCTTGCCCTCCTATTTAATCCCCCAGACCACCCAGTGAGGTAGGTTAGGTTTAGAGAGGTGGTGACTGGCTCCCAAGGTCCCCCGGTGAGCTTCATGGCCATGTTGGGGATTCGAACCCTGGACTCTCTCCAACATGCTAACCATTGCACCATGCTGCCTTCAGGGGGGGAATGGCCAGTGCCAGATTTATGTATAAGATAAACAAGCTATAGCTTAGGGCACCACTCTCTTGGGGGCCCCAAAATTTTTTAAAGGGAAATAAAACTGGATGTACATTTCCAAAATATAAGATGAAAAACAAAATAAAACCTACATACAGTTAGAGCTTAATAATTATTTCACTATTAATATACTACTTCTTAATTGTATTTCACTGTTAATATACTTCTTAATTGTATTTCAGTTCAACAATTACTTTGATAAAATACATATTTTGTTATGTGCAAATGGCTTTAGATGCCTATTAGGGTCATAAATGACCTTATAGCATATATTCAACACAAAAAACAGCGACCATTTGTTGTTGACAAAGGACACCTGGCCATAGAAAGGGCCCCATTACCTTCAGTAGCTTAGGGCCTCATCGAACCTCAATCTGGCCCTGGGGGTGGCCTGTCCTTTCGCGCAGTGCCACCTCTTGCTTCCGTGCCCCATCCTGCTGAGCTTCCGACATGGTTTTCCTTTCCAGCCAGCGACCACGAGAGCCAGCCGACGGCGCGAGAGCAGGCCGAGGCCCTCCTCCTCGCCTGCTCTTACCTGCCCCCCGCCTTCCTTCTGGGTCCCGGTCAGAGGATGGGCATGTTGGCGGAGGCGGCCCGATCCCTGGAGAAGCTGGGGGACAAAAGGACACTTCACGAGTGCCAGCAGATGATCATCCGGCTGGGAAGCGGGTCCACTGTCACCTCCAGCTAGAGAGAGGGGGGCACCGAGGAGGACTTGTGGGGAGGAGGAAGAGGGCAGAGAGGGAAGCGACCCCTCTAAGCACATGGCACGTGTGTTCTCCTGGACTCTGGCAGGCGAGACAAAGGATCTGGCGTGGCCTGCAGAAGCCCGGCTCTCCCCCCCCCTTTCTCTCTCTCTAGGTAATCATTACTCTGCAGGGCTACTCTCTCATCTCCCCCTAAGTTCTGTGGGGGGAGCCCCTCTCCTTGTGGCTGTGTGTGCTGAGCAGACCTATGTGACTTAGGGGGTGGGGAGCGCAAGCAAGCAAGTGGTGTTTTCCGAGAAGGTGACGATGCACCTCCGGGCTGTGTGCTTATCCTGCTGTCGAAATTGGGGAGAAGGGAGATTGATCGCTGGCTGCATTGAGGCAGTGTTGGAAAAACCGGACGTCCTTGACAGCACTGGTTTTTCGACTGGCGGGCAGGGAGCTGCTAGCGAGTCCAGCGTGGGTTGCAACAGGAGCAGCGCCACCATGCAAATAAATGAGGAAAGGTTAGGAATTGGGTCCCTAAATGCATGCTTGGGTCAGAAGTATGTCCCTGGGTCTGAAAAGGCTGGAGATAACCTGCTTTTTAGAGCCATTCTGGTTGGGATGCAAGTGCATTTTGTTCAGTTTCTTGCAACTAGATTCTGCATTTTGAGACACACACACACACACCCTTGCAAATGCACACATGGCTTGTGGTGGCTCATTGCACTTCCATTGTAGCACCCCTATGGGGGGGCTGGCGGCTTTGCAATTGCCCGGTTTCCCATTGGCTGGCCTCTGTTCTTCTCTCTTGTCTCCACCTCCCCAGATAGTCTCCCCTACTTCCTGCCAGCAGCCCATGACAAGGCAAAGGGGACCCCCTGGTGGCAAACCACCAGCACTGCAGGATGCCCCTCCATCTCTCTGGCCAGATGTGAGCAGCTTAGATGTGAGTTCCATTTCTCCAGAGCCGTCTCTGCTGTCAGACGCCTCCCGCTTCGCTCCTCCTCCGTCATCTGAGGGCAGATGGGGACTCCTGTCAAGGGGCAGAGTGCTATGGGTCTGGGATTTTCTGGAGGTGGGCCATGGGTTTTCCCAAGGAAACCGTCCCCTTGGATATTCACATGGTGGAACTGTCTCCAGGAGAAACTTTGTGCTTCAGTTACAGAAGAAAGTTCTCCTCCTCTCCACCCTTTGTAGTGGCTCCCTGTGAATGATTTGGCTATATTTTGGTGGGCTGGGAATTGTGGATTCTGGCTTGGGTGTTCTGGACCCCCATGCTAGCATGCGGTCACTGTCTTGTTACCACACCGCAGGGCGTGTGTGCATGGATTTCTAAGAAAGTTTTGCCACATGTATATTCCACCCACTCCTTTTCTGGCAGGCTTTCCCCAAAGTAGAATTCACACACAAACACACGTCACTGCCCTAATTCTTGGAGCTGCTGGCTGTGGGCACTTCATCGGTTGAATTTCTGCCTGCCAATCAGCTGTTAAAAGGCACCGGAGTCCTGCTAGAAAAGGCGGCCAGCCCATTTAAGAAAAAGCAGACTATTCTCTCTGGGGTTTTTTATTTTGTTTCACGAGTGTACGGGAAGGGAAACGATGAAAGGTCAGAGGGGCAGGCTGCTTCATTTTCTATCCCTCCAAATAGATTTTTGGTCCTAACAGCAAGCACCCCCAGTGCTGGTTCCATCAGGCTGTCTGGGTTAAGGATGTTGTTGCTATGGAGAAATTTCCTCTTGCGGGGCGCAGGTGTGACGGGAGAGGCAGGAAGGTCCGGCCTAATCATGGTGGGAATATGAACTGTGCCCTCTTCAGGGCTTCTGTTGCAGGAGCATTTCGGGGGTGTTTCTGTGTGTGAGAGAGATATTAGCGCACCCCACCCCTCCTCAATCTGCATTGCTCAGCCACGCCTCTTCCATTTAAAAGTTATTTTCATAGCGTGAGGTTTTTTTGTACAGATGATAAAATAAAAGACCTACTTATTTATACCTCTTTTGTCTGTGACACTTTATTGAAGGAGTGGGAAAGGAATAGAGTATGCTTGAGCGGGGCTCAGCAGGTCACGGAGAGGAGTGGGAAAGAGACCACCTGCCATTTGAGACCCACGTGCCTCCGTTCAAATCCATGGGTGGACCAAAGACAAGTTTGCCAATGGCGGTCCGTTACAGTGGTTTGTATGAAGTCTCCGGGTTCAGAGAGGCAGTGCTCTAGTGAAGACCCAGGTCTCCGGGAGCACCAGTGGGGAAGGAGTCTTGCTTTGACGCCTTGCCTGAAAGCGTCTGGCTGGCCACTGAATGCAAGACTGAAAGGAGGATGCGAGACTGGATGCAGCTTCTCTTTGATCCAGAAAGGCCATGCGTGGCCAAAGCAACTTTGTGCTGCCCAAACAGGCAAACCTTCTTTTCTTATAAAGACCCCTATTTGCACCCGCTTCGCACTAGATTGTGCAAATTGACTCCCATAAAAGGGTTGGAACATTGATACATCATCTGTAATGACCTAATAGTCTGTGCAAACATTCCTTTGGTAGTATAGTTGTTGAGTAGTGAAGATGTGTGAACGCACCTTCCGTGTTTAAACTAAGGGTGTGGAGCTTCTGGTCTTCCAGTTCCTGTGGACTGCGACTCCCATCAGCCCCTGACAGCATGAACCCAAGGTCAGGGGCGATGGGGGTTGTAGTCCAACAACTAGGAGGCAACAGGTTCCACATCCCTTAGTTAAAACAGTGGATGTGATCGCTGTTGCATGGGCGTCTTCTCCTTCCTCCAAGCAGAGATGCTGGTCAGGTCCCTTGGTGGTCAATTATTCGGGTACCAGTGGGGACCATGCATATAGCATCATTCTTCCTCTGGCGGGTTTCTGTATATGTTCACGCACACCCTCACGTCTGCGCACAGGCTGCCTCTCTTGTTCCCATCCTGACCTTGAAATCTGCACTGCAGTCCTCGTACCTGTTACGCTGCTGCTGTTTCAAATCTTCCTCTGCCTGGAAAGAGACACTTTCCTCCGATCGATGGCTTGCCATCGTAGGTCTCAGGTGTGAGGATTTTCTAGGGGAGCCTAGTACGCTACCTCGGACTGAGGGATGCCTGAATTGATTGGATTGGCAGGCGATTGGCTCAAGTTTATTGGGCACCTACTGAATTGGGCGATTAGAGCAACTGGTTAATCTATCCTTACTCCCTCAATGGATGGGGGTGACAGAAAAATAGTTTACTAGGGGACTCTGCAAACATCCAAAACAATTATTGAATCTTTATTGATGTTTTTGAATGCAATGACCTGATTTTTTCTCTCTCTTTTTTTTAACTCTTAAGGAAAATAAACTTCTTTTAGAAACAGCTTGTTACACACAATCTTCAGTGTGAAGCAATATACTAAATAAGAACACTAGTTTTAACATTTACAGTCTTTCATATATATTATATATATGTATATGTATACATATATATACACTATAGAATGAGGCAATATATAATACACACGATTCGCCATTTTACAGTCATTATGTACAGGATGCTATTCAAAGACAGCCAAGATCGTCGGGGTCACGATGCCGTGTGGTGGGGGGTGGCGGGGCATGGGGTGGGGTGGACAGGGATTTCCCCAGCCTGCCCTCATAAGGTGTGCTTCTGAAACAGGCCAGCCAAACCTTGCGGGGCAAGCTGTGAGAGTAGCAATGGCGACGGCAGAGAGCGCAGGGTACCATGAAACAGACAGGTTACAAGCGTGAATCTGCGTGGTCTCTCTTAACAGGGCAAAGGAACCCAACAGGATGCTGTTACTGATCCCATTGGATGGGTAGACATGAGAGCTTCATGGGAGCAGAGAGGGCCCAGGTGTACTCCTCTTTCTGGACTGGGCAACACCAATATGGAATTTCGAAACATAGCAGCACATTCACGGTCCTTGCGCATATTCTGTACCTGTTAATTTCTGGGTCCTGTTAATAAGCGGGGAGATGATACAGCTGTTCCACGGGTGACTGCAACCAGAATACTGAACCAACGCTGCCCTCCAGGCTGACTTTCCACCCTGGAGCTGTGTAGTTGGGTGTTCTGATTTCATAGCTAAGCAGAAAGAGTCCTCTAAGATCCCTTCTGTTCAGGGGACACCCTCAAAAGCAGGAGTAACTAATGTGGGAACTCTCCATAAGTTGCTGGACTTTCAATTCCCACCAACCCCAGTCAGGGATGATGGAAGTTGCAGTTAGCATCATTTGGAAGGTGCCCTATTGGCTATGCTTGCATGTATGCACAGGAAAAAAAAACCGGGCAGGTGCAACCACAGCTCAGCTTCTGTGCAAAGCAAGTAAGTGCTCAAACTTACGCTAGAAGCCTCTCTCCCATCCTCCCCCACTGCCTTTCTAGGCATTGCTGTCCACATTTCTGGTCTCATCAAAGTCCTGGACCAAAGATGTGGGAAGCTGCCCTGTGGACATCGTTGAAAGTGCTGTTCAAAGGACAAGTGAGAACCTGCTTATGGGATGGAACAAAATGATGATGTGTGTTGGTGTGCAAGCCCATTGACGGAAGGCCTTGGACTGGGCCCAGCTACAAAGAAGAGGTCTGTGGCACTTGGTTGAGCCCGTCTGGAGGCCATCTCCAAGGAAGATGGTGCCACCTCAAGTGAGTGACACCTTTGCTTCCCAAGAGACTTATCTTATGCTACATGAGTTTTCACAGCCCTCTGGAAACCATGGCTCTGATCTAACCCTTATCCTCAGGCGTGGGGAGGGGTGGCTTACTGGTCCTTTGGCGGTGGCTGAAACCATGGTTCTGGTGGCACACGGTGAGGTCCAGAGAGAGCTGCTTCCCCTATAGGCATACTGACTCTCCACAGGCATGCCAGACTCCCCTTAGCAGGAGCTAGGGTGAAATGGGGGTATATGGTGGAAGCTTTCCCCCCTCCCCACTTCACCAGGAAAAGCTTCAGCTGCTAAAAAGGCGTTGAGGCAGCTCTGGGTTGGAATCATTTAACAGGTTTGGGGAGGCAGCAACAGGGTCCCTTCTGAGTCGGGTGCAGTGCCTAGCTCCCCATCCGGGTCAGGCGCTGGAGGGAAATGCCTTGGGCCTGAGCCGAGCCAGGATCTGCTCAAATTCTGGACACGCCTGCCACAAACTCCAATGGAAGATGAGATGCATTGGCATGGCTAAAGCACCAGGAGGGAGGAGTGTGCCCAACCATCTCTGTATGTGCCCTGTTCCCAGAAACCACCCAGAGGAACAGAGAAATATTCCCATCCCAAAGAAGCGCCAATGTGCGTTTGGGAGTCGTGAAACCCAGCGGGGAATCTGCTTGGAAAGTGTGGCGAAACCCCTGCGCAGGCCGGCAGAGGCGTGCGAAACTCTCCCTCCCGCCCCGATCGAACTTCGCTAGTGTTCCGCGAAACTCGTTCCCCCTTTCCTTTAAATCCCGCAGAGCCTGCAAGCTGCCTCGCGAGTTTCGCTGCTGGTGAATGGCGGGGGCGAATCCCAATCGAACTGAGCTACTTTTTCTCCAAGACGACCTTCCTGGGTGCCTGAGCCGCCTTTTCCGCGCTGGGCAGGAGGGCCGAGATGGGGGGTCGGACCCAGATGGGGACTGCAAATGGGGTCGGAGGGACGGAGGGAGGGGCGGCGAGGGGAGGACGGGGGACAAAAGCCAAACGAAGGAGCAAACGAACCAAAGCAACGCGGCATTGTTTCAAAAAACATCGGGGCGCTTCTTTTTACAAGCTGATCACAGATATATACAAACACGCACACGCACACACACACACCATGAGGTTTGAAGGCAAAAATAGATCAGATCAGAAAAAAGAGACGGAGGAGGAGGACGAGGCGGGCTCGGAGAGTCCGGCGTCTGGGGGAGAAAGGCAAGGCGACCTGGCGGGATGCTTCGCAGGAGCCTTTCTCCCCGGCTGGCCTCCCCCCTCGCCCGCACCTTTCCCGTGCGGAGAAAGTCTGGAAAGGTGAACTCGGACCGGTGCTGTTGGGATTTCAGATTTCCGATGAAATCTGGCCGAAGGATTGCAAGTTCCAAAGGGTGGTGCGCAGGTAAGAGCCTCGAGATTCACTGCGAGGAGGAGAAACGCAAAAGGGAGAGGGGGGGTGGAGGAAAGAAAAGAAAAAGAAACCCACCCCCTAACAAACTCCAGGCCAGGTTTTGTCAGTAGCCGTGTCCCAGGTGGAAGATGTTAGCTTATCAGTATTGGTTACAGCTCCTAAGTAGGGGAACCGGGGGAGGCGGGGAAGGAGGAATGAAAACGTGGAGCCGGAGTTTCTCTTCTCTCCTGAACCGGCTCTGGGTTGCTTTCAAGAGAAGGGCAGGAGGTGCAGCGAGGATCAGAACCTGCAAGTGGGTTTTGGTTTCGGTGCCAACCTGGAGAGGCTCTTGGAAAATGCCAGAGGAGGAGGAGATCGGGAACCGGAGCCGAGGTCCTGCGCCCCCCCCCAGGCTGAACGCCGGGAGATGCTTAGCAGTTGGGCTGGAGTTCTGTGCCTTTCGGGGGTGGGGTGTCGGCTCGGTGAGAAACTGCAGGCACCTAAGCGAGCTGGAGCGAGGGGCTCTTCCGCGCGGCGGCCGGGGTGGGTCCCCATCCTAGAGTACTATTGCAAAGGAGGGCGGATGGGCTGGAGGGTCGGGCAACCGGGCCGAAATACATTCGCTTTGCCTCTCCCCTGCAGAGTTCATCTTGGCTGCAGCCGCTGCCCGAGGCTGGCGACTGGGTGGAGGCGACGGGTTTCCCTGCTCCGCATTACAACGGCTGCTTCTGCAAAAAAATAAAATAAAAATAAGAGAACGAAAGGTGGGTTTATCCTTTGCACAGCTGGCCCCTTTCTGCACCTCCAAAGGCATAAATATAATATAATAAGCCCATATAAGCAACGCTTAACGCCCCCCCACCCGCACCAGGTCTCCCCCACCCCATAAATCCGGTCCGGGCTTTTGTGGCCGCCGATTGGCTGGCGGGCGGGGGCAGCCCGGTGGTCTTGACGCAGCCCGGGCTGGTGGCTGACAGCTAGAGGACTCCCTTGGTTCATTCATGGGGAATAATTCATGTTGCTAAGGCTCGCCGTGCGCCTCCCGCAGCCCCGGATAAAATAAATAAATAAAAGCACAGCCCTTGACAGTCTGCAGAGATGTGTTTATGGCCCCCTCCCCTGACTTTCCTCCCTCCTTTCCTTTTTTTTTAAGGAATCCAGTCTGGTGGTTTTTACGCATCGCGAGGGGGCAGCAAAAAACGCATCCATCTCTCGCGCAAGCTGGCTGCTGTGGAGCCGAGCTCACAATAGCACTTGCCTTGCCAGCTTCTCTCCGGGCGAGTTCCCGGGTGTCTTATTCCTAACCCCCCTTTCCGCCCCCCCGCCTTCTTCCGCTTGGCCTGCATTAATTGGTACCGCGAGGCCCCCGGGCCTGCCAGACGCCCGCGACTTCGCACCCCACCCCACTCTTGACACCGCAAGCGCTTTGCAGCCTCCCGTGTGCTATTTGTGTGCAGGCATAAAAATGCACACCGCAAAAATAGGAAACAGGCAGGAAGAAGGAAAGGGGTTTGGGGTTTTTCCCTCCTCCCCTCCCCCCTTTTAAAGTAAAAATAGAATGGATGTTGCAGCCAAGAAGCCAATGTTGCGTAGCCGCTAATGGAGATCAGGGGCATTTTTGCACATTGCAGCAGTGGCACGCTTGGGGGATGCCTCATATTGTGCGGAAGGGGCGCCCAAGGCCTCCATACCCTTGCAGGCAGGCAGGCATCCCTCCTTCTGCTGCGTGCTGGTGGAGGGCAGGGCCAGAGGGGAAAGGGGCTGGAGCTGCCTGTGGCTCTTCCCTTTGGGCAATTGGCTGTGTTCCCAGCCATGCAAAAGGCAGAGGATTTTACACCCAGCAATGCCTGCCTTGCCAACCTCTGGCCAGGCAAGCAAGAGGCATTGTCAATGCCCAGGGACACATTCTGGCCAGGCAAAACCACCCAAGGAGCAGGGCTGGTAAAGGGTTGGCTTGGGGAGAGTTCTGAGGGCCGCATGGAAAGGCTAGAGGGCCAACACAAGTTTGTTCCAATTTACTTTTTCAAGCGTACACTGCAAACATCTTAACTGTACTCTTAAAAACCGCACTATGTGAATTGGCCCATGTGAGTTGCTGTGTCCTTGACTGAAAATTCATCCCAGCTATGGATAAACAAGGGAGGCTCCTTATCTCTAAACTCCAGCCTGCCCCCTCCACCATCTGCTCGCATACAAGGAGGCGGCGTGGGAGAATAAAATCACAGAATTGTAGAGTTGGAAGAGACCACGAGGGTCATCTAGTCCAACCCCCTGCAAGGCAGGAATCTTTTGCCCAACAGGGGGCTTGAACATAAGACCCTGAGATCAAGAGCCTCATGCTCTACTGACTTGAGCTATCCCAGCTGACAAAAACTACTATCTTACCTTATAGGGTGGTTGTAAGGGTTGCATGTGGGATAAGGTTTAGGTAGTGCTTTGACCGCTTAGAAAAAGTGCTGTGCAAATTCAAAGTATTATGACAACGTAGGCATCACAAGGTCGAGAAATGCAAAGATAAAAGGGTGTAGAGATTTAACCACCACAGTCCTGTGAGGAGCAACTCCCGGCAGAGGCTTTGTGGGGCTGGCTATTCTATGTTCAACGTGTTTAACTTTTCAAAGCAACAATAGAACATATGGAAAAAGGTCTTCACAGAAGCTGCACGCAAACACAAATTAATCTGAAGGGGAAATTTATGACAGACAGAATAGTCTGACTCTATGCTTGAATAACAATATGGAGAGGGGTGCTGTGAGTGCCACCGCCCTTACTTTCAACTACTTTTTAAAAAGTTTTTTTGGGTGTGGGTGTGGGTGTACTGGCTTGGTTAAAATGGGGGAAGGAATTGGCAGAGGGGCTTGCATATTTCATTAAGCCCCTTCTACAAATTAATGGGTTCGCACATTCATTGGGAAGGGAAAACAAAGAAAGAAGGGCATTCTGATTCTCCTTGTTTTAAAAGTATTTTTTTGAAAAAAAGCTTTGAGGCCCATGCCTTTGTGGAAGTCGGTGGAATTCCAGGTGGACTGTAGCTTTTGTCAGATTTGCAGAGGGGAGTGTGTGTGTGTGTGTGTGTGTGTGTGTGTGTGTGTAGGGAGACCCCCACCCCCTGCAAAAAGGTCAGGCTCATAACGGCTGCCGTGGGGTGGGGGTCAAGGTGAGGCCTATGATGTTCAGCCGCTAGACTTCTTTCCTGCCTGAGCTGGCAAGGGAGAGACACCCCTCAGCCTCTCGATTTTCTGTCTCAGGAATGCCTGCCAGCCTGCCTCCCCAGATCCCCACCTGGGTCTCCCTCTCTCCTCCTTCTCCCACAGCACCGTCTGCTTCAAATTGCAGATAACCAGGTGCAACCCTTGGCGTGGTGTTGGGAGGGTGGGGAGGAGGAAGGGGGAGAAGGCAGGAAGCCCTCGCCATGGTGATTAAATTATGTCAGAGGCCTGGTCAGCGGTTACTAAGGCAAGACAAAAGGCCTTTGCTCCAAAAGGCTGTCTCCTGTTTCCTTGACGGTGGGGAAGGAGGAGGAGGAATAGGACGTGGCAGGAACTGCAGCAGGCGGTGTGAAGGAATGGCGTCCGCCTCTCCACAGCCGTGGCCAGCTTGCTCCCCGTCCTGACAGGGATGGGAGGCGAGAGAGGGTGTTGCTTGCAAACACAAGCTGCCGAGAGGAATACTGCAAACGCCGCTGGCGTCGGGCATGCAAACCCGCTCCTGAGAGGCAGACAGGCGTGTTTGGGGAGCTGGCTGTGATGTGGGTAACAGCCACCCAAAGACTTCTGGGTGCTGGCCTTAGCGCCACGGAGGCCTAATCCTGATGGCAGGCAGGCAGCCTCAAGCCAAGGAGGAAGGCAGCCTTTGGAGCTGAGAGGTGCCGGAGCTCCCCTTGGCCCAGAGGGTTGCTGTTACTTGTTTTGCCCAAAGTAGTTTCCGGCTGCTCGGACTGAGAGCGCAGGGTTTGAACACGCGCAGAGTTCCCTCCACCCCGCAACCCTAATACTAGAACTCTGAATCACCAAGCGAAGTTGATGGGAAGGATATTCAGGGAGGATGAAAGAAAGAAGGTCTTTCCGCGAGGCATGATTAAGTCACGGCGTTTGCCATAACAGGATGTGGACTGGCTTAGACAGGTTTAGAAAGGGGATTAGACAAATTTGTGGAGGAGGAGGAGGAGGAGGAGATTAAAAAAAAATTGGGACAGATTTATCAATCTGCATACACAATGTACCTTTAGAGCACATTATTTCCCTCAAGGAATTCTGGGTGCTGTAGTTTCCCCCTCACACAGAATTCCCATCAACCTCAAACTACAGAATTCTTTAGAGGTGCAAAAATGTGCTTTGAAGGTGCTTTAAAGATATAGTGTGTATGCAGCCTTAGTCATGTTGCTAATACAGAGCCCTCATAGTCAGAAGCATATCCCCGAAAACCAGTTTCTAGGCTGCAACAGTGGGAATATACCACTTCCATTCTCTGCTCGAGGGCTTCCCAGAGGCTTCTGGTTCACCACTCCTGAAAACTGGAGTTAGAAGGACCTTTCTCCTAATGCTGAAGAACCGCTCACATTTTCTTTGTCCTGAGCAGAACAAGGCAGAGGGTGTTGTGTTTATTTTAAAGCGTCTAGGGGCAGAGACACTGCACAGTGCCTCCTTTCCCGAAAGGAAGCAGTTTCCAAAACACGTCAGTTTCAAGGACAGGAGCGCTTTGAGCACATGCAAAGTGCCCCCCTCTCCCAACTTTAAAAAAAACACACCGAATTCTTAGGGAGAGTGGAAAAACAAATGCAAATGTTAACATGCAAACCCACACAGCCCGGGCACACACATTTTTACATCCTTCTGTTCTGGCAGCTGGCCAGGAGGATGAAATTGTGGTCAAGCCAGCCTGATCTTCTCTGGTCATGCGGAGGGTTTGAGAAGGCCCTGGGCGATGTGTCATATGGTGCACCCCTTCCTTCAAGGGCTCTGGAAGGCTCACCTAGGGGCAGTGGCTGTGCTCCAGGAAGCTGAAGCTAGTGGCTCGCCAGCTGTTTAATTTATCACAATACCCCAGAGCGGTTTTAGGTTGGAGGCACTGTAGGGAATTAAATGGGTAGCCAGGTCCAGCTGCCTGGGGCTATTTGGAGTGATTAGCCAGGGGGTAAAAAATAGAATAAATTAAGGGAAACCCAGGGCAGGCATCAGCCATGGGACCTGCCAGGGTGCTGGGATCCTGGCTGCTGCCAGGAGATGCCAGGTGCCGTTGCCAGCTCTGGCCAGGTGGCAGCTCCAATTGCCTGGATAGGGAAGATAGCAGCACGGCCCCTGCTGCCAGCATGTGTGTCCGTGCATATAAAGCACCCAGAGAGAGACACATCAGAATCCTCTGCCAACGTAACCCTTTCTGTGCAGAGGAAAGCAAAACGCTGCAAACCTATTCCCTGTGTTCCTGGGAGGAAGGGGCATTTAGAATAGGCAGGAACTGCCTTCTACCAGCTGAGCACCGTCTACACTAGAGATGGGCGAACTTCAGTTTCTCATTTCCCCAATCTTATGTTCAGTTATGCACATTTCCACACCAGTTTGCCATTTTTTTAAAATTAAAAAAAAAAAACAAGTCTTCATGAAAAGTCACCAGGGTTTGAATGTGAATTACTCCTAACACTTTTTTTTAGAAAATTGTGATTTCCCCAAGTTTACACACACAAATGGGGGGCGATTACTGGTTTGTTTGTTTGTTTGTTTGTTTGTTTTTCTTATTGTTTTTAGTATGTATTTGTGTTGTTGTTTTTAATCTTGTATTTCTGTGTTGTGAACTTCCCTGAGATCTACAGATGGAGGGCGGTATACAAATTTAATGAATAATAATAAAAACTGAGAAATAACTCGCAGTCTTGCAAAGCAATATCATAAACAAAATATATGTTTTCGTAGGCAGTTTTCCTCTAGTGTACACATTAGTAGGCAATTTCTCCCACTATAATGTCTTTTTTGTAAGTTTTTTTGCGAGCATTTCTATGCACACTTTTCCTTACCATGTTACTATATTCATTATTGTACATGTTACTTGGCTGGAGAACCGCAATGCAAAATTTGGAGAGGCGTGAATTCCAAAGGCAGCTCTGTCTTGTTTCGGTTTGTGTGTATTGTTTGGGTAGTGCAAAAAGTAGTTTCACCTTTAAAAGGTAAACTGAATCTTTTTTTCTACCCCATCCTTACACTACGCAGACTCTGACTGGCAGCTGGTCTCCAGGATTTCAGACAGGGATCTCTCCCAGCCATACCTGGAAATGCTAGAGTTGAACCTGAAACCTTCTGCATATAAAACAGCAGCTTTATCACCAAGCTATTCAATGCGCTACTCAATGGAACTTACTACTGTGTAGACTTGTGTAGGATTGTGAACTTGAACAGAGAGGGACAGAGAAATTACATCATGGAAATTCTACTCAACCTTGTCCCTGACTTCTGAGATTTCAACTGGCAAGGCCTACAGTTTCTCCAAGGCAATCTTTGCAAATTTAAGGAGTAGAAACTTGCTTTTTTTCTTTTTTAAAGGAAGGGCAGGGGAGAAGGTAAGCAATCTGAGCGCCTAAGAGGTTGTTGATTTCTGCATCTAGTACAACTTTGTTCAGAATCTCAAGCGCAGAAACTCACCCCCTGGGCCACAGAACCGGGACAGAGAACCTGATTTGCACACAGAAAACTTCAGATTCAAATTCCGGGTGTATCTGTTTCTAAAAAGCTTGGAATTGAGAAGGCATCGTTGCCAGAGCGCCTCTGCCAGCCAGTTGACCATCCTTAGTTTTGCTGACTTACGCTGGCCTGATTTAGTGGAAGGCAGCTCCTGATGGCCACAGCCAGGAGTGCAGAGAGCAACAAACCCCCAGAGATTTCCCCTTGTTGCTGAAGGTCCGCTCACCTACCTTATGTCTAGGGCAGTTCAGCAAGAAGGTCTCTTCACTTAACAAACAACCTGCAAACAGAGCAGAGGAGCAGCAGTGAATGGGGATCCCTGTCTTGCACTCAAAACTCATCGCATTCATTAGGGGCCAGTGTTCCTTTCCCTGTTTTACCTTCCCTCCCAACCTTCTCTGCTAACGTGGCCTCTCATGCACAACTCTTAAATGCATGCTTTTCAGCCCTCAAAACCAGGCCCCTTGAAGCAAAAAGGGTGGGGCCGGGATTGCAATTTCTCCCCGCTCCAATCCGTTTTGTTACTGAACCCTCAGTGGGTTTCAGCCATCTTTCTATTGTGAATCAATGGCTGCATTCTCTCCCTTGGCAAACCAAGAGTGGTGGCCAGGGGCAGATAATAATAATAATAAATTTTATTTATACCCCGCCCTCCCCAGCCAAGACCGTGCTCAGGGCGGCTAACACCCAAAATAAAATAATTGATTGAAATACAACTTAAAAAACAAGATTAAAATATAACATTAAAACATTAAAATGCAGCCTCATTTCAGTAGAAACTCAAATCAAAAACTTTTTTGGGGATGAAAACGTCAAGTCTTCACCAAGGCTAACTATCTAGACTGGTCCTACGTGTGCCAGAAAAAAGCCAGGGAAGTCCCCAAATAGGAGTTCCATCACAGAAGGAGAAAGGAAAAAAGAAAAAGGGGGAGGGAATCAAATTGATTCCAAGCCAAAGGCCAGGCGGAACAACTCTGTCTTACAGGCCCTGTGGAAAGAAATCAGATCCTGCAAGGCCCTGGTCTCATGAGACAGAGCGTTCCACCAGGCCAGGGCCAGTGTTGAAAAGGCCCTGGCTCTGGTTGAAGCTAATCTAACTTCCTTAGGGCCCGGGACCTCTAGGGTGTTGCTATTTATGGACCTTAAGGTCCTGCGTGGGAGGATAGATGACATCCTGCATCCTGCAGAACAGCAGCAACCAACAGCTGGTTTGGGAGCAACATCTGGGGCACAGCCCGGCCTGCGACAGGTCGCACCAGGGGCACCACTCCAATTTTCAATGTCGCTTTTTTTTTTTTTTTTTTAAAGGGGGGTTGTTGAGCCAGTGTGGTGTAGTGGTTAAGAGCGATAGACACGTAATCTGGGGAACCGGGTTCGCGTCTCCACTCCTCCACATGCAGCTGCTGGGTGACCTTGGGCCAGTCACACTTCTTTGAAGTCTCTCAGCCCCACTCACCTCACAGAGTGTTTGTTGTGGGGGAGGAAGAGAAAGGAGAATGTTAGCCGCTTTGAGACTCCTTAAAGGGAGTGAAAGGCGGGATATCAAATCCAAACTCTTCTTCTTCTTCTTCTTTTTTTAAGAAGAGAGAGAGAGAGAATTCAGATAACCATATCTTGGTATAGTATGCCCAGATGTGAATTAGCATTGTGGGTGTATGCAATCCACGCCACCCGTTTGTGCAAGTCAAGAAACACGCGGGAAATTCTTCCATTAACTATAGCAGGGTTCACTAACGTGCTGCCTTCAGGATGTTGTGGTGGCTAGTTCCCATCAGTCCCAGCCAGCATGCCCAATGGTCAGGGGTGATGGGAGTTGTAGTCCAGCAGTATCTGGAGGGCCCCACATTGGCTACATCTGAACTACAGGACCCCCCCCATTTTGTTTGAAACCGGAAACGATGGTTAATGGCTTTGGGACAAGCCAAGATGTGAATCTGTGCTTTGAAGATGCCGTAATATCCTGGGACTTGTTCCAAAGCCATTAACTGGAGTTTCTTGATTTGGGTGCAATGGGAAACCGTAGTTAATTGAGAAGTTTGTTTGCTGCAGCCACACCTGCAAGGCTCATTTATAGCTGAGATAGACTCAACCAAACCAGATCAAGGAGAGTAAGAGGCAAAGTTGGCTAAATGTTTAAAAAATGCATCACATGTTGCAGGTTCAGATGTTGACACATGATGTTGGAAGTCTGCGGTCAGGATTTCTCATATATATATATATATATATATATATATATATATATATATATATATATATAACCCCAAACAGGAGTTGTGAGGTGGGGTTGACTGTATTTTCCTGAATTTCCTCCTCTTCAAGTTGCTGTTTGCACTGAAAAAAGGTGTGTGTCAGGTACAATGGAACTTCGGAAGCTGAACACCTGTAATCTCAACTGTTTCGGCTCCCGAATGATTGAAAACTGGAAGTGACTGTTCCGGCATTTGAATGATTTTCAGAAGCCGAATGGCCGGTGCGACTTCCGCAGCTTCCGACTGGCTGCAGGACGCTCCAGCCAATTGGAAGCCGCACCTTGGAAGTCGAACATTTTGGAAGTCGAATGGACTTCCAGAATGGATTCCGTTTGACTTCCAAGGTATGTCTGTATTTTGTTCTAAATGAAGAAGTTTCCTTAGCTGCGAGTGTGTTCTATAGTAGACAAAAGGTGAAGTACTTCCATCTTCCATTGCCCCAGAACCTGACATGTGATGCAAAATCTGTTGCCCTCAGTGGGAATCTTACCTGTATCAATGGCACATATGTAGTGAAAGGTTTGGGCACACCCCTTATGGCAGCAGCCAATGGTTGCTCCTACTTGCTGACAACTGGAGCATCTCTGCGGTCAGCAGGCGAGGGGAAGAAAAAGGGAAAAAAGAGGACCCCATGAGATCTAGCATCATGGCTGTTTGATTTCACAAAGGTAGCTTTAGTTAGTAACTTCCGTTTCGGCAGGGAGGTCATCCTTAGGCCACATGCTTCCCTGTTGCTTGCGGGAAGGTGGAGCTTGTTAGTTGTGCCCCCAGATAGTTCTCCCTGCCCCAATCGCACACACATTTCTATATTCTCTCAAGAGAGAGTGCTGATTCTCATCCTGCCACTGTGGGACAGAAAGTGCATTTTATTACGCAGCCCTAGCCTGTCGTAGGTGGTTAGCCCCCATATGAACGACAGCAACACTTATCCCAATACTAATGCCACAATTTTATGTGTGTTGTGTGTTGCATCATTGTGACCCCTTTCCTTCTCTGGGGGCTGCTTGTCACGACCATTTCCCTCCTCCCTTGCCCTTGCTGCTGTTTGTTTTGATTTGGATAGCTCCGTTGGTTAGAGCACGCATAGGCAAACCCGGCCCTCCAGATGTTTTGGGACTACAACTCCCATCATCCCTGACCACTGGTCCTGTTAGCTGAGGATGATGGGTGTTGTAGTCCCAAAACATCTGGAGGGCCGAGTTTGCCTTTGCCTGGGTTAGAGCATGGTGCTGGTCATGCCAAGGGTGCGGGCTCGATCCCTGTATGGGGCGGCTGCCCATTCCTGCACTGCAGAGGGTTCGACTCCATGATCCTCAGAATCCCCCAAAACTCTACAGTTCTATGAATGATGTAATATATGTTGTTGTTGTTTGCTGATCAAGTCGCACGATGATGTCATACACACTCAGAATCAAAATTTACATGGCTCACTGCAGAGAAGCAGAAGGTGGGAAACGGGAACTGAGAAACAGGTCCAGACCTGGGAACAAAACAAGCAGATGATGCCAGCCAGCACTGCAGCAACACAGCTCAATAATACATTTTGCAACCTGGAAGGCAGACCAACTGGTGCCCAACCAGCCATCTCAATGTATCATTCAGGGGTCCCAGTGCCTGCCTTCATCTATCCCCCCACAGGTCACTTCACCTTGCGGCCTAGTGGTGATAGATAATGAACATTCAGCCCAGCCTCTATGCATAAACCTATTGAAATAAATTCTGTCTCCGTCAAATCTGTGCATGCACAGAGCTCTTGGTCACGAGAATCGGAGGTTAAGATCACATACTGTTCTCCTACCGGGCTTAAGGTGAGTTTCATTGGTGCCTGACCATCGTTTGCGCAGCAGAGAGGATTCTGCAATGCATGTAAGCATTCTCATCTGCTACTGCAAAGCCAGCTTCAAGGTCCTCGTATCAATCTACAAAGCCCTGAACAGCTCAGGTCTAGGGAACCTCAAAGGCCGCCTGAACTGTTGTATCCCAGCTCCATCACTGAGATCACCTGCAGGAGCATCGTTGGTCATCCTCCAGGCAGGTAAGGCTCATTTGAAAGTGTCCTTCAGTGTCCTTGGATGAGTCTTGTGGAATAATGCTCTGCCAAGAGCGGTTCAGCAGGCACCTTCTGTTTCTACTTTCAGTAGAAAACGGCTGAAAACTTTTCCATTCCATCAGTCCTATGCAGGCAACGAAGAATTCATCTTTCCAGAACAGCTGTTTTGCAGTTAATTTTTTTTTTAAAATGGCATTTATTGCAGGGTTTTATGTACAATTGTTGTAAACAGCTCTGATTCCTTAAGAAATAAATTCTGGCCATTGCAAGTCCTACAGCATTCACATTGCATGACTGACGGGAAGAAGGTGAGCTAAAAGCCTGAACAGCAAAAACATCCAAGGGGTTGTTACCTTGGAATAAGCAAAGTTCCATGTGTGCAAGCAAGCAGGGGCATTGCAAGGTACGTAGAAGGACCTGGAAGGGCACACGACCACAACACATAAATGTGTGCAGTGCCTGTGTGCAAGTGAAGATGGAGGCTGACTGGGGCCTTGTTGGTTCTGCACTTTGCAGCAGGCTCAGCTACCCAGTAAGCAAAGAAAAAAGGGTTCTTTTTAAAGTTTATTTAAAAAGCAGTGGGAGAAGGGGCATGGATTTGGGGCTTACAAAGAAAACCCGAACCTCGACGTGCCTTTAATAATCTTCCTGAATAGAAGATAATGCCACAGGTTTCAGCTAGAACCGCCTGCTTGACTCACTCACAGGTCGTTGAGTTCCTTATGGACATAGGCCACATCTGCACAATCGATTTAAAGAGCTTGGCTTCCCCCAAAGAATTCTGGGAGCTGTAGTTTAAGGATGCCGGGGAGAACTCCAGTTCCCAGAATTCTCTGGGGGAGCCATGTATTTTAAACGTATGGTGTCGATGTGCTTCAGCACTGGTGGTGGGCAGGAGGGTCTCTTGGGGCGCATGGCAGGCTAGGCCATCTCTAGCACCTCACCGCTGCTGCTCTGCCCCGCAACGTGTGCCACCTTGAGGCAGCTGCCTTAGCCTGCCTAGTGGTCGGGAAGGCCCTGGTCTTGCTGATGTTTCTTTTTCACTTTGCCATTGCTTCAGATTCCTCTGAGGTTTTCGGTAATGCTTTGGCTTTTCTAAATGTATGCATGCAGCACTAGGAAGTGCTTTTTGAGAGGATAATAATAATAATAATAATAATAATAATAATAATAATAATAATTTATTTGTACCCTGCCCATTTGCCTGGGTTGCCCCAGCCACTCTGGGCGGCTTCCAACATATATAAAAACATGATAAAACATTAAAAAGCTTCCCTATACCTTCAGATGTCTTTTAAAGGTTGTATAGTTACTTATCCCCTTGACATCCGATGGGAGGGTTTTCCAAAGGGTGGGCACCACTACCGGGGAGGCCCTCTGCCTGGCTGTATGAAAAGTTTGCCTTGAAGAAGTAGCCTCTGTCCTCTGCTCCTAAGGTATCCCAGTCTTTTGAAGGCCATGTGACCTTGAGGTTCAAGAAGCGTCTGAGGTGTCACGGTCACAAGAGTTTCTACCTGACAAGGTGGAGTGCTCATTTGTGGGGTTAGAAGTAGACTTCTTCCGGAAGAGTCAGAAATCAGGAAGACCAAAATTTTAACAAGGAATAGGAAAAAATTGTAACTTATCTTAAAGGCCATTGAATACAGTTAAAATTGTTAGTAGGACTGGAATATCACTTGTAGTCCGAGGTTGATTTTTGGATACAATAGAGATATAAAAGATTTGGATCATCATAAAAGATGCGGGAGGAAATGATTACCGTATTTTTTGCACCATAACACTCACTTTTTTCCTCCTAGAAAGTAAGGGGAAATGTCTGTGCGTGTTATGGAGGGAATGCCTACAGGTGGCATGCCTACGTGCGTGTTATGGTCGGGTGCGTGTTATAGAGCGAAAAATACGGTAATAATAGGACCCACAAAGGGGAGGATGGAAGTCCAGGCGATTCCTTGGTATCTTGTTTTTATGATTTATGTTTGATATATCTCTGTAAATCTTTAACTTGAAAAACCAAATAAATAAAAAGTAGTAGAACCAGATGTCAGATCTAGAACCAGATCTAGAAGGGGGGAGGCAAGCTTTCTAGGTTTCCATTCAACTTGGGACAGAATGTGGGACTTGGTGGAACTTTAGCTTGAACTAAAAGAGACAAGCCTTGTGTTCTTATGTTCTCACACCGGGAGGCTACACCTCCCATTTAAGAGTAGCCATGAAACATCCTGGTGTTAGCACCGTAAGGCTCATAATCTATAATCCACTAAACCTGGAGTGGAACGCTGGAGTGGCAGGCTGCAGAATAAGCAATCCCATATTCTCTCCCATGAGAAGTTAGACTGGCTCCCTCTCGGTTATCTTTCTGCCGGCAGCCTAAGACCTTCCTGTTGCAGGTCTTTGAAAACGTAGGTGCAAGTGATGCTGATCGCTGGTCTGCTGTCAGCTCAGGCTGGATTTTAATGCCAGTTCTAAATGTGTTTTAACTATTGCTCTTATCTAGTTCATGTTTATTATGTTGAGCTCTACAATGATGTTTTTAGATGCTGCAAGCCTCCTTGAATCCCAACTTGGGAGAAAGCCAGGATATAAATACGTTTAAATCATCATCATTGTCCACTGCATGACTTACTAGCACCATGTGTGAACCAAGTTCTTGAAGATGAAACCATTTGAATCAAATGGAAACCAAACAAAGACTGCAAGGACAGGTCACTGTCAGCCCAAGGGAACAAAACGCAGTGGGCACAGAATGTTGAAGGGCTGCTGGGAGAGGAAGGAAAGGGACGACTGGGCAAAAGGGGGATGGAATGGAGTATCCTGGACAGGGACACTTCAAGCTGCAGCCTGTTGTTGAAGGCCCCACTTGTCCGTAATTTCCTGAACCGCAGCATCTCTTGTAAAGACTGTCTGATTTTTCTCAGATTCTGCTCACCAGCCTTTTCACGACGAGTTGAGCGGTACAGCTGCAATACTCAGGAGGTGGGTTGTCGATTTCATGCAAAAATGGTTTGGCAGCAAGCAGGGACAAGGTGGGAGGAGCAAATACTATTTGAGAATGTGCCTGGGAACAGAGGCTAGCAGCAGATAGAATGCAGACTGAGGCTGCGTGCAGACCAAACGTTTAAAGCGCGTGACTTCTGCTCAAGAAAGGGAATTGCAGCTCTGTAAGGGGGAAATGATAGTTGCCAGGATCCCGCGGGGAGAGCCATGCGCTTTAAATGTACGGTGCATGCACAGAATGAGAACGCAAGCCAAACCGCTTCTGGGAATGTGCTGGACCACAACACAATGTTGACCGGTGGTGGGTGAAATGGCGAGGGAAGAAGATATCCAAGGTTCCTGATCGAAAGGCTGGGAGATTATCCAGCCAAACGGCCTGGACAAAGGTCAACTCTTAAGAGAGATCACAGATCACAGAATGGGAAGGTACCACAAGGGCCATCTAGTCCAAGCCCCTGCAATGCAGGAACCTTTTGGCCAACGTGGGGTTCGAACCCACAACCCAGGGATTAAGAGATGCATGGCTGCTGTGGATGGCAAGGAACCTCATGTCCTCCTCTCCCCAATAAACAAAGGTGTATGGCACCATGGTAACCTGGTCCTTCTTCCCAATCCTTTGCCTTCTGCTCCCCTGCAGACAGAGGACTTCTGAGTGTGATGACATTGCCTCCTGTTGCCTCTTACCATCAGACACAGGGGTCCTGCTCTGGGTGCCAACCACAGATCCCTCAGAACATCTCATTTGGCTTTCATAATTAGAGGAAGGCAGGAAGGGGATGAAGCCACGCAGCAAAACCCCCAAATGGCATCTTCCCAGCAGCAGCAACATATCACTGTTTGGATGCTAGGAAAATGAGGGTGCCCTGTTGTACAATGGATAATTGGCACACAGATTTCACTGACCCAAGCTAGCCTGAGCGGCTTTTGTATGAATGAAAGGAATGCACAGAACGTAGAGCTGCCAGGAGCTAGTAACCATGCTGGCTAAATGGAACTTCCATGTACAAGGGAAGTATACCCCTGTATACCAAATGCTGGGGACAAGCAGCACAGAGAAGGCAATCGTTTTTAAGGCCCACGTTTGTGCTTTCCAGGTGCATTAGCCACTGCAAAGGTCTTTGGGCAGCAGCCCATAAATATAGTAACCAGATCATCACTGGTGGTGACTAGAAACTGAATGCAGGGGAAGCCTATGGGGGTGTCATTGTCGGAGTAACCATATTTCTTAAACACAAACAGCAACACAGGGAGGCATAGATTGCTCTGCTCAAAATGGTGCCAGGCTCCATCTTATCCTGGGACGCAATATTCGATTCAAGTGTTGGGGGGAATCGCTTGTTGCAAACACATGGACCCTGTTCCTCCCCAGTATGCTGCTCCCGCTAAGCAATGGGTATCCAAAGGGGCACATCTACTCTGCAGGGAGCAAGAAACCCAGGCCCCATTGTCTGCTGGGAAAAGATGGGGAACTACCCAAGGCAAATGTGGAGACCCCTGGCACTTGATCTGATGAAGAAGCGTTCTCCTTACCCAGGCATGACAACAAACCTCTTCATCCCAGGCATGAAAATTAACCTGACTGAAAGTAGACTGAACGGCAAAAGCAGCCAAGGGCCCTGCAACCCTCTAGGACTAATTTATAGTTGGCCAAGAGGCAGCATTGGGGTGAGACAGATCAGACTTTTGACTGGGCTACTGTGCTTCTTCCAGGAAAGGTTTCCCCGTAACTTCCAAGTAGGAACCAAATGCCCAACCAAACACATCCAAATCATACAGCTTTGGCCTCTTGGTCAGGATGCCCTGACCACCTCCCCAGAGCCCTGCAACCCCAAACCTTGTCATTCCTGCTTTTGCAAAGCGGTGTTGGCTTTTGGCGTACGGCAGGCGGTTCTGTCGGCGCCTGCGCCCGTGGCCTGCTCCAAGCGGAGCTTACGCTAAGGGGCGGACTCTTACCACGTCAGCAGCCATCTTTATTGCCTCCTGCAGTCCATAGAGCTTTCCCGCCACCAGGTAAACCCCAGCTGTCCACACAGCGCAGGCCTCATGGACCCAGTGCTCCTGCGTGTCCCCGGCAGGGTCCGGAGGTGGCGGCTCCGCTTTGCCGCATTCGTGCCTCCTGGGCTTCTCGGCGGCTGCGGCTGCTGCTGCCGCCACCGCCGCCTCCTCTCCCTCTGTCCTCTCATCGCAGCAGTAACAGCTTTGTAGTTTCCTAAACATCCCCCTCGAACTGGAGCGGAGAGCGCTCTGTTTCGCTGAGTCAGCGCCACTGTCCAACCTTGGCGGCTTTCCACCCGGCGTACTAGTTGCACAATTATTATCTGTCGCTTTGAGCAGCCTTTCCGCCGGAGACGGAGGCTCCTCGCCCAGCCCCTCCACTTTGATCTTTTCTTTCAGCCGCGACTTCTTCTTCGGAAGGCAGTCCTCGGGGTAGTACGGCCCGCAGAGGTCCCCCTGGTCCTTGTAGTTGGCCGGGTTCCGGCACAGGCAGCAGACCAGGCAGGTGGCGTTGAGGGCCTTGGAGACCACCGGGCCGAGGTGCATGGTGGACGACAGAGGCAGGGCGGCCCGCGGCTGCTGGAGGGATGCGGCCCCCGAAAGCCCGGCCTGGGCAGACGGAGACGAGGAGGAGCGCTCGCTATTGTGCAGCCGGGCCTCTTCGGCGGGAGAGTTGACGACAGTGCAGGTGGTGACGAACTCATCCTGCTTCTCCACCCGGACGTACGGCGAGAAGGGGGGCGCCCGGCTGTCTGACCGCAGCCGCTTGCACGACACATACTTGAGCCGGATTTCGGGCTCGGCCGGGCTCAGCAGGGGAGCCTGTTGCGGGTGCCGCCTCTTGGTCCTGCTCTTGCACCTCGAGGGCACGCTGGGGGCCTTGCGGCGGCTGAGCCGCTTCCTTTGTCTCTTGGTGTAGCCGTTGTAGTTGGAATGGTTGGCCCGCTGCTTCTGGGCCCTGGTCTGGGCCTGCGAGGACCTCCCCTCGGAGCTCTCGGCGCTGCTGAAGCCTTTGTCCTCGGCCTTTGGCTTCTTCGCCTCCCTTTGTCCCTCCTCGCCTTTCCCTGCTGCTGCCGCCGCTGCAGCCGCCGCCTTTTCTCTGGATGCAAAAAGCAGAGCAGGGCTCAGGTGAGGGCACTTCTCCAGGCTATTTTTGGCCGTTCGGAAGGCCGCCACTTTCCCTTTTCGGTTCCTCTTCTTGGGCAGCAGGCCGGTGCCGCTGGCAGCCATGCCGTCACCGCTGTGCTGCAACGTCTCGGGAGATGAATAGGCCTCACCCTTGAAACAGTTGGAGGACAGTTTCTTACTGTTCATTAGTTTTCCTCTGAAGGATCTGTTGTTCGGGCTTCTGCATAATTGCTCGGCTGCTGGAGCGGCGGGAGCCTTTTGTGACAAGGCCTGGTTTAATGGCCTGGCTTCCCCCGCCGCTGGGGCTGCGCCTGCATTCTTTGAGGCCTGCTCCCTCTCCGGTGGCAGGGACGGGCTGAGGGGATTACTGTGGGAGGTGGCGGCAGGGACGGTGAAGGAGACGGTGGCTGTTCGGCAGGCAAACTTTTTCAGGTTGGGAGAGGTGATCTTCTGGACGATGGCTTCCAGCTTCAGGCCCCGGCCTTTCCTTGGGGGAAGCACTTTCGTCTTCATCGCTCCCTGGAAGGCGGCCCGAGAGGTGATCTTGATGCAGACGTCGGGGTTCTCCTTCACCTGAGGGGACTTGAGCACCACTTCGCAGGAGTTCTTAGGGGAAAGCTTAGCCTTCGCCTTTTTGGCCAGAGGCATCCTCTTGAACAGGCCGGCAGAAGCTTCCGGCTTCTCGTCCTTGGCGTTGCTGCCGCTGTGACTGTTGCTCCTCAGGACCAAGTTCCTCTTTTTCGCAGGAACCGGTGGGATGAAGGCTGACTTCCTCTTCAGGCTGTGAAGCGGCTGCTCGGACATCTTGCCACCCATTCCAGGCCTGGCTTTCGGGAGTGCCAGCCTTTTGCTCTCCCTCTCAGACCTGCTTTGGGGGCTGACCTTGAAGGAACCGGGGAAGTGGTTGTTTGGCAGAACCTTCTTGGGTGGCTTGCCCTCCTTGAGCCCTGCATCCATGGCACTCTTCTCTCTCCTCCGCTTGCTGTAGAAGACCTCCTGGGTCCTGGTCCTGGAACGAAGGATCATGGACTGCTGGTCTTTGGCTTCCGTTTCAACGCCATCGGCTTCTTTCGCCTTGTGACCAGAGTCTTCACTCTGTTCCAAATTTGAGACCGGAGGGGAAGCAGAGTTGCTGGGCTTTGGAGAAGGTTTGCCATTGGCCTTCCTAGCCTTGAAAGCGGCTCTCTGTTTCAGGACGCACGCTGTCTTCTTGCCTGACTTCTCTTGAGGGGTTGAGGCCTTTGCACCTTCCAAAGGATCTGGCATCCTGGGCTCAGTCAACGCAGTGAACGAGCGGGTACACATCCTCGCTGGCAAGCCTTCTGCTGGAAACCGGGGAGTTTGGCCATGGGCGCTCTTACTTGGCATTTCAATCAGGTTGTTTGGACCTGGGCATTTGCTGGCCACCATGCCAGCTGCCTGGTTGCCCGTGCATGGGCTTGACATGGGTTGGACGGGTTCTTCGCCTCCTGACAGCCTGCAGTGGACCTTCTTGCTGCGAAGGCTCTTGCCCCTAGATGTTGGTTCTGAGGTTATTGGCACCTGCTCAAGAGAGGCTTGGTTAGTCACCAGCGAAGCTGCCAGCGTCTCTGCCTTATCTGGAAGGGTGTTTTCACTTCCCGCCACCTCCTCTTCAGGCTTCAAGTGGTGCAGGGAAGATTCGAACCAGCTTTTCACTTTTGTCTCTGTGCCAACGGCTGGGCCCAAGAGGATAACGGACTGATCAGATAAGTGCGAAGGAGGAGTGGCACTCTCTTTCTCGGCCGCGTTTGCCATTTCTTCTGCTGAACCTGGCGTGTCTTGCAGGGAGAGGGCCGGGGCGTTCTCCGCTGGCTTAGGTGTAAAAGCATCATAGGTCAAAGACTTTTGTTCAGAAGCCGCTAGTTCACACAAAGAGGAGTACTCTTCAGGTTCCAAATCGGATTCTTTCAGGTCTGGAGAGGACATCATGGGGAGTTCACTGAAGTCTCCTCCTGAGCAGGACTGCCTGGTGGTGTCTTCCAGCCATCGCTCACTGTCTGCTCTGGTGGCCTCGTCGTAAGTCAGATTCTCTCCCTTGCTTGCCTCCTGCGGCTGATCGAAGCCCTCTGCTTGCTGGGGCGTCTGCTCAGCGTCGCAGAGACTCAGGCAGCAAGCATTTTTTTTCTCCTCGGACGTCTCGCTCAGTTTGCCAGAGAACAAACTCTTGGAAAGGTCTGATCCTTGGAGGCTCGACCCCAGCTCTTTCCATGTGTCACTGAGGTTTTCGTCCGGCCAGTCGAAGTTCTCCATGGCGTTTTCAGAACCCACCGAATTGGCCGTGGCATTTGAGTAGCAGCTGAAGCTCGTGGCCTCGGAGCTGGAAGTGGCAGCCGAGATGTTGGGTTTGGAATTGTAGCCCACAGAGCTGGTCGTTTTCAGGGTATTTTTCGTCTCTGCTGTTGTAAACACCACCTGGGAGTTGTTGTAGACTTCCTCTGTGAAATTCTTCCCGTTATTCCCCCCCAGAGCTTTGTCCAACTTCAAGGGCTCAGCGAGGGCATTTGAGTCCCCCTGATTGGACCACGGACTTTTGACCATGGAATCCAGGCAGGTTCTGTGGTTCTCTAAGTGGAAAGGGGATTTGTCAGGGTCTTTGTTTGGAGCAGGGGGGCTGGCCCAGCCTTTGTCTGCTTTCTCGTTGATAGCATCTTGCAAACCGATGATCTCAGAGGCGAGCTCCTCCTGAGACAGGGCGCTGAGGAGCAGTCTGGGGCAATCCCTCTCGTTGGTCACAAACTTGGTGAAGCTCTCCAGCGGCAAGCTGGTGTGGATGCTTTGGAAAGAATCGTCCGACTTGGTGGACATATCGTCCGGAGAAGTCACCGAGCACGTGGATACGGACTCGGGCTTCGCCTTGGAGTTGCTGTTGACGCGAGCTGGGCTGCGGCTCTGGTTGCAGTAAAGGAAGCTCCTTTCCAGCTGCTCCTCAGATCCACTCAGGTAATCCCCATCCTGGGTTTCAGCGTGGACCGACTGCGGGGTGCTCAGGGGGTCCGAAAGGGGAGTCCCCGCCTGCTCAGCAGAGTAACTGTTGCCTTCGGGGCTGCAGTGCTGACCCTTGAGCTGCTCTGGGGTCCTTGGCGGGTTCTTGATGCCTTTCTTCTGGGGCATCCCCGTGGACTTGGAGAGGAGAAGCTGCTGGACGGTGTTGGAAATGTTTTCGACTTGGGAGGTGAGCGCCGTGAGGCTCTGCAGGCTGAGATCGGACAGGAGGTTCTCAGGAATCTTCTCCTTCGGCATGCTCTTGCAGTTTGCGGGCGGCTGGGCATCCGGGCTCGCCCCGTCGGTCGGCGAAGGGTTCAACAAAGGCATAAAATGGCTATGGTCGGAGAGGCTGGCTGGGAAGTTCCCCGTGCTCAGAGACTGCTGGCTGTATTGGAAATTCTCCAAGTTGGGCATCAACGGGGAAGGCGTTGAACTGTACGAGGGAGACCTACCAACCGAACGAGCCGGGGAATGGCTGGAACTGGGGCTGAACGTTTGGTAATACTGGTCTGGAGTCCGCACAGGGGCATCGGCTTGACAGTAGCTCTGTCCCGGCTGGTTGTAATGTTGGTATTTTGCGAGGTTTTGATAGTGAAGGGCTTCCTGGGCATGGTGTCTTCCTTGCATGGACTGCTGCTGCTGCTGTTGTTGCTGTTGCTGCTGCTGGTCGTAGCTGATTCGGTTAGGCTGATAGCCATGTAGGCCCTGGACCCGCTGCCCAGAGGGCAGGCTGGCGGCATTCCCCAGAGTCCTTTCATGCTGCGGTGGCGCTGAGGGAGCATTGCAGCTTTTGTAGGAATGCGCGGCCTGGCTCCCGCTCTGGACGGACGTGTACGTCGAGGAGGCCGGGAACGACTGGGAATGCTGGGTGAAGTGGGCGCCCTGCGGGAACGACATGGGGGAGGCCACGTCATTCTGGATCTTCTGTCTCGGGAGCTTGGGGTAGGTCAAGGTGGGCTGCTGCTGCTGCTGCTGCTGTTGGAGGTGCAGGGAGTGAGTTCGGAATGGGAGCTGAGGGGCCTGCTCATGGTATTGCCTGGTGCCAGAGGAGGCGGCTGTCTTTTTCAACAAGTTCTCCTCATATTTAGCCACCCCTCCTGGCAAGGGTTGCGGCGGCGGAGGCGGCTGTTGCTGCGGTGACCCCCAGGCTTGCAGGCCTTCCTCTCCGGAATAACGGGCCGGATAGGGACTGTTCTCTTGGACAGCGTAATTTGGGAAGGATGCCGGCCGGCCTGGGAGTTGCTGGCTGCGTAGCTGCTTATTCCCCCTGTGATATTTCTCCACGGTGCTGTTCTCCCCGTACCCCTGGTAAGGCAGGGGGGGCTGCGGCGGCGGCTGGGGCTGCTGCTGGCCGTAGTACTCCTTCGCTACCATCCTCTGACGCTCGCAGTGCGGCCCGGCCTGGCTTTGATGCCTGTAATTCTCCAGGCGTGATGAATCTTGCGAAGATGCCGGCTGGTAGTTCTGCTGGTTGCCATGGAAACCACACCTTTCGCGGAAGGACTGCATGGCTGGGCCTTGTTATCTGTGCAGAGCGGGGAGAGAGAGAGAAAGACAAGGGGGGTTTCAAACAAATGGATTTTCTTCTTCCCTGCTTCCCACCTTTCCACCTTGTATCTCCCCCAGCCCGTCTCCCCTGTTCCCTGTGCTTTAAAAGCAAATAAACAAACACATGAGGCGAATGCTTAAAATTATATACGTACGTGGGTGTGTACATACATAATGGATAGGCAGTATCCATTATACTATACAGATAGCTAGATGGATAGATAGTAAACAACAACAACAAACTGTTCTTTCACAGCTGTAAAAAGCGTTATTCCGGTGCAACGTTCTGACTTTAAAGAAGGGATGAGGAGAGAATGGAGTCTCTCTTGTAACCCACTCCCCAAAAAACCAGGGAGAAAATTTGGCAAAAGGTAAAGCGATCAGCCTCAAGAGAATGGTGTGTGTGTGTGTGTGTGTGTGGACTCACAACAGCAGGAGGTGGTAGAACACTCCATACCATTTCATACTGCACCCCTTTTCTGAATGCTCCCCCTGTTAAAAAGCAAGCAACACCCCAAAGGAACAAGCATAGCACATCAGGGACAAAGGCCAGCCCCTGCACGCTGAGCTGCTTTTCTCATTGCAGGGACCTTTTCCTGCACAGGGAACATTTGAAACGCTCCACTTAGAAGTGATGCAGTCCATTCGAGGACCTGGGCAAGGTGATTGGGAAGGTAGCAGCCAGCCAGCTGCAGGTGTGCCTAGAGGAAGCCAATTATCTAGATCCCTCCCCAAGTCCCAGGCTAGCGCACCAGAATTATTTTCAGCGGCACAGCTGAGGTTGGTAAAGAGGAGATGCAACTAGGCTTTGCATGCACCAGCAAGCATGGGTCGGTCACCCATTCCGTGCTCTCTTCGAGTCAATACGAAGTCGGCAGTGGTGTCCTGGCTACGGATGGCGGGGGTAGGGGTGGAGGAAGAAATTCGTTGTTGTTTGCATTTTGATGAGACACAGCCTAATTTGCACTTCTTGAGCCACTATGTGAACTGAAACGCAGCTATCCTTCAAACGGTGCACCTCTCGAACCAAAGTGGACAAAAATGCTCATGGTAGGGGGAATTGCCCATAAAAATGCATATTTTTGTGGGGGAGAAGCATACAAAAATGTGGGGGAATTGCTTGCAAAAAAATGTGCTTATCAGATTGGAACAAAAAGGAGAAGCCGGAATTGACAGATTCATCCATCCTTAGCTGTATTTTTGCATCCCTCCTCCAGACATTTTTGTTGTTAAAACAGCAGAGATTATATTCTGATATTTCTGGCTCCTCTAATCTGGTTGCAAGGCCCAGGATCTGTCCCTTCCAGCATTTGATCCTGCAGTTCCTCAGCTCTCTGGCCTGGATGCTCCTCCTCGCCCTTCCCCCTCCTTCCCTCTCCCCATCCCCCCCCCCCAATATCTCCCAAGCACCTCTCCGCAATTGCTGCAGCTCCATCTGGAATCTGTCTGCTCTTTACAACTGACGTCTATTAGGAAGGCAGCGGAGAACAGCAGTGATAAAACCATCCTGGGTTTCTGCAGTTCTCTGCTGCGCCGCCGAACAGCGAGAGCACCTGCTTTTGTGTGTTTTCAGCTGGGGATGTTGACAAGATGCAGGTTTAGCATTGAGCACGTCTTGGCTCAGGAGTGATGTGTGCTCTCCTCCCACCAACTCTACAGATCTAAGGGGAGTCTCGATTCTGCTCGCTTGGCAACATCACCCAAAGATGCTGTTATCCCCCAGCCGGTGGGCTATATTTAATACCTTTCCCCAGCACAACCTGAACCGCGTCACCGTTCTTCCTCCCTTGTGCTCCGTCGCAATCTGCTGGAAGTCATGTCCGTGTGGCGCACAGACAACACGCACAGGGCAATTCTGTGCATGCCTGATGGTTTGAGCATGTGCAGATTGTGTCCTCCCGTAAAAACCTGCCTGCACACGAGAAGGCCTGCTCTGTGTCCCCACACCTTCAGGGATTAAACAAGGGGTGGGAAGAAAGCGCACAGAACAGATCCTTGCCGACCTTTGCACTCTGGCTTTCAAACTCTCTCCCCCCTGGGGTTTTCTCTTGACCTCCTTGCTATTGACCTTTTGAGGCACTACTGATTTTTGTGTGTGTGTGTCTTGGATTTCTTTTTCTTTTGCATGGTTGGGAAGAATTAAGAGGGCTGGTCTGTTCTGCTGTTGCCATGATGCTGGTCTTGCCCCCCCCCAACTGATCACAGAATCATAGAATTGGAAGGGACCACAAGGAGCACCTAGTTCAACTCCCAGAAATGCAGGAATCTTTCACCCAATGGGGGGCTTGAACCCACAATCCTGAAATTATGCTCTCATGCTCTACCGACTTGAGCTATCCTTTGGTGTGGTTGTGCTTCTTTGTGTGGCCCTTGCTGGGGTTTTTTAAATGTATTTTAATTGCTTTTTTAATGAGCCGCTTCAGTTGTTTTGACTTTTGAGAGGGAATATTTTAAGGCGGGAGGCGGTTAAATTGCACCACTGCACTGCCCCTGCAAACACGCACAAAGCAGATCTGTATGGGCAGTGGCATCAGGATCCCATGTTCGCGTGACAAGAGATCCACAGTTCAGAGAAGGGCGACCAAAATGGTCAAGGGGATGGAGTGACTCTCCCACGGAAAAAGTTTGCAGCGTTTGGGACTCTAGAGAAAAGTTAAGAGTTGAGTTGCTGAGTTAAGAGGCAGCACCAATATAGGTTTTTTAAATTATACATGGCATGGGGAAAGTGGGCAGAGAAAAATCCTTCTCCCTTTCTCCAAAACATGAGAACTTGTGGATATCCAATGAAGCTGAAGGGTTGGAAGATTCAGGGGAAATAAAAGGAAGTACTTCATTATGTGACACATAGTTAAACTTTGGCGCTCGCTGCCACAAGAGGCGGTGATGGCCACCAACCTAGGTGGCTTCAGAAGAGGATCCAGCAAATTCATGGACGATAAGGCTGTCAATGGCTATGAGCTACAATGGCTCGGCTCTGCTTCAATGGTCAGAGACAGCAATGCTCCTGAATGTCAACTGCTGGGAATTACAGCAAAGAAGGTTGTTCTTGGGCTCAGATCCTGCTTGCAGGTTTCCCGCAAGCATCTGGTTGGTTATTGTGAGAAGAGGACACTGGACTAGATGGGCCATTGGCTTCATCCAGCAGGCTCTTATTATTTTCTAATAATAATAATAATAATAATAATAGTAGTCATACCTCGAGTTAAAGACGCTTCAGGTTGAGCGTTTTCAGGTTGCGTCCCGCGGCGACCCGGAAGTACCGGAAAGGGTTACTTCTGGGTTTCGCCGCTCGCGCATGCGCAGATGCTCACAATGATGTCACGCGCATGCGCAGAAGCAACGAATCATAACCAGCGCACGCGCAGACGCAGGTTGCATTCTGCTCAGGTTGCGAACGGGGCTCCAGAACGGATTCCATTCGCAACCAGAGGTACCACTGTAAAATAGCAATTTTATTATTTGTACCCCGCCCATCTGACTGGCTTGCCCCAGCCACTCTGGGCGGCTTCCAACATATATAAAAACATAATAAAACATCACGCATTATAATGATGCTCCCACCCTTTTTCCTCGCCGCTTCTCGGAATGTTTTCTTTTCTTTTCCATACGCACATGCACACCCTGACTGGGGGAAGAGAATGTAGCTGGCTGGGTTGGAATCCGACCAGTCATCCTCTAGCTTTGCTGAAGCCCGCAGGCTAGATGCGAGCTACGCCCGCCTGCTGCAAAAGATGTGCCCACACCTGCACGAACGTTTGCACACAGCACACAGGTAGGTCGCCCTTGACACCCAGACTGTGGGCAGCAGCCAACTGAGCACTGGCATGCAAAATGCCGCGAGTCCCGAGGTATCGCTGGGATGGATGAACAGGAGGGAACAGGAGGTTGGCGTGGAGTAGGAGGTGAGGCTGTGGAATAGAGGCTGGAGGAGGGAGTTGTATCTCCCTGCCAGGATCTGGCTGCCTCGGTTGAAGAAGCAGGACTCCCACCACGCTCCTTCCTTCCTGGGGAAAGGAGAGCAGCAACAGAATCTGGGAAGGGTGTCAGCCCACCGCTAGGGATGGAGCAAGCAGAGTCAGAAAAGGGAGGCACAACTTGGTGGCCCAGGGCCCAGAGGCCCTCCTGTCAGAAGAAACAGATACAGTGGTACCTCGGGTTAAGAACTTAATTCGTTCTGGAGGTCCATTCTTAACCTGAAACTGTTCTTAACCTGAAGCACCACTTTAGATAATGGGGCCTCCCGCTGCCACCGCACGATTTCTGTTCTCATCCTGAAGCAAAGTTCTTAACTTGAGGTACTATTTCTGGGTTAGCAGAGTCTGTAACCTGAAGCGCCTGTAACCTGTAGCATCTGTAACCCGAGGTACCACTGTACATTCTTCCTGGTGCAGTGAGCATCTTACAAGGTCAGCAATCCTGCACGGCAAGAGACTTTTGGAAAAGAATGTGTTTTGCCCAGTCTTTAAAAGCTTGGCGATTGGGTGTGCCATCTCATTGGGACAATGTTGTTGCTACTGTGTAGTTCTGATCTCCTTGCCCTGATCTTGGGATTAATTGAATAACAGAATTATAGAGTGGGAAGGGACCCCAAGGGTCATCTAGCCCAACCCCCTGCAATGCAGGAATCTCAACTAAAGCACGCATGACAGATTGGGCCTCCAACACCTGCTTAAAAACCTCCAATGAATTGCACATTGACTCCTTAAGATGTGGACCTCTGCTTCTCGCTTGGCTGGCCTCACTTTCCTTGGCCTCTAGCCTGAGTAGAGCAGCTGCAGGAAGTCATCAACTGCTGCTGAGTCTTCCCTGCCTCAGTAAATACCTCTAAGCAGAGGTTGGGTCCTGTATACCTGAAGGAGCGTCTCCACCCCAATCATCCAGCCCGGACACTGAGATCCAGCACCGAGGGCCTTCTGGTGGTTCCCTCGCTGCGAGAAGTGAAGTTACAGGGAACCAGGCAGAGGGCCTTTTCGGTAGTGGCGCCTGCCCTGTCAAATGCCCTCCCAGCAGATGTCAAGGCAATAAATAACTATTTTACTTTTAAAAGACACCTGAAGGCAGCCCTATTTAGGGAAGTTTTTAATGTCTGACGCTGTATTGTTTTTGATATTTAGTTGGAAGCCGTCTAGAGTGGCTGGGGAGACCCAGTCAGATGGGCGGGGTATAAATAAATAAATTATTATTATTATTATTATTATTATTATTAGGTGGCTCTCCGTCATGCTTTAGCTGAGATTCCTGCATTGCAGGGGGTTGGACTAGATGACCCTTGGGATCCCTTCCAACTCTGTGATCCTTCCTTACTCTCAAGTAAGGGGTCTGGGTGGGAGCCAGGATGCAAACACGCTCTCTGCTTGCACACACAGGAACGCTTCACTATATGTGCTCTCCATGACACAGACGTGCAAACACGCACTCATGGATTGTATGGCTGCTTGCCAGGGCTTGTAGCCCACACACAGCCTCATTGCTGTCAACACAGACCACAAGTGTACATTCACCCACAAAGCAGCTCATCCCCCACAAAATTTGCCTTTGACTAAGAACTACTTAAAGTTCTTAGCTTAAAGAAGGCTGGTCGCCAAAGAATTGATGCTTTTGAATTCTGGTGCTGGAGGAGACTCTTGAGAGTCCCATGGACTGCAAGAAGATCAAACCTCTCCATTCTGAAGGAAATCAGCCCTGAGTGCTCACTGGAAGGACAGATCCTGAAGCTGAGGCTCCAAGACTTTGGCCACCTCATGAGAAGAGAAGACTCCCGGGAAAAGACCCTGATGTTGGGAAAGATGGAGGGTGCAAGGAGAAGGAGACGACAGAGGACGAGATGGTTGGACAGTGTTCTCGAAGCTACCAGCATGAGTTTGACCAAACTGCAGGAGGCAGTGGAAGACAGGAGTGCCTGGCGTGCTCTGGTCCAGGGGGTCACGAAGAGTCGGACACAACTAAACGACTAAACAACAACAAAGAACTGCTGACTACACTCATAGACAAAAGCCACATCTCCTTGGGAAAGGCTGTGATGCCCTTTTGCCTGCTACCTAAGAACACAAGAAGCTGCCATATACAGAATCAGAGCACTGGTCCATCTAGGTCTGCACTGTTGACACAGACAGGAAGCAGCTTCCCAGGGTATCACACACAGGGTTGTTCTCTCTCCCTCAAAGCATGAAAAACCCATGGACAGCCAGAGAAGTTGAATGTAGAAAGAATCAGGACAGATAAAAGTAAAGACTTTTTCGTGCAGCGAATCGTTAAACTATGGAACTCACTTCTGCAGGAAGATGTGATGGCTGCCAACATGGATGGCTGCAAAAGCGCTGGCAAATCTACATAGGAGAAGGCTGTCAATAGCTATTAGCCATGATGGATGTGCTCTGTCTCTATGGCTGGAGGCAGCAAACACTTCTGAATTTCAGCTGCCGGAAACCAGAGGAGAAGAGAGCTCTCGGGTCCCGCTTGTGGGTTTTCCATTAGGACATCTGGTTGGCCACTGTGAGAACAGGATGCTGGACTTGATTGGTTCTGATCCAGAACAACCTTCTTATGTTCCTAGGAAGCAGTGCTCTCCCCTGGACACAGAACCTGGACCTTTTGCGTGGAAAGCCTGTGCTCTGCTACTGAGCTGAGGGCCTTTCCCAAAGGCTGTTTCGGTCCTTTTTTTGGGAGGAGGGGGGTTGCTACTGCTGGCCTGTCGCCAAAAGCCCGGCAGGTGCAAAACTTCGCCACGGGTCTGGGGGGGGGGGGGCTAGCTGCACTTTCCCCCTGCCTGGCGTGCATATCTGCAGAAATTAGGTTTTCTTCCTTTATTAGTCCCAGATTGCTTTCCCTTCCTGTTGAGTGTCCTATGGTGATCATTGGTATTTCGCTTGCTTATTTATTTGCAAAAGTGAATGGGAAGGAAGGAAGGAAGGAAGGAAGGAAGGAAGGAAGGAAGGAAGGAAAGAAAGAAAGAAAGAAAGAAAGAAAGAAAGAAAGAAAGAAAGAAAGAAAGAAAGAAAGAAAGAAATCTGAAGGAGCCAGAGCGCTGTGGCACTTTGTGGAACGGCACGTTTATTATGGCATAAGCTCCCTGATGATGTGCGCTATGCTGCAATAAATCTGCTCCCCTCTGAAGGTGCCACCGTGCTGCTGTTTGGTGTTGCGACGACAGCCTTAAAACAAGGCAGCCTCTCTAGAGTTATCCTTATAACTGCAACGGAAGTGGCACAGATAATCGAAACCCACCCACCCACCCACCCACCCACCCACACACACACACACACCCTATTCCTCTGGTCCGTCCATCAGTTCCCAGCCTCTCTCTCCTCCTCCGAGCTGCAAATGCATCTACGCTGCCTTACAGCTGGATCTCCTAACGCACACCAAGCAGTTGGAATGCGGAGCCAGGCATGTATCTCCCCGAAAAGACAGTTCAATTAAAAATACAGCACAGCCTCACAAGCCAGCAACCTGGTACTGGAGTGGGTGAAAGCCCTTCCTCCGTGCTCAGTGTCCCAGCTGAGAGTCGGGAGGGCGGAGGAAAGGATGTGCGTGCGTAAAGAGGCTCGGGGAACAAAGGCGGGCTGGAAATCAAAGGCAGACCCTCTGGGAGAGGAGGGCCCCGGAGCTCAGCACCAGGAGGGGCAGTGGGGCCCAGTGGCCAGCGCAGTTTGAGGGAAGGACATGACGGGGCTCCCTTTAAAGAGCCCCACGTTTCTCTTCTCCCCATTACAGATGCTTTTTCAAAGAGTTGAACCAATCACGGCCGAGGAGCGATGGAATGGATGGAGGTGAATGAGCAAAGGAGGGGTGAGGTGGGGAGGGGTCCAGATTGCTAAGAAGAACCATAGTTTTTGCTTTGTTGCAGCTGCCACACTGGGCTCTTTGGGCTCCTCTCTGCCCCTCTCTCCCCATTATTATTATTATTATTATTATTATTATTATTATTATTATTACAATTCAATTTGTAACTGCAGGTTTCAGGGCCGTTCACAACATAAAAACACAACATAAAAACACAGAATACGTAAAAACAATCCTTGTCTCCCCAACACATTTTATAAGGGCATTGTATGCCAATCAGCCAAAGGCCTGGTTATAGAAGAACGTTTCTGCCTGGCACCTAAAGGGCACCTAATGAAGGCGCCAGGTGAGTCTCTGTGGGGAGAGCATTCCACAAGCGGAATTGAGTTTCCATAAACATATTCAGAGTGGGAAGAGATGTGGAGGCCAGCAGGCAATTTGTCATTTTGTTTAGGTGCTCCAGAGCAGCCTAAACCTGCAACTCGCTTTTTATCTGCATCATATTGTGCTTTTTTTGTGGCGAAGTCTCCGACACTGATTGGTTGAGCTGGTGTCACGTTACAGAAAGTCATTCATGAACACTCCAGCTACTTAGGGAACAAAGCCATTAGAGTATATGCTACTATGGGGGAAGGGGAAATTGGCTGGGATTAAAAGCTCACACGGGCCCTACTTAGTGAGGCAGGCAGAGCACTGAGAAATGGTCCTGGAAAGCAAGGAAATAAAGGTTTAGGGAGATACTGATAAGTCTCAGACCCGATATAGGGACAGGGAGAGATGGGAGGAAGCTGGAAAATGTTTGGAGGGTGTGGGCCAGGAAGCCAAGGGGGAACAGGATTGCTAGGTCTGCATCCTGACAGGGCTGCGACATCTTTAGGAGTTGTGTGGAAAGAAGATTCCATTAGTTGTGGCTTGTGTGGCCACTACAACATTGTGACCTGTCAATCCTAAGGAGCTATTGAGGCCCCAGAAGCAGTGAGAGGCAAGGCTCAGCTTTACGTATTGATCGGAGGCAACCTGCCCACCCTTTCAAGCTTTTGCTCACATATTTTTCCTCACTGGTTGGTGCTCCAGATTCGAGAAGCGAGCTGAAAAGGGACAGTGGCAACATTCACACCATATATTTATGCTCAGGACCCCAGTACCTCAAGGAATGCGCCTCCCCAAATGAACCGACCCGCACCCTGTGGTCAGCATCTATAGCCCTTCTGCATGTGCCCCCTTCACGAAAGGTCTAGAGCAGTGGCTCTCAAGCTGTGGGTCCCCAGATGTTGTTGGACTACAACTCCCATCATCCCTGAGCTCTGGCCTTGCTAGCTAGGGCTGATGGGAGTTGTAGTTCAGCAACATCTGGGGACCCACAGGTTGAGAAAGGCTGGTCTAGAGGGTGGCAACACGAGAATGGGCCTTTTCTGCAGTGGCTCCCCATTTGTGGAACACTCTCCCCAGGAAGGCTCACCTAGCACCATCATTATATATTTTAGAAGCCAGGCAAAGACTTTCCTCCATAACCAGGCTTTTGGCCTTAAAAATTTGTGGCCTTTTAGAAATGGGCGGGTATTTGTAATGTCACTTAGAAGATGGAGAAAGCTTGGGTTTTTTCCTATTTCAGAGGGCAGGACCTAGAATCATAGAATCATAGAGTTGGAAGAGACCACAAGGGCCATCAAGTCCAACCCCCTGCCAAGCAGGAAACACCATCAGAGCACTCCTGACATATGGTTGTCAAGCCTCTGCTTAAAGACCTCCAAAGTAGGAGACTCCACCACACTCCTTGGCAGCAAATTCCACTCTCGAACAGCTCTTACTGTCAGGAAGTTCTTCCTAATGTTTAGGTGGAATCTTCTTTCTTGTAGTTTGGATCCATTGCTCCGTGTCCGCTTCTCTGGAGCAGCAGAAAACAACCTTTCTCCCTCCTCTATGTGACATCCTTTTATATCATATCACCCCTTAACCTCCTCTTCTCCAGGCTAAACATGCCCAGCTCCCTTAGCCGTTCCTCATAAGGCATCGTTTCCAGGCCTTTGACCATTTTGGTTGCCCTCCTCTGGACACGTTCCAGTTTGGCAGTGTCCTTCTTGAACTGTGGTGCCTGAACCAATGGCTTCGAGTTACAATAAAGGAGATTCTGACTAAACATCAAGAATAACTTTCTGACGTTAAGAGCTGTTTGATAGCGGAACAGACTCCCTTGGAAGGTGGTGAACTCTCCTTCCAAGTAGGTTTTTAAGCAGAGGTTGGATGGCCATCTGTAATAGACGCTTTAGCTGAGATTCATGCATAGGGACTAGATGACCCTCGGGGTCCCTTTCAACTCTACAATTCTGTGAATGTATTTCTTTTTCTTCTTGGTTTTAATGTATCTATGGGGGGGGTGTTGTGTTTCTGTGTTTGGCTGTAAACCACAATATAAAGTTACTATTAACTTTAATTATGATTAATAATAATAACATTCAAATCACTGCAATATCTCTTTAAAAAGCTATGGCTTCCCCCAAAGTTCCCCTGGGAGTTGCAGTTTCTTAAGGGAGTTGAGAGTTGTTAGGAGACCCCCTATTCCCCTCGCAGAGCTACAATTCCCAGAGCTCTCTGTGAAGAGGGACTGATAAACCACGCTGAGAACGGCATCCGTGGGAGGGGAATAAGGGTCTCCAAACTACTGTCAGCACCCTTAAGAAACTATAGCTCCCAGGAAGAGGGGTGAGGAACCTCAACCCTGGGGGTAAAATGCAGTCGTCCAGGTGTCTCTCTCTATGTGGTCGAATTCTGAAATGTGCAAAGTGGGTGTATATATGTGGAGGGAATCCAATGAAAAATCCTCTTGTGTAAAGCCCAAAATACAGAAAACCACTAAATTAAGATTCTGTGTAAATCAGGAATCAACATGTTAGAATCTGGAGTCTACCAGAGAGGGCAGGTCCCAGCTTTGACGAAGACCTGGGCATGGCTGGGAACTGCCATTTTAATTCCCCACAATGCCCCAGCATGCCCAACGTAGTGTTGCCTCGGGGCATTCTGGGAAATTACAGTGAGGGCCCGCAGACCCAGCAGGGTGGGTGCCAGTGCTGATGTGCCCTGCTGTGGCCTTGGGGTCTCGGCGGTTGCCCTCGGATGCCAGCTGCTGACACCAGACCAGCTATCTGAGTAAGTTCGCTGAGCTGCGGCTCTAGATCCCACTGACTGAGAAATAAATAATCCAGTGGATTCATGTCTCCGAAGAACTGGATCCAGTCTGCCTGAGACACAATTTGCAAAGCTGCGGTCGACGCTGTTGATCCACGCTCCTTTCCACAGACTGCGATGCAGAGGAGCATTCTGAAATCTGGTCTCTTTGCAATGGCCTTGTTCACACGTTGCAATAAGTCAGGGCTGCTGGCTTGTTGCAATTGATCTGGAAGCTACAGTTTCAAGCTGGCCTGCAGCCCTGGCTTCTCGTGATGTGTGAACCCAGCACTGGGATTTGGGAGATTGGGAAGACGCAAGGAGTTGGGGCGGCTGCAGGCCAAGAGGGGATACAATCACTGCAGCCTGGGCTAGCTGGAAAACAGAGCAGGCGTTCTGTCCTCCCAAGACTTGTCTAGAGATAACCACAGCCCTACAGTGGCGCCTGCACAGCAGCGGGGCCTTGGTCACCTGCCGTCACCATGGAGATGGCCTCTGGCCACTGGATGGGAAGACCAGTCTCTCTCTTTCTCTCTGTGTGAGCGTGGGGGTCGCTTGATGCTATTCTGCCTGCGCCCAGCCTCTCCCGGGCTTTGTTGATGGGGCCAGGGCAACTTTTCAAAGACGGCAATGCCTCGGAAGTTCACACGCCATCCCTGCTTGACCGTCACCCGGGCTTTTGCCGAGCGGAGACGAGAGCATTGTTCTCCACTCTTGCCTTTCTCAGAAAGGCCCAAAAAGAAGAAGAAACCCCAAATAATAAAATAACTGGGAGTGGAGGAGCATGAAAGAACCACAAGGGATTCCCCCCAGCCCAGATTCTTCTGGGAGAAAGGCCAAGCCTGACATAGCATGCTAAGAGACCACAGTTTAGAAAGCCCGATTCCTTTGAAAGCTGTCTTGGCAGGGGAGTCCGAGGCAGGCATCCTCCTCCTCCTCCTCTTGTGCATTATGTCACTTCCATGCTGAGCATCACTTTTGGGTCAGGGAGCATGTGAGGCAGTTGCCAGGCAACCAGCAACCCTCCTCTTTCCCCACCTGGGAGAGCAACTAACCCTTGGAGGTAAAGGGCAGAGCGGCAGGGAACTGGGGGGACGCGTCAACCCGGAGCACAATTTTGCCAAGTCATACGTGATGCTTCCGCTTCTGGGTAGGAATTAGCATGCCATTTCTGACAGTCACATGCTGTCTGATTTTCGAGGCAAGCACGCCCTGTTTATATACTCTCGAGACGGCACCACTTGCATTCTCCCTGTGTGCGTACAACTACTGCTATCCGAGTGCCGTAGTATAGAATCACAGAATGGTAGAGTCAGAAGGGACCCTAAGGACCGTCTAGTCCAACCCCCCTGCTATGTAGGGATATGCACCTGTCCTGTTCGGAGATCAAACCTGCAACCGTGGCATTATCAGCACCACACGCAACCAAGCTCAGTCCTGTAGTTAAGACAGGACCTAAGAGAGAAGTTGTTGGCATCCGGCTGTCTCAAGAGACAATGGAGTGTGCCTCAAGGGGTTAAGTCAAACTGCTGCATTAACCCCCGCAAGGCAGCAGAGGTTTGGGACCAGAGTTTTCCTTCTCCTGGTTGGGCTTCCTTCCAAGCCCCATTTGCCCCTCACTTCCCCCTACAACACATGCAGAAACCACCTTCTCATCTGTTGGACCTGTTATTGGTCTCATCCACTCAATCTGCCAGAGCTTTGGTTCCCTAGAAGACAGAAGGGCTCAAGTCCCCACTCACAATTAATCCAGAATGCGGCAGCTAGACTGGTGACTGGGAGAGGCCGCCAAGACTACATAACACCGGTCCTGAGAGATCTGCATTGGCTCCCAGTACGTTTCCAAGCACAATTCAAAGTGTTGGTGCTGACCTTTAAAGCCCTAAACAGCCTTGGCCCAGTATTCCTGAAGGAGCATCTCCACCCCCATTGTTATCTGGACACTGAGGTCCAGCGCCGAGGGCCTTCTGGCGGTTCCCTCACTGCAGGAAGCCAAGTTACAGGGAACCAGGCAGAGGGCCTTCTCGGTGGTGGCACCCGCCCTGTGGAACGCCCTCCCATCAGATGTCAAGGAAATAAGCAACTATCTTACTTTTAGAAGACATCTGAAGGCACCCCTGTTTAGGCAAGTTTTTAATGTTTAATGCAGTATTGTGTTTTTAATATTCGGTTGGGAGCTGCCCAGAGTGGCTGGGGAAACCCAGCCAGATGGGCGGGTTATAAATAATATATTATTATTATTATTATTATTATTATTATTATTATTATTATTATTATTATTATTACTATTATATATAATCCACAAATAATAAAAAAGCCAACGGTAAAATCCAAAGCAAGGAAGAAGATTAGTGACGAAGAAGGTGGGTAAACCTAATGTATATATAAAGCTTTTGAGCACGCCTCGGAAGTAGAACATGCCACACGGCTTCCGTATTGAGGCTTCGGTATTGAATTTTCATTTTTCGAATGTTTCGGAACTCGAACTGTCTTCTGGAACGGATTACGTTCGGAAACCGAGGTACCACTGTACAGGGATCAGTAACGTGGGGAACAGATGCAAAGCAACCCAGAGTTATGGAAGATCCAGCCGTGCTCCAGTTCCGGCACGGATTTGCAGAATTCTCCTTGCAAAACCAGAATTCAGGAAGAACAGAAGGCAGAGAGATGCGCAAAAGAAAGGAGCCGGACAGCGGATGGAATCTCTCATCCCTGCTTTCACATGAGCTGCCTGACCACCCACCCGCCATCACTGGTTGGGGTCCAGAAGGTCATCCCCTGAGGCTTGCCTGCAGCAGGTATCCTGTTGAGGTGACTCCCTCCCTTCCCTGGCCTCCTACTGGCCCTGTGGCTCAGTCCTTGGCCTTGCCACCGCTGAGTCCTGAGCAGACACGCCTACCTTTCGGCTACTCCCTAGCCAATCTTTTAACAGCACCGAGTCAACTGTCTATGGCAGGGAGGTTAAAATCTTTCCTCCAGAGGTGGAAAGCCCTCGGGCTCCAGTTGATTTGTGCATGCAAGCCGGCTGCTGCCGCCACCCCCACCCCAGGCACAAGCTCCATCCTGCAGCTCATCTCTCTCTCCACTCCCACAATTACCGGGAAATTGCTAGCCTATCTCCCGATTGCATTCGCAACGGAAATCGATAGCCCCTGCTCTCTTATGGAGTCTGAAGACCGGCCGACAGGAGAGAGACAGAAAGAGAATAAGAAATGTGGAGAGCGAGTGCCGGGCTCTTAAAAAGACCCCTGGGCCCAGCCCATGCCGAAGATTGGCATACCATTTGCATATGCTAATTTGTTGCCTGCGTCCATGAAAATTCAGACCAACTTTCAGAGGGAGGGGAAGCAAACTCACAGGGCTCCCTCTGAGCTTTGGGGAGTCAGTGAGTAGCATGTCCTGGGATGATGGTTTGAGCCCTGGAAGTCAGATGCAGTGGCCTGGAGGTCCGCTGGCCCCTGAACCTGAGGTACCCAGCCTACTACCTAATGTGCGTCCCCCCGCCGGTAGTTAATTACGGCAGTTAGTCTGCTAAACCTTGTCAAGTCTTTCCCCAGCCGGCTTCACAGCTTGGAGAACTCCTTCAAATAATTACCAGGGGTTACAAAAACGTTTCTCAAAGTTTCAACGGATTCAGAGGCCTGCTAGGACTTCCTTTAGGGGTCCTGCGTTTCCTGGCTCACACGTGAGTTTGGCTGAAGGGGGACATTTTTTGGGGGGGGGGGGATTGAGCCCTAGAGCTGCTTGGCCACCTGGAAAGAAAAGAAAAATCCCAGGGGCTGCTCCTGCCCCCCAGCTCCTGTCTTGGACCCGAAAGCTCAGGAGGAGGAGGAGAGAGCAACTTTCAGAAATGTTAGCACAGGCATTCAGCTTTAATGCAAGGCAGAAAACATGTGGGTTTAAAAGAAAAGAAGTTCTGGGGTGAGACACGCACATCTCAGCTTTCAGCCACAGGGCTGCTACTTGTGGCAGAGGAAAAGAGATCTCTAGGGGAAGACATGTGTATGCTGCCCTTTCCTTTCCCTAACTTTCATGACAAGTAAATCTTAACAGTCAAGAGGCCTTTCTTCAAGGGTTGCATGACAACATGTGTTCTGCATCCGCCCATGACCCGAAACATGTGGGGCTGAATTTCAGATCAGCCGTGGATGTACATTCCATGCTACTCAGTGGGTATCTCGTTGGTTGAGAAGATGCCTCTACGGATGAGATAATGTCACAAGCCACTTTGGTTCCCAGGATCCAAAATGAGGACAAGAGAAGAGCCCCCTGGATCAGGCCAATGTCCCATCTAGTCCAGCATCCCATTCTCACAGTGGCCAACTAGATGTCTGTGGAAAGCCCACAAGCAGGATCCGCGCACAAGAGCACTCTCTACTCCCGTGGTTTCCAGCAACTGCTATTCAGAAGCATGGCTGCTCCCAACCCCCACCCCCCCCGAGTTTGAAGAACTTCACTTCCATTTTGTTCTGGGCACAAACTTGGCCAAATTTGGGCCCAGTTTGAAATGGGATTTGCCAACCACTGTTAGCCAGCCTTCCTTCCCTATTACCACACACACACACACACACACACACACACACACACACAGTACCCAAACATTGGCTCCCAGTACATTTCTGAGCACAATTCAAAGTGTTGGTGCTGACCTTTAAAGCCCTAAACGGCCTTGGTCCAGTATATCTGAAGGAGCATTTCCACCCCCATCGTTCAGCCCAGACACTGAGGTCCAGCGCCGAGGGCCTTCTGGCAGTTCCCTCACTGCGAGAAGAGAAGTTACAGGGAACCAGGCAGAGGGCCTTCTTGGTAGTGGCGCCCGCCCTGTGGAATGCCCTCCCGTCAGATGTCAAAGGAATAAACAACTACCTGACGTTTAGAAGACATCTGAAGGCAGCCCTGTTTAGGGAAGTTTTTAATGTTTGACATTTTAATGTATTTTTAATCTTTTGTTGGAAGCCGCCCAGAGTGGCTGGGGTAACTGAGCCAGATGGGCAGGATATAAGTAATAAATAATAATAATAATAATAATAATAATAATAATAATAATAATAATAATAATTCATACAAATCTCACCTTTGCAAAGTGGGGAGGGGGTAATTCACAATGGGAAGGGTTTACTATGGATGGGATGAAGCTTCTCCTTAATCGGAAGTTATGCTCACGGGTGGCATTACCTTCTGGGGAGCATGGGATGTGTGGCTTCCCCTGCCTCCTGAACTGAGTCGGGAGGCAAGGGAATTCAAATCCTATGCTCCCCAGATGCTGTTTCCTACCAAGGAACGTGGAGCTGTAGGTTTCCAAGCATGGCTCTGCTTCCAGGTAGCCTATTGGCTCTTTGTTATTTGGCCTGCTTTAAAATACTTGGATCTTTTGCCTGGGCAACCATCTAGTTTGGGTCTTGCTTTATGGGCTCATGAGCTTCTGCATTCAACCTGCTTATGCCCTGCTACACTCCAGCTTCAACGCTGGGTCATGAGAAATACGGGACCTCTCTTTTCTGAGCGATGTCCTGAATGAAATTTGGGTGAGTGGCTCCTGATTTTGGAGGTGCTCTAGCTGCACCCAGGCTGCATTTCCTCCCTTTTAATCTGGACTTTTCACCTCTTTTTGGACAAGGGAGGCCACACAGAGAAACCAGGTTATTGTCCGTGCTGGACAGTAACTGTCCGACTGCTCCAGCTTCAGCAGTTGAGCTTTGAAGATGTTCTCCCAGGTGTCGAGAAACGAGAAGCAAAACCCGACAGCACCAACCAAGCCGCCATCCTGCAAATTGGCAATCTTGTTGTCTTTTCTCCAGCTGCTTACTGCTCTTTCGGGTGGGATTTCAACAGGGTCTTGTAAACTAAAAATAATACGTGCCATTGCCTGCCAATGATCTGCCTGGAGATCTCACCGTTAATATAGTGGCGCCAGAGCCATCCCTCCACAACCAGTTCTCTCTCTCTCTCTCTCTCTCTCTCTCTCTCTCTCTCTCTCTCTGTGTGTGTGTGTGTGTGTGTCTCCCTCTCTCCAAAGATGCTGCTCCAGAATGCAAAGCTCTTGCTAACCACAGGCTGCTCTGATGTGCCAGCTGCAAAGCCATCCACACGCCAGCCGCGTCTGCCAGCATTCCAGCCTCTGACCACCCTGAAACCAGGTTACGGCAGCTTCTACCACCAACACAGCTCAGGCTTTTTTCCTCAACGCTGCTCTTCTGATGGCAAAGGGCTGCAGCTCAGCGTTAGAACACCTGCTTTGCACCCCAGGTCCAATCCCATGTGGGATTTGCAGGTAGGGCTGGGAAGGAGCCCCTGCCGGAAACCCTGGAGAGCTGCTGCCAGCCAGTGCAGGCAATAATGTATTTTTAATCTTTGTTGGAAGCCGCCCAGAGTGGCTGGGGAAACCCAGCCAGATGGGCAGGGTACAAATAATAAATTATTATTATTATTATTATTATTATTATTATTATTATTATTACTGAGCCAGATGGTAGAATCACAACATTGTAGAGTTGGAAGGGACCCCCCCCGGTCATTTAGTCCAACCCCCTGCAATGCAGGAATCTTTTGCTCAACGTGGGGCTCCAACCCACGACCCCGAGATTAAAAGTCTCATGCTCTACCAACTGAGCTATCCCAGGAGTCTTATCCTTTCTCTTGTAAAGGTACAGCACAAGGTACTCTAACAGGGCAGTAGAAGCAAAGAGAAGACAGGTCCCTGTCCTCAGCAAGGGTGAAATCCAAGGGCTGAACTGATGCAACACGGGGGGATGCGAGGTTGTCGAGTTTTCAGGAGGATTAAAAATTTAAAAATGATGATCACTGCAAAATGCGGAAAACTGGAAGAAGGAGAAAACCGAGAGGAGCAGAAATGGACATACCCTTTCACCCCTGACTGAGACCCTGGGGAGCAGCTGCCAGTCAGAGCAGACAATACTGGCCCAGACTGATACACAGCCTGGGCTGGTGCTGAGCAATGGCCTGGGCTGCTATATGATAGTCTTCCATTGGGGAAAGGGCTGTAGCTCAGTGGTAGAGCATCTGCTTTGTGTGCAGAAGGTTCCCGGTTCAATCCCTGGCACTTCCACGTAGGGCTGGGATAAGATTCCTGCCTAGAATCATGGAGAGCTGCTGCTAGTCGGTGTGGGCAATACTGGACTGCTTCTGATCCCCATATGGCAGAGTTTTGCAACCTTTTTGAGCCCACGGCTCCCTTGACTTTTCTGCGGCTCCCCTGTGGGGAAACGTGCCCTGAGTCTCAGGAGCTCAGTTAGGTCACCCCTTGCCTGCAGAGCCAGCAGCCCCTCACCCCTTTCTAGAACACCCTCCCTTGTGGATGATTCCCTCGGGCTCCTCTCCTGTCCCCTCTCCTTGGGAAACCTTGACCGCTTGCTTCAGCTCCAGGCAACCAGCACCCCCCTTGGCCAGGCCCAGAGACCCCATTTGCCTGGAGAACTTGTAGCCAGGGCTGTTGAAACAAACAGCTGCACAGTACATTTCCGAGCACAAATCAAAGTGTTGGTGCTGACCTTGAAAGCCCTAAATGGCCTCGGTCCAGTATACCTGAAGGAGCGTCTCCTACCCCATCGTTCTGGTCAGACACTGGGGTCCAGTGCCAAGGGCCTTCTGGTGGTTCCCTCACTGCGAGAAGCCAAGTTACAGGGAACCAGGCAGAGGGCCTTCTCAGTGGTGGCACCCGCCCTGTGGAACGCCCTCCCACCAGATGCCAAAGAGAAGAACAACTATCAGACTTTTAGAAGACATCTGAAGGCAGCCCTGTTTAGGGAAGCATTTAATGTTTAACAGGCCACTGTATTTTAATATTTTGTTGGAAGCCACCCAGAGTAGCTGGGAAAACCCAGCCAGATAGGCAGGGCATAAATAATAAATTTTATTCTATTCTAATTCTATTCACATGTCTCTGGACGCGGAGATGTGAGAGGGCATCAGAGGGAGGGAGGGAAGGAAGGGGGGGCGGTGCTGCCCAGGGCACATCTGGCTACCATTCCATGCGCCCCAGGGTGCCAGGGCACACTGGTTGAAACCCTCTGTCTTATGGGGCAGCCGCATATTCCCGCATTGCAGAGGGCTAGACTAGATGATCCTCAGGATCCCTTCCAACTCTGTGATTCTATGCACCAATGGTCTGACTCTGCCAGCCTGCCACGTTCCTAAAACCGCTTGCGACCGCGCACAGGGAAACGTTTAACAGAGGATGCCTTCCTGGGGGGAACATGCTGCTGGCCCCAGTCACGGAAACGCTTTGCGTACAGATGTCTGCTAACAAGTGCAAGAGGCAGGCCGGGCCGAGGGAGGGGGAGAGACAGACTTCTCCGCCCCTGACGCAGCAGCCAGATTTCGCACTCGTTCCTAAATTAAATTCCAAGCGGCGCTTCGACTTGGGAGCGGGTGGGGGACGTGAGAATGTGGCAGAGGCTGCCTGCCACATCCACCTCTTCTGCGCTCTGCTCTCCCTGCCCCCACCCCGCTCTCGCGTCCCCCTTCCCCACACCACCAACTCCGAGAGCGTGAGCCTGTCAGCATGACAGCTGCGGTGCTGCCTAACTGTGAGCTCCTGGAGTTTAAAGAAACCCTCTCTGGCCGACTGCCACGCTGCAAATGGCTTCGTATGATTTTATCATTAGGAAGGGGGAAGGATGAGATGCGAGGGTGCGGCGGGAGGCAAAGATACGGGGAGCCAGAAAGGAGGGGTTTGCAAGGGGGAAAAACCACAACAACCTCCCAGCGCCCAGGAAAATGGCTTTGAGACCGGGTAGACTGTACTGACTATGGTTGCGCACATTTAAAGTAAGTTATCCCTTGCAAAGGCTTCTGGGAACTGTAGTTCTCCCCTCGCAGAGCTACAGTTCCCAGTGCCCTTCACAAACTACAGTTCTCAGGATTCTGGGGAAGAGGGCTTTAAACATGATTCAGAAGCATGTTGCCTGTGTCCAGGGACTACAGAATATCTCCAAAACAGGGGCAAGAAATTGGTTAGTCCAGGAGCCACGGTCCCCTGTCAGCAACCTTCTGGGGGAGGGGCACATGCCAGGGGTGGGCGGGGCCAAAGGCAGAAGTGGGCGGAGTAAGGATCGTAGAACTGGAAGTCACCCCAAGGGTCATCTAGTCCAACCCCCTGCAATGCTAAAGCATCCAGGACAGATGGCTATCCAAGCTCTGCTTAAAAACGACTCTGAACATTGGTGCTGTACGCTACATTCCAGCCAGGAAAAAGCGAGAGGTTCATGCACACAGGAACACAAACTTCTATCAATGCCTACTAGCCGTGATGGTTATGCACAGCCCCCACAGTCAGTAAGGCTTCTGAATACAGTGGTGCCTCGCAAGACGAAAATAATCCGTTCCGCGAGTCTCTTCGTCTAGCGGTTTTTTCGTCTTGCGAAGCAACCCTATTAGCGGCTTAGCGGCTTAGCGCTATTAGCGGCTATTAAAGGCTTAGCGGCTTAGAAAAAGGGGGGGAGCGAAAAAAATCGCAAGACTCGCAAGACGTTTTCGTCTTGCGAAGCAAGCCCATAGGGAAATTCGTCTTGCGAAGCGCATCGAAAAACGGAAAACCCTTTCGTCTAGCGGGTTTTTCGTCTTGCGAGGCATTCGTCTTGCAGGGCACCACTGTACTAGTTTCTGGAAAATGCAGAAGTGGAGAGGGCTGAGGCGCAGTGTTAGAAACTGAGATATGAAAGCTAGGAGCTAAACAGCACCTTAAACCCAGGTTATGGGCGCAAGAACGGAATGTCGAGGTGTGCTTTTTTTCATATAACATGAATACAAAGCTGAAAACGAATGAACTGCAGCTAAAATATTATGCTCATATTTCACATGGTCTAGTCCAGGGGTCAGCAAACTTTTTCAGCAGGGGGCCAGTCCACTTTCCCTCAGACCTTGTGGGGGGCCGGACTATATTTTGAAAAAAAATATGAATGAACTCCTATGCCCCACAATTAACCCAGAGACGCATTTTAAATAAAAGGACACATTCTACTCATGTAAAAACATGCTGATTCCCGGACCGTCTGCGGGCCGGATTTAGAAGGCGATTGGGCCAGATCCGGCCCCCGGGCCTTTGTTTGCCTACCCATGGTCTAAATAAAAAAATTCCTTCCAGTAGCACCTTAAAGACCAACTAAGTTAGTTCTTGGTATGAGCTTTCGTGTGCATGCACACTTCTTCAGATACCTGAAGTATCTGAAGAAGTGTGCATGCACACGAAAGCTCATACCAAGAACTAACTTAGTTGGTCTTTAAGGTGCTACTGGAAGGAATTTTTTTATTTTGACTATGGCAGACCAACACGGCTACCTATCTACTACTGTACCCATGGTCTAGTCCTTCTGCTGCTCACCCCCCTAATATTCTTAAGAGGGTCTCTTCTCTGCTTTTCATAGAGTAGCTGGAAGTGGCGAGAAAGGAAAAAGGTCCTCCTTTCCTTCCACTCTGCAGTTTTAATCTGAAATTTTAGGCGCAATACTGTGCCCAGAACTCAGAAACTGCTCGCTCTAATGAAACAGGTAAAGGTAAAGGGACCCCTGACCATTAGGTCCAGCCGTGACAGACTCTGGGGTTGTGGAGCTCATCTTGCTTTATTGGCCGAGGGAGCCGGCGTCCAGCTTCCGGGTCATGTGGCCAGCATGACTAAGCCGCTTCTGGCGAACCAAAGCAGCGCACAGAAAAGCCGTTTACCTTCCCGCCAGAGCGGTACCTATTTATCTACTTGCACTTTGATGTGCTTTCGAACTGCTAGGTTGGCAGGAGCAGGGACTGAGCAACGGGAGCTCACCCCGTCGCAGGGATTTGAACCGCCGACCTTCTGATCGGCAAGTCCTAGGCTCTGTGGTTTAACCCACAGCGCCACCCGCGTCCCTCCTAATGAAATACCCTGTTGCAAAATGAGCCTAGAACAATGGGAGTTTCGAACACAGCTCAGGCACCACTTGTCAGCTTCCCATGGGTATCTGATTGCTGGACCTGCTGGGCCACTGGTTTGATCCATCAGCTGGGCTCTACTTATGCTCTCTCCATCCTATGGGCATGCAAGAAGTATCACTGCTCTGGAAGACATTCCAGCCAGGTCAAAGCACTTGAGGCAGCAGAGCAGAGGATGGGGGCCACGCACTGCCATAGTTAAGGATGGAGGAAAAATCCGAGTTGCTGGCTTGACTGCACTGGCTATCGATTAGTTTCTGGGCTTAAGTCAAAGTTTTGACTTATAAAGCCTTAAACCAGTGGTTTTCAACCAGTGTGCCATGGCACCCTTGGGTGCCTTGAAAGATGGTCCAGGGTGCCATGGGCAACACTGGCCTCTGTCCCTCTTTCCTCCCCTCCCTCCTCTGATGCCCTCTTGCATCTCTGTCTCCCAAAGGCTTGTACAGCTGTTTATTGCAGCAGCCCTGGTTACAAGCTACCAGGCTGCTCGGAGGACTCCCAAGAAGAGGGGAGAGGAGAGGAGGCTGAGGGAACACTCCACAAAGGAGGGGGTTTGAAAAAGGGTGAGGGGCTGCCAGTTCTGCAGGCAAGGGGTGACATAACTGAGCCCCACAGGGGTGCCACAGAAAGAATGTAGTTGATTAAGGGAGTCATGGACTCAGAAAGGTTGAAAACCTTTGCCTTAAACGGCTCAGGACCATAAAACTGCCTCTCTCCATATAAAGTAACCCGGTCTTTGGCTTTTAACTATCAGGTCTTTGGCTTTTAACTATCTATGGCCTTTTTGAGAGGGTGGGATGTTTTAATCTAGTTTTTTAAAACAAAAAACAAAAAATCCCCGTATTTTAGATTTATTTTTTTAAAAAAATTGCTGGTTTAAATATTTTTATTTATTTATTAGATTTGTATGAAGCCCTTCATCCAAAGATCACAGGACAGGTTCACAACATAAAAACACAAAATGAGAATGCAAAATACATAATAAAAACAAACCAATAACCCTCTCCTCCCACAAACACATTTTAAAGGCCATAGTATTTATTTATATAAATGGTAATATATATGCATAGTATAAGGGACACGGGTGGCGCTGTGGGTAAAACCTCAGTGCCTAGGACTTGCCGATCAGAAGGTTGGTGGTTCGAATCCCCACGGCGGGGTGAGCTCCTGTCGTTCGGTCCCAGCTCCTGCCCACCTAGCAGTTTGAAAGCACTCTTAAGTGCAAGTAGAGAAATAGGTACCGCTCCGGCGGGAAGGTAAACGGGTGTTTCCGTGTGCTGCGCTGGTGCAGGCTCGCCAGAGCAGCTTCATCACGCTGGCCACGTGACCCGGAAGTGTCTGTGGACAGCGCTGGCCCCCGGCCTCTTAAGCGAGATGGGCGCGCAACCCCAGATTCGGTCACGACTGGCTCTGACGGGCAGGGGTACCTTTACCTTTATGCATAGTATATCTGTATGTATTCCTCTTTTTTTGCTTAAAATACTGTACGTTGCTTTGAGCTGCCACAGCAAAGAAAGTGACTAATAAATTTAATAAATAATAACAACAACAATAAAGTTGCATTTAAAGGACAACTTAATTTGCACTTTGCAAAACAATACTGAAACACAGATCCAAACGCCTATGAATTTTGCAATGCAGCTCTCCAGCCAAGCAATGTGTACGATCATACATCCGTTAGGGTAGCATGTGCTGAAAAATGCAGCCACTGGCGAACACCACATGCAGAAGTGCATAATGTCTGGCCAAACTGCAAACTCAAATATTGGGAGAATTAACGCTAAAATGCTGGCGAATTTTCAAGACCACTTTTTTATTTTATTTTGAAGAATCTCCAATTGATGCAGGAACGTGGAGAACTGAACATAAAAGATTGGGGCGAATGAGAAAGGAAATCGAAACCGATATGATTCCCCCCTCCCTCTTCCCGATTATCCGTCTCTCCCCTTTCTGCCTACATACCCATTGGTGGTTCTGCTGCAGAGGTGGCTATTGTGTTAACCAGCAACAAAGCCTCTCTCTCTTTCCCCCATTGCCGGCTCTCCAACCATGTGCAGCAATACTTGTGGGGCATGTCACTTCCCACCCATTCCAGACCTCCCCCCCTCCCCAATTAGAATTAATTAGCGGCGGGGGAATTGAAAGAAGGAAAGGAGGAAGGAGGAAGGAGACAGAGACAGAGACAGAGAGAGAGAGAGAGAGAGAGAGAGAGAGAGAGAGAGAGGGAATCAGGATCTAGTAAAAAAATATTCCAGCACTGCAGTGTACAGACAGGCCACAGCAGTCAGGCCTGACGTGCACAGGGACCTGGGGGGAAGGAAAAGGGGAGGGTGGCTGCATTTGAATTCTCTGTTTCACTCTCTCTCTCTCTTTTTCTCCTCCACCTCTTGCAGGAGAAAAAAGGAGGAGCTGGCAGAGTCGTTTTCCCTCTCCCGGCCCTCCTCATTCATCTTCCCCGATCGCCCCTCCCAGCTGCACACGCTCCCTCGGAAATCAGCAGAGTGCAGCAGCTGTTCCTTGCACACTTCACTTGACCACAGATGATGATAAATGGAGCTGGGGTGGCGCCAAAATGGTGCGCGCGCTAAGGGGGGACGGGGGTTAGCAAGAGGGATGTGCTGAGTGGGGGATCCCTGCTGGGTTTGGTTGAAGCTTTTCTGTGTGCTCCCAGAGTATGGGCGGCGGGTTGTGTAGGGAGAAGGAATTCCCAAAGATTCCCATCCGTTGTTGGCATCCCGTCTGCCTCGAGGGACAGTGGAGCGCACCTCCGGGGGTGAAGTCAAACTGCAACACAAAAGTGACCTCCCCTGGGTGCCAGCCTGAGCAGTGTGTACGGAGGTCCTGGGCTGCCCAGACGACAAGACCCCCCTCTAGGCTTGGGCGATGTGGTCCAAAGGAAAGCAGAACAAGACGTTTGGCACCAGCTTGGAGTACAAGGCTCCACCCAACCGTCAGAGGGACTCCTCTTCAAATTTGCTGGGTTTTCCCCTTAGCCCAGTGTTGTAATGGTAAAGGTAGTGCAAAAGGGGAAGGGAAGGCCTTCTGGGATATATGCAGAGAGGGAGCAATGGTTTGAAAAGCTATCAGCCCTATTGGCCCCTTGGACTGGCCACTTGCATGCCCAGCCTTGTTGCTCACATGTGAAATAATCAAATGACTCTCTCTCTCTCTCTCTCTCTCTCTCTCTCTCTCTCTCACACACACACACACACAGGCAAGGGGAATCTCCACACCAGGACTCTGCCCCGAGGGCATTTGGAAAGTGTCCGTCAACTGCCATCCTGCCTCCCTCTTCCCTTGGAGAATGGAGAGATACTTATGTTTAGAAACCTCTGGTGTTGGTGAGGTTGGAATGTGGTCTGCTAGTTGCCAAGCTAAGAGTCCAAGGCCAGAATGAGACCCTTAGAGGTCGAAAGCACTGAAAAGATTATGGTACCCCCCCCACATAATACACTTCAGTTTTCACTAGGATATCCATTTCTATGCCTGCTCTGCCGGAGTATACGCATTTTTGCACACATTGCTGGGCTGGAGAGCTGCATTGCAAAATTCGGAGACGTACGGATTTCAAAGGACGGCTGCGTTTGGGTTCCCATATACTGTTTTGGAAAGCGCAAACTGTACAAAGTCACCTTTAAATGTGAGCTGATCTGAAATTCTCCCCTCTCCCTACTTCAGCTTTAATCATCCTGCAGCAAGGTTTGAATGGAAAGAAAAATCTGCTTGCTTTTTCACCTGACTACGAGGCTCAGTGAAGAGGAAGGAATCCCGAAAGAAGGTTCTCTCCTTCGTGCCACGGGGAATGAAGCCAGTCATGTTTCTAAAACCTTTACCTCCTCTGAAGAGGACCGTGGCAACAAGCAGAACTCTGGTTGTCTTCTGGCCAAGTGTGATGCTCATTTCAGCCCCAGGAGGAATGTGGTTTTTAAAAAGGCCTGCATCTATCCAAAAGATCTCAGAAGCCCGCATAAACTGAGGTTACAGTGGTACCTCGGGTTAAGAATTTAATTCATTCCGGAGGTCCGTTCTTAACCTGAAACTGTTCTTAACCTGAGGTACCACTTTAGCTAATGGGGCCTCCTGCTGCCGCCACACGATTTCTGTTCTCATCCTGAAGCAAAGTTCTTAACCCGAGGTACTATTTCTGCGTTAGCTGAGTCTGTAACCTGAAACGTCTGTAACCTGAAGCGTCTGTAACCTGAGGTACCACTGTATTTGTTAGCATCTTATATCAACACTGTGAGTCTGTTGTTATAAAAGAGGAACACCTTAACAAGAGATTTGGTGCTTAGGATTCTAGACAATAAAGGCTTAACTCAGACGCTCCAAGTGTCCCTATTTTCCAGGGACAGCCACAGATTTACAGAGGACGTCCCCGTTTCTGATTTTTTCCTGGAATGTTGGAGGGGATGGAGTTACGCAACGTCCCAAGCCAAGGAGATAAGTAACTATACAACCTTTAGAAGACATCTGAGGGCAGCCCTGTATAGAGAAGTTTTCTAATAATTATTATTATTAATGTCATTGAATGTATAATCTGCCCTTCCCTCCAAAGGAGCCCAGGCAGGCAAACAACAAGTGAGAAAACAATGAAAACAATATTTTGAAACTTCTTAAAACCATTCTAGAACAGAAGCAGACTGGGAAAGATCTGAACTTACAAGGCTTGTCGGAAGTGGAAGGTCTTCAGCAAACACTGAAAAGACAACAGATAAGGCAGCCATGAACCTCACTGAGTGCTCTTGGGTCAGTCAGTCGCTCTCAGCTTTACCTACCTAACAGGGGTGTTGTAAGGAGAAAACGGGGAGGAGAAATATGTATATCATATTGGAGGAGAGGTGAGATATAAATGCAATAAAATGCGACGCAATGCAATAAAATAAAAGGCCTGGTTTCTGTGTTGTGCAAAGCAGCCCTCCAGATATGATGGTATCTGCAGGAGGCCCTCAGCTGCAGAGTACAGATATCAATCAGATACAGAAGGGTTGAGACGATCTTTCAGGTATCCTGATCCCAAGTTGTATAGGGCTCTGTGCACCAAAACCAGCATCTTAGCCTGGTAGTTAACTGGCAGCCAGATCCTACGAATGCTGCAGAAGACGTAGACCAAATCAAGATGAAGCACGACACCCGTACCTAATAAACCCAGGGAAAGGCTAGCAGCTGATCTGTATGAATTGGGAGGTCAACCCGTTATACTGAGATACTCCTCTTTCCTAACCATTAATTCCCATGGTGTCGTTGCACAACCGGAGAACGTAATGGTCTGCTTCAGCACTCCAGATGAACTTGTGACTGACAATGAAACCCAATCCACAGAGGCAGAGTTCCACTCACTCCAGATACCTTTTGATTTTGTTCATATTACCACTAGCCCTATGGTTTTCCCAGTAGTGATGTATGGAAGTGAGAGCTGGACCATAAGGAAGGCTGATCGCCGAAGAATTGATGCTTTTGAATTCTGGTGCTGGAGGAGACTCTTGAGAGTCCCATGGACTGCAAGAAGATCAAACCTCTCCATTCTGAAGGAAATCAGCCCTGAGTGCTCACTGGAAGGACAGATCCTGAAGCTGAGGCTCCAATACTCTGGCCACCTCATGAGAAGACTCCCTGGAAAAGACCCTGATGCTGGGAAAGATGGAGGGGACAAGGAGAAGGGGACAACAGAGGATGAGATGGTGGGACAGTGTTCTCGAAGCTACCAGCATGAGTTTGACCAAACTGCGGGAGGCAGTGGAAGACAGGAGTGCCTGGCGTGCTCTGGTCCAGGGGGTCACGAAGAGTCGGACACGACTAAACAACAACAACAACAACCACTAGCCCTCAGAGGTGGCAGCCAGTGACCATTCAAACTGGTAGGGTGAAAGGCAGGGAGGTCAACAGGAGGTGGCGCCAGAGCCAATGACAAGCAGAGCCACACCTTGGCTGAATGCAAGTCGGAAGGTAGGCAGGTGGGGGCTCACTGAGGGCAGACAGAGGTTGGTGGGGCAGAACTACATTTGCCCATATGGGTCAGCCTCCGCTGGTCCTGCCTATACTCTTGCAAATGGGGCTGCAGAGAGAGAACTGCAGACTGCAAAGGAAATCTTGAGTCAGAATGCACCAGATATTGCTTTCTTAAGCCACAGATCAACATCACTGAACACCCAGCGGAGAAGACTTTCATTCCAAAGCGGCTTGACCTGGAAAGAGATGCTGCTTCTGATTAAGTTGCGAATATTTCTACAACCAGCACAATTCAGTGCGGGAACGACCACGTTTCGAGCCAGGAGAGTTCCTGTCGAGCTTGGTGGGGGAAAGACATGGGAGGGGCTGGCTAATGCACAAAGACGAAGAAAATGGAATGCCCCAATCAGATGAGACTGGGCCGGCCCTACCATTAGGGCTATTACTGGGCAGAATAAAGGCTGCCCGCTCCTGAGCTACAGTCTCACACCTGAGAGAGCCAGATGTGACCTTGGACCAGTTGCTCTTTCGCAGCCTTAGCAACCTCCCAAGCCTGGTGCTGAGGATAAAGTAAGGGAAACGTTTGCAGAGCCTTGAGCTCTTTGGTGGAAAGCCAGGGTGTGTTTTTTTTTAAAGAAAAGAAAATGAAAAACATAAAAGTATAATGCAAGATGCCACTCTCTTGCAATTTTCTCTCCGGAGCAGGCAGGAGGCCTTGGCCACGGGGAGCGAAGGCCAATCTATTGTGTCTCGCTGTGCTGTCTTTTCTCATGCCTGCTCCTCCAATTCCATCTTTGAAGCCCCCCCCTCACTTTGGTCCCCGCGGAGTCCCTCCTCCTCCTCACGTCTCCAAGCCATTAGCCATTGTAAATAATGGCCCCTCCGCTCCGCTCCCTTCCCCCTCTGCCTGCCCGGCTGTGAGGGGCGGCTGTCTGGGAAGGAGGCCGGGGCGAGGTTGTAGCAGGAGTTCACCCAGGCGGCCTTTCACAGCTCTCTCCGGGAAAAAGGCAGGGGGGCGGGCGGAGGTGGGGTGGGGGGTTGCCTCATTGCAGAGACTCATTCAGCAGCCGCCCTCAGTGAAATATTTATTCCTGGGCTGCCTAGTTCTTTTTTTTTCCCCAATGGGGGTGGGGAGGGAGGTTAAAAGGACAATGTGCTTTCAAGAGGGAATTATTGAGCTGAAATCACTGCGAACTATGGAAGAGAGAGGGGGGGAGTGATATTTCGATTCAGAAGTTCATAACTGGCTGCACTGATCTCCACCTTCCCAGTTATTACCCTCCATCTTTCCAAGCGACTCAAAAGCGGCGGGGGGAGCTTTTCGAGGTGGGAGATCAATGATCCTATGTCTCATTGTGGGGGCTGGGGAGGTTAAAAAGGGCCAAGGCTTGAAAGAAAAGGTGTTTACCTACATTGCAGCTGGCAAAGGGGCAGGAGTCGTTCCATAGAAGCCACCAGTTTGGTGCCAAGCAGAACCACGTCATTGCAAGGACCTGCTGGCTGGTGAAGCGGGCATGCAATGCAGGTATTTCCTCCTAGTGAGGAGGGGTCTCAGTTCAATGGTAGCTACAAGGACCGAGTGCGGGGCATGCCAAAGCACCCAAGTTCAGCCCCTGGCATCTTCAAAGAAAAAGCATCCGACAGGAGGGAGTGGGAGAGACAGATGCTGGAGACCCCGGGAATCTGCTGCCAGTTAGGGCCCATCCACACTTGCCCCCAAAATCCAGAGTTTCTGTGGTCAGTCGGTCAGCTTGAAGGCCATACCAGAGCACCTTGTACTCTGGTGAACAGCTTTTAAAATGTGCAATTTCTGTGCCCACCCTTGGGTTTCCCATTATTATTATTATTAATAATAATGCTATCAATGGCTACTACTCGTGACACCTGTGTACTACCTTCGGTTTTGAATGTGGCATGGCTCTGATATTAGCTGCTGGCGATCACCACTAGGGGAATTTGCTGATGTGCTCAGATCCTGCTTGTGACATTTCCCACTGGTATCTGGCTGGCCATGGGAAGAACAAGGTGCTGGGCTCTTGCCTGAACCAGCAATGCTCATCTTATGTTCTCGTATTCTTGTCTCAACATTTTCACAGAGCTGAACTGCATCACGAACTGAGAAATTAACAGGAGGAATGTTAAAAGGAAACCTGGCTTCGCTCGGCCAACGAACCACAGAACTGGGCGAGGGTTGTGGTTTTTGGTTTTAAACAAGTGTGGAATGGACAGCACCATCTTCAACAAAGGGAAGTCCCGCCTGTGAAGGCTGCTGTGATGGCTCTCCGCCTCCCCTCTTTGAATCATCCCCAACCTCTGTGGAGGTGTGGTGTGCAGAGGAGAGACAGAGGGAGGATCAGGAGACAGGAAATGGGACTGAGATTACATTGGGAGGTCCCATGAGCAATGTGGACAGCCAGATGCAAGGACATCTGATAAGGTAGGCTGGCCTTGGCTGCTGATTCCCAGGCTACACAAGACCTTTCAGCTCCTTTCCCAGAAAACAAAGAGGAAACTCCCCCCCCCCAAGTTTATGAAGGGCTTCCAAAGAGGATTAGACAAATTCATGGAGGACAAGAATTCTAGCTAGGATTGGCTCTGTTGCACCCCAAATGGATACCAGCTATGGCTATGCCTTCTAGTTGCTGGGAACCACATATGGGGAGAGTGGCTGTTGTCCTCAGATCCTGCCTACAGACATCTGGTTGGCCACTGTGAGAACAGGATGCTGGACTAGATGGGTCATTGGCCTGATCCAGCAGCCAAGCTCTTCTTAGGAAAAGAACAAGAGTGATTTTTAGAAAACCGAGTCTGGAGGCAAGGTTGTATTTTATAGGTACCACATACATAGTAAAGGTAAAGGGACCCCTGACCATTAGGTCCAGTCATGGACGACTCTGGGGTTGCGTGCTCATCTCGCTTTACTGGCCGAGGGAGCCGGCGTACAGCTTCCAGGTCATGTGGCCAGCATGACTAAGCCACTTCTGGCGAACCAGAGCAGCTCACAGAAACACCGTTTACCTTCCCGCTGGAGCGGTACCTATTGATCTACTTGCCCTTTGATGTGCTTTTGAACTGCTAGGTTGGCAGGAGCAGGGATCGAGCAACGGGAGATCACCCCGTTGCGGGGATTCGAACTGCCGACCTTCTGATCGGCAAGTCCTAGGCTCTGTGGTTTAACCCACAGCGCCACCCTTACCACATACATACCCCACATTTAAAGAAGGAAGGTTTCTAGCATGTCAAGTCCTCCAGCCCCATAAATCAGTAATAAAATATTACAAAGCAGTATCGAAACATCAAGAAACAAAGCAAGATCTGTGAGAAGCAGCATGTGTTATTCACAATTATCCTTATGAGATGGTCAAGTCTCTAGGACCTTCTTAAAAGTGGGGAAGGAAGGGGCACGGTGTAGTTGACTGCCATCTTCCCTACTCAGGCTGGGTGGTATTTTCAACATCATGATATATCACCAGCTAAACATCACGATATACTATTATATTACAATGTCTGAAATAAGGATGAAGCTATGTAGAAGCATTGACTGGCTTCACGGTTTTTCCTGCGTTGTGATTTTTGCATAGCACACACACACACACATCATGATTTTTGCCAGGTCAAAAATTATGAAACCGATATCACGATATGGACTTCAAACCTGTTTTGGATGACATATCGCTATATCACTCGGCCCTAGCCCCTACCCTCTAGGGCAGCGAACAAGGTCTCAAGAGTCTGATCTTACAACATGGGGAAGTTATGGGGAAGAGACGTATCTCAGTGGTAGAAGGTCTGCTTTGCAGCCTCAATTTCAATCCCTGGCCTCTTCAGGTGAAGCTCAAAAAACCCCTGGAGAGCTGCTGCCAGTGTTCACAATACTCAGCTAGATGAACCAATGGTCCGACTCAACAGCAATAAAACTGCCAGCACATTTGCAAAGCCAAGCAGAGTCTGGTATGGTTTCAAATTGGATGGGGGACGGTGTGTTGAGATTCCTGCATCGCAGGGGGTTGGAAAAGATGACCCTCAAGGTCCCTTCCAATCCTACAATTCTGAGATTCTATGAAGACAGCTACTAGTGTTCCCAAAAGTCCATCTGGGCAGAGGGGCTCCTGGGAGAGCTGTCAGAGGGGAGGGACATCGTTTCAGCCCAAGCCATGCTGTTCCTAGGATGGAAAGCCTTCCTGCATATCCTTAAACAGTGGTACCTCGGGTTAAGTACTTAATTTGTTCCGGAGGTCTGTACTTAACCTGAAACTGTTCTTAACCTGAAGCACCACTTTAGCTAATGGGGCCTCCTGCTGCTGCCGCACCGCCGGAACCCGATTTCTGTTCTCATCCTGAAGCAAAGTTCTTAACCTGAAGCACTATTTCTGGGTTAGTGGAGTCTGTAAACTGAAGCATCTGTAACCTGAAGCGTATGTAACCTGAGGTACCACTGTATCTCAATTCAGCTAGCAAGAAACAAAACCAGTTTGAAATTGTGTGCATGCGCTTTTTCCCCTTAAGGTTACACTACACAATTATTTTGATTGATGAATGATCAATAAATGCATAGCTGGAGGTTGTGTGCTTCTGGATACCAGTGGCTGGAAGCCGGAGGAGGTGAGAGGGCTCTTTGTGCTCAATTCCTGCTTGTGGGTTCCCCACAGGAATCTGGTTGGCCACCATGAGGACAGGACGGTGGATCACAGGCCTGATCCGGCAGGCTCTCCCTATGTCCTCATGAAGGACGGAAGCATGCTTATTTAGTTCTCGAACAAAGAGAGTTCTTACAGGGCTTCCACAGCCCTGCTCGTGAACCCTTCTACATCACCCAGTTCAAGGGGGCTCACCTCCCAGAAGTCCCCTCTGCTTGCCTGCCCTTCTAAGGCTACCAGACCTCCACTTCCTGTGACCCCTTCCTGCTCCGACCTGGACCATGCCTTACTTCCTGTCTGGATCTGGTGTGGCTTCCCTTCCTGCTCCTCTGCAGTCCTGCCCACGTTGCATTCTTCGCCTCTCTCTGGGCAGCTCTGGGTCCTACTTGAAAGAGGACAGCCTTCCATGTCTGAAGAACCGTCAGAGGACAACCCTCTCTTGTTTGAAGCAGTCCTCTACTCAGAGGACTGTTCAGTTGAAAGACGAAAGACCACAAGGACAAAGGCACTGAAGTTGCCTATCCACAGCACCTGGCAACAGCTGTAACCCACCTGTTTAAAGGTAAAGGGACCCCTGACTGTTTGGTCCAGTCGTGGCCGGCTCTGGGGTTGCGGCGCTCATCTCGCTTTATTGGCTGAGGGAGCCAGCGTACAGTTTCCGGGTCATGTGGCCAGCATGACTAAGCCGCTTCTGGCAAAGCAGAGCAGCGCACGGAAACAACATTTACCTTCCCGCTGGAGCGGTACCTATTTATCTACTTGCACTTTGACGTGCTTTCGAACTGCTAGGTTGGCAGGAGGAGGGACCGAGCAACGGGAGCTCACCCCGTCACGGGGATTCGAACCGCCGACCTTCTGATCAGCAAGCCCTAGGCTCTGTGGTTTAACCCACAACGCCACCCGCGTCCCGTAACCCACCTGTTTAGAGTGTGATTTTTTCTAAATCTGCATGAATTATACCCTCCAACATTCCTTAGATGAAAACAGGGACATTGCTCACACCCCCACAACTGATCCTCCTCGACACCCCCATTTTTTGCCCCGTCTCCTCCGCAGAGCATTTCCTATCAAAAGAAGGGCAAGTGCCACGACCAGAACAGCAAAATGACACAGCACACAAGCCCTCCACCAGCCTGAGAAAACCCCTTTATCTCTATTATATTCTACTCTTTGGTAGATTTACCAAAATGAAAACACACACCAATAAGTAAGTTTTAGGGCGGAAATGACTGGCAGAATCCGAGACCAGGGAGAAGGGTTGGTGGAAGAAGATTGGAGGAAATTTAAAACTTATTTACAGAAACATTGCAAAATTTTTGAATGTTGATGACGTTGAAATGAATTGAAGGGGTTCTAGCAACAAGGTAAAATGTAAGATGGGATTGATAATAGATAAACTAAATTGGATATGAATTTGCTGAACCAATTTTAAAAAAGGGATACAAAAAAGGGAGGCGTGAGGAAGTCAGGAAAATAAGTTAACTAAAGATGAGTTAAAAAAAGAGGGAGTTTTGTTTTTTCTTTATGTGTTTTTCTTTTTTCTTCTTTTTTCTTCTTTTTTATGCTTAATGTTTGTATTTTTGTATTTTGACTCTGTATTTTTCTGTTTTTGTATTCTTTTTGAATTTTCTTACTGATAAAACTTAATAAAATATTAATAATAATTAAAAAAAAACAATAAGTAAGTTTTAGGAAGGGGCGAGATTAGACGCAGATGGCACAAAGCCATCCTCCTCTGCCCCCCCTTTCTTCCCGCCCAGAGCCTGTGCGTCATGTGGGGCTGGGCCTTGGTGGTGGAAGCATCTCCCCCTCCTCACCTGCTCTCCCAAGGGAGGAGGCCAGCAGCAGCGGCCAAGGAGAGGCCATGGAGAGGCTGCAGTGTGGTCCCTCGCAGTCGCCACTGCTGCTGCCGCCGCTCAAGACAAGTACCAACTCATGCTCATCCCCAACCTCGGCGGCAGCAACACTGGCAGGGGAAATACAGTGGTACCTCAGGATGCGAACGGGATCCGTTCCGGAGCCCCATTTGCATCCTGAATGGAATGTAAGACGCGACGGCGCGTCTGCGGGTCGCGTTTTGCCGCTTCTGCGTATGCGCGTGACATCATTTTGAGCATCTGCACATGCGCGAGCGGCGAAACCCGGAAGTAATGCGCTCCATTACTTCCAGGTTGCCGCAGAGCACAACCCAAAAGCGCTCAACCTGAAGCACATTCAACCCGAGGTATGACTGGAGGGGCATTCCAGGATCAAATCAGAAGCTGGGATGCATTTCGTAATTCCAGGACTGTCCCTGGAAAGGCAGGACACTTGGAGGGTATGTATGTATACAAAGAAATAGCCAAATGCAATTTTTATGCAAATCAGCACTTTTTTTTTTGACCTCCTATTTATGATGACGGTGCATTGCCAAAATTTGGGCCACCTTCACCTGTTCAGGCCCCTCCCTCCCTTGTGATGCCCAAGACCTGATCCTGCAAAGCCCAGTTCCGGTGACCCTGCTAGCAGTCCAAGCTGCCGTCTTTGTCCCTTGGAAGCAACCAGCCAGATACTCTTTGCAGCTAGGACCACAGACATTCGGGCCCTTTTAATAATTAGGAAACGCACAAGCCTGCGTATTTCAAATGGATCAATGCAAGGCTTTCAGCACGACAGGATTTCCAAGACCAACAGAGCCACTGGCTCACCTTCTTGCTCAAGTTTCAAATGCACTCACGTGTCAGCGCACAATCGAACCCAGACCACAGCCGACCCTGCCAGTTGGATCCATCTGGGGCTGGACGTTTAATCTGCAAAGTTTATTCAGCAGCACAGTTTGCCGAGATACAAAACGGAGGCTTTGCAATACAGTGGTGCCCCGCAAGACGAATGCCTCGCAAGACGGAAAACTCGCTAGACAAAAGAGTTTTCCGTTTTGGAGGTGCTTCGCAAAACGAATCTCCTATGGTCTTGCTTCACAAGACGAAAATGTCTTGCGAGTTCCTGCGGGTTTTTCCCCTCCCCCCCCTTTTCTAAGCCGCTAAGCCGCTTATCAGCTGATCCGATAAGCCGATAAGCCGCTAATAGCGCTAATCCGTCAATGGGCTTGCTTCGCAAGACGAAAAAACCGCTAGACGAAGAGAATCACAGAACGGATTCTTTTCGTCTTGCGAGGCACCACTGTAGTTGCCTAAACAGAGGCAGCCTCCAAATTCATACACGCTTGCAAAAGGTTTTCAAGATATTTAGAACACAAAGGTGCTGGAGACCTTTTCATAAAGTGCTCCTCCACCCTGCGCCCGATATCAGACATAGGTTAGTGAGATCCAAAGTGCTTTTTTCTCAGTTAGTTGATACCGGCAAATGCCACCCCGATCGCTTGAGATAACAGCCGCTTCATTCTTATGCAAATGATCAGAGCCCTCCCCCCTTGCTCCTGGGCAGAGGCAGCTAAGGGGGTTCTGAAACAGTATTTTCCTGGTACTGCTGCCAACCAGGGCAAGGCTAGTTGCCTTGTTGGAACCACACAAACAAAAACACAGCCTTGTTATTTGGGAGCAGGGGGAGCGGAGGCAAAGGAATTGATAAGACAGCATCGGCCAAGCTTGGTGTGTGAAATAAGCCACAAAGGCGGCGGCGAGAGAGGATTGTATACATTAGATGGTTCCCTGGTCCTCGCCTGTGTGAGGACACTTCACACACTCAGGCCAAAGTCACACCATACGTTTACAATGCCACTTTGAACAGCTATGGCTTCCCCCAAAGGACCCTGGGAGATGTAGTTTGCTAAGGGGGTTGAGAGTTGTCAGGAGAACCCGTTTTCCTCGCAGAGCTACGATTCCCAGAGTGCTTTATCGCTCAATCCCTCTTCATGGGGGATAATGAAAAAGAAAGTGTGTTTCAAGCTCTCTCTCTCTCCCTCTCTCTCTCTCCCTCTACGTGTCTCAATGTGCATCCATCCCTCTTTCCCTGCTCTCTTCCATCCCTTCATCCTGCTTTTCAAACACTGGTGTGTGAATGTTTTCCTTTCCAGAGCAGGAAGCAAGGAATTCTTCCAACACCAGGGAGGTCTGGAGTGCAGAGACTGTGTTTCCTGTCCCTGTTCCCATTCTCTCTCTCCCCCCCCCCCGTCAATAAATTGCCCTCTCTGAAATGAAACCCACCCCCAGCCCTCTTGATCCTGAGGTTCACGGGACGAGAAGAGAGGGGACGACGACGACACCGAGCCCTCCGACCTCCATGTTTACGCCTTATCGCCGTTTCACTCTCTTAATTTCCGCCTGTCACCCGGCGCCTGCTCTCGGCCTGGTGTTTTGCCTCTCCTGTCAGGCCCCTGATTACTTTCCGCTCCCTTGCTAGCCCCCACTCCCCACAAACCATGCCAGTGTGTGGTGGGGGTGGGAGCTCCTCCCTCCCGCCCCCCTCTCCACAGCTTTGCCCCGTGATTTATGTCCATCATTCCCAACCGCGTTATTAAATATTACCTGAATAACCTCCTCCACCTTCGACACCCCCCTCCCCCTCCTTCACACATCCATGGGGCGAGCGGACCACCCCGGAGTGTATTTATAATGTAGCGCTCAGACCGTAACCCCTCTGGGCATAAATGGATTTACCTCTGAACATTCTCCATTTCCCCTCTGCGTCCTTTTTACTTTATTTCAATCAATTTCGCCCAACACGTCTCGCCGCGCTTTCAAAATGGGCCCCTGCTGGAATTCAAAAGAGGATTGATGCTGCCATCTATCACATGGGTGTATCATTAGGCTAGCTCTTGGAACAGAGAGGCTTAGCTCCCGATTTTACACCAGTGGGACTCAGACCGACAGGGGCTCAAAGCCTCCATTCAGTCCAACCCCACTCTGCCTCACGCCTCCGTTCCTCCATCTTTTGCTCCCCCGTTCAGTCGATTTACTCCAATCATATCGCCTCCCCCAGCTCCATCAGATTATACTCTAAACCAGGGGAGGCGAGCATTGTGACCGCCAGATGTTAGCCGCCAACTTCCCACCATCTCTGACTAAGGGTGGAGGAGAAATTGGATTCGCTTTCCATTTCTGGGTGAGCCCACCTAATCTACACTTCCCAAAACAATATGCAAACCGAAATGCAGCCATCAAACTTCACACCTCTCTGAATTTTGCAATGGGGTTCTCCAGACAAGGAAGGTGTGCAAAAAATGCATAGACCGGAGGTAAAGCGAGCTTATAAGTGCACAAATGAGTTGAAAATAGCAGACAGAAAATGCATTATAGCGGGGCAAATTGCTTTGCAAAACCACGTTTGTCAGGCAAAATTGCATATGAAGATTTGCCTATTAAGAGAAATGTGCTTCAAATGCTGCTGAATCTTCGCGAGGACTTGTTTTTTAAAAAAGAAAGTTGCAAACTAGTGGAGAAATGAACTTAAGATTGCAAAAAAGAAAAACTGAAACGGACAGATTCACTCATCTCGACCAGTGACCCATTGGTCATTCTGGTTGGGTGGAAAAGTTGCAGTCTACCAACAGCAATTGGCTACCCTTGGCCTAAACCCCAAAGGTCAGAACTGGACCCAAAAAGGCTAGAGGAAGATACACAATATCAGATCAGATTCTTTGCACATGCAGGCCAGTGTTGTCTACTCCTGCCTTCGCAAACCTAGTGCTCTCCAGATGTTTTGAACTACAACTGCCGTCACCCCCAGCAAACTCAGCTGTAGGGTGATGGAGCTGCTGAGTAAGTCTTGCCAGCACCTGATACCTGATCCTTTTTAACTGGAGGTGCAGGGATAGAACCCGGAACCCTTTGCCAATAAAGCATGTGGCTCAGTTACAGGGTTCTGGTCCGTCCTCCCCAAGTGTAGTGCATCATCCAAAATTGCAACCCAGTTACCCCTTGTCTCCCCAGAACTTTTATGTGCAAAATGGCGCAATCATAGAACAGAGACATGGAAAAGTCACAACCTTGTGACATCACATCAGATGTTTCAGGTAGTGGAAGGTGGTCCATGAATACAGATGGGGCACTGTCCCACCAACCTCACTCTGCCCTCCTCCATCTCCCACCCGCTGCCTTCTTATTTACATTCAGTCCAAGGGCTGCCCCTGGCTATCAGGGAGAAGGAAGAGGAGGAAGGGGACCAAACTAGAATTCGTTGGCTCTAGCTCCTACCTACTATTGATCTTCCAACCCACCAGTCCCAATGGTCACTGGAGAAGACCGGGACCCAGTAGATCACATACGTGGGGAGAGGAGTCAGAACTGGACCCAGAACGACCATTGTCAGCAGCAAGCTGTGTGTGGCTGTGCATCTAGTCCTGCCCGAACAAGCTGAGAAATTTATTTATTTTTTAAAATACCAATGGCACAAACTTTGGGCTCAGTCACAAACCACATAGGCAAACACACACAAATGCCCTTCTCTCTCTCTCTCTCTCTCTCTAAGTTTGAATTTGAGTAACGTCACACATTCAGAGAAGATTGTTTTCTGTTTGAAAGCCACGATAGTTAGCAATATATTTAGCATGAACCAAACAGAGTGATTGACAGTGAGGCTTCCCCACTCCCTGCCCCCACCTCGCCACAATGCCTCACCATTTTCTGATTTTGCCTCCCCCGCCTCCAATGTGAAGCTTGCCTGCTCCGGAGCTCTGCTCTCCCAGTGGTGAAAATGAGCTCTGGATATTTCGCTTCCTGTTCCCACTGCTGCCGTGTCTTTTTCTCAGATCTACGACTCCCCGATGCCCACACACGGGTACTTATGGCTGCGTGTCCATCATTCATGCTTTGAGGATTTGTCGCAGGAAGCACTGGCAAAAGCATCAGGGTATCCACAGCAGACACGACTACAGAAGAAAGTGTGAAGCCACTAATCAAGCCCAGGCAGACGTAAGATTTAACGAGACGCCACAAGGAGCTCTTCCTCCTAGTTTTGCAGTTTGCATGGTGGATGCACATTCTGTCGGGTCGAATGCCATGTCAACCATTGATGTTACTCTCCAAGTCCCAAACCCACCCCATATTCCCACACGTAGGAGTATTCAGACAAGGTCTTTTGCTTAAAAATAAATACGGTAAATCAACATATTCATCCTTTTTTGTAGGTCAATATTTGAGCATCTCCTTTGTATGCAAAAGGCTCCAGGTTCAATCTCTGGCATCTCCAGGGAGGGCTGGGAAACCCCTGGAGAGACCATGCCGACCAGTGTGGATTATACTGAAATAAATGGATCTATGGTCTGAATCAGTATAAGGCAATTTCTTGTTTTATACATTTATTTATTAAATTTGCATCCCACCCTTTCTCCCAAAGGAGCTCAGGGAAGCAAACAACACATCTTAACAACAATTTCAATACTGATGCAAAGAGCTCAACTTAAAAGGCTTGTTGAAAAGAAGGTGGTCCTCAGTGAAGGCTTAAGAGAAGGTGCCTATTTAATATTCAAGGGGAAGGGATTCCCAAGGACAGGTTCCACCACACTAAAGACCCAATTCCTACAACGTGCGGAACAGTTCTCCTGCTACAATGGCATCTGGAGGATGTTCTCACCTGCAGAGTGCACTGAAAGGTTGGGTATATAAAGCGTGAGACAATCTTTCAGGTATCCTGGTCCCAAGCCGCAAAGGGCTTTATGCACCAAAACCAGAACCTTGAACTTGGTCTGGGAGCTGATTAGCAGCCATTAGCTACTATTTTTAGTAGCGGCATCCAAACACAAACATTTTAAAAAGAACAGTAGCCAAACTTCTCCAGGGATGGGACACGAGGAGATTTCTTGGTGACATCAAAGGCACCAGCTAATTGGCACTTTGCCACACACACAAAAACTAGTGGGAACATTTCCCAAAAAAATGCAAGTGGTGTTATAGGGGCTAACCATTCAGCGATTTCTGCAGATAGCTTTTGGTGTGTACCTGCAGAACCCCCATCGAGAGGAATAGAAAAAATTCTCCTAAATGTGAAGAAATTGCTTTCGAACTTGCCCCACTGCTCTGCCTGGCTTCACTTCACCCTAAACTAGAGGGCTGGGTTATAAATCTGGAAAGAAATTAACGCACACACTCTTCTGTCATCAGAAATGTATAAAAGCAGCGCCACGCATCTGTCTGAACGTTGCTTGAGAGAAATGCATGTTCCGAGAAGTGGGGGGAATTTGCTTTGTTTTGCGCTGTGCAAATTGGTTGGAAGGGTGTGCATGTTCATAGCAGAGATTTTTCAAAGCCACAAAGGGCTCGCCTCTTCCCTCATTCCTTTCTTAATCTCCTCTCTTTGTGGGTGCATTTTTCAAGTGGGGGAAAAAAAGAGAAGAGAACAATACGCAACCCTGTAAAACATCTGTGGGCGACTTAACCCACACTGTATTTGTGAGATCGATCCAAGTTCCAGACGATTTAATCCATCGCAAAGCATTCTTCTCCAACACATCGCTCTGGGGGCTGGCCCCTACCCTGTTCCCGCCCCCACCCGCTCCAACACTCTGCAACCATTTCATCAAGAGGCGTTCCACCTCTTCTGTGAATGGAACAGCAGCTGCCAAAGACATACCCGTAGCTCAGACAAATGGAAAAGGGAGGCCAGGTGTGATTGCCAAAGCAGCAGCCTTTAAATCTTCTCTGGATAATGCAAGGCTTGGGTGTACACCGTGCTCAAAAAAATCACACGGAACTAAAGCTCTGCACGATGCAAAGCTGTATTCTCCACCCTATGTAAATTATGCAAATTGCACACATGTGAATGATTTCTCTTATTTTGCACAATTTATTCTGCTTTTGCTGGTCAGAGGGAAGAGCAATTTATTCTGCTTTTCTAATGATCTCGCGGAAGAATTGCTCCCGACGAGTGGAGAACTGAGCAGATCTTAGCAGCCCTGAGGGCTAGGCACTTGATCCTTACACACACACAAAATAAATAATAATAATAAAAATCCTGGCAATCGAGATGCTCAGGAAGCACAATCCTGAACAGTGACCTTGGGCTGCTTTTTCTCCTCTCCATTCAGAGATTGCAGTAACAGGATGTTGGGCAATGTCATGGAGCTGAACTGCCCCCCAGGCAAAATCTCCCCTGAGAAACTCTGAGCAACTTTGCTTAGGCTCAGGCAAGAGGACAGGAGTCCAAGCGTCTAGGTTGTGGTCTGAATACCATTTCTCCAGGAGTGCTCTATTGCAATGAGCTCACCTTGGGGTAGTGAGTGCCTGGAGGCGGTTGGAGGATGGATGGCAGCTAACAGATTGAGGTTGAATCCTGAGAAGACAAAAGTAATGTTTTTGTGGGGACAGGGGGTGGGCAGGTGTGGAGGACTCCCTGGTCCTGAATGGGGTAACTGTGCCCCTGAAGGATCAGGTGTGCAGCATGGGAGTCATTTTGGACTCACAGCTGTCCATGGAGGCACAGGTCAATTCTATGTCCAGGGCAGCTGTCTACCAGCTCCATCTGGTACGCAGTCTGAGACCCTACCTGCCCGTGGACTGTCTCGCCAGAGTGGTACATGCTCTGGTTATCTCCTGCTTGGACTACTGCAATGTGCTCTATGTGGGGCTACCTTTGAAGGTGACCCAGAAACTACAACTAATCCAGAATGCGGCAGCTAGGCTGGTGACTGGGAGTGGCCAGTCCTGAAAGACCTACATTGGCTCCCAGTATGTTTCTGAGCACAATTCAAAGTGTTGGTGCTGACCTTTAAAGCCCTAAATGGCCTCGGCCCAGTATACCTGAAGGAGTGTCTCCACCCCCATCAGTCTCTCCGGACATTGTGGTCCACCTCTGAGGACCTTCTGGCGGTTCCCTCCCTGCGAGAAGTGAGGTTACAGGGAACCAGGCAGAGGGCCTTCTCGGTAGTGGCACCCGCCCTGTGGAACGCCCTCCCACCAGATGTCAAGGAAATAAACAACTATCTGACTTTCAGAAGACATCTGAAGACAGCCCTGTTTAGGGAAGTTTTTAATGTTTGGTGTTGTATTGTGTTTTTAATTCTCTTGGGAGCTGCCGCTGGGAAGACCCTGCCAGATGGGCAGGGTACAAGTAATAAATTAGTAGTAGTAGTAGTAGTAGTATCTGGGGAAAGAATAACATTGGCAGTGGCCTTATACTGAGTCAGACCACTGGTATATCTAATTCAGCATTGCCAACATTGACTGCCAGAAGCTTTCCAGGGGATATTCCTTCCCCACCTGGAGACACCACGGATGTAATTGGGAACCATCTGAATGCAAAGTGTGACTGTGAGCTGCAGCCCTTCCTCAGAGGAACCCTGATGAAGAGAATGACACCTGAAAACAGTAGAGCATGAGACTCTTAACCTCAGGGTTGCAGGTTCAAGCCCCACGTTGGCCAAACGATTCCTGCACTGCAGGCAGTTGGACTCGATGAACCTCGGGTTCCCTTCCAACTCTGCAATTCTATGGTTCCACTTCTGCTCTCAAGCACATGGCGTGCTCCTTTTACAAGGGCCATCCTTAATTCCAGCCTAGCTCAACGCAGCATCTTGGTGTCATCGTTTCAAAATATCTCAACTTTATAGGCAGGCCAAGCGGATGGAACAGAGCGAGGTCATCCAATCTTTTGTGGTCCAGGGTTACATTTGGAAATGTAAGAAATTCCAGTAGGCACCACAAAACACCCGTTCAAAGATGAAAAATGGGCGGCGTTCAGAACTCCCACTTCCAAAACAGGAAAAACAGCTATACAAACTAATAAAGCAGAGACAAAAAGGCAGGCTACACCCCCCCCCAAAACAGCAATGCCCCCCTGTACTCAAATTCAAAAAATCGGGAGGGGTATGCGCACACCGAGAGGGGGTCTAAGGGTGCTGTTTGCAACAGATTGGTAGAGGGTTGATTTGATTCCCAGTTCCATAACCTCATGACATTTTGTGGCACCAGATTGTTCCACAGCAGCCCTCCCTCTGCACCCCAAATTAGGCTGTTGAAAGAAAGAGGGAGGGAGGGAGGGAGGTGAGTGGCAGAAAGCGAGAGAGAAGGGAATGGCAGAAAGACGGAGAAAAGGGGGGTAGACCAGCTCACCTGCAGTTCTGGCTCCACCCATCATTTTTATGTGGCCCTTGACAGATTACCAAGGAGGGAATGTGGCCCTTGATGGACCACCTTGATGGACGTCAACCCAAGGGCACTCTCCAATAAGCAGCCAAGCCTACAGCTCCATCACTTAACAGAGCAATACAGGGATGTACCTCCTAACCACCCTATCCTCATCCCACGGGGCTTAGAGCCCAAACCTGATCCTACAGTTATACACGCCTGACGGTCTGCTCTGCCGGCTTTATCCTCTTCCTCTCTGCAGCAGCCGAGAAGGTGGCTTGCTCGGAAGCGCAAAGATATACTGGTAAAATATCATTCTCCCACAATCTGTTGTCAGTGGTTCAGAAATAGAGCTCTGCAGCTGTGCGATATGTCAGGCTGCGCGTGGTGCTGCTCCTTAGTGTCCAAGTCCTTGCGTTTATACACATGTGCGCAAAAGACGAGGGCTGTGTATGCACCAAACATTTAAAGCACACACACATACCCTGCAGCATTCTGGGAATGGTAGTATGTTAAGGGTTCAAGGAGCTGTAGTAAATACCAAGGGGTAAATAGCAATCCCCATAAAGAAGGCTGATCGCCGAAGAATGGATGCTTTTGAATTATGGTGCTGGAGGAGACTCTTGAGAGTCCCATGGACTGCAAGAAGATCAAACCGATCCATTCTGAAGGAAATCAGCCCTGAGTGCTCACTGGAAGGACAGATCCTGAAGCTGAGGCTCCAATACTTTGGCCACCCCATGAGAAGAGAAGACTCCCTGGAAAAGACCCTGATGTTGGGAAAGATGGAGGGTACAAGGAGAAGGGGACGACAGAGGACGAGATGGTTGGACAGTGTTCTCGAAGATACAAACGTGAGTTTGACCAAACTGCAGGAGGCAGTGGAAGACAGCGGTGCCTGGCGTGCTCTGGTCCAGGGGCTCACGAAGAGTTAGACGCGACTAAACGACTAAACAACAACAACAAATAGCAGTCCTCGGGATTCTTCGAGGGGAGGGGGAAATGTCCTATTCATGCAGGGAGGGGGGTCCCATTTTTCATATCAAATGGGTGCAAGAGTACTTCGACATGAAATCTTCAGGCTAAACATTGGCTTGTCATGGGGGGTGAGGAGTGAGGCCAAAACTTGATGTCCCCATAGCCCTGAGCCACCTTCTCAAAATCTGCCCAGAGCGGCTGGGGAAACCCAGCCAGATGGGCGGGGTACAAATAATAAAATTATTATTATTATGAATCCTATAAGCAAGGTGCTGGGCTTCGGAAAGGAGGTGTGGAACTCTGGCAGGGCCCTAGAGCCCTCATGTCTCCTTCCCAAAGCGAAGTATACCTGAAGGAGCATCTCCACCCCCATCGTTCAGCCCGGACACTGAGTTCCAGCTCCAAGGGCCTTCTGGCGGTTCCCTCCCTGCGAGAAGTGAGGCTACAGGGAGCCAGACAGAGGGCCTTCTCAGTGGTGGCACCTGCCCTGTGAAACGCCCTCCCACTAGATGTCAAGGAAATAAACAACTATCTGACTTTTAGAAGACATCTGAAGGCAGCCTGGCTTAGGGAAGTTTTTAATGTTTGATCGCATTTTTAATATTCTGTTGGGAGCCACCCAGAGTGGCTGGGGAAACCCAGCCAGATGGGCGGGGTATAAATAAATTATTATTATTATTATTATTATTATTATTACTACTACTACTACTACTACTACTACTCCTCATCCTTTGAGAAGGCAGCGTGAGGGCTGGAGGCATCAAATTTTGCCAAGGGCTATGAAAAAAGACCTTGAGGGTCGCACGCAGCCCTTGGACCACCCTGGAATATATGGTGTTTGTGCAGTTATGGTGCACCCTGTTTTGCACACATGCATACACATAGGATTTTAAATTCAAAATGTCCCATAACAACATATGGACAGCCTACTGGATCAGGCCAGTTGCCCACCCAGTCTGGCATCATGTTCTCACGGTGGCCAACCAGATGCCTGTGAGAAACGAGCCAGCAGGACCTGAGCACAAGAGATCTCTCCCTTCCTGTGGCCTCCAACAACTGGGAGCCATGCTGCCTCCATCCAACTGTGGAGGCAAAGCATAGCCTGCATGACCAGTAGCCATTGATAGCCCTTTCTGAGAATCTGTCTGAGCCTCTTTTATAGCCATCCAAGTTAGTGGCCATCACTGCCTCCCCGAGGAACAAGTTTCAAAGTCTGACTATGCGCTGCGTAAAGAACTTTTTCTTTTATCTGTTCAGAATCTTCCAACATGCAGCTTCACTGGATGCCCACAAATTCTAGGGTTATGCGAGAGGAAGAAAAGCTTTTCTCTATCTGCTTTCTCCATGCCATGCATGATTTTATAAACGTCTATCACAGGCTTCCTCAACCTCGGCCCTCCAGATGTTTTTGACCTACAACTCCCATGATCCCTAGCTAGCAGGACCAGTGGTCAGGGATGATGGGAATTGTAGTCTCAAAACATCTGGAGGGCCGAGGTTGAGGAAGCCTGGTCTATCACATTACCTCTTACTCGCCCGAACGCAACAACCTTCCTTCATAGCAGAGTCGCTCCACCCCCGGGATCGTTTTTGGTGGCCCTTTTTCAGAACCCTTTCCATCTCTACAACATCCTTTCTGAGAGGAGAGGAGCAGAACTGCGCACAGAACTCTCCAAATGCAGTAGCACCAGTGGCGTAACGTGGGTTGCCAGTGCCCGGGGCCATGCAGAGGAGGTAATAGGAGGGAGGGAAACGGATGGAGTATGCATGTGCATTCAACTGCCTAACAGTGTCTGCTTCACTCAAGAGATGGCAGCCACAGATTAAAAAAGGAAGAGTCATTTCGTTGTCCAGAGAGGTCACTTCCTGGTTCTCATGGAGAAGCCGTTTTCCACGAAGCCTAGCAATGGAAGCACACAGCTATATTGAGGCAGCACCAGGTGCTGAAATTTTGCACTCCTAACAATTTTGCGCCTGGGGCAAGTGCCCTTGTGGGCCCACCCTGCTACGCAACTGGGTCACACCAAAGACTTGTACAATGGCAGTATGATATTGCCAGTTTTATTTAAACTCCTTTCCTAATGAACACTAGCATGGGAATTGCCTTTTTTCACAGCCATCAAGCACTGGGGCAACATCTTCATTGAGCTCTCCACTATGACCCCAAGGTCCATCACCTCCAGTTCAGACCAGTTCCCCAACCCTTCCCAGTACTTAGAGACGGTTGCAGTTAAGTGGTATATAAATTGTCAGAATAGAATAAAAGCAGCGTCCTACAATTGTTGCTGGAATAAAAACCCCGTAATCACTGACCACTGGACATGCTGTCTGGGATTGATGGAGTCTAGCAATATTGGGAAGCCGTCAAGTTTGGGGGGGTTGTTCTAGAGCACTGGACTTCAGTTGGTGGGTTGGGACCTTGTCCAAGGCGGGTTGCAACAGGAGCACTAACACCATGCAAATATATGGTAAAAGCAGTAGGTCCCCCCCCCAAGAAAAATAGGCACCAGAACTCACCATGAAGTTGTAACAGTAAGTCGCCGGACGACTTGGGGCAGCCCTGAAGAGTTGCTGGTTCGACAACAGCCACTTTCACCGCCCACAGAGGTGCTAAACATTACGGCAAGCTGTCTCCATAGCTGGTTTTTTTTTTGGGGGGGGTCGTCCTTGGTTCTGGTGCAGGTCAACTAAATGCACCCTGCCTCGCTCATTCTTTTAGATTCAGGCGGCTGGCTAGGGCAGCTCAGAAGGGCCCTCATGCAATACGTGCGTGTCTAACAGTAGAGGCCTGGCTGGGAAGCTTGAAGTCTGCCACCATTACATGGGAGATGGATTGAAGAAAAGGAAATATGAATTGGCCCCGCCCCGTAGCTGACCAATCATGGCTAGGAGCTAGGTAGAGTCATAGATTTTTAAAAAGTGTAGACTTGCACATGCTGGCCAGCTTCTGTTTAGACTTGAAATGTTTGTTTGGGGCTTGTCAGAAGTACATAAAGGCAAGAAGGTGATGTGGAGGGGGGAGCACCGGCCCACAATGGCACCCACCTCAGAGGTGCCGGAGCTGTGGTCCGGCTGAAAAAAAGCACTGGGTAAAAGTTATGCATCCCCAAATGCATGTTCAGGATAAAAGTGGTTCGTAGGTCTGAAAAGTTCGAAGATGCCTATTCCAGAGGATCTATGGAGGAAGCCAGACCCTGAAGGATCCAAGCGCTAGCACAATTTTAGCAAGCATTGCCCAAAGGGACAGACTGCAATTTGCCAGGAACCAGCACCAAAAAACCAGATATGAACAGCTGGGGTGTATGACTGACTACCCGCTGCTCCTAGTGTGTTTTGCTCGGTCTTTGCATTCCAGAGACTCCCCTCCTTCGTAATCTCCTGCAGAAATCCTCTTCCTGCTTTTGCAGGCTTGTTGCCACCTCCTCCTCTCCCCGCCGCGATTCTCCTTGCCCGCTTAGAGGTTGAGCTCTGGCAACGGACGGCCTACAGACAGGCCTGTGTGCCAGAGATGTATCCATCTGTCCCGCTGCCAGGAGAGCTCTCGTCTGCCCGAGAGGAGCAGACAGCCCAGTAATGAAGCGTAATGCTCCGGCGCTCCCTGGAACAATGCCGCCCCAAACCAGCTGAGCCTCCGCTGATTCCCACAGCCCCATTTGCCTCCCTCTTAGGAGATGGGGAGAGGCAAAACCAACGCACACCCGCGCATTTTGAGAAGCGGGTTTCGCCTCTGCGACGCAGGCCCTCGCCCTGCCGTCGAGAAAGTCACGCACCTTCGCCCACCAGGGAGGAAAGAGAAAATGAAAACTCAAAACGCTAAATCCATCCTGCCGTAGAGATGCATTTCACGTGATGCAGCGACCGCGGGGGACCCTCGGTCCAAAGGGACTCAAGAGAGCTCCTGCAAGGAAAAATAGGAAGTGGGGGAAACCAGAAGCAGCGAGGCCAGGAAAAAGAGAGGAGGGAGAGAGGAGAGGGCGAGCGGAGGCCTAGCCAACGGCGGAAGCCACCGTCGTAGCGCATCTCCCTTCAGGAGCCCTTCGTGTGAGGGAGGCGTTGCCATGCGCTCTGCGGGCCCATCCATCTCCTTCAGCTCGTCATGGGGCGCAGTGGCATGCCAGCTCTGAGGGAACGCTTGTCGGGATCCGCGGGGAGCGCTGCCCGCACCTCTTTCACGCTAACAGGCCCAGTGGGGGAGCCACTTATTCTGCTGCGGCGCTCCAGTTCCAGCCTCCGCTTGCGAAACAGGCAGATTAACTCCATGAGGGAGCCATGGATGACGGCCCAGCCCATGGGGATGGGGGTGGTCGTAGTTGCTGCTCCCTGCCATCGTCCCCACCCTGCAAAGGGCAGCCCCCTCCCTTCAAAAGATGGATTAATTGGAAGCGGGTTGCAAGGGAGAGAACCGTTTTCATGGGCGACTGGGTGGGAGTTTAGGGATTCGGGAGAATTGCTGCTGCGAAGTCTTGCGGCTGATGTCTGATCATCTTGGCTATATGTTTAAAGAACTGATACCACTTGAAACAGTCACAGCTTTCCCCAAAGGATTATGGGAGCAGCAGTTTGTCAAGGGTGCAGAGAGTTGTTAGCAGGGACGGTCCAGCCATTTGGTGGGGCAAAGCCACCGCCTCAGGCTGCGGAAGCTGGTGAAGCGCCGAAATCGCATGAGAAATGGGTGCCAATATTGGAGCCACGTCTCTGCCAGAGGCAGCAGCAGGCAGCCACAGCAGGGCAAGGCAACACTTCCTATTTCACCTCAAGCATTCAAATGGGACGTGCCACACCCATTTCTTTGGAAGACCCCTATTCCCCTCCCAGAGCTACAATTCCCACAGTGCTTTAACAGTCAGCCCCTCTTCCTAGGGAATTCTGGGAACTATAGCTCTGGGAGGGGAATAAGGGGATCTTCCTAACAACTCTCAGCACCCCTCACAAACTATAACTCCCAGGATTCTTTGGAGGAAGCCATTCCTGTTGAAGGGGGTTTTGCAGGGTTTTAAAGGTGTGGTGTAAACATACCCCTCACTTGGCGTGCATTCTTATTCAAGATGAGGCAGGGAGACCTGAGGCTTAAAGAGCAGTGCCTAGGCAGAGCACCAAGTGTGGTTGTACCCAAAGAGAAACTGGAACAGAAGACCTGATGGCTCACTGCTCACACTCCTAACAACTTTGTTTCGTGGCTGAGTGGGGAGCTTAACCCTGGTCTCCCAGGTCCTAGTCCAACGCTCTAACCACTACACCACATTGTCTCTCCATGCAGTCTCAACCTTGCCAGCCCTGCCCAGGTAAACTGCAGAGATGAGGGTGGCGGGAGGTATGCTGCCAAATCACTGACCGCTACTTCAGCCACCCTCTAAGCAAAGTAAAAATATATTACCAAATCAGACCATTGGTCCATCCAGCTCAGTACTGTCTACATTGACTGGCAGCAGCTCCCCAGGGTTTCAGGCAGGGGGAAATGCCCAACCCTACCCAGGTATGCCATTGGGGACGGAACCGGGGACCTTCTGCATGCAAACCTGGTGCTCTAGCACTGAGCTAATGTTCTTCACCCGAGAGTGGGTGGGATGGGGCAGGAGATCTGGGAGCCTGTGCAAAAACAAACAGGGGCTCAGCCTCCCTGAGCCGTGCCCTAGCAACAGCCTGGCTCAAAGTCCTGGGCAAATTAAAGCTTTTCTACTAGTGATGAAAATATCACAAATATGGTGCCAGGCAAACTTTGCAGGGGACACAGGTGGCACTGTGGGTTAAACCACAGAGCCTAGGACTTGCCGATCAGAAGGTCGGCGGTTCGAATCCTCGCAGCGGGGTGAGCTCCCATTGCTTGGTCCCTGCTCCTGCCCACCTAGCAGTTCGAAAGCATGCCAGTGCAAGTAGATAAATAGGTACCGCTCTGGAGGGAAGGTAAACGGCGTTTCCGTGCGCTGCTCTGGTTTGCCAGAAGCGGCTTAGTCCTGCTGGCCACATGACCCGGAAGCTGTACACCAGCTCCCTTGGCCAATAAAGCGAGATGAGCGCCGCAACTCCAGAGTCGGTCACGACTGGACCTAATGGTCAGGGGTCCCTTTACCTTGAACTTTGCAGAGGGAGGGGATTTCAGAGGAGGGGTGTCACAACTGAATAGGCCCTGCACCTGGCCGTGGCCACCCCATCCCTTGGCCCAGGCAGTGGGGGAACAATGACAATCCTTTTCATATTTTGAGTTCTGCCATGTTTCCTATTGCTGGTGCGAATCATAATAAGCTGCCTTAGACCAAATCACGTTTAGCTCGGCTGTGCTTTCCCCTCAGCGCTGCGACGTCTCCTCCCAGCCCAGCTGGATCCTCCTAACTGCAGATGCTTAGGAAGTGGGGAAGGCTGAACGCAGGTCATTTCCCACTCAAATCATGGGCCTCAAGCCCCTGCCCAACGGCTTCTCCTCAGCCACTTCCTGTCTGCTATGTACATAGGACTCCTTCCCCCCAACCCCCTCGCTGTTGTCCTAAAGAGAAAGTCAAAAGGAGGAGAGGCATCAGACGAGAGCGGGTGATAATTTTGGAACAGGGGAACTTCCAAAAAGGACGATTAAGGAGTTAATCTGCTAGTAATAGATAAGGAGCTTAAAGACGCCGGTATTTCATTTTCCCTGGCCAAGTCTGAGATCCAGTTGTGCCTTTAAACGCCAGGCTGGAATGTACTTAGATATGACCAAAGTACACGTCTCCCCGGGGGTATTACTCGGCTGCCAATTAGATTGGCTTCCCAGACTCATCCTCTTGCAAGCTTCTTCAGAGGAGGAAAAATTGCTGCCGATCCCTAGAGGAGTGGAAGGAAAGGATGCTGGGGCTAAGGGGGGGGGGGAGAGAGAGAAGATAAAGAGGAGCAGTCGGGCAAGGCTCTCCAACGCACACAATAAGCTGTGCTGCCGTTTTCCTTATGAAGGGATAAATCAAGGCTGCTTGGAGACGCGTTTCGAGTGGAGGCAATGGTGGCCGTGGGCACAGCGTGTGAGGAAGGGAGACTCCAGAACACCCCACCCCCACCCCACTGCTTCCAGCATGGCTTTCTCATTCTGCCAATCGAACACAAGAGCGCAGTGATGGGATTTGAGCTGAACTCCTCTGACCTCCCGACCTTGACAGGTCGTGGTCACGGCATGTGTCAAATGCCAGATGCTGTCGCAAATGGGGGGGGGGAGTTGTGTGGGGAGGGGTGCCTGGTGCCCAGCAGGCTTTTACAAGAGATAAGCCGTGGCCACGATGGGGGAAGAGATCGAATCCCCCCCTCCCCTCTCGGAGTAATGGGAGCTTAGCAGGAAGTCGATGCCAGGAGACTTGCAGATTTTCTGCACGATTGCCAGCCAGCAAATTCATGTTCCGGAAAAGCTGGTAAACTCCAGGTTCTGCCACAAATAATCTATCAGTCTTTATGTCAGCCTGGTTTGCATAAAACGCTACGTCGTGTTTTCTTGGCCCAGCCTAAGAAGCGGGTCGTGGTTTGTTTTCTGGCAACAAACCATGCTGCAAAGCCATGGTTGGTTGCTGTCTTGTTTTAACTGTAACATGATGTCCAAGCCTTGACTAACCATGGTTTCTGTGGACAATCCACCCCAGAGAGCCGCCAAGATGCAACAGGCGTGAGGCAAGGAAACAAACCACATTGGTGTGCCTATGCCACTGCTACCCCTCCACCTGACAGATCAAGCCAGGGCTTCTAATGGCCGCATCTGAAAGAGGGCCTCACCACACAACAGAAAAACAGCATGAAACCAGCCAGTGCTCCTGAATTCTTGTTCCAGGGATAGAACATGGATCAGAAGATGTGCCTGCAGGGCATATTTCTTTCCACTATGCTACAGGGTTTGGAGGATTGAAAGCACACACCACAGACACTTGGAAATCCTGGTCCAGCCTTCAGAGTGCTCAATTGTACCAGAATAAGCTATCCGGGCTACTTTGGCTCACCCTTCGCTGAGTTCCTGCGACTGTTCCCCCACTCCGCAAACTGGTACCCAGGTGTTGCTCTCGCCGGGCTTTACCTAAGTCTCCATCATCCAGTGACCGTGCACGGTAAGATGGCAATCTGTTGGGAATGTCACACATGCAGGTGTGGGGCGTCTTGGAAACTGTTGCTATACAAAACATTCCAAGGTAGGTCTGTCATGCTTAATGACAGGTGAAGGTTGTGGGGTTTCTGATGCTTTTACATTTTAAGTGATTTGATTTGTAGCCTTTCAAAAGGAGAAGAGAAGAGAATCTAAAAGCATGGAGAGGGCAAAGAAGGAGAACCAGCATTGTAGCTGAGAGTATGGCCACATTCACACCATGTATTTAAAGCACCTGAGCCCTCTTTAAACCATCCTGGCATCCCACAAAGAATTCTGGGAGATGTAGTTTCTTAATGGTGCTGAGGGTTGTTAGAAGACCCCCATCCCCCTGCGAGCTACAATTCCCTGAGTGGTTTAACAATCAATCCCTCTTCCCAGGGAACTCTGGGAATTACAGTCCTGCGAGGAAAATAGGGGACCCCTTATCCACTCACAGCACCCGTAACAAAGCTCCCAGAATGCTTTGGCGGAGGCCATGACTGTTTAAAGTGGTATAACAGCACTTCAAATGGAAGGTGTGAATGTGGCAGAGGTGGAGGGGCTCTTAGACAATGGTCGGCACCCAAGACTCCAAACTGGCTTTGACAGCCTTTCCAACTGAGGACTCCTTCAGAGAGAGGACTGTCCTCAGTGAAGTAGCGTGTATGGCCACCCAAGCAAAGTGCCCCACGAGGCTTTTAAGGTGCTGGGTTGGTGCTCTCAAAAAGCCCTGCTCCTTTTCAGGCTGACCTTTGGGCAGCAGGAATCCATCCCTGAAGTCATCTATCAAGGAGGGAACTCATCCCTTTCTGTGCCTGCTACTGTTTTTCCACGCAAGACCCTCCTTGCTCACCCACAGCAATGAATAAATCCTGAATCTGGACCTGGTGCTTTCAAGATACGTTCCTGCAAAATCAACAAGGAAGAAAAGTACTGTACTAAAGTCTTTTGTAAGCTGCTCCAAAGAGCTTATTTGGCTAAAAGGGCAGACTATAAACACCTTAAATATATAAAATAAAGACGAGAGAAGGTTAAAGGCTAAGGGACCCCTGACCATTTGGTCCAGTTGTGGCCGACTCTGGGATTGCGGCGCTTATCTCGCTTTATTGGCTGAGGGAGCCGGCGTACAGCTTCCAGGTCATGTGGCCAGCATGACTAAGCCGCTTCTGGCGAACCAGAGCAGCGCACGGAAACACCGTTTACCTTCCTGCCACAGCGGTACCTATTTATCTACTTGCACTTTGACGTGCTTTCGAACTGCTAGGTTGGCAGGAGCAGGGACCGAGCAACGGGAGCTCGCCCCGTCGCGGGGATTCAAACCGCTGACCTTCTGATCAGCAAGTCCTAGGCTCAGTGGTTTAGACCACAGTGCCACCCAGGTCCCTTGAGAGAAGGTTAGTCGCTGTTAAAATAAAGCAGCTGGGAAGTCTTGCTAGAACTCCATGGAGGAAGGAGAGAACAACTCCGACAAATGAGTGACCTGCACTCTCCTCCTGGGCTCCTAAGGACATTTCCACCCACCATTCCTCTTTCTAACTGCCAAAATTTGAAATCCCCCAGGTGCACCGGACTGAACGAACGAACCTCATGATGTCTCAATTAGGGAAAGTATCCTGAGCTGTGCCTGATTTGCATATGCACAGGCCGTGGTGGGTGGCGTGCGTGCAGGGGGGCTTCTACGGGAATCTTTGCCCACAAGTGATAAATGCTCCTCTTCCATTAATGAGGAGGAATATTCTGCAAAAAATAGAGATCCATTGCTAATGGCCTTTGGTACGGCTGGGGACGGGATGCCGCAAACCAACTTGATTATTTGGCTGCTCCTGGCCGTCATCTCCAATTCAATTAACGCTCGCGCGACGCCCTCCCTTAACGTCCCCTCGTTTCCATTTGCCATCCCTTTTTGTGTGTGCGCGCGCAGTTTCAGATTCTTTGGTGTTTGGCGTTTTCAGACTGCCTTATCCTAGCCCCCCCCCCATTTCCCAAGATGCAGCCTAATGGAATAACAGCAGCTAGCACCCCCTTTTGAACTGCCAAGAACATTAATCCTCTCTCCCCCCCGCCACCTCTGGTGCCATCAAAGCAGGGGGCTCCCTTCCTGCCGGATTTTGAAGGAACAAACAGGGTTATTTATACGATGCTTTAAGAGTTGCATTATCTGGAAACCCTCGCAACCACCCAGGGAAGAAAGATCAGCCCCACTGCCCTCAAGTTGCAACTCCGATGCCTTTAAAAGAGGATTAAATGAATTCATGGAGGAGAGGGCTATTGGTGGCTACTAGCCATGGTGGCTAAGAGGCATCAATGCTTCTGAATACCAGTTGCTGGAAACCACAGGAGGGAAGACTTCCTCTTGTGTTCGAATCCTGGTTGCAGGTTTCCCCTTGGGGCATCTGGGAACAGGATGCTGGACTAGATGGGCCATTGGCCTGATCCTGCAGCCTCTTCTTATGTTCTCAAGGGAGAACGAGGCACCACCCTCAGAAGTTCAGTGGATGCCAGAGGACGCTTAGAAGCCCAGGACATGGCCTTCTCAGGGGTGGCCCCTAAGTTGTTTAACTCCCTCCCCTCAGAGGTGTGTCTGGCGCCTTTACTATACAGATTTTGGTGAACGCGGAAGGTGCACCTCTTCATCCTGGTTTGGGACACTTAGATGCATATGGACCCAAGTCTACACACAAGCAGTCAGCTAGCTCCTTTTTGCTGAGTCACTCATTAAGTACAATACATATGGCCTTTGCGATGCCTTCCCTTGCTCCTGTTAATAACAATAATAATAATTTATTATTTATATCCCGCCCATCTGGCTGGGTTTCCCCAGCCACTCTGGGTGGCTTCCAACAAAATATCAAAATACAGTGGTCTATTAAACATTAAAAGCTTCCCTAAATAGGGCTGCCTTCAGATGTCTTCTGAAGTCTGGTAGTTGTTCTTTGACATCTGGTGGGAGGCCGTTCCACAGGGCGGGTGCCACTACCAAGAAGGCCCTCTGCCTGGCTCCCTATAACTTGGCTTCTCGCAATGAGGGAACCACCAGAAGGCCCTCAGTGCTGGACCTCAGTGTCCGGGCAGAACAATGGGGGTGGAGACGCTCCCTCATTTTCAAAAAGCAGGTGTCCTCCCCATAGAGCGATGCTCACAGCAGTTGTCTCACAGCATAGGAGCCAAGGTTCCTTCAGCCCCCAAAGAAAATATTTGAGGGGGCTTGCCTGCCCCAAGTTGACGGACATTGCCATTCAAATGGTGTCTGTGCACTGCATCATGTGATAAATTATGTGGTGCGGAGCTTACCTGCTCCCCCGCCCCATATTTTATTCGAGTTGGCACCCCTGTCTCACAGAGTGCTCACAGTAGCAGCCTCACCATCAGGGCACCTGAATGGGTGCCAACTTGAATAAAGTATTTTTTTGGGGGGGTGTAGATGCCAATACGCAGCACACCATTACAATGGCAATACCCATCAGCTTTGTGGGAGCCTGGCTCCATCAAAAAAAATTGGGGGTGGGAGGCGAAGAGACCTCAGCCCCTAGGAGTTGGCTCCTGTGCACCCACTGCAGCTGGTGGAGGAGAAAGCAGGGAGGTTGAACAGTAGATGGTGCCAAAGCCGGTAGCAGGTGGCGCCGACTCATTATGCTTCTGCCCCCATCCTCCTCCCTGGGGAGTTCTACAAAGGCAGAGATTAAGGAAGAGGAGGAGGAAGCTGGAATGCACGGCCACGCACTGGCCTGTGAGAAGGTGGGAGCTGGCTGAGGTTGGTGGGGCAGGGCCCCATTCGCCCTAATGTACCAGCCTCCACTGACTGCGGCCGTTGTCACTCTTGCAGCTGTTATTGTAGAACTGTGGAGCTGGGAGGGACCCCAAAGGCCATCAAGTCCAACCCCCCCCCATGCATCCCCTCCCACCACTTTTCAAATAAATCGGTGGAGGATCCTAAGAGAGGAGGTAGGAGGAGGCACAGGCAGCCCATGCAAACTGGTTCAAAGGAATTGAAGTGCCTCATTTATTTATCCCCGAGAGGAGACTGCAAAAACATAAAAAGAGTGTGCTGGATCAGGCCGAGGTCCCATCTGCTCCAGCATCCTCTTCTCCCAGTGGCCAAACAGATGTCTCTTTGGGGAAGCTCACAAACAGGATCTGAGAACAAGAGTCCTCTCCCCATCTGTGGCTTCCAGCAGGCGAGAACGTCCCACCCCAAGCAATCTTCCAACCAAACACCCCTACCTCAAAGCCCCCAAATGCCAAATTAAATATAAAAAGGGAGGGACAAGGGGCCTTGGCAGGAGCCGAGGAAAAGGTCTGATGGCACCATCCTGCCCACGGGCGCTGTGTTGGTGACCCCCCCTCGTATTACGAGTCGGTTGCTGCATACATAGTAAAGGTAAAGGGACCCCTGACCATTAGGTCCAGTCATGGCCGACTCTGGGGTTGCGGCGCTCATCTCGCTTTGTTGGCCGAGGGAGCCGGTGTACAGCTTCCAGGTCATGTGGCCAGCATGACTGAGCCGCTTCTGGCAAACCAGAGCAGCGCACGGAAATGCCGTTTACCTTCCCGCCACAGCGGTACCTATTTATCTACTTGCACTTTGGGGTGCTTTCAAACTGCTAGGTTGGCAGGAGCAGGGGTCGAGTAACAGGAGCTCACCCCATTGCGGGGATTTGGACCGCCAACCTTCTGATCGGCAAGTCCTAGGCTCTGTGGTTTAACCCACAGAGCCACCCACGTACATACTGGGCCCTTAAAGCAGAATTGAAGCACCAAATAATTTTGGTAACTGCAGTGGACCCTTCCTGGACCTACAATTCCCAGCACCCTTAAGAAACTAGAGCTCCCAGGGTTTTTGCAGACCAGGGCAGGGGATGTGCTTAAATGATCTGGTGCACACGTAACCCTGGAGATCGTGTCTGCTATGCAAGTCAGCCCACCCACACAAATGCGGTAATGTCCGAAAAGGGCCGCTGTGTCACTGAGCAACCCAAGCCGTCATTGTGCAAATGCACCTTGCAATTAATATCCCTGCCACAGCGTGACTGGACTGTTGCTGGTGCGACGCCTTGGGAGTGGAAGAGGGTTGAGTTCCATGTGGGGAATCCCTTTCCGGCCTCCTTTGTTTCCTTCATGGCTCCCAGGCAGCTTTAGCAGGAGCAGAGCCGCCTCTCCGCCAATTAATCAGAGGATTTTGGTGCGTGTGGCAGGGCTAATGGCACACCAGGTGCCAGCCTGCAGAGCGGGCTGAGCTTAGCGGGGAAATGGAGGCAAATGCTAACCATGGACGCCGCAAAGGCAAATGCTGCTGTTTTTCAGGAAATGCTCAATGCAAAGACTTCCTGGCAATGCTCCCATGCCCCTGGAAACCGTATGGTGCAATGGATGGTGCCTGGTTAGGGACGGGTTTCAGTTTCCATCTAAAGGCCGACCTTCCTAAATCCCACTCTGCAAAGCTATTCACAAAGCAGAACACAGCTGTCCTCTGAAATTTCCACGCCTCCAAATTTTGCACTATAGTTTATACGATCTGAGGTGAAACCAGAGTTGGTCTTTTGCTTATTTTGCTTTGGTTCTTGTCTGTTTTCTGTAAGTTTTTGGCTGTTTTAAATTTGGAGGTTTAAGTATATATATATGTTGGTGGGAAACTGTCGTGTGACGGGCCAATGGCCGTAATAAATACCAATCAATCAATCAATTGCACTATAGTTCTTCAGCCAGTAATAAAAATAATAGTAATTTTATTATTTATACTCCGCCCATCTGGCTGGGATTCCCCAGTCCCTCTGGGAGGCTTCTAGCAAAACATAATAAAATGTCAAAGGTTAAAAACCTTCCGATACAGGTCTGCCTTCAGATGTCTTCTAAAAGTTGTGTAGTTCAGTGTTTCCCAAACTTTTTTGGGCAACGGCACACCTGTTTACTGAAAAAAAATCTTGCGGCACACCACCATTAAAGCCCCGCCCCGTGACGTCAGCGTGCAGCGTCACGCCGGGAGGGACGCACGAAAGTGAAAGTTTTTTCCCTCCCCCCTCAGTCCCTCGCTCGGAATTCAGCTCGTTTGGGGCATCGCTCCGGCTGCTCCCTCTCCCGCCGCGCAGGAGCGATGCCTCTCTCTGGCTCTCCCTCCGCGCAGGCTGAGGGAGGGAGGGAGGTGCGCGTGTGACCCGTCTCTGCTGGGAGACCAAACCCAGCGAGGCAGAGTCGCGCGGAGGCGCCCAGGCAGCGCTGCCGGCTGCGAGGAGGAGCGCCAGGCAGCAGCAGGAGGCGCGGCCTCTCCTCGCCGCCGCCGCCCCGCCTCTCGCCGCCCGACTCGCCCGCCTCCCTCCAGGCATCTCGCGGCACACCAGCCGATGTCTCACGGCACACTCGTGTGCCGCGGAACACCGGTTGGGAAACACTGGTGTAGTTCATTATGTTCTTGACATCTGAAGGGAGGGTATTCCACAGGGCGGGTGCCACTGCCACTGGTTCCCTGTAACCTCACTTCTTGCAGTGAGGGAACTGCCACAAGACCCTCGGTGGTCAAGTAGGAAGCACAGAAATGAGTGCACTATAGCAACTTTTTGCCTTAAAGTCCATATGCTGTTGAGAATAGCATGCAAAAAATCTTTTATATTAAGGGGACGTTGCTTTGCAAAATCGCACCTGTGATAGGCAAAATTTCACACAGAAATGTGTATTTTAAACGAAATTTGCACAAAAAATACTGATGAATTTTCATGAGGACTTGGAGCCCAATTCTGAACTTCTTACTTTGTTACTCAGCTCCTAAATCATGACTCCTGAGCTTTGCATCTGCTGCTGAGCCTGTGAGATCTCTTTCTTCCTTATAAGTAAGAACCCCTGTCCGTGTTAGTTGGGCAGAAGCAGGGAATTTAGACTCAATGCGAATCTGGAGCCAATTCTGTCTGGCCAGTGAATTACAGAGTTGATATGACAGCATCCATAGGACAGATTGCTGCCTAGGCTCTGCTTAAATCCTTCCAAGTGAATGAAGCTTTAACGGTTAGGAAGTCTATCCTAATGTGTAGTTGGAATCTGCTTCCCTAAAATTTCCACCCATTGAATGAATGAATGAATGGATTTCCGTCACTGACCAGAGTGCATTTCCACCCATTGATTCTAAGTCTCCCCTCCAGAGGAACAGTGAAGTCCGTTCCATCATCTGCTTGGTAGCCCTCCAGATACCTGAAGGCAGCTATTGTGTCTCCTTAATCCTCCCCTCTCCAGGCTGAACATACCCAGCTACTTCAACCTTTCTCCATAGGGCGTGGCTTTACAGACACCCCACAACATTCTGGGCACCCTCTCTATATTGGCTATGGAGTTGGTCTCATACATACAAGCACTCTATCTGTCTGTCTATGTGCCTATCTACTCACACTCATATATTTTATATATTTAGGTGTACACTTGTAATTTGCCCCGAGTCTTTGATAGATGCTGCCCACAAAGTTCCAACCTTCCTTTCGCAACAATGAGGATTAGGAATTACTCTTTTAAAAAACAACAACAAAAGCTTGGATTCTGCATCATAATACCAGGCTCCTTGCAGTGTCGCAGGATCAGGGCCAGATTTATTTTTACGACTGTTGGCAAAACCTGAAAGCCTTCTTCCCTGTCATTCAACTCTCCCTTTGCAACACACAACCTGAAACAAGCATAACAAAGAAAGGCAGATCTCCACAGAAGATGCTCAAATCTCAGACTAGACATTAACATGATTCTAAAAGGCAATAGCGAAGAAGATTCCTTGGCTGGGAGAGTAAATGAAGCTTGTGTATGCAAAAAATTAGTTTCTTCAGAACCTCTCTTGCTAATACCTAGCTTTCTATGTGCAGGGGATTGTTTGCCCCTATGGGGCGTCGGTCTGCAGCTGGTCAGCTTGAGGCCTACAAACTTGAATATAAGAAGGAACCTGCTACATCAGATCAAGTCCCACCTGGTTTAGCATCCCACAACAGCCAAACAGATGCCTCCAGGAAGCTCCAAAGCTGGGCACAAATGCAATAGTCTGTCCTGGGTATCTGGTAGACTTCTCTTGAGCATTGAGGCGCCATTTGGGGTTAACATGGCTAACCACATCTATAGAACTACCCTACCAAAGATGGATATAGATATAGAATGCTAAAATGTTGAGGTTATAGAAAAAAGGGGACTACAGCTGTAAAAGATTAAGTAAAAGAAAAGAACAAGGGAAAATCAGATAAAATCAAGGGGGAGGATTTGCTGAAACAAATTTGGAAATTGGGATGCAGAAAGGGGAGGTACGGGGAAGTCGGTGAAGTAAGGTTTAAGAAAAAAGGATTTGAAATTATACATGTTTGTTTATGTGTTTGTTTGTATTGTGCATTGTTTGTGTTTATAAAAATTGTGAAAAACCAATACAAATTTTATATATAAAAAAGATGGATATAGATATAGATATAGATATAGATATAGATATAGATATAGATATAGATATAGATATAGATATAGATATGTGGTTCCACCTAATCCTCCATCCCACAGCCTCTGAAAAGCCTACAAGCAGAGAATGAAAGCAACATAGGCAGGCACGTAACTTAATTTTGTAAGCCCTGATTGGCAGATGCCAGATTTGAACCTTTGCTGCCCTCTCTAAAAAGTAAGATTCTAGTCCTCAGGATTCAAGGTGCTGAGTAAGGGGACTAAATTAAACAGGAACATAGGAAGCTGCCTTTAGGGATGGAGAAGAAATGGGCTTGGTTCACATCTTCACACAAGCTTTAAAAATTTGCACTTCTTGCCCCAACCCGCAAAGTGAAACACAGCTCTCCTTTGAAATTTGGACTTTCTGAATTTTGTGATGGGTGTAGTTCGGCAACCATGCACACAGAATGCATGCAAATAATTGTGTATCTCAGTGAACCGAAGGTATAAAAATGCATTCTGTGAGGGGGAAATTGCTTGCAAAACCGCAGATGTTCAACAGGAGAAATGCACAGAAAAGGCGGCAAGAATGTTCACACAGGGTTCCCCACCCCTCAAAAAAAATCACAGCTGTATGTAGAAATGGTGTACACTTAAAAACGAGAAACTGAGAGAAACGAACCCACCCATTCCTGCTATTGAGCCAGACTAGCTGAGACTAGCTGGGGACGCGGGTGGCGCTGTGGGTAAAACCTCAGTGCCTAGGACTTGCTGATCGTAAGGTCGGCGGTTCGAATCCCCGTGGCGGGGTTGAGCTCCCGCCGTTTGGTCCCAGCTCTGGCCCACCTAGCAGTTCGAAAGCACCCCTAATAGGTACCGCTTTATAGCGGGAAGGTAAACGGCGTTTCCGTGTGCGGCACTGGTGCTGGCTCGCCAGTTGCAGCTTCGTCACGCTGGCCACGTGACCTGGAAGTGTCTTCGGACGGCGCCGGCTCCTGGCCTCTTGACCGAGATGAGAGCACAACCCTAGAGTCTGTCAAGACTGGCCCGTATGGGCAGGGGTATCTTTACCTTAGCTGAGTTCAATACCTGGCAACAGCTCTCCAATATTTTGCAAGGAGTCCACCTGGAGTCCCAGTCCTACCTGGAGATTTTGTGGACTCCACATGGTACCTTCTGCATTCCAAGCATGTGACTGAGCTCCTGCCCTCCCCTGCTGTCCTGCCCACCACCCCTTCAGCAACTGCTATTAAATCTGATAAAGAGTGTCATTTGACCTGGCCATCTGTCCCCCACACAGAGGGTGGTCAGCAACCAAAACACCCCCACAGCAGGCTTTCTAAACTCTAATCTGCGGAGAACGCCAGTTCTTGACAGCAGCTCCATTTGCAGGGCACCCTGTCAGACATGGGGAAGATGGATGATCTAATGAGAAATTCATTTGCAAAGATGTCCCAGCCCTGCTTTTGACATCCTACAAACGGAAGGGGCGGGGGAATGGGAAGTGGGGCAACTCAGAAGGCCAGAAACCCAAAGAATCGCCAGCTCAGAAGAAGAAGTTCCCACCAAAGGAGAATGGACAACCAAGGTGATTGAGTATGTTGCATTGGCAAAACTGATGAAACTTGCGATCAGGATTTGAACTAAGAGCAACAGAAGGAATTAGAGACTACAGAGACTACCTTGGTACCCAAACGGCTTGGCTCCCAAACAAATCGGCTCCCGAATGCCGCAAACCCGGAAGTGAGTGTTCCGGTTTGCGAACATTTTTCGGAAGCCGAACATCCGACGCAGCTTCCGCGGCTTCTGATTGAGTGCAGGAAACTCCTGCAGCCAATCAGAAGCCGCGGCTTGGTTTTTGAATGGTTTCGGGAGTCGAACAGACTCCCAGAATGGATTAAGTTCGAGAAGCAAGGTACCACTATACAGTATTGTTTTATGTTATTAGAGATAGAAGATAAGGTGTACCAGAGAGGGAGAAATAAAAACACCATGGAAAAGGGGGGTGGGAGTCAACAAAACAAAATTTAAAATGACTATGTATTGAAGTGCTTATGTTAAACTTTTGAAAATTTAATAAAACATAATTTAAAAACAAAAACGAATTGCTAGCTCTTTGTAAACCAAAACAGGGGCATGCTTGAAACAGCACAACTCTCCTGCCCAGGATCACTTCCTGACCTCCTTTCTGCTCACAACACACCTGTGGCTCAGTGAAAGAGCATCTGCTTGGTTTGCCAAGGGCCCCAGATTCAAACTCTGGCATCTCCAGGTAGAAGGTGGGATAGTTGGAGAGTCACTGCCATTTAGTGTAGATAATACTGAGCTAGATAAACCAGTGGTGCCACTTGGGGATAAGGCAGCTTCTGATGGTCCTAAAATTATGGTCCAAGCTTTTGGGGAAGACCAAAGCTCAGTGGTAGGACATCTGCTTTGATTGCAGAAGGTCCTAGTTTCAATCCCTGGGGTCTCTAGTAGGGCTAGGAATCTCCTCTATGAAAAACTGGAGAGTCAGTGTAGACCAGGGTTTCTCAAGCTTGGGTTCCCAGCTGTTTTTGGACTACCACTCCCATCATCCCTGACCACTGGTCCTGCTAGCTAAGGATGATGGGAGTTGTAGTCCTTACAACAGCTGGAGACCCAAGTTTGGGCTAGATGGATCCAACCGTCTGAATCAGTAGAAGGCAATTTCCTATGATCCTGGAACTGCCTTCCTTCCTTCCACCCACCCATTTAAAAGCTTGATTGGTTAAACATATACAAGGGAGGGGTGTTCATGTGGGGGGAAAGGAATCCTAAAATAGGTCGCTGACAGTTCAGAACATGCCTCAGAGCAGCCGCCGGATGTGTGAAGTGGCAGGTTGCGCACTGCACGGCCCCTATGTGCCCATGCGCACGCATTGTTTGACACTACAGATGGCTTCCCGCTTCAAGATGTAACTACCGGAGATCCTGGTGAAGGAGCAGAACCCGTTAAGAATGACAGTTCTAGCAGCCTGTGCTGAAATGTTAAAACCCTTTTTCACCTAGCTTAGTGTCGTCTGACCGGCAGCGGATCACCAGGATTTTAGGCAGGGAACATTTCCCTGGAATTGCCAGAGCATAGCCATTATATATAGTAGCCAATGATGGCCCTCTCCTCCCTGAATTTGTCCAGTCCTCTTTTAAAGCTGCCCAAGTTGGTGGCCAGCCCTTCCTACTGAGGAAGGGAGTTCCATAGTTTAACTCTGAGTGAAGAAGCGCTTTCTTCTATATCTGTCCAGAGTCTCCCAACATACAGCTTCTCTGGATGTCCACGATTTCTGGACAATTTCCCTGCGGACGCGTAGCCTGCCTGGCTCTTTCCTTCCTTTTGTAGGTCTTTTGGCTGTTCAAAAGCCACTTTGACCTTTGCCTCATCTGGGAGGGAGCCCAATCCTGCCACTGTTTCCTGATCTCCCCCCTTCCCTCCCTGGGGCCAGCAGTAGGGCCTCCAACTCCCAACGTGATCTGTGTACACTCCCCCCTGGCCTCCTCTGGCTGGTTTCCTCAAAGTTGTCCAACCAGACTAGCAAGCTGAATGAAGACCATGTCAAAATAAAACTCCCCCCTTCTTTTCTTAAAAAAATAAATATCTATTATAGCAACCCAACAGCAGACACTCAGGAATCTGCAATGCGAGTAAATAAGGCTTGTCTACCAAGCCGAAGAGGATGCGGGTGGCGCTGTGGATTAAACCACAGAGCCTAGGACTTGCCGATCAGAAGGTTGGCGGTTCGAATCCCCGCGATGGGGTGAGCTCCCGTTGTTCGGTCCCTGCTCCTGCCAACCTAGCAGTTCGAAATCACATCAAAGTGCAAGTAGATAAATAGGTACCACTCTGGCGGGAAGGTAAACGGCGTTTCCGTGCGCTGCTCTGGTTCGCCAGAAGCGGGTTATTCATGCTGGCCACATGACCCGGAAGCTGTACGCCGGCTCCCTTGGCCAGTAAAGTGAGATGAGCGCCGCAACCCCAGAGTTGGCCACGACTGGACCTAATGGTCAGGGGTCCCTTTACCTTTATTGTCCAAGATACACAACAGTGCAAAGCAATGCCGAAGGCAGCTGTGATGTTTGGTGATACCCTTACGCACATGTGTCTGCACACAGAGGGAGACCTTTGCCTTCCTGCAAGGAGTTGAGCGCTGTATGTGCATATCTCGCTTCATTCCCACAACAACCCAGTGATGTAGGTTTGGCCGAGAAATTGTGGCTGGCTGACAACCAACCCGGTGAGTTTCATGGGGTGCTTGAAGCTGGGTTTCCCCCGTACAATCCCACCAGTGGCGTAGCGTGGAGGGTGCCAGGGGTGCCAGCCGCACTGGGTGCAACATCTGGGGGGGCGAGTCCAGAGGGAAGGGACAAGTTCCTTCCTCCGCCGGGCTCCCCGCCGCCACCGCCAGCCTTGCGCCCTAGCGCCCCCCCCCCGCTGCGGCTGCGCTCCACTCACTGCTCGCAGGAGGAGCAGCCGCTGCAGCAGCGCCGCCGCCACCACCGACGCCTGGCCGGGCAGCCTCCACACCCTGCCACTGCCGCCATCCCCTCGGCCCAGCCACAGGCGGCGGCTGCTTCTGCCGACTGGGAGGGAGGAGAGCTCCGAGGGGCCTCGCTGCGCCCTGCGTTCCCCAAAACCCTCCGAGAGGAAGCCGGCGGGCAGGCGAGGGTCTCCCGGCAGAAGGGGGCGCCGCTGGCTCCAGCTCTCAGCGCAAGTCTCAGCCCCAGGGGGGGGGGGGCGAGGACAGAGCACGGCTGGAAGCCCCCGGACCCGGCAGGGAGGAGGAGAGGTGCTCGCCAAGCCCGGATCTGGAGCTCCACCTACAGCCCAAGGAGAGGAGGGGGCGGGGAGGCGCCCGAGGGGAGGGGGCTTCGGCTGCCTCGGCCCGCGGGGGCTCTGCAAATAATAAATTTAATAAATTCCTGCTGAGCCTTTGGGGGGGTCCTTGGCTCCTTCGCTCGACCCCAGCCCCAGTGGCATAGCGTGGGGGGGTGCAGGGGGCCGGGCGCAACATCGGGGGGGGCGCTCGCACTCGAGTGCTAAAATCCACGGGTTAGGGGGCGCAAATTACTTGCCTTGCCCCGGGTGCTGACAACCCACGCTACGCCACTGAATCCCACCACTCTCATCTGAAGCACCAGAATGTACTCCAACTTCATCCATCCCCACAAGGTGATGATTCTGGCTACTTCAATTCAGGGTGGATAAAAATCAATGCTGTTTTTTTAAAGGATTTTTTTTTTAAATCAGATTTTTAAAATAAAACGCTTTGGGAGGAAAAATCTTTCTTAAAATAGTTTTCTATTTAAGTTACATTATAGTCCAAAGACTAATCATTGTTTTAAGTTTCTCATGTGTGCTAAAACTCTTAAGTTTTTTTTTTAATTGTTTAACCACATCAGTTAACAAACATGGATACATATGCTATAATGTTATTGCTTTAGTTAAATAAATTGTTTAAGGAGATGGATATTTTTCTCCTTCCAATAAAGTACAGCAGAAAAGTTGTCCAAATATAAACAGTTAACGTATTAAGCCTCAAAATAAGTTCATAATTATCTGTCTATGTATTTCTAATAGTATAAGCAAATCAGTAATTTTTGATATAACTGTAAAAACTACTCTAAAAAATTCTTATTCCAAAAATGAGACCTTCCTCTGGTTGTCAATATTAAGATTATTCCAGTAAGAATGAGGCTTTCTGTAAAAAAAAGATTTAAATCAAGTCTTACTGACTAGTGATTTAAATCGTGATTTAAATCGATTTTATTTAAATCAAATCCACCGTGCTTCAATTCCTTGGACAAAAAAACAGTAAGAATAAGATAGTTATGAGTCACCAACTTGGTGCCCACAAGTGATCACAAAGGCCTTTCCTATCACCCTTGGGGTCCAATTACTCCTCTGAAATTAGGAGCGAAATTAGGTAATGGAAGGTTATCCCTCCCCAACTCTAAATTCAGAGCATGGGGGCGACTGGAGGGGGTTTGCAACTGGGGAGGGATAAGTTTGGGGCAAGCATGTGTAGCCCACAACAGTTCCTCTGGCTTTCAAATGTGCCCACAGGTTCAAAAGGATGAGCGAACCCTCCGATAGGAAAACATTCTACAGGGTGAAGATAAGACATAGCATTTTTAAAGAAAGTGAGGCTGGTTTGAAAGCATTCTCTTGGCATCCTCTCCCTCCCAGAGCGAGCGAGCTCTGAAAAACAGATTCTGCAAATTTGCAGTGTGGTCAGTTTGAACCGAGGAAGGATGGAAGGTGCCCATTGGCTAGTGCCTGGGACGTCACCAGTTCATTCTTCCTGATACTTAGAACAGTTGTACAAGATAGATAGATAGATAGATAGATAGATAGATAGATAGATAGATAGATATGGTTATACTTTGCAAATGAACCAATTATGGGAGGTGGGGAAAGGAGTGAACAGCAAATCTGATGATGAGGGGAAGGGCAAGATTGTTAGTTGACCAGGCATGCAACTTGCTGGAAAATAACGCTAGTTGCCAAGGCAGACTTTCACTTCCTGGGACCACTCGCAAAACCTTTGATGGTTTTGCTCTGAAAATCTTACGCTTGTCTTTTAGGGAAGAGACGAGGAGCTATGTGGAACCCGGAAACACCCACCCCACGCCACCTCTGGACAGCCAGACTCTCTGAAAACCCCCCAACGCTTTTTCCAGGTACCTCGGCAGGTGGACTGGCCCATTCCACACCTGACCAGCGATTCAGCATCTGCACTTCGATCGCGGAATCCCACTTGTGCTTCCCGATTCTAACACAGCGGGCTGCGTGAGAGATCACCAGACCAGAGTCACGTGGTATGCAGGTTGTCGAGGGGCAGCCGCTCCCCCCCCACCAAAAAGAATGCTCAACACACCTTTAAATCACACGACTTCCCTAAATAACCTTGGGAGCTGCCGCTTCCCCCTCACAGAGCCGTAATTTCCCAGCGCTCTGAACGAACGACAGCTCCCAGAATCCTCTGGGGAAAGCCACGTGCCTGAAAGGCGCACTGATTGTGCTTTTGATGCGCACGGTGCAGATGCGCCCAAGGTGTGCAGAGAACTGGATGGGCGGGGGAAGGGAATCGCACCCCCAGTTGGCACGATGCCTGACCACAGCCTCCCCCACCCGCCCAGCTGCTTCTTCCAGGGGAATGTGGGCGCCTCCCTCTTATCGCCTCTGCTTCTGCTTTGCAGCAGTGGCAATGAATGCGGGCACATACCTCTCTCCCCTCCACCGCGCGGGCTCCGTGTTTGCTCTTCCCTTCCTCGGCTGTGATTGATTAAAGGATCAGGGACATCTGAGAGCGGAGGCAGAGGCGGGACTGGCTCCCTTTAGACTTGAAGAGCTGCCGTGACGGCTGCTCCAGCGCCTGCCGCTGGCTGTCAGTCCGCTTTTAATCAAGGTTTGCTTATATCCGCAAAGGCCTGTCCCAGAGGGAGGGGAGGGGAGGGGAGGGGGGACGGTGGTGGCGGGACGGGCGGGCTGGAGGGGGGGCAGGAGTGCATTAGCATGCTAGCCTCCCCCCCTTTGTTTATCACAAGGGCCAAGCCGTCTTTTGAAATTGCAAAGGATGTGCAAAGGTGCGATGGCCAACAGAAGTGTTCCTCCGGTCGAGGGGGCAAGCACCTGCAATCTTATTCATTCTTACTACAGTGGTGCCTCGCAAGACGAAAAGAATCCGTTCTGTGATTCTCTTCGTCTAGCGGTTTTTTCGTCTTGCGAAGCAAGCCCATTGACGGATTAGCGGATTAGCGCTATTAGCGGCTTATCTGCTGATCGGATCAGCTGATAAGCGGCTTAGCGGCTTAGAAAAAGGGGGGGAGGGGGAAAAACCCGCAGGAACTCGCAAGGCATTGTCGTCTTGCGAAGCAAGCCCATAGGAAATTTGTTTTGTGAAGCACCTCCAAAACGGAAAACCCTTTCGTCTAGCGGGTTTTCCGTCTTGCGAGGCACCACTGTACATCTACTACATCTCTTGATGACATTTCTAACCCTCTTTTCCTCCAAGCATCTCAAGGTAGCCTACAAGGTTCTCCACACACACCCCTCTCCGTTTCCATCCTCACAACAACCCGGTCAGGTAGGCTAGGCTGAGAGAGACGGCGGCTGACTTCCAAGGTCACCCAGGATTTGAACCCTGGCCTCCCAGGCCCTAGCCCGGCACTCTAACCACTGCACCACGCTGCCTCTTTAGGCCAGATTGCCACAAGCACAACACAAGCCCATGTGATGCTCCCTGCCCAAATACCAAGGTTACATTATTTGGTGCAAGAGATCTGCTGGTAACTTATGTCGTTTCCGTGCATTATATGATGGTTAGTGGGGTGTAAGCGTTTGAGGAGGGGCCATAGCTCAGCAACTCGGTGGCTGTCCAATGTTCCCACAGAGGTTCCTACATTTAAGGAATGAGCCACAAGGTCGAGGGCAGAGCATATGTGTTGCTGCGTCCGATCTTAGGCATGTTCAGTCAAGAACCTAAGCAGAGGCTACAGCTGGATTGAGCCAATGGCCCACCTATCAACAACCAGATGCCTGTGGGAAGCCAGCAGGCGGGATTCGAAAACAAGACCAACTCTCCCCTCCTATGTTTTCCAGCAACTTGTACAGTCATACCTCATGCTACGTCCGGCTTCCAAAAAAATATTAAAATACTGTGATACATCAAACATTAAAAGCTTCCCTAAACAGGGCTGCCTTCAGATGTCTTCCAAATGTCATATAGTTGTTTATTTCTTTGACATCTGGTGGGAGGGCGTTCCACAGGGCGGGTGCCACCACTGAGAAGGCCCTCTGCCTGGTTCCCTGTAACTTGGCTTCTCGCAGTGAGGGAACTGCCAGAAGGGCCTTGGCGCTGGACCTCAGTGTCCGGGCTGAACGATGGGGGTGGAGGCGCTCCTTCAGATATACTGGACCGAGGCCATTTAGGGCTTTAAAGGTCAGCACCAACACATTGAACTGTGCTCGGAAACGTACTGGGAGCCAATGTAGGTCTTTCAAGACCGGATTTGACCTGTGCCTCCATGGACAGCTGTGAGTCCAGAATGACTCCCAGGCTGCGCACCTGGTCCTCCAGGGGCACAGTTACCCCATTCAGGACCAGGGAGTCCTCCACACCTGCCCGCCTCCTGTCTCCCCAAAACAGTACTTCTGTCTTGTCAGGATTCAACCTCAATCTGCCAGTTGCCTGTTGTTCTCAAGCGGAGAGGATTCCCTCCCACCCCAACCACATTCCAGGATTTTGGGGAGGGTGGACACAGCGGGTATTAAACCTAGGGATCACATGGCTATGCCAGACTCTGCCACAGAGACCTGCGTTTGCTGGCCTTCTCAATGGTCTTTCCGCACAAACGTTGAAAACAACCAGGCTTCTAGAGTTCCATAAAATCATGGAAGGGACCACGAGGGTCATCTAGTCCAGCCCCCTGCAACGCAGGAATCGTTTGCCCAACGTGGGGCTCGAACCCATAATCTTGAGAATAAGAATCTCATGCTCTACCGATTGAGCTAGTGCTTGGTTTTTGAAAAGCAAGCTTCTGAGCCTTTGCTACAGCTGTGAAGGTTGGCTCTGAAGGAGGTGGGCGACGCTCAGGGAAATCTGAGATGCGGTGGCAGAAGGGTGGTGAACCTTTTTCATTGCAACCTTCTGGGGGCTGATTGCCAGCAGAGGGCAGGGCCAGAGGGGAAAGGGGGCAGAGCGGCAAATGCAGATTTTTACCTGAGTGCAACAGACCAGCAGACCAGAAGAGCTCACACACTTCTCCCCTTCCTGGCAGTCACATCGTAGCCTGGCAAGAGCACTGAAGGAGACCTGGGGATACTTCCAAGGGCCAGACAGAGAGGCCTGGGGGCCACATTCTGCCCCCGGTTCTAAGATTCCCTACTCCTCCTGCAATGCGCAGCTGACTTATGGAGTGTAGGCAGATGCAATATAGAAAAAGGACACCCTAGCAGGTTTTTCACCTGCAGCATAAAGTCACCTGCTTCTTCCAAGCTCCATAATCTGCAGGTGATGAATGCTCACACACACACCAGCAAAACTGTTTCATCCACCTGCCCCAGACCTCTTTTTATTTCAAAAGAGCCGCACTTCTATCCTCTGGTGCCAACTTCAATAAAATATTGGGGTGGGGGGCCTGCCGTCCTGCCCCCCGCCGAAAGGACAGACAGAGGCCAGAGCCAAGCAAGCCCAGCCCAGCGTGAGGCCCCCCAGACCCGGACATTTTGTACATGACTATTTTTATTCCTGTGTTAGGCATTCCGACTCAGCGTCAGGAAGAATTTTCCGATGGTAAGGGCTGTTCAGCAGTGGAATGGAGTCCCACAAGAGGCGATGGGACTCTCCTTCACCAGAGGCTTTCAGAGATTGGGTGGCTGCCTGCTGAGGGTTCTTTTAGCTGTGATTCATACATTGTAGGGGGCTGGAATAGATGAGGTTGAAGGATGGATGGCGGCTAATAGATTGAGGTTGAATCCTGACAAGACAGAAGTACTGTTTTGGGGGGACAGGGGGCGGGCTGGTGTGGAGGACTCCCTGGTCCTGTGCCTCTGAAGGACCAGGTGCGCAGCCTGGGAGTCATTTTGGACTCACAGCTGTCCATGGAGGCGCAGGTCAATTCTGTGTCCAGGGCAGCTGTTTAACAGCTCCATCTGGTATGCAGGCTGAGACCCTACCTGCCTGTGGAATGTCTTGCCAGAGTGGTGCATGCTCTGGTTATCTCCCACTTGGACTACCGCAATGCACTCTACGTGGAGCTACCTTTGAAGGTGACCCGAAAACTACAACTACAACTCTGGATCCATTCCAGTCCGGCTTCCGCGCTGGTCATGGGACCGAGACGGCTCTGGTCGCCCTAACAGATGACCTTCGTAGACAGCTGGATCGAGGCGGGTCGGGGCTGCTGATTCTTCTAGATCTATCAGCAGCTTTCGACATGGTCGCTCACGAACTTCTGGACCACCGCCTTGCCGACGTGGGGATCCAGGGCACAGTCCTTCAATGGCTGCGCTCGTTTCTCTCCGGTCGGGGACAGAGGGTGGCGTTTGGGGGGGAATTGTCATCGCGCCACTCCTTGGTGTGTGGAGTACCTCAGGGTGCGATACTCTCCCCGATGCTTTTCAACATCTTTATGCGCCCCCTCGCCCAGCTTGTTCGGAGTTTTGGGCTGGGTTGTCATCAGTATGCTGATGATACCCAACTCTATCTGTTGATGGATGGCCATCCTGACTCGGCCCCAGACACACTGACCAGATGTTTGGAAGCTGTGGCTGGATGGTTACGTGGGAGCCGGTTGAAGCTAAATCCTTCGAAGACAGAGGTCCTGTGGCTGGGACGGGGCGATATGGGATTGGGGAGGCAACTCCCATCTCTTGCGGGGGCGCAATTAGTGCCAGCACCGTCCGTTAAGAGTTTGGGTGTAATCTTCGACACCTCCCTTTCCATGGAGGCGCAGATTGCAGCTATAACAAAGGCGGCATTTTTCCATCTCCGCCAAGCTAAGCAGTTGGCTCCTTACCTCTCTCGCCCTGACCTAGCCACGGTGATCCATGCGACGGTCACCTCCAGACTGGATTATTGTAACTCGCTCTACGTGGGGCTGCCCTTGAGACTGACCCAGAAACTCCAGCGGGTGCAGAATGCTGCAGCGAGACTCCTTACGAGGTCTTCGCTGCGAGATCACATTCACCCGGTGCTATACCAGCTGCACTGGCTCCCGGTGGAGTACAGGATCAGGTTTAAGGTGCTGGTTTTAACCTTTAAAGCCCTATATGGCCTAGGACCCTCGTACCTACGCGACCGCCTCTCCTGGTATGCCCCACAGAGAAACCTACGGTCTTCAAATAAAAACATCTTGAAGGTCCCAGGCCACAGAGAAGTTAGGCTGGCCTCAACTAGAGCCAGGGCTTTTTCGGCTGTGGCTCCGATCTGGTGGAACACTCTGTCACAAGAGACCAGGGCCCTGCGGGACTTGACATCCTTCCGCAGGGCCTGCAAGACAGAGCTGTTCCACCAGGCCTTTGGCCAGGGCACAGCCTGACTCCCTCCCTCGGCAATCTTCGCAGAGCTCTGGCCCAATGGTTGCTAGTGGCTTGAATTAATTAATTTTTATAATGAATGATTTTAGAATGTTGTTTATGTTGTACTTTTGTACTGTTTTATTGCTGTTAGCCGCCCTGAGCCCGGCTTCGGCTGGGGAGGGCGGGATATAAATAAAATTTATTATTATTATTATTATTAATCCAGAATGTGGCAGCTAAAATGGTGACTGGGAGTGGCTGCTGAGACCATATAACACTGGTCTTGAAAGACCTACATTGGCTCCCAGTATGTTTCCGAGCACAATTCAATGTGTTGGTGCTGACCTTTAAAGCCCTAAATGGCCTCGGTCCAGTATACCTGAAGGAGCGTCTCCACCTCCATCGTTCGGCCCAGTGCCAAGGGCCTTCTGGCAGTTCCCTCCCTGCGAGAAGTGAGGTTACAGGGAACCAGGCAGAGGGTCTTCTCGGTAGTGGTGCCCACCCTGTGGAACGCCCTCCAACCAGATGTCAAAGAGAAAAACAACTACCAGACTTTTAGAAGACATCTGAAGGCAGGCCTGTTTAGCGAAGCTTTTAATGTTTAATAGGTTATAGTATTTTAATATTTTGTTGGAAGCCGCCCAGAGTGGCTGGAGAAACCCAGCCAGATGGGCGGGCTATAAATATATTATTATTATTATTATTATTATTATTATTATTATTATTATTATTATTATTATTACCCTTGTGGTCCCTTCCAGCTCTACAATTCTATGACTCTCTCTCCTGTTTAGTTTTAAGCTGCTAAAATTAGGTTGGTTTATTTTTAGTTTTTTACAAACTTGGGTTTTGGGGTATTTATTTATTGATGATATTATTTCCAGTTGTTTCTAACACACACACACGTGCCATCTCTGGTGGGCCCTGGGTGCTGAGGCAGCCACAAAATTGTCACTGTGTGTGCCCAGCCAGGCCACCCAACGCATTGCATGTGTGATGTCACCTGACGCAAAGAGGCCCGACGGAGCTCGTTGCAACTGCGGGAGAGTGCAACGGAGCTTGGTATGCTGTGTGACGTCATGCACACGATGTGCATAGCACCACACACAGGTTGGGCGCCCCCGATGTGGGATGGGACCCAGCGCACCTGTGTACATATACAGTGGTACCTGGGGTTAAGTACTTAATTCGTTCCGGAGGTCTGTTCTTAACCTGAAACTGTTCTTAACCTGAAGCAACACTTTAGCTAATGGGGCCTCCTGCTGCCACCGCGCCGCAAGAGCACGATTTCTGTTCTCATCCTGAAGCAAAGTTCTGAACCCGAGGTACTATTTCTGGGTTAGCGGAGTCTGTAACCTGAAGCGTATGTAACCTGAAGCGTCTGTAATCTGAAGCGTATGTAACCCGAGGTGCCACTGTATACTGAATTGTTATACTTGCCCACTTGATGTGCTGTGAGCCACATTGGGCACAATTTAGTTGGAAAGCGGCATACAAATAAACAGATGATGATGAGGCTGAGGCTGAGCTTGGTGAGGCCAGCTCCCTTGCACCCTTGGCAAGGAGATGTATCGGCACTTCCAAAGTCAGGAGAGACCATGGACCAGAATCTCAAAAAGTTTGCTTTTTGTTGGCTGGGTAAGGAACCCCACAAGGCTGCTTCAACAGCCCACGCCGGCGACTGGATCATAAGTGTCAACTCTCTTTTTTAAAGGGAAATTCCCTTATTCCAAATAGGATTCCTCGCAAGAAAAGGGAAAAGTTGACAGCTATGGACCGGATCCATCTCCCTGCCTCGCCCAGGGTGCAAGTGGATGGGAAGACAGGCTCTGAGCCATGGTATGGAGAAATGTTTTTTGAGCTGCCCTTGGCAGGGGCCAACCTTGCCAGCCCCTATGTACACCCCTCGATGGGGCAGTGCCCCGTTTGCCCTAATGGGCCAGCCCAGATCCCCCAGATCTGCCCTCCCCCACCTCCCTTCCCCGCCAGCCCTCTTTCCTCCAGCTTCCTCCACCCGTGCTGGCATGGGCTGGCACTTCCATCACGACTGCTTGGGGCTGCTCATTCAGCAGCCAGGCACAGCTGCCTGCTGCCTCGCGCCAAAGCAGGTCTCCTGCCTGCCTGCCCGCCCCTCCCCTGTCAGCTGCTGTAACTACACAGCAAGCTGACACCCCAGGGAGGCTCCGGGAAGCCAGGTAAATTGGATGCATGAAACATGGGGAGGAGGAGGTATGGGGGGGGGAGCTTGTTGCTGGCTTCTGCCTCTGTGGGTGGAATGTGTCAGAATCCATGATGTTCCCAGCAAGGGGCCACTAGAGCTGACATTCCTTCTTTTCCCCTCCTCTCCCTGCCTCTCACACACACACACGCACACACACAGACACAAGCTGGCTGGTTGGCTGGCTGGCTCAACGGCTGTTTAGTTACCTGCAGCTTTGGAAAGTTCCCATCACACCCACGGGGCGCCTCATGCGCAGCCTGCCATTAATAGCTCCCTTTATGGGTTCTGCATAGGAGCAATCCGGCAGCCAGCTCCCTCCCTGACGCTCCGCTGCGCCGTTTCAGCATCAAATCGGCTGCCCCTCTCTTCTCGTATCCAGCAGAAAGGACGGGCTGCTGTGAAGGCCCAAGGACCAAACCCTGGCACCTGGAGGATCACCGCCTGGCCCCTGGATCCCAAAGAGGCTTCTAAGTCATCGCTTGCCTTATTCCATGCAAGCCAAAATGCCAAGGGCACGTCAAAGCAACCTCTTACTCCCATGCAAGTCAGCGTAGAGGTCAAAGGGCTCCGAGAAGCATATAGGTTGCTGGAAGCGGAGTACAGAAGTTTCTAGATGAAATAAATGCATTAGCGGTTGCCCCATTTCTCCCACACTTGGTAAGACACAGGCAAAGGGCTCTGGGAGCTGCTCTCCTCCTTTCTTGAAAGGAACTCAAGACACAGGCAAAACACTCTTTAAATCACCACTATCGTTCTCCCACAAAAGCTGAGACACAGGCAAAGGGCTCCGTAAACTACCACCCTCTTTCTCTGAGACAAGATGAGACAGAGGCAAAAGGTTCTTTGGGACTCTGTTCCTTTTCTCCCATGTAAACCAATTCATGGCCAAAGGGCTCTTTAAGTGATGCCCATGCAAGCAAAGACAAAGGGCTCTTTAAGTCAGCGCCTCCTTTAAGCCACTCGAGCTGCAAGACAGGTAAAGGGCTTTTAAAGCTATTACTCCCCTTCTCCCATCCAAACAAAGATACAGGCAAAGGGCACTGTGAGCCCCTGGCCCCTTTCTTCCAAAGATGTTGATACATTGGGAAAGGGCTTCTTAATGCAAGCCAACAGATAAGGAAAGGCATCTTTATCTCCCCTTGCTCCCAGATAGGGGCAAAGGACTCCTTAGGCCCCTGCCTCTTTTCTCCTCCATAAGCCAAGAAACTAGTAAAGGGCTCTTTAAGCCACCTCTCCAGTCTGCCCCAATGTGAACAGCAACCGAGGGGGAGTCAGAATTCACTTTTTTTGTCCTTGAGGCTAGGGATGTCGAATAATTCCAACAGAAACAGGAGCAAAATTTGCCCATTTTCATTCATTCGTCCCATGTCCAGGACAAAAATAAGTCCAGCTAATACGACTGGTATTGATCAGACGATTGTCCTCCCTCCTCTTGCATTGCGTTTCTTTGGCACTTAGATGAATGAAGCAGAATAACCTAACCACAACGTAATTTACACATTTAATTGTGTAAATTATGTAAATTGCATAATTTCACCACTGTGGACAACTAGACGAATAAAGAAGCCAAACACACCTGCTCCAAAGTTGAACTACTGTGGAACCATTTCTCACCCCAACCCACTTCACAAGGCTGCTGGGACGATAAAATAGCATCATAACTATGTACACCACCTTGAGCTCCTTGGAGGAGGGTCACTGAGTCCAACCCCCTGAGGTGGCCACCCAACCTCTGCTTTAAAAGGAAGGAGAGTCCACCACCTCCCAAGGGAGAAGAAGAAGAAGAAGAAGAAGAGTTTGGATTTGATATCCCGCCTTTCACTCCCCTTCAGGAGTCTCAAAGCGGCTAACAATCTCCTTTCCCTTCCTCCCCCACAACAAACACTCTGTGAGGTAAGTGGGGCTGAGAGACTTCAAAGAAGTGTGACTGGCCCAAGGTCACCCAGCAGCTGCAGGTGGAGGAGCGGAGACGCGAACCCGGTTCCCCAGATTACGTGACTACCGCTCTTAACCACTACACCACACTGGCTCTCCCTATCACTGTTCCCCTATCAAACAGTTCTTACTGTTAGAAAGTTCTTCCTGATGTTTAGTCAGAATCTCCTTCCTTGTAACCTGAAGCCATTGGTTCTGGTCCTACCCTTCGGAGAAGGAGAAAACAAGCTTGCTCCATCTTCCATGTGATAGCACTTTAGATATTTTAAGATGGCTTTCAGAAGAAGAAGACGAAGGGACAAATTCTGGTCCAAACCAACTGTAATACAGAAGGTTCACCACCAGACACCCCAAAGTTTTGATCTGGACTAAAAAGCAGGTGACAGCAGTCGCAAAATTAAAAGACTCCTGCTTCTTGGGAGAAAAGCAATGACAAACCTAGACAGCATCTTAAAAAGCAGAAGCATCTCCTTGCCAACAAAGGTTCATATTGTTAAAGCTATGGTTTTCCCAGTAGTGATGTATGGAAGAATGGATGCTTTTGAATTATGGTGCTGGAGGAGACGCTTGAGAGTCCCATGGACTGCAAGAAGATCAAACCTCTCCATTCTGAAGGAAATCAGCCCTGAGTGCTCACTGGAAGGACACACCCTGAAGCTGAGGCTCCAATACTTTGGCCACCTCCTGAGAAGAGAAGACTCCCTGGAAAAGACCCTGATGTTGGGAAAGATGGAGGGCACAACGAGAAGGGGACGACAGAGGACGAGATGGTGGGACAGTGTTCTCGAAGCTACCAGCATGAGCTTGACCAAACTGCGGGAGGCAGTGGAAGACAGGAGTGCCTGGTGTGCTCTGGTCCAGGGGGTCACAAAGAGTCGGACACAACTAAACAACAAAAAAAGCAGGCTCAGATTTGGACCACAGCAGTGTTGCTGGGGCAATCTGCATCATATTCCTAAACACAAATCCTATATAAATCAGATTTCTGGCTCTCTGAATGTAGCTACTGCTGTTATTTAAACTGGGGGAAATGTAGGATGTGGGGCAGTAATGGGCCTTTAGCTCCTGGAGATGCTTCTGACTTTCCTCATCCATAGGTTTCAAATGCATGCGAGCATCTGTCTGAACAGAGACCAAGTGCATTCCTTGGAGCGTGGGAATAGCTGGAGGGGAGGATGTGATGCATGGGTGGGAGGCACAGTGGGGGACGGCCCTGGAAGCTTGGCAGGACTTTACGGAGGTTGCAAAGTCGAGGTGTTTGTTTGGAGGCGGCGGGGTGTGTGTGTGTTGTCCACATCTGGCCACCATCACAGTGCAAAGATGTGCAATTGTGGCCACTTCCCAGCTGTGCGAGTTTTCAGAATGTGCAAGGAAAGCACTCCTTTCCACGGGGGGCAGCCAACCTTTCCCAGGAACACTTGGCTTTTGAGAGAGCGCTGTGGGCGCCAGTCCTTCTGATCACTTCTCTGCCCAGTCCTCCGGATCAGTCCGGCCCACACAGAGATACAGAGAGATAGAAAGTGTGTGTCTGTTAACTAGGCAAAACTATGTACGAAGTTGTGTATATCAGGAGATTCACGTGGATTGCTATTTTTAAAAATCGCAGCCAGATGCGGAAACAGAATGAACTAATTTAGGACCGGGGTGGGGGTGGGGATGATTAACTGGGATTTGGGCAGATTTGTCCATCCTGAGTGTAGATCAGTGGTTCCCAGAGTCTGTGATACAACCGCCTGGGGAGGGGCAGTGGGTTACCTAGGGAGGAGCGCTAAGAGGCAAGAAGGGCACTGGAGGTGTAAATGACGACCAGACTTTGAAAAGCTGGGAGCTTGGCGTTGGATCGAGTTCAAACCTTTCATCAAATTAATTCAACTGAATAGTTTTAATTGGATTTTGAATAAACATGCAATTAATTGTTACTGTTTTGAATTTCATTGTGTTATTACCTTCCTTTGGTGGGTTGTGCAGAGAGATATTCTGAGCCACGCTTTTTACAGGGTAGGGGGGACTAGCGTGGAGCTTATGGAATCCAGGGGGTGGTGCCCTAAAAAAAATTGGGAACCACTGATGTAGACTTCGTCTCCCCCAGCCTGGTGCTACCTACCTGGTTTGAGGCCACTCCCTGATGAGAATCGTAGCCCCAAACACCCAGCCTCAAACATCTGCACCCAGGCTGGTGAAGATGGGTTCAGGCAGCATAGAACTAAAAGATAGGCAAATAACCACACCTAGTTTACGGCAGCTCTCTAATGACTGTGCTTGCCCCCTTTTATTTGCACAACTCTTCAACCTTAAGGAAATTCCAATTCCACATCAGGAAGAACTTTCTGACAGTAAGAGCTGTTCAACGGAAGAACAGACTCCCGCTCAGGCACACCGCCTTGCCCCCACAACAACAGAGGGTGTCCGGGGCACACTGGCGTCACTGTGGCGTGCATGTGGCATGTCGTCACATCCTGCAGTGTGCACCCACGGTGTGGTGATGTCACTCACACACATCGGGCGTGCGTCATGGAGTGGAACTTTGGGGTGACCCAATCCCTTCATTGAAAATTTGTGGGTGCTTGGGCCCCCACAGCCCTGCAGAGGTGGCACCTACACTCCCAGTAGAGGTGCTGGACTCTCCTGCATTGAATGTTTTTGAAGCAGATGTTGGGTGGCCATCTGTTATGGATGATCTTTGAGATTCCTGCATTGCAGGGGGTTGGATAATAAATAATAATAATAAGAAGAATTTTAAACCTAGACAGCATCTTAAAAAGCAGAGACATCACCTTGCCAACAAAGGTCCGTATAGTTAAAGCTATGGTTTTCCCAGTAGTGATGTATGGAAGTGAGAGCTGGACCATAAAGAAGGCTGATCGCCAAAGAATTGATGCTTTTGAATTATGGTGCTGGAGGAGACTCTTGAGAGTCCCATGGACAGCAAGAAGATCAAACCTCTCCATTCTGAAGGAAATCAGCCCTGAGTGCTCACTGGAAGGACAGGTCCTGAAGCTGAGGTTCCAATACTTTGGCCACCTCATGAGAAGAGAAGACTCCCTGGAAAAGACCCTGATGTTGGGAAAGATGGAGGGCACAAGGAGAAGGGGACGACAGAGGACAAGATGGTTGGACAGTGTTCTCGAAGCTACCAGCATGAGTTTGACCAAACTGCAGGAGGCAGTGGAAGACAGGAGTGTCTGGTGTGCTCTGGTCCAGGGGGTCACGAAGAGGCGGACACGACTAAACGACTCAACAACAAAATAATAATTTTGTTTTGCACCCTGGCTCAACTGACTGGGTTGCCCCAGTCACTCTTGGCAGCTTCCAACACAATATACAAATAAGCAGCAGCAGCACAGCAGCAACAGAACACCACACATTAAAAGCATCCCAATACAGGGCTGCCTTCAGATGTCCCTTGAGGTCCCTTCCAACTCTACAATTCTAAATGCCACCTTCTGGTTTTCATTTGAAAGGAATCTCCCCCCTCCATCGACTGACCTCCCTCTGGCTCCCCACACCTGGACAGCTGTTTGCAGCCCCTGCTCAGGAGAGTCAATAAAGCAGCAATTAGAGGCATTTCTTTCCCCCTACAAAGCCCCATGGCTGAGCCCAGCCCTGGCGAAAAATGTAAACGGAAAGCCAGGTGCAAGCTCAACGTGCAGCTTCCTGACACGCTGCAATGGGCAGCTCTGGGGAGCTGCAGATTCGGGAGCCATTGCGGCTAAGAGCCCATCCTCGCTCAGCAAGAGCTGTCTTCTCCAGTCATCCGCTTAATTTTGCAAATTATTTTGTGCTGGCTGAGGAAAGGCAGCCCGTCTGGTGCTCCCGTTACAAGGCAGTAATTGTTTGGAGCTGCTTATCACGCTGACGAGAGAGAGACAGAGAGAAAGAGGGAGTGAGAAAAAGAGAGAAAGAGCGCTACCAGGCAGCAGGTCTCGAGCAGACTTTAAAGGCAAGGGGATTAATAATATTATTGATGTTGTTTTTATTTCCTATCCTGCGATGCCAGGGGCATGTGCAGACCTCCCGGGAGTGACGGGGCACCAGCATGCTGCATTTTAAATAAAGGCAGGTGCAGAAAGCACACAAGCACGTTTCTCGAATTCTGTTTATTGCCTTTGTATCCCACCTTCTTCCCCCAAGGAGCTCAAGGGGTTTTCAGCTGCCCCTTTTAATCCTCACAACAACCCTGTGATGTAGTTTAGGCTCAGGGGCAGGAACTGGGACAAAGCCACACCTAGTGAGTTTCATGGCTGAGTGGGGATTCATACCCTGGTTTTTCCTGGGTCCTAGTCGGACCCTCTGACCACTACAACACTCTGGATCGCAGGAATCAGATTGAATTCTGCAAATGCAATGTGGGCATTCGCATTTCACTCATTTTGGGATTTCTCCTCTCTCCTGAGTCTTTCTTTGGCTCCTGCAAAGAATTTTGAATTGAATTCTACCACTTTTGCAGAGAAGGGATGAAAGAGAGGGCAGAAGGAAATCGATCGTGGTGTGTGTTTGTGTGTGTGTGTGTGTGGAGGAGAGAGGGGTGCCCACATAAGAACTAGCAACTTGCCTCTTTTTTAAATAAAAAAAATGAAACTTGAAGTACTTATCACTCGACCGCAGGTTCTGAATTTAGTGGTCTGTGGTCATTATTCTCCATATGGTGGGTTAGATCCAGGCTAAGTTTGCAATCCTATATACCAGCTGCCCTCTAAATGTCAGTCGCTGTCGGTTGCAGTTCAAACAGCATCTGGAGGGCACGGCGTTGGCGATCCCTGCTATACACACTGACCGGAGAGTAGGTGCCGCTGAATTCAGCGGGCTTTACACCTGAGCAGGCAAGCATTAAGATCACACTGTAAAAACTAGCCGTTGGACTCCGCTCCTGTCGAAACCAGTGGGAGCTAAGCCTGACCCAGCAGAGACTCTTCCAAAAGTCGGTATCCCGCAAGTCTGCAGCACTAAATAGTACAGCGCCATTTCGCCAGGATCCAATTACGGGGAGGAAATAAAAACGTTTCAGCGACAGAGAGCTGGAGATTCCTGCGGGAAAGCTTTGCTGCGTTGGCACAGAGACCCCGGCCCCCCTGCTCTAGCTTGCTGCCCCCTCTCCTCGCGCCCCCATTTCATAACAAAACAAAAATCCTTCCTTCCCTCCCACGCCTGCTCATTCCATAAGCAGTGATCCTCCAGGAACAGAGCTTTTGATCTTTCATCAATCACAGTCCAAATGCAGAGACATGCGCACGCACCACCAGACCTTGAGGTGCCTTGTTATTTTCTTTTCTTTCTTTCTTTTTTAATTTCAAGAGGCTTAAAGCCACCTGGTGGAACTTGTTTGGTCTCTGGGAGGAAAGGGGGGGAAAGAAAAATCTTTTATGGCTCTCTGCATAGGGGCTGTATGTGAGAGAAAAACAAACAGAACCTAGAATCTGCATTTCTTGCTCCCCTGTAGGACCGGCCGACTGTTGCAGGCTGCAAAATGCCCCTTGCTTTCCCACCGGCATTTCTACAGTCGCACCTTGGATCTCAAACGCCTTGGCTTCCGAACAAATCGGCTCCTGAACGATCAAAACCTGAAAGTGAGTGTTCCGGTTTTTGAACAAGTTTTGGAAGCCAAACATCCGACGGGGCTTCCACGGCTTCCTGCAGCCAATCTGAAGCTGAGCTTTGGTTTTTGAACATTTTGGAAGTCGAACGGACTTCCAGAATGGATTCCGTTCGACTTCCGAGGTACAACTGTACTGCTGTTCTGAGCCACGGTTCAGGCCACTATGATAAACTGGGTGTCCTTTTCGGATCGGCCTGCTTTAGTCGCTGAGGGATTGGGGGAGGAAGAAGAAGAAGAAGAAGAAGAAGAGGAGGAGTTTGGATTTGATATCCCGCTTTATCACTACCCTAAGGAGTCTCAAAGCAGCTAACCATCTCCTTTCCCTTCCTCCCCCACAACAAACACTCTGTGAGGTGAGTGAGGCTGAGAGACTTCAGAGAAGTGTGACTGGCCCAAGGTCACCCAGCAGCTGCATGTGGAGGAGCAGGGAAGCGAACCCAGTTCACCAGATTACGAGTCCACCGCTCTGAACCACTACACCACACTGGCCCTCAAGGGAGAGATGTAGCTCTGCGGCAGAGCATCGGTTTAGCATGCAAGATCTCAGGGACTGGACAGATGAGGAGGTGTGCTGCCTGTCAGCTCCCTCGTGACACAAGGGGTCGCAGGTTCAAACCCTGGCATCTCCAGGTGGGGCTGAGAATGTCCGCAATCTGAAACCCAGAGGCGGCACTTCCAGTCCATGTAGGCAATACCGAATTAGATGGACCAATGGACTGACTCAGTATAAGGGAGCTTGAGGCTCAGTGTAGCTCAGGGGCACAGCATCAGCTAAGCATGCAGCGGGTTCTGGTCTCTATCCCCAGCATCTCCAAGTATTTTCCTCTTTTTGTAAAAACAAATAAATATTTTTATTAATAAAGTTTTCTTGGTTTACAAAGGTACGCGCAATGTCTCTTTTTTCAAGTTACATTTTCCATAGGTCAGTTTCATTTGTTGAGACATTAGGGTTACATCAGGAAGAGAAAGGGGGGGGAGAGGTGGAGGGGGGAGAGGCGAGTGGGGTGGGGTGGGGGTCGGGAGGCGATGTTTCCAATTTGCTTAATATATGTGTGGGGTTTTGTGTCAGCATCGTTTGTGGGGGTCCTCTTTGCCATTCGCTTGTGCTCCTTTGGTGGTGAGAGAAATTGGGGCTGGCCTAGGGTGCGGTTGCTTGTTTGTGATTGGCTGCGGTGAACTTTGTTTTCGTGTGTGAGTGGGGCGGGTGTTTTTGAATCAGCTTAGCCATAAGGTGGGGAAGAACAGCGCTTTTCTCACTCTCTAGAAAAACAGGTGCTGAAACACACCAGGAAGTTGCTACAGCGACTCCGGTTTGACAATTGCTGCATTCACTGCCTGCGGAGGTGCTAAAAACTATGGCAAGCTGTCTTCCTAGCCGGTTTGGGGGTTGCCCCCAGTTCTGGTGCAAGTCAAATAAATGCACCCCACCTCCCTCATTCTCTTAGATTCAGACGGATGGTTAGGGCAGCATGGAAGGGCCCTTGTGCACACATGCGCAATGGTAGAGCATGGATGGAAAGCTTAAAGCCTACTGCCGCTACATGGGAGACGGACTGAGGAAAAGGAAATACAAATTGGGCCCGCGCCGTAGCTGGACCAATTATGGTTAGGAGCGGCTAGGAGCTAGGTGGAGCCGTAGATCTAAAAAAAGGGGTCTTACACACTGAAATATACTAGAGTCGAGAATGGATTTCGTGCTCTTTATTCAGCTCATAGTGGTGAGGAGGAATGGAAGTTCCCCCAGAATGTCTGCTTTATATACATTATTTACACAATGGGCTGCACGTGATTGGCTAATTCCGGAATTCTCCTGTAGGCCAATCAGGTTGTGGATTCACTTCCACCTGGAGCTGGATTGGGTGGCTCCTGCAGACCAATCATACTGCTGCATTGTTCTAGGGCCAATCAGACTGCTGCATTTTGGATCCTATTTTTCTAGGACCAATCAGACTGCTGCATTTTGGATCCTATTCAATTCAGTACATAACACACACGCTGGCCAGTTTCCGTTTTGACTTGAAATGTTCGTTTGGGGCTTCTCAGAAGTATGTAAAAGGCAAGGCGCAGGTGAAGGGAGCACTAGCCCACAATGGCACACACATGAGAGCTGACAGAACTGTGCTCTGGCGCTCTCCAGCTGAAAAAAAGCACCAGGTAAAAGACCTTTGTCTGGAACCTTGCAGAGCTTCTACTGCCGGCGACTGAAGCCAGATGGGCCAATGGTCCTCCTGCGTTCGTGTGTTTCCATGGCAACAGACCCCAATGGGCAAATTAGGCCCCTCTTTGTTTGAAACTGCTTTGGAATGTCACTTGAGTCATGCCCATCGGCAGGGCAGCAGGTAATTAAGAGACGTGGGCCACACAGGCCTCCGGGCAAATTAAGATGGCAGTTGGCTGGGTTTCGCTGGCACCAGGGTTTGTAATGCACCCAGCCAACCAACCCGTAAGCAGAGCAAAAAGGCAGCTGGGGTGAAAAGGGGGAGGGAAGGAGCAGGAGATCCGGGCCGGAGAGCAAAAGACCCAGGGCTAAAGACACACACAAACCCAGAGCCACCCCCTAACAAAGCCACTGCAAGCCAGGAGGTTACGAATCGTCCGATTGATGGGAAAAGATTGTACCACAAAGGGAGGGTTTTGGGGGTTTGGCAAAGAGCGCTTATCTAGAGGGATAAGGCTAGTGTTACTTCTGCCCTCATGCTGCCGCCATGCCTGCCTCCTTGTCTCAATACCCGCTCAACCTGTATGTCTGCAGGAAACAGATCCCTGCAAATACATGACACTGGCTTGGTAGGAACCTCTGAGCTTCTACCAGTATGAGTTTGATCTGAGCTTGGATTTATTCCTGCATGCCAGACAGGATCACCTAGTTTGGGGTGGGTGGGCAAATGCCCTTTTCAGAGGAGGGAAATGAGGCTGACGAATTGGGGAGAAACAGCACCGATAGCAGTTTAAATGAGCGATCACAGTCTGAGCTGCTTACGCTTATCCGGACTTTGGCTTCTGTAAACAGGTCTGGCGAATTTGTGTGCTGTTCTGAAATAAAACAGAAGCAGGGGCAAAATATGGGCAAAATAAACCCTCCAACTGCTGTCAGCCATACGTGCCAGCTCCTATACAGACCCCCCCCCGATGTTTGGGGTGTGTTTTTTAGCGGACCGAGCCCCTTCAATATTCAGAGGAAGTTGACTCTGCCCCATAGCTCCTTGTGATGTCACCCTCTATCATTTCGAGAAGGTGGTGCCTCTGCCACCCACCTAAAAAGTAAAGGGTAAAGGGACCCCTGACCATTAGGTCCAGTCATGACCGACTCTGGGGTTGCGGCGCTCATCTCGCTTTATTGGCCGAGGGAGCCGGCGTACAGCTTCCGGGTCATGTGGCCAGCATGACTAAGCCGCTTCTGGCAAACCAGAGCAGCGCATGGAAACGCCATTTACCTTCCTGCTGGAGCGGTACCTATTTATCTACTTTCACTGGTGTGCTTTTGAACTGCTAGGTTGGCAGGAGCTGGGACCGAGCAACGGGAGCTCACCGCCAACCTTCTGATCGGCAAGTCCTAGGCTCTGTGGTTTAACCAGAAGGTTTTAAAACAGGATTAAGGCAAATTCATGGAGGATAATAGCTATCAATCTGAGGCAGCAATGCTTCTGAGCAGCAGTTGCTGGAGACCACAGGTGGGGAGAGTTGCTCTTGTGCTCGGATCCTGTTTGCAGGTTTCCTACAGGCATTTGGTTGGCCCCTGTGAGAACAAGATGCTGGGCTAGGTGGCCCATTGGCAGGATCTTTGTAAGGCTGGGATTGATGGGAGTCTAACAACATCCCAAGAGCACCGCTCTGGCTACCCCTGGGCTTAACACCCCCCGAAGCGATGCTCCCAGCCATCCACTTCAGACTCTCTTTAAAAACCTTTGCTGTCTGTGTTCAGCCCAGGAGCTTTGTGGAATCCCAGGGGGGCACCCTGACGCTCGCCTGGGCTGGTCCCCCTCTTCTACTGCGTCCCTGGCTGCATGTGTGAACACCGATTACTGTTCTGTCTGAACGTTCTGTCTGATAACGCGCAAACACAAAGGCGGAAGGCTGAAGGCTGAAGACGGGGGGGGGGGGGAGCCATCTCCATCTCTCCCCAAAGAGGAAAGGTAACCATGACTACCTGGGACCTCATTTTAAAGCTGCACTGGCCGTGGGCTAGAAAGGCAGCACTTCCCCATTGTCGTACGTGGGGTTGTTTTTTTTACCTTGACGGAACACTTTGAAAATGCTAAATCTCTGGGAAGTAGACTATGAAGAAGAGAAGGAAGGAGGGGAGAGAGAAATGAGAAAATGTATTAATTTTGTTTGCAAGCTCCCCTCTTATTTCTGCTCCCAGGAATGAAAGGTATTAGCTAGAAGTTCAATTGCACAGTTGTTGTTTTTTAATAGATAAAAAAACCTGACGACTTCTAAACCCTACCACCTTCAGAAAGCTGGAAAGGCTTCTGGCTACAATCGCTTCCCTCCCATCTCCAAGGAGGCGAAGGTGAGTGGGAGGGATGGGAAGAAATGTGGGCTGGAAAACAGGCTTACGCTCAAAAAATAAAAAAAATAAAAATGGCCGGGGGGGTTTCAAGCAACGCCGGCCAAATTATTCGCAGGGGAATAAATTACTGCGCCATTTAGCCACCTCTCCCCCCCAGATTCTAATTTCCGCAAACCCATTGGCTGGCGGAGAGTTGTTTGCTAATTAGTTTGGATAGACAGGTTTTGGGCTCCCAGGGGAGCTGTTCCCAAACTGATTACCCGTCCTTATTAAACGCTCCACGATAGGTCACTGTGATCGGATGCCTTGCTGGAAGGAACAAAGACCACAACCGCTGAAAAAACCACGCCGAGTCTGCGAGGCACGGATGTGGTGGGTCAGGGGTACTGGTGGGTGCGTAAAAAGATTCGGGGCACACATTTCCATAAGATTTGCACATGCTAAATTACATGTGTATGTGCAAATCTGGGTCCCTGAGCAAATGAAGGTGGCTCCTGCGTCTGTGTGACTGCAGTTGGCACAGAGCAGCCCTGTAATAAATGATGATGATGATGGAAGGGGTAGAGGAGATCTGGGGCCCAGTTCAAAAACCCCAGGGCTTGGGACTGCTGCACCAACCCCCCAAAAAGCCCTTACAATGGATGTTTCATACTGCGGAGAAAGAAAGATGCAGCGTTTTGTTGGATAAACAACAACAACAACCAAAACACCATGCATGCTCTGCCTACGCAGACTGTAAGTTGCACGAATCACCCAGATTTCATGGATGCCCAATGAAGCTGAACGTTGGAAGATTCAGGGCAGGTAAAATAAAGGACTTCTTCCCGCAGTCAACAGTTGATCTATGGAACCCAATCCTGCAGGACGTTAGTGATGGCCACCAACTTGGATGGCTTTAACAGAGGATTTGAAAAATTCATGGAGGAGAAGGCCCCTGAGAAGGCTCTGCCCTGCTTTGAAGGTCAGAGGCAGTAAAGCTGCTGAATGTCAGTTGTTGGGAGCCACGGGAAGGAAGAGTGCTCTTGTGCACGGATCCTGCTTCCTGGTTTTCCACAGGCATCTGGGTTTGCACTGGGAGAACAGGATGCCTGAAACAGATGGGCCATTGGCTTGATCCAGCCATCTTAAAATGTGCCTCTTCAGTGTGTGGGACCTGACTGGTGTGCTGGTGAGGCAGGGAATGCAAGAAGAAGTCTCTTGCACTACTTCAGATCTGCTCCATTAATACTGAGAACAGGGGTGTTGTTGCTGGGGACGCGGGTGGCGTTGTGGTCTAAACCACTAAGCCTCTTGGGCTTGCCGATCGCAAGGTTGGCGGTTCAAATGCGCGCGACGGGGTGAGTTCCCGTTGCTCTGTCCCAGCTCCTGCCAACCTAGCAGTTCGAAAGCACACCAGCGTGAGCAAATAGGTACCACTGAAGCAGGAAGGTAAATGGCGTATCCATGCGATCTGGCACTCGTCACGGTGTTCTGTGTGCCAGAAGCGGTTTAGCCATTCTGGCCACATGACCTGGAAAAGCTGTCTGTGGACAAACACCGGCTCCCTTGGCCTGAAGGCAGAGATGAGCACCACACCCCATAGATGAATTTGACTCGACTTAACCATCCAGGGGGGACGTGGGTGGCGCTGTGGGTTAAACCACAGTGCCTAGGACCTGCTGATCAGAAGGTCGGCGGTTTGAATCCCCACGACGGGGTGAGCTCCCGTTGCTCGGTCCCTGCTCCTGCCAACCTAGCAGTTCGAAAGCATGTCAAAGTGCAACAGTAGAGTCTAGAAGTGCACTTGCACTTTGAGGTGCTTTCGAACTGCTAGGTTGGCAGGAGCAGGGACCGAGCAACGGCAGCTCACCCCGTCGCGGGGATTCAAACCGCCGACCTTCTGATCGGCAAGTCCTAGGCTCTGTGGTTTAACCCACAGCGCCACCCGCGTCCCACCCCTGTTTACCCGATGATTAATCTGATGTACCCTTCATCCCCGTCAAGGCACTGGGCAGGGGCTGCCGTTTAGCTTGATTTTTTTTCAAAAAAGTATTATTTCTTGCCTCCACCACCACAAAAATCACCTGTGCCCTGCTTGGAGAAGGGAAGAAAGGCCTTCCTTAGGCCAGTGGATCCCAAAGTGGGTGGCACTATCCCCGGGGGGGGGGGGGTTGGCATTACCTAGAGGGATGCTAAGAGTCAAGCGGGTGGCAAGAGGTATAAATGACTGTCAGACTGGATCAAGTTCCTCGGTTTTGTTGAATTAATTAAACTAAATAGTTTTAATTGAAATTTGAATTAATTGCTTCCCGTTTTGAATGTGATTGTGTTGCTGTCTTCCTTAGTGGGTTGTGCAAACCGATGTTCTGAATAATGCTTTTTACAGGGTAGGGCAGGGTAGGGTAGGGTATGAGTTTATGGAGCTAAGGAAGCGGTGGCCCGAAAATGATCAAGAATCACTGCTTGGGGGGGGCTGGATTAGACACTACCCCTGCCATATAGCCACCCCAGGGCTTAAGATTGTGTTTGCATCACCTCTGCTCCTTGCAGCATTTGGGTTATAGAACTTGTGGCGGCTTACCTGCATACAGTGGTACCTCGAGTTACAGATGCTTCAGGTTACAGACGCTTCAGGTTACAGACTCCGCTAACCCAGAAATAGTACCTCGGGTTAAGAACTTTGCTTCAGGATGAGAACAGAAATCGTGTGGCGGCGGCAGTGGGAGGCCCCATCAGCTAAAGTGGTACCTCAGGTTAAGGACAGTTTCAGGTTAAGAATGGACCTCCAGAACGAATTAAGTTCTTAACCCGAGGTACCACTGTATCTGGTGATCTTTGTGCAATACAGTCATACTTCATGTTACGTCCGCTTTATATTATGTTCTTTCAGGTTACGTCTGCAGCGACCCGGAAGTACCGGAAAGAGTTACTTCTGGATTTCACTGCTCGCGCATGCGCAGAAGCACAAAATGACGTCGCGCGCATGTGCAGAAGCGGCAAATCGCAACCTCCGTGTGCGCAGATGCGCCACTGTGGGTTGTTTTCTTTTCATGTTGCGAACGGGCCTCCGGAACGGATCCCGTTCACAACCAGAGGTACCACTGTACTATTCATCTAAGCATACAACTCGGATATTTCACAGCTGTGAAAAGAGGGGTGCCTGTAGCACCCCGGTGCTTCCTGAGCCCCTCTCCGCCTCCCCCTGCCTCATTCCACCTTGCTGCACTTCTTGCATGCATCATCTGCAGTAGCCTCTCCTGCCCTGATTTAAAAGCCAAGAGAGCGTGCGACTGTTTCTCTGGTTAAAGATATACTCCGAAAGGACACTTTAATTGTCCTATTGCACATTATCAACGGCTCAGGATAAAGTTCCATCAGCCACAGGGTGGGCACAGCAGGGGGATTTAGTATCTCACGGGTGCACATTTGAATGTACCTGTGCTAGAGAGGAGATGGAGAGGAGCATGGCAGACCATGGCTCAGGTGGTAGAGAGTCTGCTGTGCGTGCAGAAGGTCCCCAGTTCAATTCCCGACATCTCCAGTCAAAACAGGATCAGCCAGCGGAGGATGGGGGATGGCCCTTTTAGGCCCGGGACCTTGGAGGGGCACTGCCAGTCAGAGCAGACTGTATTGGGCTAGATGGACAGATCACCAAACCTGGGGTAAAGCAGGTTCCTATGGTAATCCTTTCTCATCTCTCTCCAACCCAGCACCAGGGTGAGACTCTTAATCTCAGGGTCATGGTTTCGAGCCCCACATTGGGCAAAGGGGGGGGGGTTGGACTAGATGACCCTCGGGTCCCTCCTGACTCTACAACTCAACGATTCCATGGATTGAAATCACAGAGAGCAAACTTATCTTTCCATGCCCAAAAAGGTAAGAGGGATTTTCCTATATGCTACGGTCGCAGCAAAGGGTGCTCATTGCGGCAAATTGGAAGAGTGACGAAGTTCCATCAAGATTAGAATGGATATAAAAACTGGCTGAATGTGCGGAATTAGATAGCTTGTCAGAGAAAAAAAAAAAAAAAAAAACCAAAACAGGTATTTATATCAAATTGGGAAGTCTTCAAAATTTATCTGGAAAATAATAATAGTAGCTTAGAGTCATTTGCAGCATTTGAATAACTTCAGCAGCAGCTTTATGTATGATGTAAAACTTAAGATAGACTAAAGATTATGAAACTTTAACTTGTTATGTGATGGCAGTGTACAACAGACGAGAAAGTGAAGTAAGGAGTAGATGGGAAGTCGGGTCTATAGAGAAAGACCATTTTTATGTTAAGGTTTTGAGATTATTATTTGATGTGTTAATGTTCTTTTTGCCTTATGTTGATGAATATTTGTTTTTTTCATTTTGGTGTGCTAAACTGGAAAAAACACACAAAAAACTTATCTTTCCATGCCCACATGCACAGAAAACAGGGGCAGTGATTTATCAGGAAACATGGACTGAACACAGGCACCTTCGCTGTACTCTTTTCAGAGCCTGCTAAAACCCTTTTTGTTTTGACAAGCCTACCCAGACATGCAGAATGCAGACCTGTGTTTGAATCTGGATTTCATCTTATTTGAATCTGGATTTTATCTGACCACTGATTTTCATAATTTTTTTTAAAAAGATGTTTCAGAATAGCTTTTTGAACGTCCTCCCCCCCCCCCCGATTATTTATTTCGTCTTTCTTTTTGTAAACTGCTTTCAGGTATATACATGGTATGAAATAAACACATGAATTTTTGGATGAAGTGGGAATTCTTTCTCTCTTTCCCCCCTTGCCTCTTTTAAACAAAAATAAATATGTTGAATGGGGGAGGGTGTGCAGTGAAATTGCGCACGGTCCAGTTCTAACATGAATCTCGAGAGAAAAGTGGGGTTGTTGGCAGTGAACTAGTGAGATACTAAGGGGACACGAGAGAATCCCCCTACTCTTAGCTCCTGCCTTCCTCTGTGGAGAACAACCTTCATGCAGGCGAGCAAATGGCGAATTAGGAGAAGTGGGGAATCGATGGGCTTGCCACAGGCCTGCTCCCATTAAGCAATTCCCCCCAACCTACCCCGTTCCTTCCAACAATCTTTGCTTTACAACCCCGAAGGACCAACGCCTTCCTCGTTGCTCTCCATAATCGTTGGTTTCCAGGTAAATGCTGACAGCATCTCCTCCAAAATATCACCCCGAAACCTTCGCGAGACCTGCGCAGGCAATTACCAGAAGAAAGACAGGTATAAGGAGAGGCAATTACTGACAGAGAGATATAGATTACCCCCCAGCCATCGCACAAAAAGAGAGTATTAAAAAGACTCCTGGAGCGTTCCCCCACCCCACCTCCTCCAAGGAGGCAGCTTCACCCTCCTCCTCCGAAAAACCGCGAACAAGGGACTCTCTCTTATTAACGGGGCAATCTCCAGAGAATCCTTATACGCGTGAGGTGATGGGGCCCAGAAGCTGGAGTCATTAGAAACTGGGTAACTAAGGTAACCCGAGGAATCTAATTTTCCTCCTTCCCTTTAATGTCTGTCTCTTTCTTGGCAACCATCAGCCTCAGCCTCTCAGGTTTGGAAAGATGCGTCTAAAAGCTTGTTCTTTTCTCTGCTCTCGGTAATAACAGTGCCACACTCTCTCCCTCTATGTATCGGCGGGGCTTAATGGGACTGATGCACAATCCCTGCGCAAAGAAACAATCGGTGAGCTTTGATGCACGCCACGCATCGCAGGCTCCCTCTGAAAGCCAGAGACACCTCATGCGCCTGCAACAAAAGCAAGGCCTCTGAGCAGGGGCAGAGGGTGGCGAAGGGGGAGCTGGGACCCTCGGAGGCTGTTCTAGATTTTTCCTCCAAAATCCTCCTTCCTTCCGGTATATCTCCAGTTCTTTTACTTAGGGTACAGGTAAAGGGACCCCTGACCATTAGATCCAGTCATGACCGACTCTGGGGTTGCGGCGCTCATCTCGTTTTATCGGCCGAGGGAGCTGGTGTACAGCTTCCGGGCCATGTGGCCAGCATGACCAAGCCGCTTCTGGCGAACCAGAGCAGTGCACGGAAACGTTGTTTACCTTCCCATCGGAGCAGTACCTATTTATCTACTTGCACTTTGACGTGCTTTCGAACTGCTAGGTTGGCAGGAGCAGGGACCGAGCAACGGGAGCTCACCCCGTCGCAGGGATTCGAACCGCCGACCTTCTGAGCGGCAAGTCCTAGGCTCTATGGTTTAACCCACGGTGCCACCCGTGTCCCTTTTACTTAGGGTAGAGGTGGGGAAATCTGTGGCTTCCCTGTTGTTCTTCAATGCCATCACCCCTGACCATTGGCCTTGCTGGCTGCTGGGGCTGATGAGAGTTGGGAGAGCAACATCGAGATTGGTGGCTGAGGGGACCTTTGGTCTTTCAGATTCAGCAGCAGCCTGTGCAAGGCCAAACTTTGGTGCCCCCTGCCTCTCACCTTTCATTCTACATGTGCACTTAGTCATAGCTGTGGTGCCCTGTGGCCTAAAGCCACCTCTTTCTGGAGGGCCACAATTAGCCATCTCTGGATTATGGAGATGTAAGAGAGATAGCGTTAGAAAAGGATGCTGCGGTTTCTCAAGAACAGGTCATGCCAGACTTTTTTGATAGAGTTACAAGTCTGGTGGATCAGGGGAATGCAGTGGATGTATTGTATCTTGATTCCAGTCAGGCTTTTGACGTAGTTCCCCATGAAATTCTTGTGGAGAGGTGGGTAAAATGTGGAATGAATGATGCTAACGTGTAGGTTCAAGGAAGGAGGTTCCAACTAAACATTGGGAAGAACTTTCTGATGGTAAAAGCTGTTCGAAGGTGGAATGGACACCCCGGAAGAGGTTTTTAAAGGGAGGTTGGATGGCCATCTGTCAGTGATTCTTTAGCTGTGGCTCCTGCATTTGCAGGGGGTTGGACTAGATGACCCTAGTTACTAGGGCACCGCTGAGCCCACGTGTACCACATTGGTGAACTCTGAATTAGTTTAAAACGAGTAAGAGGTCTCTGCTGTGGACCTCCCCTCCCAAATCTGCAGAGCTGTGAGCAGGACAGGAATAGCAGAATCGCCAACCACCTCGGCTCTGATTCTGGGAACGAAAGGGTTTGGAGAACAAAACCTGAAGCAGTCAAATTCCTTCCACCTCAGAAAGTTGTGGGACCCAGGAGGATACGAGGAGAGAGAAAAGATCCCTTTCAATATCAGGACTGGAACGAAAGAGAAGGAAAGAAACTGGGCCTGAACATCCTGCGGCTGATGGATTTCTGCAAATGCGTATTTCTTTCGAAAGGACTGGATGGGAGAAGTCAATGGAGTGTATTGAATATTGGGGCTGCCACCTGATTAGCAAAATCTCTGTTAATTCATTGTATGAGTTTTGATTCATTGATTCTGAGTTAAAACAGCAGTGCTGAAGAGGGAGGAGAAGGAGAAAAGTGAACTGACTCTGTTTTTACAGCAGAGCTGGGGGAGCTACGGCCATACAGGTCTTGTTGGACTCTAACTCCCATCATCCCTGGCCAATGGTCTGATCATGCCAGTTGGGATGGTGGGAGTTGGGAGGCGAAAGGTTCCCCAGTGCTATTTTTGAGGATTCTTCTCTCATAGCTCACAGTAGAGTTTAGAAGAGGGATTCCACCCCTCCAGATTTTTTTTGACCCAAACTCTGATCAACCCCTGCCAGAATAGCCAAAAGTCAAGGATGATGGAAGCTGTAATCCAAGTTCCCCCCATAAAAACAGCAGGAAAGAACCGCATGCTGGTGTGTCACCCCAAATCTCATCACTTGATTCCCATGATTTTCCCGGTTAAGGAGGCTGCAAACTGATCCCCCCCCCCACTCCCGGAATCAAATAAAACAGAAGTAACTGATGAACACGCACTGCAATCCATTAGTTTTCCAGAAGCGGTTTTTACGTCGTGTGAAAGCTCAGATATAGCACGGAAATGAACAGGGAAATGGGATAAATTGCTGTGTGAAGGTAGACTGAGCCAGCCGCATTTTTTTTCCACCTGACCAAACTCACGGGGGGTCCTGCATGGATAAAATGGAGTAACGCCCCATATATGTCACCCTGAACATCACAGGATTATAGAGTTGGAAGGAACACTGAGAATCATCATGTCCAACCCACTTAAAATGCAGGAATATGCACCTGTACGGGACTCAAACCACAACCTTGGCATAATCAGTACCACACTCTAATCAACTGAGGTATGCATTTTTAAAAAGTGGTTTATACTAAAATGCCTTTTTTTTCAGTATCCCAACAAACAGAAAAGTGGCAAATGCATTTACAAATACAGCCATACCTCAGGTTGAAGTAGCTTTGGGTTGAGCATTTTTGGGTTGCGCTCCGCGGCGACCCAGAAGTAATGGAGTATGTTACTTCCAGGTTTCGCCGCTCGCGCATGTGCAGACACTCAAAATGACGTCACGCGCATTCACGGAAGCGGCGAATTGCAACCCGTGCAGATGCAGGTTGCGTTCACTTCAGGATGTGAATGGGGCTCCGGAACGGATCCCGTTCGCATCCAGAGGTACCACTGTAAATAAAGCCATATTCAGTCAGCAAAGGGGCAATGCAAGCACAAAAGAGCAACATCTTAAGCCCTGCTCCTGTTGCCGTGTGGCTGCTTCTAGTTTCTCATATTTTAGGACAAACATCTGCAGTGGGAAGGCCTCTGTCAACTTCCTTCACAGGATTCTGGATCGAGCAAGGAGCCAGTGTGGGGAAATGGAAGGAGCTGCGGCCACATCCATGCCATACGTCGTCGAAAGCACCACAATGCCACTTTCAACAGTCGTGGCTTCCCCCAACTCATTCTGGGAGATGTCATTTGTGAAGGGCGCTGAGAGCTGTTTTCAGGCCCCTATTCGCAGTTCACAGAGTTCCCTGTGAAGAGGGACTGACTATTAAACCACGGTGGGAACTGTAGGTCTGGGAGGCCTCCTAACAACTCTCAGCACCCTTAACAAACTACAACTCCCAGGATTCATGGCTGCTGAAAGTGGTATGATAATGCTACACAAATCTAGAGTGGAGCCTTGACTGTTGGGTGGAGCCTTGTATGCCTCCTTCCGGCAACTCCTGCAGTCCAGCTGGTGCCAAACACCTTGACCTGCTTCCCTTTCCTTTCCATCAGTGAGGACTTGGGGGGGGCACTTTTCCTCTGGGCAATGCAGGATCTCCAGACACTGCCCAAGCTTGCGCCCCAGGGAGGTCACTTGGGTGCTGCTAACACAGCAGTTCTTGCCGACAAAGGTCTGTATAGTTAAAGCTATGGTTTTCCCAGTAGTGATGTATGGAAGTGAGAGCTGGACCATCAAGAAGGCTGATCGCCGAAGAATTGATGCTTTTGAATTATGGTGCTGGAGGAGACTCTTGAGAGTCCCATGGACTGCAAGAAGATCAAACCTATCCATCCTGAAGGAAATCAGCCCTGAGTGCTCACTGGAAGGACAGATCCTGAAGCTGAGGCTCCAAGACTTTGGCCACCTCATGAGAAGAGAAGACTCCCTGGAAAAGACCCTGATGCTGGGAAAGATGGAGAGCACAAGGAGAAGGGGACGGCAGAGGACGAGATGGTTGGACAGTGTTCTCAAAGCTACGAACATGAGTCTGACCAAACTGCGGGAGGCAGTGGAAGACAGGAGTGCCTGGCGTGCTCTGGTCCAGGGGGTCACGAAGAGTCGGACATGACTAAACGACTAAACAACAAGAACAACAACACAGCAGTTTACTTCACCCCTGGAGGCGCACTCAATTGTCTCTCAAGACAGATGGATGCTAACAAGTAATTATAATTATAATTATTTTATTGTTTATACCCCGCCTAGCTGGTTGGGTTGCCCCAGCCACTCTGGGTGGCTACTTTAAACTTCAAGTACAAATGGAGTCTTCCACTAAGTCAGACCATGGATGTACCTGGTTCAGTATTGCCCACACTGACTGGCAGCAGCACTTCAGGCAGGGGACATTCCCAGCCCCGAGTGGAGAAAACAGGGACTGAGCCCGAGCAAAGCAGATACTCTGTGGCCCTTCTCAATTTCTAAAGAGGGATCTCTTAACAACTCCTAGCACCCTTAACAAACCACACTTCCCAGAATTCCCTTTTTTTGGAGGGGGGGCACACAATGACTGTTTAAAGTGGTACCGCAGTGCTTCGATTGCATGGTGCCAAGGTGCATGTGAGAACAGAGGACTCATGTTTGTAAAAGGTAAAGGGACCCCTGACCCTTAGGTCCAGTCACAAACGACTCTGGGGTTGTGGCGCTCATCTCGCTTTACTAGCCGAGGGAGCTGGCATACAGCTTCCGGGTCATGTGGCCAGCATGACTAAGCCGCTTCTGGCGAACCAGAGCAGCACACGGAAATGCTGTTTGCCTTCTTGCCGTAGCGGTACCTATTTATCTATTTGCACTCTGACGTGCTTTCGAACTGCTAGGTTGGCAGGAGTAGGGACCAAGCAACGGGAGCTCACCCCGTCACAGGGATTTGAACCGCCAACCTTCTGATCAGCAAGTCCTAGGCTCTGTGGTTTAACCCACAGCGCCACCCGTGTCCCATGTTTGAGGGGGGACCAAAAGGCCTCATTCCTTCCTATGCACTTCCCTCTTCAACCCCAGCCCCCCCCATAATCCTCTCCCCTTGGCTTGTCTGGACAATGTTAATGCACCTTAGCCCTCCAGGCATCCCTTGACGCCACACAGTTGGGCGGCTGCGCCACTGCAGACCGCTAAGCAAATGTAGTGCAAATGAGAAGCCGGGTTTTCATTTGCACCCAATCTCCCTTTCTGTGGCACCCCCGAAGCTGACCTGTTCGGTCCTGCCCCCTCCTCTCTACCGCTGCTTCGACTCCTCCTTCCCCCTCACCATTGCTACGGGAAGAGCCTGCGACGGCACCTCCCCACTCCTCGGCCCCGCTACAAATCAGCGTCCGCTCGCAGCGCCGTTAGACAGAGTCTCGCCGTACGTGCTCCTGATCTTAATGCCTTCCCGAGAGGAGGCCGGGGAGAAGCTCCTTCCAGCTGCCAGTCCAGGAAGGCCGCTGTTGCTACCACCCCGGTCGGTCGGTACCAGTTTGTGGCTGGGTGCTCTCTCCCTGGCTGTGGCCTCAGTCTCCAGAGAGCCAGGGTTGCACAGTGGTTGGAGCGTCGGACTAGGACCTGGGACAGACCAGAGTTCAAATCCCCACACGCAGCTGTGGAGCTCAGTGGGGCCCCATCTGCAACATACATTTAAAGCAGTACCACTTTGAACAGTCATGTCTCTCCCCCCAAATAAAACAATCGTGGAAACCGTAGTTCATAAAGGGCGCTGAGAATTGTCAGGAGAGCCCTAATCCCCCATCAGAGAGTTGCAATTTATCTGTTGCTTTTATACCCAGAGAGGCTCTCCTGCTGGCATCCTTACATGTCTTCAGCTGCCAGGGGAAAAACCCTCCTCTTTACCCAGGCCATTGGCCATTAAATAATCCATGGCCTATTAAAGCTGGGGGACGACGACGACTGTTATTATGATTATTTTATCGTGTGCTATTTATTATTATGCTTTTATTATTATGCTCTGTAAAATGTGTTCTTAATGTTGTATACTGCCCTGGGATCTTTTGATAAAAGGTGGTATATAAATTAAAACAACAACAACACAACAACCACAACAACAACACACCCTCCCTTCCTCATTTAATTCCCTGCAACAACCCTGCAATGAGGTAGATTAGGCTGAGAGGCACTTTGCAGAGGGATGTATGTGTGTGTGTTGGTACTCAGGTGTGTGTTTCTGTACTCAGGTAAAATTTACATCCATTGCTCCGCCCACATTCCCCTCTGGCCCCTGCCTCCACAAGCATGCGGCCCTCAGAAGGCTGCTCAGAAAGGAACTCAATCCTCGCTCTGGAAAAGGTTCCCCGTCCGTCGTATTGGGATGTGCTGACTTCACCTTTGCAGCTGCCGACACAGCTATGAGTTTGCCGAGCCTATTTTTAGCCTGCTGCCTTTGCCACACTTCTTCCGCTGTGAGACAGGAAATGCTGATGAAGTTGCTAGAGGAGGAAGAAGAAGAAGAGGAGGAGGAAGAAGAGGAGGAAGAAGAAAAAGAAAGGCTTGTTTGGTTCTTCCTCCACAATCCCAACGGTCTCCAGTGGGGTTTGAGGTGTCCAGCATCGCAACGACCTCCGTCTCTGCTGCTCACGGTGATCATCTGGCTATGGATGGAAAATGGAATTGACTTGGCTTTCCCTGCCCAATGGGCCAAACCAGATGGTCAGCTGCAGTCGTGATCCTTTGCATGTGCAACAGTACCAGGGCAGTCGTGGGTTGTCCTGTTTGCACTTGAAAACGTCCCATGGTGGACACGCAGCTCTGTTTCCATGTCCTGTAACGGGCTGCTGAAATCCTGCAGCCTTTTGCATCACAAATATTCCAGAGATAGGTTGGCTTTCTCTTGCACCATCGCAGGGGGGTGCCCTGCACCCCAAAAGATGGCAGTGATGCAGCAACATTGGGGAAGCATTGCAGAACAACTGATGAAGAGGAATGATGTGTGGACGGTTCAGTAGAAACCCAGCACGAATGCGCTATCATTTGTAAGTGTTGTTTTTTTATTTAAACAATCAAGTGGTATATAAATTTACGAAATGCACCAGTGCATGCTGCACAACAGATATGAATTCAAAAAGCATCTGGAGGGACCCTTTCAACTGGTTTCAGTTAATATATTCTGGGGATCTACCAATAAACAGAGTATCTCCTGCAGTCTGCCCTCCCCTGAACTCAATAGCAGCTTCCAGGAAGCCAGATCACATATCCTTCAAGCGTCCCGATTTTCCCAGGCCATTCCTGGAATGACAGAAGCCATCCTGGCTTCTGATTTGATCCTGGAATGTCCCGTTTTCCCCTTCCATTGCTTCCACTGAGATCGGGGAGGAGGACGGGCCGGTGCTTGCAGCTATGAAGATGTTAGCCAAATGGAACCTCCATGTCCAGTGGCAGAGTACCTCTGAGTACAAGATGCTGGGGCAGACAGCAGAGTGGAGGGGGGCTGTCAGGCATGTCCTGCTTGCAAGCTTCCCAAATAAAGGCTATTAGACCAGGGCCCTGTGGCCCTCTGGCTGCCATCCACCCCCGTTTATCGCCCATTCTGGCTAGGTTTGAGAGACTGGAGTCTCTATCACTCCTGGAAGAGGGTGGCAGGTCACCCAGCCCTGCAACAGAAAGAGGGATGCTGGTGTACACATGGACCTCGCTCTGATCCTGCCACGAAACCTCTGTGGACCTGGGATAGCTCAGTCAGAACAGCATGAGGCTCTGAATCTGAAGGTTGTGGGTTCGAGCCCCAGGTTGGGCGAAAGATTGCAGGGGGCTGGACTAGATGACCCTCGTGGTCCCTTCCAACTCTACAATTCGATGTATTTTCATGTCACAAGCAGCCCTCTGGAAACCAGGCGGGTCAGCCTTCCCTGTTTTGCCTTGGGCATATTTTCCTTCTCGTCCCGAGCATCAAGACATCTCGTTTGATTAAAGACGGGCACTGACCAAGCATGACTGCCATTATTAATGACACAACTGGAGAGTTCCAGTGGGGCCTTGGCAACGATGCCGGCCACTTGGTTTCTCCCCCCTACTTCCCGGGAGACACTACGTCCTGCAGCCCCACTGCACGGATGCTACCCCGGGGATCCCATGGCCTTTCAGCAGACAGCAAGCGGAGCCGGCAGTGGCCGCCGTGGTGGGCGCCCACTGCTCCAACGCCAACACCTCATTTATATGTCTTGATTGCACCTTATCAGTCCTTCCCAGAGACGGGCTGACTGCGGGATGCCTCAAAGGTGGCGTCGCGAGCCCACTCCTGATTGTAATTCTACTTAATTGGCCCTCCTTGCCAAGGGTAGATAGGCACAGATATATAGATCCTGCTCTGAAACGTTTTGAAGAGGGCGCGTTTGTAATAAGAGTAATAATTCTCATGAAAGGATTGCACGTCAAGAACCCATCAGCGCCAGCAGGGGAGGAAATCTTACCCCGCCCCGGCTCTCTCCCGCCCCCGCCCCCGTAGCCTTGAAGCAGCAGGCGGGCGGTGGCAGTGGGGAGAAGCGCCTGCTGGCTGATCCCGCTGCGGCTGTGCCCTCGCGTGAGTTATGAGATCATTTGCCAACCTGTGGAATCCATAAATCGAGGCTCCCTCTTGGCCCATTACGCGGTGCTCCGATGGTGTCACGTTCCTCCGTTCGCGCCCGTCCCTCGCCAGCTCCAGCAAATCGCAGAGGCCAACGTTTTCAATTAAGGAAGAGGAATAATTGCAGGCAGGGCTCCAGGTTTCGAGTTGGGATGGGGAAAGGGGGCAAAAATGTTTCACTCCCCGCTTTGCAAGCTGCAAAATGTCTCCGGAGGGGGCGTTCCAGAGGCTTGCTGCCTCCCCATCTGTGGCTGATGTGCTAAAATCATCCAGGGGGAATCTTGAGGGATGCTGCTTTCGATAACGCTTATCATGTCAACTGCTGCTCAGGAGGCTTTGGTCCTGGGCTGCCCAAAGACCTTTGGACTCACTGAGCGGTAGCAAACTACACAGTGCCCCCACTCCCTGAAGAAAGTGCACGCAAATGTCTCTTGCAGGGGTGGGAACCTGGTGCCCTCCATAAAGTGCTAGACTACAACTCCCATTGTCTCTGATCACCCAGGCTAGCTGGGGCTGATGGGAGCTGGAGTCAAACAATATCTAGAGAGCCACTGGTTCCCCTACCTTAGAGACCTTTTGTACTGAACATACAATGAAACATGGAATTATAGAGCTGGAGGGACCTCAGACATTGTCTAGTCCAATGTGTCTCAAACTTGGGTGGACTACATCTCCCATGATCCCTGTCCACTGGTCCTGCTAGCTAGAGATGATGGGAGATATAGTCCAACAGCAGTTGGAGACCTGAGTTTGAGAAACACTGGTTTAGCCAAACCCCATGCCGTTGCAGGAAATTGACTGTGACCACATCCCTTAGAGGCAGCTGTGCAGCTTCTGTTTGAAAATGTCTGACTAAGGAGGGCCCGCTACCTTTCAGGTAGACTTCTCCACCAACCACAGTTCCTCTGCCAAATAGCCATCAGAAGCATCTTCAGATTTTCATGATATTGGGTGAAAAATCCCCTTTCTTGTCATTTGGAGCCTGCTGATTTGGGTCCTGCCTTCCGAAGCAGCAGAAAACAGATTTGCTCCAACATCTATATCAGGGACAAGGAAAGATTCTTCAGCCTGAGGGCCACATTCTCATCTGGATGACCTTCAGAGGGCCATGTGCCAGCGGTGGGCGGGGCCAGAGGCAAAAGTGGGAGGAGCAAGATATGTAAATATTACCTCTCTATGGTAGGCTAGTTTCTACACGTCCCTCTCTATTCTCCATCCAGACAAGCAAGAGGCACCTTCTAGCCAGGCAAAAACTCTCAAGGAGGGCAGGAGGTAGGGCTACTGGGGTCTGTTGCCCAGGGAGGATTCGGAAGGCCAGATAGAAAGAATTGGAGGGCCACATCTGAGTTCCCCACCCTTGATCTAGATGAAAGGCCTTCAGAGATTGGATGATGGGTATCATATAAAGGCAAAGGACCCCTGACCATTAGGTCCAGTCATGGTCGACTCTGGGGTTGCGGCGCTCATCTCGCTTTATTGGCCGAGGGAGCCGGCATACAGCTTCCGGGTCATGTGGCCAGCATGACTAAGCCGCTTCTGGTGAACCAGAGCAGCGCATGGAAACACTGTTTACCTTCACGCTGGAGTGGTACCTTTTTATCTACTTGCACTTTTGTGCTTTCGAACTGCTAGGTTGGCAGGAGCAGGGACCGAGCAACGGAAGCTCACCCCGTCACAGGGATTCGAACCACCGACCTTCTGATCGGCAAGCCCTAGGCTCTGTGGTTTAACCTACAGTGCCACCTGCGTCCCGGGTATCATATGGCCTCTTGTTAATCTGACTTGGTATATAATCCTATAGCGGGTCCAACTCTTCGTCTGCCTAGCCCAGCACTGTCTGCTCTGACAGGGACACAGACAAAGATCCCCCACCACATTCTATCTGGAGAGGTTGGAGGTTGGACCCAGGACATTCTGCATGCAAAGCAGGTGTTCTACTGCTGCATCACAGACCCTCCGCTCTGCTCTTCCATGGGCACCCCAGAAAACACTGCCCAGGCAAGTGCTTTGCCCCTCTGCCCCTTCACCTATCTGAAAGGGAAACATAAGAGCTTACTCAAGGCGCACGAAAGGCAGCAAAGCTTTCTTTGGCTCCCTTGGGGAGAACTTTGCCAAGCTGGTTCTTCAAACAGGTTTCCCAGTCCCTGTCAGGCTGGAATTGGAGAATGCCGCTGCCTCCGAACTTCCCAGATGGATCCCTCGCCCCTGCAGCTAAACCGCAGGCACCGCCTTCCTTTCCCCCTTGCCGCTGGCTGCCACCCCACCCCCACCTCCCGCTTCCAAATGATAATTTATGACCCTCTGACCCGCTCCACCTTCTAAATCAAGCGGATCAATAGAGGAATCAGACAATCCTTTTAAGAAAGCAGCTCATCTGCTCATTTCCAGCTAATGATCCTTGGTCCTCATAGCGCCAATGTCTGGGCTCAGACTCAGAAGGGGGAGGGGGAAGAGAAGAAGATGGAGAGGGGGCTCAATGCCATTGGAGCTCACTCCCCCCCCTCAATTGCTGCAGAGATTTGCCACCCCTCTTGGAAAAGCAACCATATCCTACAGGTTCTCACTGCTCTGAATGACTCTGCGAGCCTTCTCTCCCTTGCCCTTGCCGACTGGCAAGCTCCGGTCGTCCTGGAGGGTTCTCTCTCTCCAGAGTCCTCACCTCCTCATCAATCTCTCTGTTCCTCCCGATACCCTGGTTCCTTCTTGCCTTGAACCATCTTCCCTCCCCACCCCTCCTCTCTCATCTTCTTCTTGTTTACGCCTCCCACAGCTGGCAATTCCTCAGCATCATCTTTCCCTTGCCAACAGAGAAAGAGAGAGAGAGAGAGAAATAATGATATCTATCCAGGGTTTCATTTGTGGCTGAGTTCCTGCTCCCAGAGGACACGAAGTGTTGCATCTGCGCAATCTCCCAGCCCCTGCCAGCTACGAGGATTTAAGGAGATGCCCTTAGCCTACGGTTCCCCAAATTTCTGATACTTAGGGGGAAGGTCACCTCCCAGCTGGGCTACAGCAATGCACTGCACATGGGGCTCTCTTGAAGACAATCCAGAAACGCTGATAACTGATTGACACCAGAAGAAAGGGTTTGACTAGATGACCCTTGGGACCCTTCCAACTCTACAATTCCATGATACTAGGGGGAGCCAAGTTGGCAATGTCCATATGTTGATGGACTACAATGCCCATCTTCCCAACCACTAGCCATGGTGGCTGGGACCAGGGTTAGTTGTAGTCCACCCAGCAACATCTGGAGGGCACAACATTTGCTAACCCTGGTCCATATTATGCCACCTTCGCATATTAAGTGGTGCCAATGTGCTTCTGGGCTCAATTCAAACTCTTGGTTTTAGACTCTAAATTCAGATACCTCAAGGGCTGCCACATGGAAGAGGGGGCAAGCTTGTTTTCTCCTGCTCCAGAGGGCAGGACGCGAACCAATGGCTTCAAGTTGCAAGAAACAAGATTCCAACTAAACATCAGGAAGAACATTTTGACAGCAAGAGCAGTTTGACAATACAGTGGTACCTCTGGTTGCGTACTTAATTCGTTCCGGAAGTCCGTTCTTAACCTGAAACTGTTCTTAACCTGAAGCACCACTTTAGCTAATGGGGCCTCCTGCTGCTGCTGCGCCACCGGAGCACATTTTCTGTTCTCATCCTGAAGCAAAGTTCTTAACCCGAGGTACTATTTCTGGGTTAGCGGAGTCTGTAAGCTGAAGCGTCTGTAACCTGAGGTACCACTGTAGAACGGATTCCCTCAGGAGGTTGTGGGCTCTCCTTCACTGGAGGTTTTTAAGCAGTGATTGGATGGCCCTCTGTCGTGGATCCTCTAGCTGAGATTCCTGCATTGCAAGGGATTGGACTAGATGACCAATTCTACAATTCTGTGATTCTAAATGCCGAGGCACCAGCCTGCCATCTTGGCTGTGAGTCCTGGAAGACCTGCTCTGTGCCTTGCTGGCCTTTTCCCACCTGGCCTGGGACAGCGGGGCCCGGACTGACTCCAGCTTCAAAAGCTGAGGCAGCTGAACAGACTCTTGGAGTGGAGTTTCATTTAGTGGGCTCTGTCCATGGGTTCCAACTGAGTGCCAAGGAGCGGTTTTCCTCAGGGGAAAGCAGCGGCTTGAGGGAAAGTGTGGATGAGCCCTGAGAGAAATCAAAATCGACAGGCTTCCCTTTTGCTAAACCTGAGTACACCTTTCCTCCCTTGTGATTCTGCTGCTCATATTTTGAGCATGGGGGTGGGCAATCAGTGCCGGCCCAAGAAGCAGCGAGCAATGGGCACATCCAACATGGTGGTTCATGTTTCCAAATTGTGCATAAACACAATTTGAGAATCACGGACATATGAAGCTGGCGGCTATTGGTTGTGTTTGCACGTAGCGCTAAGCCAGGGGCCAGTTTTTCCCCAGAAGTGGTGTTTGCAACCCTTCTGTTTCCGGGTGATACAGGAAGGCACAACTCTCCGACCTTGTTCCACATGCAGCCGTACCTTGGTTCTTGAACAGAATGTGTCCCGGGAGTCCATTTGACTCCTGGAACTGTTCAAAAACCAAGGCACAGCTTCCCATTGGCTGGAGGACCACGCCAGACATTCGGCTTCCGAAAACCGGAACACTCACTTCTGGGTTTCAATCGTTCGGGAGCCGATTTGTTTGGGAGCCAAGGCATTTGAGATCCAAGGTATGACTGTAAATTGAGATACAGCCCCTCCCTCCCCACACACCTACAACGCACTTCAACTTCCCCTTCTCTAGGAATGTACCAGACTGCATTCGCTGGTCCCCACCAGAGCAAAGAGCGCAATGCATCCTGCAATCTGGCCCTACAAGGCAACATCCCCTTTGCACCTAAAATAACAGAACGGCCATCATCACGGCCAGGCTTTAATTTCGGCTTGGGCTTGTTTGCGACAGCCGCTACTACCCATCCCAGTACACGAATCCTGTAATCAGGGTTATGTGCTGGGTTATGTACCAACAAGGAAGGAAAGAAGCTAGAAAACCAGAGACGATTCCCAGCAACACAACACACCGTGAATAAAATGGTGAGCTCAGGGGATGCAAACCAAAGGCCCATGGACTCCAATGACCTGCTTCTCCTGCACCACAGCGACCAGCTACATGTCCCCCCTCTGGGCAGCTCACAGGCAAGAAGCACAACGGCGATAGCCTTCCTCTGTTGATACTTCCTAGCATCTGTGCTCAAAGGTATACTGCCTCTGGGAATGGAGGTTCTATTTATTCTATTTAGCTGTCATGGTTAATATTTATTTATTTCGAGTATTTGTATGCTGTTCTACAGCTGGAAAGTCTCCCAGACTGGCTTACATGCAAGACTGTCCCTGCCAGCAGGCTGACAATCTAAAACACACAACACAAAAGGAAAAAGAGATGCGAGGGAAGAGGTGGGGAAGCAAACTCAAACCCCAATTTTTGAAGTTAAATATTTGTTTTTGTAATATGGCTTTAGATAGACCTATCCTCCATGAAGAATTTGTCAAACCCTTAAAAAAAGCAACCAAGGTAATTTTCTGCGTATGCCTATAAGGCTCTCTACATATGCTCAGGAACACAGACCAGATGAGACGGACACACACACAGTAGATAGCAAGCTCCAGTGTGCAGAGAAAAGATCGGTTCCCGTTTTACCACACTTTCTGGGTGAACTGGGTCCTGTTCCGACAGCTCTCATTTAGTCCAGCACCCTGTCGTCCCAGTGGCCCGCCTGTGGAAAACCGGCAAGCAGGGTTTGGGCACAAGAGCGCTCTCACTTCCTGAGGCTAGTAGGCCTTGGTAGCCCACTCCTGCACGGATTTGTCTACTCCTCTTTTAAAGCCAACCAAAGTTGGTGTCCGTCCCTGCCTCCTGCGATGTTCTCCTCTCCTGTGGTTCCCAGGAATTAGCAGGCCAAAGAGTATTGAAAGCAGGCTAGTACAGACCTCATCCTGACTATCAGCAGCAGAAATCACACAGGAGGGGGGAAAGGGTGCTTTGCGGGTATCTCAATGCTCCAGCCCCCCATGAACCCATTCCTCCTGCCCTGTACCCCTTCTCCCTGTTAGCAAACAGGGCTACTATTCACCTCCCGGGGATAGGGAAAAGAGCATTAGTGACGAGGTATGGAGGAATGGGTAGAATAATAATAATAATAATAATAATAATAATAATAATAATAATAATTTATACCCCGCCCATCTGGCTGGGTTTCTCCAGCCACTCTGTGCGGCTTCCAACAGAACACTAAAATACAATAACCTATTAAACATTAAAAGCTTCCCTAAACAGGGCTGCCTTCAGATGTCTTCTAAACGTTTGGTAGTTATTTTTCTCTTTGACATCTGCTAGGAGGGCGTTCCACAGGGCGGGTGCCACTACTGAGAAGGCCCTCTGCCAGGTTCCCTCTAAGTTGGCTTCTTGCAGTGAGGGAACCACCAAAAGGCCCTCGGAGCTGGACCTCAGTGTCCAGGCAGAGCGATGTAGGTGAAGACGCTCCTTCAGGTGTACTGGACCAAGGCCGTTTAGGGCTTTAAAGGTCAACACCAACACTTGAAGGGCAGAAGACAACTGCATCTCTTCTTACCTTGCCAACGTCTTTGGGGAACAGGACACTGGGCAAGACGGGCCTTTGGTGAGATCCCGCAGGCTTTTCCTTATGTTCTTAGACTTCGGAGCCTTTTCAACAAAAGGGACTGGAAGCATCTCTAGGCTGACAACTGGCAACCTTAAACTGAGCAACCCAGAGAGGCTCATGGGGGGGACAAGGGACAGACGAGGAAGGCTACAGGCACAGAGATCTATAAACGGACACCACTGCTTTCACAGCAAAGAATATTGGCATCCCATAGTTCCACACAGACCAAATTATGGTGCTTGTGTGAGTGGGGGGACACATTTCTCCCGGGACCCCCCTAAATACCTCTTTGTCGTTATCTTGAAAGGTTACAGGAACAGCTGCACTTGTCATCTAAAACAGTATGTTACATGCAGGGGGTGAGGTGATAATTTGGGTATACTCCGCATGTCAGTCACACTAGAACACTGGGATGGAGATTTTATATATATATATATGTGTGTGTGTGTGTGTGTGTGTATAATATATATTCTACACACACTATATATAAATACTATACTATACACACACACACACACACACACACACACATACATATACTTTCTATACAAACATACATGCACACACAATATCTGTAGGGCTACAGATTCCCCATTGTGCATACACACACATACACACACACACACACATTTTTGTTTCATTTAACAAAACTGATATGCTGCTTGTACATCTAGAACTTCTAAGCAGTCTTTTAAAATCAAAACAAGCATTCAGATTGTCAATAAAATAAAAAGTTGAAAACTGGTCTTTTAATAAAGAAAATATCAAGCGAATAAACTAAAATACGTATTTGGATAGAGCTGCCGGTACAATAACGTTTTTAGCAGCCCCTGAAAAGTAACACACACACACACACACACACACACACACACACACACACACAGTGAATACCTGTGACCCTTCAGCTGTGGTGGACTCCATCTCCCATTATCTCTGACCATTGGCCAAACTTGCTGTGGTTGCTGGGAAATGTAGTCCCACAACAAATGAAGTGCCACAGGTTTGCCATCATCCATCCATCCCAGATGGATAGATAGATAGATAGATAGCTAACAGGATATATAAATGCAGAGACAAATACAGTGCACTGCCAGGGTTTCTAAGTGCCTTCCATGCATTATATTTACTGGAATAACCCTGCTATCCAGAAACCCTTTAGCCATCCTACACTTGCAAAACGTACTTTATTAATCTAATTAATGGGGCCAGAGAGAGCCCATTTAAGTCACAATTTTTAACACAACAAGGTGAGTTGGTCCCCCATTGTGAGATGGAACTGACCCTCGCAAGGGAGCTGAGCCCCAGAGAAGGACAGTGTGAGCAATGCACACTAGCAAGATTTTAACTGGGTGTCTCCCAAAGGCGCCATCAGGACAGTGATTATTCAGAGACAGGGACCAGAAACGGGGCGGGCAATTGGAGTGCAAGGTGAGTTGAAAGCTGCCTGTGTAAAGAGGCAATAGAGTGGTACTGCTTCTGCTGGCACAGCCAGGACGATAACTATTCAGGGGCTGGGACGAGAAACCAGGTGGAGGGTCCATGTGCACGTTGAGTTAAAAGCTCCTTGTTTTTTTAAAACAGCAACAGGATGGTGATGTTGTTGCTGTTTCCAAACTTCGCCCACATCCTGAGCACTGGGGAAAGGGGTCCTCTCTGCAAATGCTGGCCCTACTAATAAGCAGACCCACACACAGGCTGACGTTTCCCAGGCAGCTGTGGCTGCCAGAACCCAGCGGCGCTCTGAACGGCTGGCCTGCGAGAAGTTCAAGTATGCCGTAAAGCAGAAACCCAGCCTCCCTCTCAACCTCTTTTTTTCTGAGGAGCTGGGCAAGGAGAGGGACGCCTCCTGGAAAGGAGAACAGCCTGGCGCAGAGAACCCCAAAGGCCCCCGTCTGACAACCGAGGATTGATGGATTGCCTGCCGCGGAAAAAACCCTCCCCCTCTTCCTTGCCCTCGCTCATTTCCCTTTGGTGTGCAGCAGAGAGAGAGAGATAGCGCCTGTGTCTGTCTGTGTGTGCGTCTCTCCCTCTCCTCGTCCTGCTTGCTTCTGGAAGAGGCCGAGCCAGATGGAAAGCAAAATAAATCGGAGGCAGGAGGATTTTAATGATGATCATTTACAGGAGAATTGGAGGGTTCCCCCCCCCCTCCTAGAGTAGAGGGGAAAGGCTGGCCATCACTCCCTGACAGGGGAGGGAGACCAGCTAAGTGGCAGAGACCAGCTCTGCATGCAAAAAGCTCTCCTGTGATGTGATAGCCGTCTTGAAATATCAAGAGGGCTGCCACATGGAAGATGGGGCAAGCTGGTTTTCGGGCTGCTCTGCAGGGCCCAAACTAGTAGATTCAAACGGCAAAAAAGGGAGATTCCGACGAAACTTCAGGAATAACTTTCTGAGGGCAAAGGCTTCTTTGGCTGTGGAACCGATCACCTCAGAAGATGGCGGACTCCCTTCGTTGGAAGTTTTTAAGCAAAGGTTGAGTGGCCATCTGACAGGAATTGGGGGTCTCTCTGAACTCTGTAGTTCTATGTTCAATCAGCGGCGCCTCCAGTTAAAAGGATTTCATGTAGGATAAGAGGGCTGGGAAAGATACCCCTCACCGCCTAAGCCCTGGAGCCTGCGGTTGGCTATGGCCCCCTCAAACAGCTACAATTCCCAGAGTTCCCTGGGGATTGACTACTATGGGAACCGCAGCTCTGTGAGGGGAGTCGGGGTTTCCAAGAAACTCTCAGCACCCTTAGCAAACTACACTTCCCAGGATTCTTTGGGGGGGGCATAGGACTGTTTAAAGTGGCATGTTACTGCTTTAAATCATACCCTGTAGTGTCCCATTTTGGGTGATGTGGTCCTGCTCCCCCCCCACCCCCCAAAAGTGTGTCTTTTGAGCTCCGTGGTCTTGCATGGGTCACGTGACTCGTGCAGGACCACGGATGGGAAGATGCACATCCCGGTTTGGGGACCCAACATGTTGGAGGTATGTTTTAAATGCATAGTGCAGATGGGGGCCTTATGCCAAGCCTATATTGTCCACACGGACTGGCAGAGGCTCTCCAGGACAAGCGACATTCTCGGCCCTAACTGGCCAAACCAGGGATCGAACCTGTGGCCTTCTGGGTGCACTCAGCTGCAGCTTTTCCTAAAGGGAGGCTTTTAGATATTAAGCGACAATGGTTCCAATATTTCGAAAAGGCACCTGCATGTAAATTCAATCAATGGATTGCTTTGGAGGCTGATGGTGCAGGGCTATTTCACAGGGGTGACTTTTCCTGGGGGTGGGGAGGGCAGGTTACTGGGAGGGAAGGCAAGGCGACCCCTTGGGTGGGTCTTTCACCCCCCCTGATGTGGCCTCCTTCATCAAAACAGCTGGCTTGGAGCAAGCCCCTTGTCCCCCGACAGAACGGCCAGCTCTGCCTGGATCAGGTCCTGCCACATCCTGGGATCTCCGGATGAAAGGCGCCAAGCCCTATTCTTATTCAGTGCAGCGGTGCCTGAAATTAAACCCTCTCTACCACTGTAGGCTCTCCTGATACCTTGTAATGGAATGGGGGCGGGAGAATCAATCACATACGGCCTGTACCTTCATTGTCATTGTCAATACGCATTCCTCTAAAGGGGCGGTAAAAGGCTCGGATCACCCGCTAGTCCTTTCTCGCTAGAAACCCGTTCCTCTTTTCTTAGCCTGGCATGCAATGATCAGAGCCAACACTTGGCCAGGGGCACCATCTTCTAGGGACCGAGCTCTTTCGCCCCCCCCCCCATATTTTGGGGGTAAAGGTAAAGGGACCCCTGACCATTAGGTCCAGTCATGGCCGACTCTGGGGTTGCGGCGCTCATCTCGCTTTATTGGCCGAGGGAGCCGGCTACAGCTTCTGGGTCATGTGGCCAACATGACTAAACCGCTTCTGGCGAACCAGAGCAGCGCACGGAAATGCCGTTTACCTTCCCGCCGGAGCGGTACCTATTTATCTACTTGCACTTTGACGTGCTTTTGAATTGCTAGGTTGGCAGGAGCAGGGACTGAGCAACGGGAGCTCACCCCATCACGGGGATTTGAACCGCCAACCTTCTGATCGGCAAGCCCCAGGCTCTGTGGTTTAACCCACAGCGCCACCCGCGTCCCATATTTTGGGGGAGGGCCCCCCATGTTCAAAAGAGGCAGAGGAGGCTGAGTGCATCTTGACTTCAGTGGCCGGCTCCATCCCCTCCTGCTGTGAAGGGGAAGGAGGGAGGAAGCAGCCCCTGGTCTGTGGTGGCACCCGGTAGAGGAGAAATCCCTGACCATAAGCTGGTGCCTCTGTACCCTGTGTCTTATGGGCCCAGTACAGTGGCAGGGCTCATTGCTGGCATCTCTCCCCTCCTCTCCAGGGTTAGAAACTCAGATATATAAGCTAGGCGCCAAATGCCACCCCAAACCTGGGTTACGGTCACCACAACGGAATGATTGTTCCTTCCAACAGATTCCATACGTTCTCAACTACATTGTTTGACTGTAGCTTGCTCTTACAACAGTATGCTTGTCCCAGTATGCAAGAAGGAGGAACACACACAAGGAAAATGGAAATGGTATTAACTATGGCAGGGGTCTGCAACCTTTAAGACAAAAAGAGCCACTTGGACCCGTTTCCGAAGGGGAAAAAAACCTGGGAGCCGCAAAACTTGTCATTATAAAAATAACTTTTTTGTCACTTTTTTATTATTTCTTTGTTTGACTCCTCAGAATTACTCCTCCTCATAGAAATAAACGTTAAATTAACAAGTTACCTTTTTGTGTGTGTGTGTTCTTCACTACCCTTCAAAACAGTGACCAGCGTACATGCCCCCTTTCAATGCAGTGACCAGCGTACATGCCCCTTACAATGTAGCGGGCGGGCGGGAAGGTGACGTCGGGGCGGTGCGTGACTAACGCACGCACCGCCCCCATGCGACATCACAGCCAGTACAGTGCCCGCCACAGTGGGGAGTGTCGGGGCGCACAATGCGCCTCCTCCCCTCGCTAGTATCTGCCCCGGAGCCATGGCAAAGGTGTAAAAGAGCCACATGCGGCTCCAGAGCCGCGGGTTGAAGACCCCTGAACTATGGACTAAGGAAGATGTTTTAAGACGGTGGTCACCAAGCTGACGACTGAAAATATCCACAAAGTTGCAGCAGGACCCACGTTAGTAGCAAAACGTACCTGGCTAGTTTCGAACAATGCTCCTCTCATCCACCTGCCCTTAACCTGGCATTCCAAGTGTCCGGATTCAACCCTCATTTCATAGGATTGTAGAGTTGGAGAGGACCCTGAGAATCATCCCGTCCAATGCCCTGCAATGCAGGAATATGCAGCTGTCCCATTCGGGGATCGAACCTGCAACCTCGGCGTTATCAGCACAACGCTCTAGCCAACTGAGCTATGTTGCAGTGTTCCCACAACCTCCATGAAAGGAATTGTCCTATTCAGGGTAATTAATGAACTTAAATGAGCTGTGACCATTAACTTCAATGGTTCTGCTCTGAGAAGGCCTTAGCAGAGCATGCAACCCCCTTTTATAAACTGCTTTCAAATGTTTTATTATAATATTAATCGGACTATAGCTTGACCAAATCAATAAATGACGTAGCTTGACTCACTTGCATGAGTGATCTCACCAAAGGATTCTGGGGCAGTCCCTTGCTTTTTGCATCTAAACCCCCCCCCCGGCCCCTTCTTATTTAAGGGGACCAATGGATGGTGCCTTATCCAACCTAATCCTCAAAGTCCTGGTGCCAGCTCTGCCTGCAAAAGATGGCTAAGGGTCTTCTTGGCCAAGTTTTAATTACAGCTGCGGAACAGCAGGCGAGGGGAGGGAGGGAGGGAGGGATAGGGAGACGGTCTCAACTTGGAAAGGTCACACCTAGAGCTCTGCATAAAAACAGCACAAATGCTCAGACCCAGGCAGTCCAAGGCAAACCCATTTCTGCAATTTGTACAAAGGAATACATTTCCATTGTTGCACATTTCACATAGTTCATTCCGGTTTTGCCCCTCACAAAGAGGGGGAAAGGTGCTGGAGTTGCTCTTGTCAAGCAATCTTTCCCAGGCCTTACTCAAGGCTTCAGTCGGTTTTGCCCATGTATCTTCCCAGCCATCCATGTGGGCTAGAAACTTGTGCTTTAAAAAAGGAGAAGGAGAAGGAGGAGGAGGAGGAAGAAGAAGAAGACGAAGAGGAGGAGGAGGAGGAGGGCTGTGGTTCTCAGGAAGGTAGATGATCTCTGTACCCAGGACCACAACTGCTTTTTCTTTCCACTGACACAATCTCAGCATCCACACAACCCTGCTGCACTTTACAGGACAAGCAAAATCTGACCAGCATTGCCACAAGAAGACAGAGTGGAAGAAAGAAGTTCTCAGAAGCTGTCTTCTCCTTTACAAACCAGTTGTTCATGAAAAGTGGCCTCGGAGGTCCTGCTCTCTCCATTGCTCATACAAGAGACGGGGCCTTTTCAGCGGTGGCACCATAAGCATGGAACTTCCTCCAGATGCAAATAGGAACACAGGGAGCTGCTTTACACCAAAGTCAGCTACTACTCAGGTATAGCCCTTCCTTTAAGTAAGATGCTAGTCATCATGGTCCTGAATGAAGAGTTGCTTTTAAACATGCTGCCTTTTACCACAGCAGGCCATCTAGCTCAGTATCGTCTACTCAGACTGGCAGCAGCTCTCCATAGTGCCAAGCAAGGGCCTTCCCTATCCCCTACCTGGACATGCTGACAGGGGTGCAATCTGAGGCCCTCCGCATGCGTACCCTGCAAGTGTCCCGAAAAACCTGAGACATCCCTTTTTTCTCGCGAGAGAACAGCGGCCATTTTGGCTGCTGCGATCTCGCACAATTTCGTGACACCATTTCCCCTCAGAAAACATGGGGGGCACAATCTCGCGTGCCACTCCAAAATGCACGTTTTGGGGCGCTGTGCCCCACAAAATAGGGTTTTTTGGGGAACCGCAGTGCGAAATCATGCAAGATGACAGCAACTAAAATGGCCACTGTGCCATCGCGATAAAAAAAACCAGTAAGATGGCGTCTGGGAAGATGGCGTCCCGGATTTTGGTTTCAAAGTGTTGAGGGGTATGCTCCATGCAGACTTGACCTCTGAGCCACTTCTTAATTCTCCTGGCTTCTTCAGATCCCTTACACCAAGTTCAAGAAACACCCCTCTCTTCCGAAACGTAACCCTGGGGAGGGTGCTGAATCTCGAAGAACGAGAGCTCTAGCAACTCACTCTAATGAGTACAACACAGTGTTAACAAGGCCTTCTTACAAAGGCAAAAATAGAGTACAGGGCTCCGAAAATAGGGACTGTTGCTGGTAAACAGTGAGCAGTCGGAGCATCTGTTCTCGTTCTGCGGCTACCCTGCAATCCGCCAGAGCCCAGGGTGCCTCAACAACTGCCTTCTCCCGTATAAAATCATTGGGCCACAAAAGTGGAAGGGACCTCGAAGGTCATCGACTCCAATCCCTGACTCAGTGCAGGTTCTGCAAGGCAAAATGTGACTCCGCTACAGCACCCCTGGCTGCCCGTCCTCTGCTACCCTATACCTCCAGCCGAGAGCTCAGCATTTCCCAAAGAGCTTTCCCCGTCGGGAGGTTTCTCTGAACGTGAGCCAAAATTCCATTTCCTGCCTTTTGCAGCCATCGGTTCTGATCCTGAATCTACAGAGAACCAGTCTGCTCCGTCACCCGCACAGCAGCCCGTCGGATCTCTGAGGACAGCTTCCATAATCTTCTCTTCTCCAGCCTAAGCACATCCTGCTCTTACAACCATCCCTTGTAGGATTTGGCTTACAGAACACTCCTCCTCTGGACGGTGCTCTGGTTTGCCCGTGTCGTCCTTAAAATGTGGTGCCTAGAACTCCAGATGTGGTCTGAACAGCACAGAGCAGGGTGCAGCTACCACTTCGTTTCTGAGCACAATTCAAAGTGTTGGTGCTGACCTTTAAAGCCCTAAACGGCCTCAAAGGCTCAGAAGACCTGAAGGAGCATCTCTACCCCCATTGTTATCTGGACACTGAGGTCCAGTGCCGAGGGCCTTCTAGTGGTTCCCTCACTGCAAGAAGCCAAGTTACAGGGAACCAGGCAGAGGGCCTTCTCGGTAGTGGCATCCGCCCTGTGGAACGCCCTCTCACCAGATGTCAAGAAAATAAGCAACTATCTGACTTTTAGAAGACATCTGAAGGCAGCCCTGCACAGGGAAGTTTTTAATGTTTGATGTTTTATCGTGTTTTTAATATTCTGTTGGGAGCCTCCCAGAGTGGCTGGGGAAACCCAGCCAGATGGGCGGAATATAAATAAATTGTTGTTGTTACATGCAAGTCCAGATTGCGTTGGCTTTTTTAACCGCTACATCACACCACTGGCTCATGTTTACTGGCATTACCTGCTTCAACATTTTCCAGAGTCCTTCTCTGATTTCCCCTGCTGCCTGGGTTACGGCTAACGGTTGCCTGGGAACAGGCCACCCAAGCTGTTTTTTAAAGGTGATTCTTTTCCAGAGCACCTTTTGAGGCCTCTTGTTATGTCCGAGGTGGGGGGGGGGATAGGGAGGGGGGCTGGAGGCTGCTTATGTTGTTTCCACTGCCTGGCTATTTATTGTGTATCTCCTTGTTTTTGTCCTTTCCCGGCTGCCTGGTTCCGATGCTATCTGTTTGGTTACGTTTTTCATCTGTGTTTGCTTCTGAATTTCAATTATTGGTTTGTGGGCTGCCTCCGTTAGACCCGCATGCCGAAAAGGCAAGGTACAAACATGTTTAATAACGCATTTCAGAGAATTGTGAAGCCACTGGATGCTGGGATTCTTCTCTGCGTCAAACTCTGCCCTTATTGGAAATCAGATTTGCAAAAGAGGGGTTGGGAATTGCCCCGTGAATTGCCCCCTCTCTTCTCAGGGAACAGATACGGCAGCTATCTGGTCACACAAGGGTCTTTCCAGATGATCTCCCCACAAAATAACAACCAGGTTTTAGTCTTAATGCTAAAGCGGCCTTCCCCAACTTGGTGTTGTGACCCCAGAATCCAGCAGCAATCCAGACATAGTGTCGGGTGTGTGTGCAGAGTTGCAATCTAAGAGGCCGGGACAAGGAGCAGGAATAGATCCAGGACTCTGGGCCTGTTGCTGAGGGCTGGAGAGACTACCAAGACTAACGGACAGGAGTCTCCTGTACAACCAGACCCAGGACCCTCACAGGCACCTTCCCCCCAGGAACCAAATGCCTCCCGCAGGATCTCACCGATCCAGCAGAACTGGGTGTGTATCAAAAGAGAGGCTATGGAGTGGAGGACTGAGAGGCCAGAGGGGGCTTCTTACATTGTTAAGGCAAAGCAAACAATTTCTGGTCTGCATATGCAGAGCACACATGTTGTTGTTGCTTGCCTGCCTGCCTCATTTCATAATGTGTCTGACCTGAAAGATCGTATCTCCCTACACAAACCTGCCCAGGTGCTACAATCCTCAGGCGATCGCTCACCTTACTGTATTTATTTATTTATTTATTATTAAATTTACATACTGCCCTTCATCAAAAGATATCAGGGTGGTTCACAAGATAAAAATATAAGGTTAAAAGCACAAATAAATTGTTAAACCAGAAACAACAAAACAATAACACCCCCTACCCCCTCACACACAAACATACTTAAAAGGCTGTAGAATATTAATCAGTCAAAGGCCTGGTTGAAGAGGAACGTTTTTGCCTGGCCCCTAAAATATATATATAAGGAAGGCACCAGACGAGCCTCTCTGGGGCCAGCATTCCACAAACGGGGAGCCACTGCACAGAAGGCCCTGTTCTTGTGTCGCCGCCCTCTGGACGTCACAGGGAGGAGGCACACGAAGAAGGTCCTCAGGTGATGAACGCAGAGTATGGTCTGGTTTATATGGGGAGATGTGGTCCTTCAGGTATTGCCATTTAAGGCCTTCTCTAAGTCCCATCAACATGAGAGCCATGCTTGGTGGTGACACGAGAGGCAGCTTTTTTTTTGGCTACCCCCAGATGGTGGGATTCCCTCCCAAGAGAGGCTAGACCGGTTCCTTCTCCGTGATCCTTCCGCCAGCTAGCTAGGACTCTCCCGTTCAGAGACGCCTTTGGAAACTAAGGTGCAGACTCGCTGTCAGGTCAAACTGGGTTTTAAATGTGCAGTGATGCCTTTGAATTATGGTTTGTTCACTAGCTTGTTTGCGTTACCTTGCATTTTTTAAATTTTAAACCACCTGCCTTGAATCCCAATTTGGGAGAGAGCCGGGACAGATGTGCGTTAAATAACAATAATAGAGATAGCACTGTTTAAACCCCCGTACCTTTTGAGTCTTGCACACTGACCACCGGCCTGCTCCGCCCCAGACAGAAAGCCACAGTCCAGTAGGAGTGAGAAACACAGCCGTCAGTGAATGCAGATCCCACGAGGGTTACGCTCTTCAATTAGGGTCCTCATTATAAGACTAGAAAACTCCACTCTGTCGTCTGTGCACATAACACAGAAATCTCCCCCCCCTCCCTCTTCCCCCTTTAAAAAGAAGAAAAGGAGGAAGGGGGAGAGAAGAGGAGCTAAGATGAGGCGAGCAGCATCTTTAATGCAAGAGACGGGTCTGCTGAGATTCAGTCTTATTTTGACTTTCATCTCGAAAAGCTGCCTTGGGAATCCATTAAGCCCAATTTAAATCGACTCTCCGCCCCCACAGTCCTCTCCCCGCCTCCCCTGCCGTTCTGGACTTCTGCTTCCCTACGAAACAACAACAAACAACGTCATTAAAATAAATAAACGGGGAGAGCGGGTTGGGGGGGATTCCATTTTAGGGCAAACAATATGGAACTGGGGTTTATGCCACAAGGGTGGAATCTGGAGCCTGTGATGCTCAACAGCCTCCCAGAGTTATGGACGACGAACACCATCAACATATGCAGTTACAATACGTCAGGGAAGGGCTGTAGCTCAGTGGTGGAGCATGTTTCTTGCATGCAGAAGGTCACAGGTTCGATCCTCTAGCTGTTCCAGGTAGAGCTACAAAAAGGTTTTCTTTTTTGCCAAAGCCATTGTAGCAGCCATAGCAAACTGAATTGCGCTCCTTGGGTTCAGATCCTCACTCCGTGAAATTCGGTTGAGTAGCCTTGGGCCTGTCTGTTTCTTGCTCTTACAGCCTAACCTACCTGACAGGGTCGTTGTGAAGCTCAACATGGACTGACCCAGTATGCACGTATGTTACCCATGAGCTCCCTGAAGTAAGAGATATCGGCGAGATTTTTAAACCTATCTAACTGCATAATATTAAAACTGTGACATCCTGTTTTGCGGCTTGGCAGGGATTTAGCAAGAGATTTGCATCTTTTCGGCCCCAGGTCTAAAGTCAGAGGCTGTTTTGGGTTTAAATGAGAAAGGGTAGGTTCAATTTAAGGTCCAAAGGCCAGTATATCCACGATTAAATTGCAAAAGACGAAAACAAACCCACCCCTCAAACAAACCGAAAACAAACAGTGTGCTTTCAGAGCGGTTGTGGACTTTACTTTTTCCATGCCTTGCAGCACTCAGAAATTATATACTCCCTGAAGAATAACCACATGCAATCTGAAACACAATAGCAGGAGGCAGCTATTAACCTTGATAGCAAGAGATGGAACTGCCATATTCAGAGGCAGTCTATCTCTGAACCCCGGGGGCTGAGGTCAAAACAACCAAGAAAGGCCACTTGTGTGATCCCTGCCTTGTGGGCTTCCTGGAGGCATCTGTCTGACTGCTATTAAAAAGAGGCTGCTGCTGGGCTAAACCTGGAGCAAAGAGCCTTTCCCCCCACCTAACTGCACACAGCTGGCCTACAAACAGCAGTCTGTCCACTACGCCAAACACTGCAGCTCTGCCTTCCTCTCCTCATTCTGAAACCTGCCCACCTGTCTCCTTTGTCACAAACCCACCATTGCGACGATTTGTGCATGCCACAAAGTTTCGTCCCGCACCTTCTCCTTGCTGCCTCCCTGAACGGTGCATTTTCTGCGCCTTTCCATCGATGGATTTACATTTTTGTTTTGTTTTAGAAAAAGGTTCAATATTTGCACGGTGAATTCCAAGCGCACTGATGCGCCCATCCGCACACAGCGACACAGGTGCAACAAACCTATCTGCTCCCATCCGGGTCGCCTCGCTTTGTTGGTTTTAATAGGGTTGCTCTGGAGTGGAGGCTTTTTGTGGATCTCGGCCACCACACCTGCGCCAAACGCACACAATTGCCTGCTCTGAGTAGCTCTTCAATGGCAGAGGGTGGACGGCATCCTGCTGCTATGTCATAGGCTGGCTGGCTGGCAGTTTGGCTCTAGCCGATTCCCAGCTCTCCTCCTGCAACAATACTTCAACACCCTGCATACATTTCCAGTTTCTTCCTTTTCGTTTTCTGCAACAGCAACAGCAGCAGAAAAAGAAAAAAGGAAGGAAGATCACGGAGGCTCTTTTGTAGGCTGGCGACGCTTCCTTGAGGCTCTGGAGAGCCCGTTTATTTATTAAAAAATAATAATCGTGTCAGTGGGCGGTTTGTGTCGGGAGGGGGCAAGGCATTTGTCATGGGAAAAAGAGAACCCCAGGGAGACCTCGAGAAAATCTCTCTCTCTCTCTCTCTCCCAGCATGCCCCCCCCGCCCTGGGGGGATTTCCAAATGAACCATCACAGCTGTACAGTACAAATGCTAGCTACAATTTATGGTCTTCCTAGCTCAGAGGAGAGACTGATTCTCTGGGAAAAGGAACCAATGGGGAAACACATCGATCAAAGCCACGCATGGAAACACTGGCGAGAGATAATGGGATGCTGGGTCTCCATCCGACAACTTTACTGAGACCTTACGAAGGCATCATCCAAAATAACCTTCAATCTCAGCCTCGCCACCAATTTAGCATTCTTTGAACTTCCATGTTTTTTTTTAAAAGCCACTCTCCAGAGACACCAAACATCTCCCCCAACCCTGCATAAGAAAAGAAGCATCCCTCCCCAAAACCAAACTTCTTTTTCACGCCTGCACTTGTGCGTCCAACCAGATTTAGAAAGAACAAGCGAACACACGAAAGGAAAGAAGGAAGGAAGGAAGGAATGCAGCTTGCTCGGAATTCTGCAAGGAAAATCCAGAAGCCCTTTTCAAACAATCCACTTGGAGGGGAGACAATGCACACTCACCAACTCTGCCAAAGCCGAAAGACCAACGCGGCTGTCTCTGAAGCACTCCCCCCCCCCCAATCTCTCCAAAGCACAAATGGCGTAAGCAAGAAACATAAAACCAAGGGGAGAGGGAGGGCAGGGGACAGGGGCTGGGTGGGAAAGAAAGCGAAGGGAGCTGATGAATGAGCGACCAGCGTGCAGCCCCCCACCAAGGAGACATCAAAGCACCCCAAAGAAAGATCTCCTTTCGCCCTACCTGCAAGCTCTCCTCTTCTTCTCTTCCGTCTCCTCTTTGGCGCTCCCTCGCTCTTTTCCCTTGCCGTCCTCCCAGAGCAGAGTGGTCACAGATTTAGATCCTTTAGGAGGGGGGAAAAACGTGGGGAGAAAAATATGTATATAGCACAATTCTTTTTTGTTGTTTTTATTTTTTTGTTTCCCCTTTCTCTCTCTCTCTCTCTCTTCTTAGCAACCTCTTTGAGCTCCTTCAGTAGTCATTATTCATAGACCACTAGGGGATAGGAGGTAATTAGGAACGGCCCCGTAGCCTGCAGTTTGAAAATTTAATGCCAGGGGTAGGAATGGTGAACATGTGTGTGGAAGAGGAAGGGAGGGCAAGCACGGCTGTGTGTGTGTCGTGGGGGGGGGCTGATTGGTTGGCTGCAGGCTGCTAAAAGGGTGGGGGGAGGTTGTGCTGATGGAGATGAGGGAGAGGTGGGGGGAGAGGAGGGGAGAGGATACGGAGGGAGTGGTTTCAGGGTCTCTCTCTCGGTGGCACTATAAAGACATCAGGATGTCCAAGGAGATTGAGGGACCAGCGGTGGCAGATTTTTCCTCTCTCTCCCCCCCCCCCTCCTGTTTTGTGTTGTGAGTGGGTGGCAGCCTTGTCGCCGGTGTGTGATGTTTGTGATCCGTGTGTGTGCGTGTGTGTGTGCCAGGAATAGCAATCAGAAACAGAGGCAGCCTACGAAGCATAAAAGCGCCATCACGCAGGGTCAAGAAAAGCTACAGATTTAAAATATGAAATGGGAGAGAGAGAAGGAAACACCCTCCGCAGTAAGGAAGGGGAGGCAAAAAAGAAGAGTAGGAGGAATTTTTAAAAAGGAGGAGGAAGGTTGGGGGTTTTTTTGGGAAGGGGGGGTTGCCCTCCATCAGTCTAATTTGGCTACAGCCATCCCTCCTCTCTGAAATGTAATCCCAGGCATGCACAACAAAGCCACGGCGGTTGAATGAGCAGAGCGGTGTGAAAGCTTGAATGAGAGAGGTCTGGCTTAGGGAGGTGGGAGCTGCGTGGGAGTGTGCGTTGGGGAGGGGGGGTTGCGATGGGGGAGAGGGAGGACCAAAATGGGGGAGGGAAGGGGCCTGGGGGAGAGGGAGGCATCCTCGTCCCTCCACACCGGGAGATTCTCCTAACTGCGCGCAGCTGCAGCCCAGGCAGAGACTGACACAGCAGGCGGAGGAGTGGGGAGCTTTTGGGGGGTGGGGGTCCCTGCGTGGTGGTGGTGGGGGGGGGAGTCATGCGCGCAGCCCGCTGGCAAATGAGAGCCGAGGGCACCTGATTTCTGGCTGCTGGGCATCAGGAAGGACTGAACGACAGAGGTTGAAAGCACAGAGCTGGAAGGGACCCCCAGGGTTATCTAGTGCGCCCCCCCCGGCAATGCAGGAATCTTTGGTCCAATGTGGGGCTCGAACCCACAACCTAAGAGTCTCATGCTCTACCGACTGAGGAGGAATAGCCTTCAACCATTCTGGCCATTTCCTACTATGACCCACACAGAGCAGAGGGGGTTGCCCTCCTCACATCGTTTCCCCCCGGGGGGGGGTTGTAATTCAGAGTGCAGAAACCCAAGTGCCCAGTTCCCTCTGGTGCCCCCAAAAGTGGCAGCTGCAACACACTAGCCAGAACAGGGTCCGTCTGTTCACTGGCAGTGCACCCAGCTTTCCCAGAAAGCTCCCACAAAATCTGTCCGGCTTCTAACTTTCGTGCAACGATCAAAGTAATTGTTTCTGAGCCTTCGGCTTCCTGCAAAGAAACTGATGACCCCACCTTCCTGTTTCTAGTCATACAACAACACTGTAAGGTACCTCAAGTCAGGCGTTCCCCAAACTGGAACCCTTGCCAGGCATTTTAAAGACTACAAATCCCATCAGCCACAGCCGGAACATAGGCGTTCTGTGTTGGAGAGGTGGGTGTTGTAGTCCAAAAACATCCAGAGTGTACCAGGTTGTGGAAGGCTGCAACAGGGTGAGAAAAAGTGTTTGGCACATGGTCACTGAGTGAGAAGCAGGGGCGTAGGAAGGGGTGGGGTGGGGTGAGGCCCACCCCAGGTGTCATCCCTGAGGAAGTGACAAAATGGCACGCCGCAGGGGGCGGCACTTACCGCGGGGCCTGGCCTGCAGTGTGCCCGAGCCACACTTCTCTTCTGGGAGTGACACAGTGGCTTGGGGCCCTGCGCTGCCCTAAACAGCAGCATGGGGCTTGCGTCTGCCAGGCGGACTCAATGGTCAGCTCGCTGCACTGCCCCCCTGGGCAGATTCCCTCGCTGCCCCCGTGAACAGATCGCCCCCCCCCGCCCGCAGATCTCCCCCTGCCCCGGCTGCTCTGGCTGCCAGAGCAGCTAGCTACACCCCTGGTGAGAAGGAACTGGAACCCGGCTCTCTCTCCAACCCTCATCAGCCCTTCTGTTTGTTTATTACATTTATTCATCACCCACCCTCCTAAGAGCACAGCTCAAGATAAACAGCAAAATGTCCCGGTAAATAAGCACACATGCAAAATCACAATATTTATAAAATAATAATCATGGACTGCAAGAAGATCAAACATCCATTCTGAAGGAAATCAGCCCTGAGTGCTCACTGGAAGGACAGATCCTGAAGCTGAGGCTCCAAGAGAAGACTCCCTGGAAAAGACCCTGATGTTGGGAAAGATGGAGAGCACAAGGAGAAGGGGACGACAGAGGACAAGATGGTTGGACAGTGTTCTCGAAGCTCCCAGCATGAGTTTGAGCAAACTGCGGGAGGCAGTGGAAGACAGGAGTGCCTGGCGTGCTCTGGTCCAGGGGGCCACGAAGAGTCGGACACGACTAAACAACTAAACAACAACAAAATTTATTCATTTATTCGAGTTCTGTCCCATCTGACAACGTAAGAAGAGTGTGCTGAATCAGGCCAGTAGCCTATATAGGACAGCATCCTGTTCTCACAGTGGCCAAAGTGACGCCTGTGGGAATTGTGCAAGCAGGATTCAAGCAGAAGAGCAACACCCTCTCCCCCTGTGGCTTCCAGCCACTGGCATTCAGAAGCATTTCTGCGTCCGACTGTGGAGGCAAAGCTTAGCCATCAAGACTAGTAGCCATTGATAGCATTATCCTCTGTGAGTTTTTCTTGTCCTGATTTAAAGCCATCCAAGCTGGCTTTACTCAAGGGGGCAGCAGATTTTTTATTCCCTCTCCCCAACCCCGTGAGGTAGGTTAGGCTACGAGGCTCACCCAGCGAGCTTCATAAATGAGTGGGGATTTGAACCCTGGTTGCAGAGGACCTAGCCCATACCTCTAGCCACTGAAACCCATCATTGAGATTGAGGTTGAATCCTGACAAGACAGAAGTACTGTTTTTGGGGGACAGGAGGCGGGCAGGTGTGGAGGATTCCCTGGTCCTGAATGGGGTAACTGTGCCCCTGAAGGACCAGGTGCGCAGCCTGGGAGTCATTTTGGACTCACAGCTGTCCATGGAGGCACAGGTCAAATCTGTGTCCAGGGCAGCTGTTTACCAGCTCCACCTGGTACGCAGGCTGAGACCCTGCCTGCCCGCGGACTGTCTCGCCAGAGTGGTGCATGCTCTGGTTATCTCCTGCTTGGACTACTGCAATGCACTCTACGTGGGGCTACCTTTGAAGGTGACTCGCTAACTACAACTAATCCAGAATGCAGCAGCCAGACTGGTGACTGGGAGCAGCCGCCGAGACCATATAACACCGGTCTTGAAAGACCTACATTGGCTCCCAGTACGTTTCCGAGCACAATTCAAAGTGTTGGTGCTGACCTTGAAAGCCCTAAACGGCCTCGGTCCAGTATACCTGAAGGAGCGTCTCCACCCCCATCATTCTGCCCGGACGCTGAGGTCCAGCGCTGAGGGCCTTCTGGTGGTTCCCTCATTGCGAGAAGCAAAGCTACAGGGAACCAGGCAGAGGGCCTTCTCGGTAGTGGCGCCCGCCCTGTGGAACGCCCTTCCAGCAGATGTCAAAGCGATAAACAACTACCTGACATTCAGAAGACATCTTAAGGCAGCCCTGTTCAGGGAAGTTTTTAACGTGTGATATTTTACTGTATTTTTGGTTTTTATGGAAGCCGCCCAGAGTTGCTGGGGAGGCCCAGCCAGATGGGCGGGGTATAAATAATAAATTATTATTATTATTATTATTATTATTAGCTCTCAAATTCACTTTGCATTTTAAGCCGAACCTGCCTCATTTGCAGTTCCTCAACCATACATGGTCCCATGTACCCGAAGGAGTGCCTCCACCCCCATTGTTCAGCCCAGACACTAAGGTCCAGCCACGAGGGCCTTCTGGTTGTTCCCTCACTGCAAGAAGTGAAGTTACAGGGAACCAGGAAGAAGGCCTTCTTGGTAGTGGCACCCGCCCTGTGGAATGCCCTCACATCAGATGTCAAGGAGATAAATAACTATCCAACTTTTAGAAGACATTCGAAGGCAGCCCTGTTTAGGGAAGTTTTTAATGTAAAGGTGCACTGTGGCAATGTAATGCAAAAACGAATGATATTAAGTAGCACGGCTTGCGGAAAATGTGCATGGTAGGCAAAATTGAATACCAAATGTGTATATTGGGATAAATATAAACTCAAATACTGACAATATTTTTGCGAGGACTTCTGAACAAAAATCACAAGTTGGTGTGGAAATGTGAAGAAGATTGGAAAAAAAGCAAGAGAAACTGGAATGGACAAATCGGTGCATCCCTGGGTAAACGAAAATATCTTCAGTTGATGTCTAAATCCCAACAGCAAAAGGGACCGGTGTCAACTTGAGCTGGAGACCACAGAAAACACATGGCCCAATGATCCTTAAGAGCACGGGCGGCTCGGCCTGTTTCGACTCCTGAGGCAGGAATATTCCACTTCCTGTCCCCTCCTGCCACCACACCCTGTACCACCACTTCTGCCACTATTGCCATGCCCACCCTTGACAAACTCAGTGAGAACCAGGGTGTTCCACAAGGCATTGCCACTCATCTCCTCTGCCCCAGGGGTGGGGGAAGATGACCAGCAATGTTGAGCACAGGAAAGCCTTCTTCCTGCTGGTGAGAAGGAGGTGTTCCGGTAGTGGCAGGGCACCGCCTCTTGGAACTTCCACCGCCTGAGCCAGGTGCTTCACCCCACCTCATCAGTGGGCTGGCTCTGCTTGAGAGAATCATGAGCAGAGTGTCCCTTATTGTTCTGGACACGGAGGTCCAGCTCTGAAGGCCTTCTGGCGGTCCCATCACTGCAAGAAGTGACGTTACAGGGAATGAGGCAGAGGGTTTTCTCAGTAGTGGTGCCTGCCTTGTGGAATACCCTCCCGTCAGATGTCAAGCATATAAACAGCTTTCTGACTTTTAGAAGACACCTGGGAAGTTTTTTAATGTTTGATGTTTTATTGTGTTTTTGAATATTTTGCTGGAAGCCGCCCAGAGTGACTGGGGCAACCCACTCGGATAGGCAGCATATAAATAAAAAATTATTATTATCTTACGGAATGGGTCAGCTGGTTTTGGGTGGGCGTTCCTGTGGATAGTTGGGCCCTAAGCCATTTTGGGCTTTATAAATCATTACCAGATCCTTGAATCTGCGAGCTAGTAGTGCAGGACCTTCACTTAACATCATAGTTGCTGCAGTTCTGCCCTAGCTGCAGCTACTTCCAGACTGTTTTCGAAGGCTGAGCACATTGCAATCACCTATACATGTGGTCAGCAGAGCACAAGTGCCACTATAGTCACTATACCACACGACTCTCATGATTTAATGTAATAATGATGGTTTGCTACAGCAGCAAAGCACAAGGTACTTTTCAGAGTAACGCATGTGAAAATGATGCAATCTGTGGAACATGAGCCTACGATCCAAAGAAACCACGGAACGAAAGCAGGGGGTTGGTGGGCTGCTGCAGGCATCCCGATTCCAGTTCTATAGGAACTGGAGATCTCAGCCACCAGATGTCTGGCACATGAGCCATGTGGGCTGAGAACATGGAAACAGGAGCAGTGTCAAGTTTCAAAACAGGAGAATAGCAAAACCATAAAGTTTAGGTACAAAAGCTCTATTGGTTAGAACATGGTGCTGATAACACCAAGGTCGCAGGTTCGGTCCCTGCATATTCCTCCACTGCTCAGCAGTTCTCAACCTGTGGGTCCTCAGATGTTGTTGGACTACAACTCCCATCATCCCTGAGCTCTGGCCTTGCTAGCTAGGGGTGATGGGAGTTGTAGTTCAACAACATCTGGGGACCCATCCGTTGAGAAAGGCTGGATTAGATGGTCCCTTCCTACTTTACAATTCTATGAGTCTATGAACCCAGAGTCTTCCTACTTCCCCTTGTGGTCAAAGGCATCCAATCCTACTTCCTATAGCAGTCGTGCGGCAGGTCGGATGCATCCCAGAGAGGTGATGGTGAGGACTGCAAAACGTTTTGCAAAACTTGAAGCCAGCCAGATTTAGAACTCAAGGGAGAGGAAGGAAAGGGACCTAATATCTTAAGCTCACAGGTGAGGTCACTTTTCCAGCTTGCGGGGGGCGGGGCGGGCGCAGAGCGGTCAAGGACCAAATAGAGTTGTGGTCAGGGCCAAATGCAAAAGTAAGTGTGGCTACAGGCAAAAGTAGGTGAAGCAACAAATGCAACTCTTACCTTCGCACAGCTGGCTAGCTGCTACCCAAAGGCCCTAAGTTTCTATATATCCACACATACACCTCTGCATCCCCTGTCCAGGCAATCAGGACGCATTATTTTGACACAGCCCAGCCAGACAAAAGCCCTTGGCAGAACCCCAAGGGCAGGAGAGAAGGGAGGGTGGAGGGCTACAATCAGCCATCAGGCCTGAGATTCCCCATCTTATTGGATCTCCTGGCACTGGTCCTCCCCCCCCCCCACCACCTTCTCTTCCCCACATGCATACAATCGAAAAGCAGTCAGGGAGACTCCAGTCTCAATGAGAAAAGTGGCGCTGGTGATGGGGGTTGATACTATCTCCCTGCACTGACTTTCCGATCAGAATCACTCACCCACCCACCTGCTGAAGCTGCTGTGAGCTCCTGCAACTATCAGCAGCGGAGGTGGGGGGTGTTTGTAGGCACAATATCAGTACCCTTTTCTGCTTGGGGTCCTAGCAGTTTGGGTGGGGGGAGCCTGATAGTGTAAATGCCATGGCAGGAAGGTTTAGACCCCCTTCTCCCAGCACCACTGTTTTGAACAACATTGGAGCCCACAGTTTTAGTGGGCGGAAGGAAGGAAGGAAGGAAGGAAGGAAGGAAGGAAGGAAGGAAGGAAGGAAGGAAGGATCAAGAGAACACCAGACTTCTCTGACCTGGTGTTCCTGGACAACAACAGTCTCTGCCACTGGCAGTGCTACCTGGCACAGGTGGGAGTTCAGAGTCCAGTGACATCTCTGGAGGTCCACTAGTAGGGAGACGATGTAGTGGACCATCCTGACCTAAAGCTGGTGTGGGGATGCTTTGGCCAACCCAGATGTTGCTGGCTTGCAACTCTCATCACCACTGACCATTCTGGGAAGCCCAAGGTTCCCCACTCTTGGCCTAGAAGAAAAACTAGTATTGCTCTAAGGAATAAGCACCACTTCTTTTACACCAAAATGTATACTGAAATCTCAAAGGGGAAGTCAAATCGTTTGGATTTCTAGGGCGGCCGTGTATAGACTCACAGTGGGACAACTGTCAACTACGGGAGTAGACAGTTGGGTTTACCACCTGCGTATGAGGAAAGGGAAACTTTCTCATGCCCTTCTCAGCAGCTGACTGGAGACTTTGGAAACCGGATAAGTGGGGACACCCCCAATGCAGTTGTATTTGTTCCCAAGGGAAGTTTCTACCAAGGATGGGGACCCTTTGGCTGGATCTGGCTGGAATACAACTCCCACCATTCCTGATTATTGGTTGTGCTGGTAGGGGCTGATTGGAGTTGGAGTCTGGACAACTCATGACTTTTCCCATTTATGCTGCTGTATTAACCAGCCCCAGGCAAATCTCCATTTCCTGATTTTGCCTCCTGTGGGACTGCTTTGTTCTTGGTTAGCCTCCTCATTGCTATTGCCTTGCAGCCGTTCTTCAACATCCAACTCTCTCCAGGGCAAATCTCAGAACTTAAGAAGCTGTCTTCTACTGAATAAGGCCATGGATCTAATTCAGTGTTGCCAACCTTGACTGGCAGCAGCTGTCCCAGGTTCCAGACAGTCTTTTCAAGCCCTGTCTGGATATGTCGGGGATTGAACCTGGGACATTCTGCAGGCAGAGCATGAGATATGCCATAGAGTTGTAGCTCCACGCCTAAAACTAAAGTAAGACACCAGTCCTCATTGTTACGAATAAAAGAGTAAATTACCGTATTTTTCGCTCTATAACACGCACCAGACCATAACACGCACATAGTTTTTAGAGGAGGAAAACAAGGAAAAAAATATTCTAAACGAAATAGTGGATATATGATTTTTGTGGTTCATGCTGTGGCCACAGACATGTGATCTGACAGTGAGTTTGGAGTAGCCCAATGCAAAAATCCTGAGGATCCATGTGGATCCATGCTTTGTAACCACGGAGGAGGAAAGGAAGGGGAACCATGGATCCTCTGCTCACGACTGCAGCAGATCCCCCCTGCCACCCGCAGGCATTCGCTCCATAACACGCACAGACATTTCCCCTTATTTTCTAGGAGGAAAAAAGTGAGTGTTATGGTGCAAAAAGTACGGTAAATGGAGCCTAGCCTAGCAAGTCAGGCCATTGTTCCAGCTAGCACATCATTGTGTGCACTGATTGGCATAGGATTTCATAGAATCATAGGACTGCAGAGTTGGAAGGGACCCTGAGGATCATCTAGTCCAACCTTCTGCAATGCAGAAATATCTCTAACATTTGCATGGCTGCCAATGACATTCTCTGACCAACAATAACACATATTGCAAATCCCAGTCCTACCTGAAGATGCTGGGAATTGGACCCTATTGGGTTCCACTATTGAAACTGAGCCCTCCTTCTGATGGGGTGCCATTGCAATGGATCTTGCCTCTGTTGCACATGCAGGTGAACACATTAGCATAAACCCTAAAATGCCATGCCTACAGCAACCTGCCATTCACACCCGCTGCAGCTGCTGAAGTAGCTTCTGACTGCAAGACAATTACGTTTTCCAAGCAGGTCGTTAACCAAAGGGTTGCAGCTCTCTGGGCTTTTCAAATCAATGGCGGGAGGGTTGGGCCACGGAAGAGAAATTATCACAGCAGAGAATGCTTGGAAGAAAGCTTTCAGCTGTAAGGAACAAGTTGGGCAAAAGCTGGGCCGCAATCTTTGGCTGAGAGAACGGGTGTGTTACAAACATGCCCCAGATCTCCTTCTGTGTGGAATATCGAGGGGTATGGCCCTCAAGGCCATCTGCATGGAATAGTGGTTGGACTGTCAGGCTAGGGCTGAGGAGTTCCGAGTTCAAATCTCCATTCAACCACACAGCTCACTGGGTGGCCTATGTTTTCCCCTAACCTCCCTCACAGGGCTCTTGCAAGGATTAAAAAGGGTGACAGAGAGGAGGACTTTGGTTTTACTGGCTTCGTTTATTTATACCCCGCCCTTCATATAAATCCCAAGGCTGCCTTAAGCTTCCCAGAGGAAAGTAGAGGCAAATGCAACCCAATTTTTAAAATTAAAAATGGTTGCAGGCAGGCTAAGGAAAGATGGGGTCTTGACAGGGCCGGCTCTACCATTAGGCAACCTGAGGCAGGCACCTCAGGCAACTGATTTTGGCTGGCACGATAGGGCAGCAAATTGCTGACTACTTAATTTATTATTGGGGCATTTTTACTGCCGGAGAGGAGGTGAGGAACTCATGAGATCCTCACAGCCTCGGTCCAGTATACCTGAAGGAGAATCTCCACCCCCATCATTCTGCCCGGACGCTGAGGTCCAGCGCCGAGGGCCTTCTGGCGGTTCCCTCATTGCGAGAAGCAAAGCTACAGGGAACCAGGCAGAGGGCCTTCTCGGTAGTGGCGCCCGCCCTGTGGAACGCCCTTCCAGCAGATGTCAAAGCGATAAATAACTACCTGACATTCAGAAGACATCTTAAGGCAGCCCTGTTCAGGGAAGTTTTTAACGTGTGATATTTTACTGTATTTTTGGTTTCTATGGAAGCCGCCCAGAGTGGCTGGGGAGGCCCAGCCAGATGGGCGGGGTATAAATAATAAATTATTATTATTATTATTATTATTATTATTATTATTATTATTATTATTATTAGATACGTGCCTCAGCTGTTAAAATGACTTGGCTGGCCTTGGGTTATAGGCACCTTGACCCAGAATGGGAGGAAGCAAAAAATGACCTAGCCCAGGCCTAGATCTGAAGAACAGACACATCTGCGCTATACATTTAAAGCCCAACTATATTGCTTTGAACAGTCATGTCTTCTCCCAAAAATTCTTGGGAGCTGCAATTCCCAATGTTTAGAAACCATTCCGGCGGCCATTTTGGCCAGGTGGCAGCTGGAGCACGTTGCTGTAATAAATGGCATTATAAGTAATTGGCCAATACCTGAATCTGTTTAGGAAACAACAACAACAACCACCGCCATTCCTTCTTCCGAGGGAACGCTGGGAATTGTAGCTCTGTGAAGGGAGCAGGGGTGTCGTCACAACTCCCAGCACCCTTAACGAAGCAACAGTTCCCAGAATCCTTTGGGTGGGTGGCGGGGAGCCACGACTGCCAAATGTGGCCTGTTAGTGCTTCAAAATTATAGTGCAGATGCGGCTTTGCTCATGAGAAAAGCATGACACGGCGGGAGGCAAATGCAGGGAAATAAGACTGGCCTCAGGCCATTTGCCATAGTGGTAGACCCTCCTAACCTATTAGTCAAAGGCTTTGCTCCATGCAGGGCCAGATCTCTATGAAACTAAAGAAGCTCAAAAAAAGAAAAAAAAGACAGGGGGAAAAAGAAACTAAAAAAGCTCACATTTCTTGGCCCCTAATCCCGAGGGGTCCCATAAATGACTTTAATCCACCTTGCTTTAAAATTGTGGGTCTGGTAGACTCAATTTGAGTTGCACAGCGCAAACTGACTCTTTTTTTGTTGCATCTATTTCAACCATCCCAAAGTTTGAGAGTCAGCAGCACAGAGGCAGACCCTTCAAATTTTCCTATTTTCCAGAGACAGTCCCAGATTTACAGAAGCTGTCCTGGTTTCTGACTTGAATTTTTAAATGATTTTCTAAAAAATATATTAAACCTTCCCTTGCCATATGTCCAGGTTTCCCAGGACATTTTGCCGAAAATCCACCTGGACGCCATTTTCCAGCTGGAAACCCGGACGTACGGCAGCCCTAAGGATGTCGTATCCCAGGCCCTCCAAGTGTTCCTATTTTCCAGGGGCAGTCCCAGATTTACAGAAGCCGTCCCAGTTTCTTTCTTTCTTTTAAATGAATATTTATTAGCATTTTCATAAAGAACAAAACATATAACAACAAGCACAAAAATAAACAACAAAAACCAAGAAAAATACAAAAATCAAAAATATTAAAAAGAACAATTAAAAACCCCTGATTGTTCATATACTTATTCTCTTTTACCCTGTTTCTCAGACCTCCTCACACCTCCCCTTCCTGTATTCCAATTTGAATTGTTGGTTCAACAAATCCTTGGTCTACTTCTCCATTTTAACTTAATTTATTCTATCATTTTATTATTTAACTTTTCTTCTTTCTTCCATTTCCTTAATTTATATTTACTCACTTTATTTTCATATAACTTAGACCATTTTAAGAATAAAACAATTTCAGCTTATTCAGTTTTACCCATCATTTTCCTAAGGTCGACCAAGAGTTTCCCTTCCACGTCTTTCCCCCTTTCCATGCCAGTAACAAAACAAAATAAAAATAAAACTAACTATATTTATATACCCTTTGGATTCCCAAACTCCACCCACCCTTTTCCCGGTTTCAGTCCCCAACAACAAAACATCAGTCCCAATATTCTGTTTAGCCTGGCGATCTCACATCCGAGGCTCTCAATTCTCTCTCAGTTCCTCTCTGCCGGTCTTTTTGATAGTCTTTAATGTTAAACTCCAAATCTCGAAGAAGCTCCGGCCCAACAGGATCCATATTTCTACCAGCCAGACCTCCATATTCAACAGTAGAGAAGCCGTCCCAGTTTCTGATTTGATCCCAGAATGCCCCACTTTTCCTTGGGGTGTCCCTATTTTCATCAGAGAAATGTTGGAGGGTATGGAGTTATGTGACCCACAAGCCAAGGAGATGATTACCCAACCTTTAGAAGACTTCTGAAGGCAGCCCTGTATAGGGAAGTTTAAAATGTTTTATTATGTTGTCCCCAGAGTGATGGGGACAACCCAGTCAGATGGATGGGGAATAATGATGATGATGATGGAACATGAGGTCCCTATTTTCACTGGATAAATGTTGGAGGGTATGGTACATATTTCAACAATCCCAAAGTTTGAGAGTCAGTAGCAGAGATATTGGAAAGGTGTGGTGATCTGTTGTGAAAAACCTTGTTGAAAAAGATAACAATGGTTACCCAGACCTTGTTGCTGGTTGCAAAGGGGCCCACATGAAAGTCCAAGCTTCCAACATCTCTCCGATGAAAACAGAGACATCCTATTCCATCATCATCATCACCATCATCATCAAATGTTACTGTTTATACTCTGCCCATCTGACTGGGACGACTTCTGTAAATCCAAGACTGTCCCTGGAAAATAGGGACACTTGGAGGGTCTGAATTTCAGGGGCCCCAAAATGCAGGTCCTGAAATAATACCCAGCTCTACCTCTCTTTTGAACCAATGAAGGCAGTGAAGGTCCTGTGTGAGTGCCTGGAGGCGGTTGGAGGATGGATGGTGGCTAACAGATTGAGGTTGAATCCTGACAAGATAGAAGTACTGTTCTTGGGACACAGGAGGCGGGCAAGTGTAGAGGAATCCCTGGTCCTGTAACTGTGCCCCTGAAGGACCAAGTGTGCAGCCTGGGAGTCATTTTGGACTCACAGTTGTCCATGGAGGTGCAGGTCAATTCTATGTCCAGGGCAGCTGTCTACCAGCTTCATCTGGTATGCAGGCTGAGACCCTACCTGCCCATGAACTGCCTCGCCAGAGTGGTCTGGCTATTTCTGGCTATCTCTCGCTTGGACTACTGCAGTGCGCTCTGCATGGGGCTACCTTTGAAGGTGACCCAGAAACTACAACTAATCCAGAATGTGGCAGCTAGACTGGTGACTGGGAGCGGCCGCCGAGACCATATAACACCGGTCCTGAAAGACCTACATTGGCTCCCAGTACGTTCCCGAGCACAATTCAGTGTTGGTGTTGACCTTTAAAGCCCTAAACGGCCTCGACCCAGTATACCTGAAGGAGCGTCTCCACCCCCATCGTTCTGCCCAGACACTAAGGTCCAGCGCCGAGGGCCTTCTGGCAGTTCCCTCACTACGAGAAGCAGAGCTACAGGGAACCAGGCAGAGGGCCTTCTCGGTGGTGGCGCCCGCCCTGTGGAACGCCCTCCTGTCAGATGTCAAGGAAATAGACAACTATCTGACTTTTAGAAGACATCTGAAGGCAGCCCTGTTTAGGGACGTTTTTAATGTATGAAGTTTTATTCTGTTTAATATTCTGTTGGGAGCCACCCAGAGTGGCTGGGGAAACCCAGCCAGATGGGTGGGGTATAAATAATAAATTGCTATTATTATTAGGTCCACCACTGTCTCTACGCACACCCGCACCACCACGGATGATGGCCCTTCCACCCAGGCCAGTCTCCAGTTCCGCAGGAGGAGGGAATCGCCTGACACCTCTGCTCCTCCACAGGCAAGAGAGGAAGAGAAAGGAAAGCAATTGTCCTTCCTCCACCCCTCTTCCCCAAAGGTTTCTCTCTTCTGCAACAAAAAAAAACCCCACCTCCCTTTTCTTCCCCAGCCCCTCCTGCGGTGACCTGGGCCAAATCTCGAGTGCAGCCCTCGTACCTCGTTTCCATGGAAAGGGTGAATGGCGGATCCTTGCCGGCAGTCTATTAGAATTCCTTTTATTCCTACGGAGGGGCAGCCAAGCGAAGGGAAAGGCTTTAGATGCGGGCCTAATGGAGCCCTGGGGAACGGGGGGGGGGGGATTTGCACCTCCTTGCTCGAGGAAGAGCGGGGGGCAATTGAGGGGTGGGGGCTGCGTATTACCGAAAAACAAATTCCCATGCAGGTTGCTGCTCCATCCCACCCAGAGCTCATCCCACCCTGCTTTCCGCCCCTGAAGCCATCAGGAAGCATCAGGCTTGCGGATGAAAACCAGCCTTTATTTTTAAAAGATGTTGGGAGAGGCCTGCCAGCAACGTTCCCAAGCCAGGAGCAGCGGAAACCTCATTCACCTCTGGCGGCCTGCTCACTGGCCTTCCAACGCCTCGCTGCCTCTTCCCTCAGCCAAGAACACGGCTTGCTTCATGAACGGCAAAATGCACGCCTACCACGCAGCGAGGGGCCGCCCATGCTTGCCTACAAAATCCAGAGTTTCTGCAATTGGCTTGTCACTTTGAAGCCCATGCCTAAAAACTAAGGCAAGCTTGCCGGATCAGGCCAGTGGCCCATCAAGTCCAGCATCCTGTTTTCACAGTGGCCAACCAAATGCCTATGGGAAACCAGCAAGCAGGATTTCAGCACAAGATCATTCTTCCTTTCTGGGGTTTCCAGCAACTGGTATTCAGAAACATTTTCAGCCTCCAGCTGTGAAGGAGAGAAAGTAACGGCTGGGACTAGTTACCAGCAACAGCCCTCTCTTCCATGAATTTGTCTAACCCACTTCAAGAAGGCCATCTAAACCGGTGCCTGTCACTGCCTCCGGTGGCAGTGAGTTCCACAGATTAACACTGTGCTTTTTATCTGTCCCGATTCTTCCAACATTCTGCTTCATTGGATCCCCACAGATTCTAGCGGTACGAAAGAGGGAATCTCTGGCACACCACTTTTAAAATGTGGAGTTTCTGCATCGACCCTCGTGTTTTCCATTATTCACTCTTTCCAGAAATGTTCACCTCCAATCCTCATGGACTGACTTTCCACTCATCGGAGGGGGCACTGGGTCAGACAAAAAACGTCCACACACCACATGTAGATGTGGTTTTAAGAAGACCAGAGTTCTTTTTTTTCCCCTAAGAGAATCTGGCTTTAGTGCAGGGGTTGGGCTAGATGATTATCAGGGTGCCTTCCAACTCTACAATTCTATTAAAAGCTTTGTGGAAAGGATGGGAGGAAGGATTTCCACAGGGATGGGAGAATGATTGTCAGTGTTTCCGAGAGGACTTCTGGGGGAGCATGGAAGAAAGCCTAGAGTCTATCAATGGAGAAAGATGGGGCTCTGCGATGGGGTCCCCAGCATTAGGGGTACATGAAAAAGGAGGATCAGAGTTGGGGGGTGGGTGGGAAACCTTCTGGCCTCTCTGTTGGACCAACCGTCTAAATCTATTTCATTCCCCCTTTCTCAAGATCTCTAAAGCTCGTTCTTCCTGGCAACGGCTAATGCTTCCTAATAAATGCATTTCACATTTGACTAAAACACAGCGCCTCTCCACTCGCAGCTTCCTCGTTCTGGTTCAATACGCCCACCAGACCCTTCTGAAGCACCTTTCCCCTCTCTCTCCCTCTCCCTGACTTAGGAAGCTCTCTCTGTCTCTCTTGTTCCAGAGCCTCCCAGCTCTCACCGCTAGGAAGAGCTGACAAAGATCCATGCAAAACCTCTCCGAGCGGCCCCCGCCAGATCTCATGTAGTGGCTTTCAAACCCTGCCCCTCTGGGGAACCCTTTGCACGTCAATTTCTCTGCCAAGGCGCATACGTCACGAGGCTGCTGCGCATTGCAGGAGGTTCTGGGGAGCGCAGCGGGGTGCATGCTCGGTTCACGGGGAGAGTGCACTCGCCTCTTGCACCTCACGGCCACGCCATGCGACCAGGAATCGTTCTGCATTCATGTACCAGCTGTCCTCTGTTTACCAGGGGCTGCCCCTGTTTTCTGGAATGCTTCTATACTGCTTTATATTTGGGGGGGGGGAGAGAATCTCAAAGCGGTTTACAACACTTTAAAACATCAAATAAAACAATCCAGAACAAAAAAAAAAACAAATTATAAAATAATAGTCTTATGGCCCTTCAAAGCTTCAAGGAAAATATTTCAGATCCTTTTCCAAGTTTTGCTTTCCCCATATCTCCAGTTACAGATAGGTAGCCGTGTTGGTCTGCCATAGTCAAAATAAAAAAATTCCTTCCAGTAGCACCTTAAAGACCAACTAAGTTAGTTCTTGGTATGAGCTTTCGTGTGCATGCACACTTCTTCAGATACCAAGAACTAACTTAGTTGGTCTTTAAGGTGCTACTGGAAGGAATTTTTTTATTTTCCCCATATCTCTTTACCTACTTACTTCTGGCGGGGGGGGGGGGGGCGTGTAGGTCACAACCACTTCATGGATTCCGCCAAAGAATCGTGGGAACTTTAGTTTGCCCTTTGCAGAACTACACTTTTCAGCACCCTTAATGAATTACACATCCTGAAAGTTCTTTGGGGGAGGCAATTGGCCTTAAATGTACTCTGAATGTGGATGTGTCCTAAATGATAGCATTTTGAGTTTGTGCAAAGCACTTTTTGGGGGGCCCTGCAATTTTGCGAGGCACCCCAAAACACAATGCCGTGCTTGCGTCTTCGGGGCTCCGTGATATCACGTGGGTCACGTGACTCGCACAGGAGCACAGCCGGAAAGATGTGCATCCCGGTTTGAGGATCCAACATGTTGGAGAATATGGCGTCATCATTATCATTGATTAAACCCCCCTTCACCCTAAGGTCCCAGGGCAGATCACAACATTAAAAAGCAATACTAAGACACAACTGACAACCATAAAAAGGAGGTTCCTTAAAATATACACCTCAAGTGTCAAAAGTCAGGGCAAAAAGATGCGTGTTCAGCACTCGCCAGAAGCTGTACAATGAAGCTGCCATGCACACCCTCTTTAGTAAGGGAGTTCCACAGCTTAGGAGCCACCACAGAGAAGACCCTCTACTAGGCCACCCACCCTGAGCCTCTGAAGGCAGAGGAACTAGTAAGGGGACCCCCTCTGCTGATCTCTGTAAGGAAAGAGGCAGTCTGGTTTGCTCCCTCAGACGGTTGTGGACTCTCCTTTCTAGGAGGTTTTTATGTAGAGGTTGGAGGGCTACCTGTCATGGATGCTTTAGCTAGAATTCCTACACCGAAGGGGGTTGGACTACATGGCATTTGGGGACGCAGGTGGTGCTGTGGGTTAAACCACAGAGCCTAGGACTTGCCGATCAGAAGGTTGGCGGTTCGAATCCCCGTGACGGGGTGAGCTCCCGTTGCTCAGTCCCTGCTCCTGCCAACCTAGCAGTTCGAAAGCACGTCAAAGTAGATAAATAGGTACCACTCCGGCGGGAAGGTAAACGGCGTTTCTGTGTGCTGCTCTGGTTTGCCAGAAGTGGCTTAGTCATGCTGGCCACATGACCCGGAAGCTGTACGCTGGCTCCCTTGGCCAGTAAAGCGAGATGAGCACCGCAACCCCAGAGTCAGCCGCGACTGGACCTAATGGTCAGTGGTCCCTTTACCTTTACCTTTACCCAACTCTGCAATTCTTTTATTCTACTTCCCTGGAGAACTCCATTACGAAATTTGGAAAAGTGAGGATTTCGGAGGGAGCTGACTGTGTTTCAGTTTGCAAAATTGTGTGCCGCCTTTTAAGTTTGAACGGCATCTAAATTCTCCCCCTTACCTAATTCCTCCATCTAATCTCCTTTGACCCCAGGTAACTTTCCAGGTCACTGTCCCTTCCTGCCCTGCTTTCACCCCATATCCCAGTATCTCCCTCCTTCTCCATGTGCTCTCTATTCCTCCTTCTCCTTCTCCTTCTCCTTCTCCCTCCTTCTCCATGTGCTTCCCTTTCTCACTCTATTCATCACCCAGCCAGGATTTAAATGTTCTGGGTTCAAGTTCTCGATCCACCTCCTTGTCCCTGTTTTACTGCCTCCAAGTCGCCCCGCCGGTTATAATAATAAAAATAATTTATTATTTATACCCCGCCCATCTGGTTGCCAGCACCCGTGTTCGATGCCAACTGCAGGTGCCAGAGCTTGTGTCCAACGCAAAACGGCACTTAGGACACCGAGGAAGAGGCACAACGGATGCGGACGGCAGCTTTCAGGAGCATTGCATGATAATTAAAATGCTTCTTGAGATATTTAATTGATGAACCTGCTTAACTGATTAAACACTGCAGCCGTAAAAGTTATTGTTATTTACAGGCGACTCCACGCTTATGTGGGGGTCATGTTCTGGCCCTCTGTGCGCATAACTGACATGTGCATAAAGAGGGGGGGCGACCCACTGCACCTCTGGCTCGTGAGGAGACTGCCCCCAGAGCTCGAAAGGGACGTTCTCTTTGGCTCTGGGGAGGGTACCCTCATGAGCCAGAGGAACAGCGGGACTTTGTTAGGGCTCTTCCATGTTTCTGGCACCATGCATATACATGGTTGCGTGTGACTTGAATATGGGGGAATGCCTGTATTTGCACCACGCTTTTCTGCCAAGCTGGGATTCGGGGCAGGCTACAACAGAGGGAGGGCTGGTGTGGAGGACTCCCTGGTCCTGAATTTTGGTAACTGTGCCCCTGAAGGACCAGGTGTGCAGCCTGGGAGTCATTTTGGGCTCACAGCTGTCCATGGGGGTGCAGGTCAATTCTGTGTCCAGGGCAGCTGTCTACCAGCTCCATCTGGTACGCAGGCTGAGACCCTACCTGCCCACAGACTGTCTCGCCAGAGTGGGGCATGCTCTGGTTATCTCCCACTTGGACTACTGCAGTGTGCTCTGCGTGGGGCTACCTTTGAAGGTGACCCAGAAACTACAACTAATCCAGAATGCGGCAGCTAGACTAGTGACTGGAGTGGCTGCCGAGACCAAATAACACCGGTCCTGAAAGACCTACATTGGCTCCCAGTATGTTTCCGAGCACAATTCAAAGTTTTGGTGTTGACCTTTAAAGCCCTAAATGGCCTCGGCTCAGTATACCTGAAGGAATGTCTCCACCCCCATCATTCTACCCAGACACTGTGGTCCACCTCCTATGATCTTCTGGTGGTTCCCTCCCTGCGAGAAGTGAGGTTACAGGGAACCAGGCAGAGGGCCTTCTTGGTAGTGGCGCCCGCCCTGTGGAATGCCCTCCCATCAGATGTCAAGGAAATAAACATCTAACATTTAGAAGCCCTGTTTAGGGAAGTTTTTAATATTTGATCTTTTATTGTGTTTTTAATATCCTGTTGGAAGCCGCCCAGAGAGGCTGGGGAGGCCCAGACAGATGGGCAGGGTATAAGTAATAAATTATTATTTTTATTATAATTATTATTTTACAAACACCATTAAAAAATACAACATAATAAAAGCAAACTAGCTGAAAAGCAAGAGTTAAAATACTTTGAAACACATTTAGAGCCAGCAGTTAAAATCCAGGTTGCACTGACAGCAGCCTAATGTTAAAACACAATTCAAAACTGCAGTGCGATTTCTGTTCTCATCCTGAAGCAAAGTTCTTAACCCAAGGTACTATTTCTGGGTTAGCGGAGTCTGTAACCTGAAGCATCTGTAACCTGAGGTACCACTGTACTGCATTTAACCCCTTTTTTGTACAATTAAGCATCGCCTTTGCCTTAGTTTCCAAAGGCCTGTCTGAACAGGAAGGTCTTAGCCTGCTGGCAGAAGATAACAAGGAGGAGGCCAGTCTAGCCTCTCTTGGGAGGGAATCCCACAATCTGGGGGCAGCCACGGAGAAGGCTCTCTCTTATGTCACCACCAGCCATGCCTCTGATGATGATGGGATTGAGAGAAGGTACTCAGCTGAGGATCTCTGCACCTTGGCAGGCTCATATAAGGAGATACTGTGGCACCTCGGGTTACAGACGCTTCAGGTTACAGACTCCACTAACCCAGAAATAGTACCTCGGGTTAAGAACTTTGCTTCAGGATGAGAACAGAAATTGTGCTCTGGTGGCGCGGCGGCAGCAGGAGGCCCCATTAGCTAAAGAGGTGCCTCAGGTTAAGAACAGTTTCAGGTTAAGAACGGACCTCCGGAACAAATTAAGTTCTTAACCCGAGGTACCACTGTAATGATATTTCGGGGCATGGCATAGAGAGCTTTATAGGTCATAACCAGCACTTTGTATTATTGGAGATGTGACCCAGGGTATCCTACGATGTCTGTTTCATCGCGGGGCAGAACGCAGAAGATCAGTTTACCCATGATGGTGCTGTAACACCACGACCACGACACTTTACCACTTGGTAAACAATAGTCTTCCCACCCTCGTCGGTACTAGGCCATTCCGAACGGGCTTGCGTTTGAGAGAATTAACGTGTGCAAATAGAGCGGCCCTCCCTCGGATGGATTCTGGCAACAACTCTCTGCCCCCAGGCGCCTCCTCCTCCGGCTTAAGCGGCAAGAGCCAATTGTGAAATGGCTCGCCACAAGCAAATCGCTCCGCAAAAGGAATTGCATCTGTGTTCTTTCACCTTTGGTGGACGTGCCCGAAGATTAAGGCCTTCTGGGAAATGATATATAATGAAATGAAAAAGGTACTTAAATGTACTTTTCCTAAGAAACCAGAGGCCTTTCTCTTGGGCATTGTCGGCCAATTGGAGCCAAAGAGGGACAGAACATTCTTTATGTATGCTACAACAGCAGCAAGAATACTCATCGCAAAGTATTGGAAGACACAAGATCTACCCACTTTGGAAGAGTGGCAGATGAAGGTGATTGACTACATGGGACTGGCTGAAATGACTGACAGAATCCGAGACCAGGGGAAAGAGACGGCGGAAGAAGATTGGAAGAAATTTAAAATTTATCTTAAGAAATATTGCAAAATTAATGAATGTTAAAATGTTGTGGTTATATAAAGTAAGGGTTACAGCTGTTAAAGATTAAGTAAAAGACATGAAAAGGGAAAAACCGGATAAAATTAAGGGGAAGGATTTGCTGAAATAATTTTGGGAATTGGAATGCAGAAAGGGGAGGTATGGGGAAGTCGATGAAGTAAGTTTATGGGAAAAAAGGAGTTGAAATTATACATGTTTGTTTGTTATTGTATGTATATTTTTGTATCGTGTATATTGTATGTGTTTTTAAAACTTGTGAAAACTTAATAAATATTTTTTAAAAAGAAAGGAATTGCATCTGTGCCCCGTTCTGCAGCCCCACCTCACAGCCTTCGGAGACATCCGCTGATCCCCATCAGCCCCAAGGGAGGCAGAGACAGGCACAGGATTGCTTGTACCGGGGACGTTGGCGGCCGTGTATTCGTAGGCCCCAGGAAACAGGGGTGGGAGGGAGACGCAGAAAGCTCTCTCCGGCTTCCGAGTCACGGCCAGCCACTAAGCCCCCCTCCTCCTCCCCTCGACCTCTCTCCCCTATCTGAGTACTTTTGCCATGACAACAGGCCTGTTGCTCTTCTCTCTGCCATCTGTTCCGGCTTGGGCATCGGCAGAGATGCAATGGGCATTAGCCTCGGTCCGGCTTGAACACCTCTCTGGCTACTTGCCAAAGCCAGAGCATTAGGACCTCGGCTGCAGCTGCAGCCCTTGTGTTTTTCAAAGATATGGGACATGCCTTTAAACCCATTCCTCCTACCTGCAAACTGACTTTTAATAGGTTTTTTTTTCCTTTGGCCTACCCCCCGCAAACCCGCAGGAGCATAGGGATACTGCGTTAGCCTATTAGCCCATCTGGCTCAGTATTGCATTCGCTGACTAGCCCAGTGGTTCTCAAAGGGGGTGGCGTGTCCCCCCATACCCTGCAAGTGTCCTGGGAAAAACAGGACACCCCATTTTTTTCTTGAGAGAGAGAACAGCAGCCATTTTGGAGGAGAGCTTACCAGCACCCTACCCCATTGTAGGTAAGAAGAAGAGTGTGCAGTGACAGGATTAATAATAATAAATCTTATTATTCATACCCTGCCCATCTGACTGGGTTTCCCCAGCCACTCTGGGCAGCTTCCAACATATATAAAAACATAATAAAACATTTAAAAAACTTCCCTATACAGGGCTGCCTTCAGATGTCTTCTAAAGGTTGTATAGTTACTTATCCCCTTGGCTTGAGGGCCGCGTAACTCCATAACCTCCAACATATCTCCGATAAAAATAGGGATGTCCTAAGGACATTCTGGGATCAAATCAGAAACCGGGACGGCTTCTGTAAATCTGGGACTGTCCCTGGAAAATAGGGGTATTTGGAGGGTCTGAGATATGACATCATTAGGGCTGCCATACGTCCAGGTTTTCGGCCGGAAAATGGTGTCCAGGCGGATTTTCTGGAAATTGGCAAAATGTCCGGGAAAACGCAGACATGTGGCATGGGAGGGTAGTTAATATTTAACATTTAAAAATTTGAATAAAGGCTAAAACTTAGATTTTATGGGGAGAGGTTCCTCAAAAAGCTCAACAACTTTATATCCTTGAGAAAAAGAAAAAAAGCTTTTGGGAATACAGTGTGGCAATCCTAGACGTCAAAGAGCCCCCTCTATACTGGTTCTGAAACCTGTGATTTGGCTGCAGATGCTTCCACACCAACCACTGTATGCTCTGCAGGAGAGGAGGGCACCTTGCAGATACCAATCCTAGCACACCATGTCAGAATCAGGCCTTTGGTGTCACATGGGAGTTGGAGCTCCAGACATTGGAGGGCACCAGGTTGGGGAAGGCTGCCTTGCACCATTTTAGCGATGGGTCAGAACCTGCACCCCCAAGCTGAAGAGTGTTAAATGACAGACGGTGTCTTAATGCTCAGGGCCTTAATGTTCCTGCTCATGGACTGAAAGCCTATGCTCATCAATGGGGCGCATGGGAGCAGCCATCTTTGCCGGCCCAGAATGCCCCAGGGAACAACATAACATCATGACATTTTGCTATATTCCCATGGCGTGATCTAGCCCATCTTTTCAAAGGGAGCGATAGCCGGACTGCTTTAAAAGTGAGGGAGAGAGATCACCTACTGCTTCAGTAGGTCCATCCCTCCACAAAGATTAATTCCCCTGAGCTACCTACTCCTCTTCCAGGCCCATCTGGGCCTCAGGACCTGGGATACCTCATTCAGGAGACCAGGAGACTCTTAATCTCTGGGTCGTAGGTTCAAGCACCGCGTTGGGCAAAAATAAAAAATACTGCAATACTATGCAGCCGAGGACCCATGTACCTATGGGACTGCCTCTCCTGGTATGCCCCGTGGAGGACCTTAAGGTCCACAAATGACAACACCTTGGAGGTCCCAAGTCACAAGGTGGTTAGATTGGTCTCAACTAGGACCAGGGCCTTTTCAGTACTGGCCCCGACTTGGTGGAACGCTCTGTCTCATGAGACCAGGGCCCTGCGGGACTTGACGTCTTTCCACAGGGCCTGCAAGACAGAGCTGTTCCGCCTGGCCTTTGGTTTGGACTCAGTCTGACCCTTATGTTTGCCTCCCCTTATGGTCTTGATCAATGGCTACTTTTAAAATGAGGCTGCATTTTAAACTGCATTTTAACCTGTATTTTAAATTGGTTTTTCCCCCATTATGTTTTTACTATAATTTTACTGGTGTTAGCCACCCTGAGCCCAGCTCTGGCCGGGGAGGGCAGGGTATAAATACAATTTATCATTATTATTATTATTATTATTATTATTCATTGCAAGGGGCTGGACTAGATGACCCTCAGTGTCCCTTCCAACTCTAAAATTCTATGAGTCTATTAGTCCCCACCAGCCATGGGGTGTCCTTCACAGGCCTTTTCTTGCTCTCCCGTTGCCTAGCTGAGATATGATGGTGCCTGGATGGAAAGATGTGAGTTTGGATGTATAAAAGTACAGTGGTACCTCGGGTTACATACGCTTCAGGTTACATACACTTCAGGTTACAGACTCCGCTAACCCAGAAATAGTACCTCGGGTTAAGAACTTTGCTTCAGGATGAGAACAGAAATCGTGCTTCGGCGGCACGGCAGCAGCAGGAGGCCCCCTTAGCTAAAGTGGTGCTTCAGGTTAAGAACAGTTCCAGGTTAAGTTCGGACCTCCAGAATGAATTAAGTACTTAACCCGAGGTACCACTGTACCTGGGTTTTTTTGTTGGTTTTTTTGCATGGCTGGACCGTAGCCGATGGCACTGATGTCTCTTCCCATGCCTGTTTTTTGCCTCTGGCCCCATCCGCCTCCTCCTGCCTTGTGGCACCTCCCTCTGAACATTACCTGCAAGGCAAGGCACCCCTCGGACTATTAAAGGTTTCCCCACCCGCATTCTAGAGAAACTCACCTGGCGCTGAGAACGACGCCACTTGGTCACCAGCCAAATGTGTCTTTTTCCATCTCGGCCTTTAACAATGCCAACCTGTATGTGTCTACTCACAATAAAGCCTAGTTCAGTCTCCCAAGAAAATGTAGATATTCAGGATTGCGGCCTAAGCCGCCAGATTTGTGTACTGTTTAAAATGTGGTCTTCCTTGTTTTCCTGTTGGGGTTTTGTTTGTTTTTGGCCGGGGGCGGGGTGTTTTAGGAGGTTAACACATTGCTTTTATATTATTATTTTTTAAAAACACACACACTGCAAAGCATTCTAATGTCCACAGATATGGCAAGAAATGGAAGGGGGAAAAACTACAGTTGCCCTTCACCAAAAAAATCACTTTTTTTTTTTTGCAAGAGAAATGCAGTATCAAGGGAGGGAAACCTGAGGCATCTGCACCCAGTGAAGAACATCTAAGCAAAACGACACCCTGAAATCTCATTTTAAAAGACTGTTAACAGACAACTGTGGGTGTATGTATGAAAAAAACCACATATGGGGGAACAGAATGAGTACCGATAGAAAAAAAAAGGAGCAACGAGGGACGACAGATCCAGCCCCAATCGCACCCCGGTTTTTAAAAGCCATTCCGGTCTTAGTCTGTGTTCCCGCTCCCTGCAGCAGAGGGGAAGATGCGAGGGATCTGCCTATTTTATTCCACGCACGGTGCGCTGAGCAATTAGGAAGGCGCTGCAAATTCAAGCACACGGCAGACAGGACCGGATCCATCAAAGGAAGAAGGAAGGCCTATTGGGGAGTTTTTAAGGAGGGAGGGAGAAGGGGAGAGAGAGAAGCGATTGGAGAGGTGCTGGAGGATACACGCCAGCAATGACAGCAATAAAACTCCAGCGGCAGAGCAATCTGCTGGCACAAGCCACCTTCTCTTTAGCGTGATGTACTGAAGCTAAATGGCCCCAGGCGTCCAAGCATAGATCCTTCCTCCTCTCCTTTCCAACCTCATCAAGGAGCCAGCCAATATTTTTTTTAACAAAAAAAAGGGGAACCCACCAACCCCTAGCCTCCCAGCAGATGTACCTCTGGGACTGTACTGCATCCTCCGGGTTTTTCTCTCCCCAAAAACCCTTCCTGTATTAGCAGCGACCTTGCAGGGGGACAAGCCTTTGTGCACAGCGCTGGATCTCGCCCGTCACGCTCAATTTGCGCAAGGGGTTGAGGGCTGAAAGCTCTTTTCCCCTGCCGAGGCTCAGCCGTGGACATCGCCTCCCACAAACGTGACTAAGCATCTCTGGGTTTGGTTGGTTTTTCAGAAATCGAGCCGCGGCAGAGACCGAACCGTCAGCGGTGCCCAGGAAAAAGCACCGTTTTCCTTTGCGCCCATGCCGCGCTGTTTCCGCACTCCTGCGGTTCGTCTTCCTCCAAAAAAGCTTGAGTTGTTCGCTGTCTGCTGTGGCAAAACTGCGCAACTCGCAAAATGTACGTCGTTTTGTAAATTGCTCGAGTTACGGTGTTGTGTTGCTCTGCCCCACACATCTCAACGCAGAAGGAAACACAACACAAATGGTGGCGAGGGGAGACGTACTCAGGTACGCATTGTTTGCAGAATGCAAGCAGCAACAACAGCAAATACTGGTCCTTTTTGGTGGATAAGGACATAAGGAATGCCTTGCGTCAGGCTGGTGGCAGACTTAGTCCAGCATTCTCTTCTCATAGTGCCCAACCAGATGCCCGGGCGCAACAGAACTCTCCTCTCTGGTAACTGGCATTCAGAAGCATTAAAGTCTCCAGCAGTGGAGGCACAGCATAGCCACTGAGGTCTCTCTCCTCCAAGATAAAACTGAATTGGAAAACTTATCTGTGATTTTTCCACCGGTGCAACTAGGAAGGCAGGTGTGAAAGTTTTGCTAAAGGGGCACCCAAATTCGCACGGGCTACCAAGCCAAGTTCAGGGTCTTCCTACTAACATGTAATCCTTATACAACTCGGGACCAGGTTATTTGAGAGACCCCAAGTTGATCGCTGCGGTCTGCAGCACAATCTCTCCAGCAGAAGCTGCCCTGCAGCAGCTCAGAGCAGGGCTTTTAGCGCCATTGCACCTGCCTTGTGGAACAGCATTCCTGTTGAGATATGTCAGGAGCTCCCTGTCTGTACTTTCCGGAAAAAGTTGAAGACCTTTTTGTTTCGACAGGCTCTATCTGCTGGGGGTCTTTAACGCAAGTGTCAGGGTTTTATTCTTGTTTTAAATATATTTGGGGTAGGGTTTTTTTGCGGTTTTAACTGTTTTTAATCACCTTACATGTGAATTGCCTTAAGGCAGTGGTTTAGAAGGTGATTAATAAATTACCGTATTTTTCCATGTATCAGACTATATTTTTTCCTAATTTTTTGAAGCTTAAAATAAGGGGTCGCCTTATACACGGATGGTACACAGTGCATTTTCTTAATTTTGAGTCCCCCAAAATAGGGGGCAGCTTATACACGGGGGAGTCGTATACACGGAAAAATACGGTAATTGTACTAACAAGAATAACAATAATAATAACAATAACCCTCTTCATCTTTCCAAAGAAGGAGAGGGGAATGACAACTCTCACCTGCCGTATTTCCACAGAGACTGGGCGACAAAGACATTTACGCAGGAAGAAGGCTGCCTCTCTCCATACCCGCCCCCTTGGTTGGAAGCGCTGACCCCACGTACAGGCCGAGCTTCTCCCCACAGCCCTTTGTTGCTTGGTAACAAAGAAGGAAAAATAGTAATACAGCAAATGTTCCTTCTCTCCCTGTCCCTGCCTCTCTCTTCAGAAGAGTCTTTGATGCACAACCGCTGCCGTTCAGGCAGCCTAAACGTCACGTGGGACTCGCGCGTGTTTAAATTTCCAGGAGCATTTATTAGTGGCACTCAAGCAGGTCTGCCTGCCTGGCCACCCCCAAGTGAAGAGAAACTGACTCAATTTGCAGAGTGGAGCCTGGGTGGGACATGGGGATGGCACACGGTCTTGCGAGGAAGGTGCCGTCCGAGGTCTTGACGGAAGGGCCATAAGCTGAGCTGCAGGTGCCAGCTCCCTGGAGCCCTGGGTGCCCCAGCACCCACAAAATTCCTCACGAAGGGCGCCCACAAACAGTGGCGTAGCGTGGGTTGTCAGCACCCGGGGCAAGGCAAGTAATTTGCGCCCCCTAACCCTAACCCCCAGATGTTGCACCCGGTGCGGCCGGCCCCCCCTGCACCCCCCACGCCACGCCACTGCCCACAAATTTCAGTGCCAAGGCCATGAACACTGCATGGCACCTAGGACCCGGGCACCCGCGGCTGCAGGGCCAAGCTGGCACTCCTGAGCTCAGCAGTGGAGCAGCTGCATGCAGATGGCCCCAGGTTCAGTCCTCAAATCATAGATCTGTAGAGTTGGAAGGAACCCTCAGGCATCATCTAGTCTGACCCTCTGAAGTGCAGGAATCTAAACTAAAGCATCCATGACAGATGGGCTTCCAACCCATGTACAGCTGGCAAAAATCCTCTGCCAGGCACCGTTTACGACCGACGCGAGTCCAATTCTGCCCATGTGGAGCTCTTTGGCTGCCGGCTTGGCGACTGACATCTCTGTTTGGCTGGCCTCTCCAGCTTTCTTTAGCAGTTAAGAGCTTATTTGCTGCATTTCTAGCCCACCTTTTTCTCCAAGGACTACATGGTTCACCCTCCCCTCCTCAGTTAACCCCCACAACGACCCTGTGAGGGAGGTTAAGAGGCTGTGACTGGCCCAAGGTCACCCAGTGAACTTCAGGGTGGAGTGAGGATTCAAACCCTCATCTTCCAGTTCCTAGTCCAACACACTACACCACCCTGGCTTCCTAGCATTATTCTGCTTTGGGGCAGCTAAATAAATTAAGTAGGTAAATAAATATGGGGAAAGCAAAATGGCACTTAGAGAAGGATCTGAAATATTTTCCTTGATGTTTGAATCTGTTTTATTCTGGATTGTTTTATTTGATGTTTCAGCGTGTTGTAAACTGCTCTTAGATCTTTTTCCTTTACAATGTAAAGCAGTACAGAAGTGAAATTATTATTATTACTACTACTACTACTACTACTACTACTACTACTACTACTACAGTGGTACCTCGGGTTACAGACGCTTCAGGTTACAGACTCCGCTAACCCAGAAATATTACCTTGGGTTAAGAACTTTGCTTCAGGATGAGAACAGAAATTGTGCGGCGGCAGCACTAGGCCCCATTAGCTAAAGTGGTACCTCAGGTTAAGAACAGTTTCAGGTTAAGAACGGACCTCCAGAACGAATTAAATTCTTAACCCGAGGGTACCACTGTACCATCATCATCATAATCATCATTAAATTCCAGTGCAAAAAAAAAATGGTGAGGAGACCTTCCATTGTGACCATAACCAAGGTTGAAAGTGCCATTTGGAGATTAGCTTACACACCTGAGTTTCTAACTCTGACCCCCTAACGGAAACCCTGGATTCAGACTGTTGCAGCATCCAGCTGCCAATGGTGTGGAAAGTGCAGAAGACTCCTGCTCTTCCAAGTTTGGTTTCTGGAACTATCCGTATGCTTCTAGAAGCCAAATCTTTTTATTAAAGAGCGGGGGGGGGGGGGGGAGAGAACAGACCCTCTGTTCTACATGCACCTCTACCCAGGCCAGGAAATGTGGCGTCGGTGACAGGCTAAATGAAACGAGCCGGACGGAACTGTCATGGCGTTGTCTGAGTGTCTAGCAGTTGGGTGAGACTCCATATGCCACTTCCCAGGGCATCTGTACAGAGAGCTTGAAGGAAGAGGCAGCCATATGGCCCTATTCCTTGCCCCACCCCATCCCCTCTCATATCCTGCATCAAGCAACGAGAAGGTCCATTTTTACATGCCTTTTACGCCAGTGCTCGATTTCATTCTGATTCGTTGGGATCTCACCCAGTGAGGAATCACTCTGGAGCTACTGGGTGTGATCCCATGATCAGAAATACTCAATGACAAGGGAGTCCAAGAAGGATGGGAGCTTCTAAGAGGGGAAATATTGAAGGCCCGAATGCAGACAATACCAACAAGAAAGAAAAGTGGGAGGCAGAAAAGGAAACCAGCGTGGCTGCGTAAGGAGCTTGCAGACGAGCTGAGAGTTAAGAAGGGCATGTATAAGAAATGGAAGAAAGGGGAAATCAAAAAGGAGGAATGTACACAAGTAGCCAACAGTTGCAGGGAGAAGGTCAGGAGGGCTAAAGCTCAGAATGAGCTCAGGCTTGCAAGAGAGGTTAAAAATAATAATAAAAGGTTTCTTTGGCTATGTTCGAAGTAAGAGGAAGAGCAAGCAAGTGGTAGGTCCTCTGCGTGGGGAACACGGAGAAATGCAATTGGGTGACAGAGAAAAGGTGGATCTATTCAAGACCTACTTTGCCTCTGTCTTTGCCCAAAAGGAAAGTGATGCCCAGCCTGGTGATAACAGAATAAATGATGTAAAGAGGGAGCTGCAGCCCAATATAGAAAAAGAGGTAGTAAGGGAACACCTAGCTACTTTAAATGAATTCAAATCTCCAGGGCCTGGTGTGTTGCATCCAAGGGTACTAAAGGAGCTTGTGGATGTACTTTCAGAGCCTTTGTCTATTATCGTTGAGAATTCTTGGAGAACAAGCGAGGTCCCTACAGACTGGAGACAGGCAAATGTTGTCCCCATCTTCAAAAAGGAGGGAAAGGAAGACCCAGGTAACGACCGACTGGAGTGAGCTTGACATTTGATAGAACAGATAATTCAACAGTTGGTCTGTGAGCATTTAGAAAAGGATGCTGTGATTACTAAGGCCCAGCATGGGTTTCTTAAAAAGAAGTCATGCCAGACCAATCTGATTTCTTTTTCTGATGGAATTACAGACTTGGTGGATCAGGGAAATGCTGTGGACATAGTGTATCTTGATTTCAGTAAGGCTTTTGATAGAGTCCCCCATGATATTCTCGCAAGGAAGCTGGTAAAATATGGGTTGAATGAGGTAATGGTTAGGTGGATTTGTAGCTGGTTGACTGACCAAACGCAAAGAGTACTCATTAATGGTTCCTCGTCATCCTGGAAAAAAGTGACAAGTGGGGTGCCGCAGGGTACTGTCCTGGGCCCATTGTTGTTCTTAAATAATAATAATAATAATAATAATAATAATAATAATAATAATAATAATAATAAATTTTATTTATACCCTGCCCTGCCCAGCCAAGACCGGGCTCAGGGCAGCTAACAACCAATAATAAAAACAAGTTGATTAAAATACAATTTAAAAAACAAAATTAAAATACAACATTAAAACATTAGGATTCAGCCTCTTCACAGGAGGAGAAAGGAAAAAGAAAGAGGAGGAGGGGATTAAGTTGATTCCAAGCCAAAGGCCAGGTGGAACAACTCTGTCTTACAGGCCCTGCGGAAAGAAATCAGATCCTGCAGGGCCTTGGTCTCATGAGGCAGAGCGTTCCACCAGGCCGGAGCCAGTGTTGAGAAGGCCCTGGCTCTGGTTGAGGCTAATCTAACTTCCTTAGGGCCCGGGACCTCTAGGGTGTTGCTATATATGCACCTTAAGGTCCTCCGTGAGGCATACCAGGAGAGACGATCCCAAATTTGCAAATTTGATGAGCGTCCCCTCAATTCCTTCATCCAAGTCACTCGTACGAGTGACTTGGATGAAGGAATTGAGGGGATGCTCATTAAATTTGCAGATGACACCAAACTGGGAGGGGTAGTTAATGCTGCAGAAGACAGAATCAAGATTCAATATGACCGTAACAGACTGGAGAACTGGGTGCAAGCTAACAAAATGAATTTCAATAGGGACAAATGGAAGGTTCTGTGTTTAGGCAGGAAGAACCAGATGCACAAATATAGGATGGGGGAAACCTGGCTTAATGGCAGTACATGTGAAAAAGATCTAGGGGTTTTGGTGGACCACAAGCTTAACATGTGTCAACAGTGTGGTGCAGCAGCAAAAAAAAGCTAACGCTATTCTAGGCTGCATCAACAGAAGTTTAGCGTCCAGATCAAGAGAAGTAATACTACCACTCTGTTCTGCCTTAGTCAGACCACACTTGGGATCCTGTGTCCAATTCTGGGCACCACAGTTTAAGAAGGATGTTGACAAGCTGAAACATGTGCAGAGGAGGGCAACTAAGATGATCAGGGGTCTGGAAACTAAGCCTTATGAGAAGAGCTTGAAGGAGCTGGGTATGTTTAGCCTGGAAAAAAGGAGACAGAGGAGATATGTAGCCATCTTTAAATATCTTAAGGGCTGTCACATGGAGGAGGGAGCATGCTTATTTTCTCCTGCTCTGGAGGGTAGGACTCACATCAATGGCTTCAAGTTGCAAGAAAGGAGATCCCAACTAAGCATTTTGAAAAACATTCTGACAGTGAGAGATGTTCGGCAGTGGAACAGTCTCCCACGAGAGGTGGTGGACTCTCCTTCTTTGGAAGTTTTTAAACCATCGTTCTGCCCGGACACTGAGGTCCAGCGCCGAGGGCCTTCTGGCGGTTCCCTCGCTGCGAGAAGCCAAGTTACAGGGAATCAGGCAGAGGGCCTTCTCGGTAGTGGCGCCCGCCCTGTGGAACACCCTCCCACCAGATGTCAAAGAGAAAAACAACTACCAGACTTTTAGAAGACATCTGAAGGCAGCCCTGTTTAGGGAAGCTTTTAATGTTTGATGCATTACTGTATTTTAATATTCTGTTGGAAGCCGCCCAGAGTGGCTGGGGAAACCCAGCCAGATGAGCGGGGTATAAATAATAAATTATTATTATTATATTATATAACCTCCATCCATCTGTCATGGATGCTCTAGCTGAGATTCCTGCATTAAAGGGGGTTGGACTAGATGACCCTTGGGTCCCTTCCAACTCTAAGATTCTGTGATTCTAAGTGCTGATGGATTAAACGCCAACAACCGACATCTGAACAGCTGCAATGAAGACACAGAACGAAGCCTGGAGGAGTGGGGAGAGAATCTGGAAAATTATTGTTGTGATCGGGGGGGGGGGGACCACCCTAGGCCCTAGAAATTAATCAATTGTACGATTGTGATTATTTGAAGGAAAGATTGCAGGCCAGTCGAAAAATTCGCACTAAGCTTTCTTTCCAAGCCAGCGCCTCACCTGCCATAGAGGCGTAAACATGAGGAAAGGTGTTGATGGCCTTTCTAAGAGCAATCTTGGGCCTGGGCAGATAGAAGTTGCCAAGGTGATGGGGTGTGAGAGAGAGAGAGGTGACAGGAAAAGAATGCCTTGAGCTAGGTTTGTGGGAAAGAAGGGAGAATAAAGATTGAGATCCATCTTGGGCAGGCTGGCTGAAGGCTGGCTGGGAGAGATGCCTCAGACTCCACGGCTGCCCTGCTGTGGGGATCAAGCCCTTCTTGAGATAACCATGTTGTAAGCTCTGGAATCCCTCCATGCAGACTGAAGGCGTACAGACAATTCCCCATTTGTGCGGGGGTCAACATATGTTTCAGTGAAATCATGTGTATTTGAAACACCATTGAAAAAGCCTGCAAACACCCCACCGTTCCACCCCTTCTTGTGACATTTTTGGGTCACTTCCAGGTTTGGCACAATGCATGCAGTCATGGTTGCGACACACCTAAAATGGCTTCACCTGTAAATATGTGAGTAAACCACATTTCTTAAAGCTACAGCAGTCTCTGCCATATGCTCAGTTCTCCAAAGGAGCACAGAGCTTGGTTGAGGGTCCAAGACCCCTGGAATCCCATGCACAGTTCTAAAGGCACCGGGGTGGCCAGTAACATTCGTTGGGATCCCACCCAATGAGGAATAACTTTGGCAGGCGCTGCTGGATTAAATGCCAACAACCAGCACCTGAACAGCTGCAATGAAGACACAGAAAGAAGTTTGGAGGGTGGGGGGGAGAAACTGCAAAATCATCGTGTTATCACTATGTATTTGACATTTGTGCACTACCCTTCTGTGTGCCTACCAAAGGAGGCACCTGGAGAATATCTTAAAAGCAAGGCCAGGTCGAAAGGGGAAGGGCTACTCCTTGAGTTTTTGGGGTCCCCAAGCCATCTGGGGCTTTAACCGTAATAATAATAATAATAATAATAATAATAATAATAATAATAATAATAATAATAATAAATTATTTATACCCTGCCCATCTGGCTGGGTTTCCCCAACCACTCTGGCATCATCAATGTCACACATTAAAAACTTCCCTTAACAGGGCTGCCTTCAGAAGTCTTCTAAATGTCAGGTAGTTGTTTATTTCCTTGACATCTGGTGGGAAGGTGTTCCACAGGGCGGGTGCCACCACCGAGAAGGCCCTCTGCCTGGTTCCCTGTAGCTTTGTTTCTCGCAGTGAGGGAACCACCAGAAGGCCCTTGGAGCTGGACCTCAGTGTCTGGGCAGAACGAGGGGGTGAAGACGCTCCTTCAGGTATACTGGGTCGATGTCATTTAGGGCTTTAAAGGTCAACACCAACACTTTGAATTGTGCTCAGAAACATACCGGGAGCCAATGTAGGTCTTTCAGGACAGGTGTCATATGGTCTCGGCAGCTGCCCCCAGTCACCAATCTAGCTGCCACATTCTGGATTAGTTGTAGTTTCTGGGTCACCTTCAAAGGCAGCCCCACATAGAGCGCATTGCAGTAGTCCAAGTGGGAGATAACCAGAGCATGCACCACTCTGGCGAGACAGTCTGTGGGCAGGTAGGGTCTCAGCCTGCGTACCAGATGGAGCTGGTAGACAGCTGCCCTGGATACAGAATTGACCTGTGCCTCCATGGACAGCTGTGAGTCTAAAATAACTCCCAGGCTGCGCACCCGGTCCTTCAGCAGTACGTACCAGCACCTTGAACTGGGCCCAGAAGCAACCAAAAGCCAACAAAACATAGAATCATAAAGTTGGAAGGGCCCAGGGTCATCTAGTCTAGTCCAACCCCCAGTTATTTTTAAATGGTCAGAGAGTTAGACGTTTGTGCTAATCCCATGCCGCAAAACCTCAGGCGCATGTACAACACACCCATTTTAAATGTAAAAGTTTTAATTCAGGGTCAACTGCAAGCCTCATTTTTGGCTCGGACTTGATCTGCTCAGGGTCACTGTCAAGGACACATGGCAGGCGCCAGGAGACCAACAGAACTGGCGCTGCTACAAACATCGGAAGAACCTGGGATTTTGCTGCTGCTGCTAAGCTGTGCTCCTGGAAAAGTTATCCTCCCCCTGGAGAAATCCGGTGAAACGTCCGCAATTTCTCAGCCGCAAACAGGGTGGAGAACCGAGAGGTCATTTGCGCAAAGCTTTAGTCCAAATGGCCGACTGAGGGAGAGATTAAGGGCATGCGTAAAAGTCATGGGACGTGTGTGGCACTGTGGGTTAAACCCACAGAGCCTAGGACTTGCTGATTGGAAGGTCGGCGGTTCGAATCCCTGCGATGGGGTGAGCTCCCATTGCTCGGTCCCTGCTCCTGCCAACCTAGCAGTTCGAAAGCACGTCAAAGTGCAAGTAGATAAATAGGTACCGCTCCAGCGGGAAGGTAAATGACGTTTCCGTGCGCTGCTCTGGTTTGCCAGAAGCGGCTTAGTCATGCTGGCCACATGACCTGGAAGCTGTACGCCGGCTCCCTTGGCCAATAAAGCGAGATGAGCGCCACAACCCCAGAGTCGGTCATGACTGGACCTAATGGTCAGGGGTCCCTTTACCTTTACCCTAAAAGTCATAAACCACACGGAGGAGGAACAGGGAAGGAAATCTGGTGCCCTGGGGGGGTCCTCCTTCCTCCCCCCCCAGAGGAGCCCTTGCTACGCTTGCAGGCGAGCAGGAGAGCGCACCCTCCCAGCTAATAGCTGCAGACTGGAGCTGGAAATGAGCAGGTAACAGGATCTGCTAAGCGGCGGCGTTGGAAGAATAAAAGCAACAATCTCAGAAGAGCCGTAATGAATCCGTAGCCCATTAGTGCACCATTAAAGAAGCGGCGGAAGCGCACCTAGGGAGAGTGACATCCGATGGGAAGGCCTTCTTGTGGGGATCCGCCAGCCTTCGTGGCCAATTTATGTAGTGGCATGTAATCTGCTCCAGTTATAGGCGGCCCGTGTGGAAATGTCACTGTGCTTAGAAGTCATTAGCTGGGGACGCAGCTAGCGAGAGACAGAGGCTGGGGACGGCTGGCGGGGAGAGAAGGATGGGCGGGGAGATGAGGCAGAGATAGGGAAGGGAAGGAATTAATTTAATTAAAAAAACCTTTAGAGCCTGTCTCTCGATTCGTGCGGTTTTGGGGCTTGGCAGAGCTACCGAGAATATCAAGCAAGGAAAAGGAAGGTTACTGGATGCTTTTCTCTTTGAAAGGAACAAGAAGAAAAGAGGCGGAGGGGGGGAATACTTTTCATGTATGGGCAGATAAACCCCCTCACCAACTTTCTCAGTCTCAAGACAATCCAGTTATTTACTGACAGTTTTACTGTTCCCCCCCCCCCTTCCTTTTTTAAAAGATCTCTCAAGCTCCTTTCAACTTGATCTCCATATCCTGAATATGATTAACACCCGTCATTTGCAGCCGACGTTCTGGCTAATAAATGTAACATTAGACAGAAAAAAAACATTTTGCTCCGTGGTGGCGTACCCAAGGAAATGTTTGTCGGCGGTTAGACTTCAGAGTTGGGCATGGAGGAGGAGGAGGGGTCGTGCTTTGTCCTCACTTCTACATGCCCCCCCCCCCAATATGGCAGATAACAATAGCTGGTTTTATATAGGATTTCTCCTATATAAAGGGTGCATCGCTATTGATAGGCACTAGACCCAAACTCTGATACTGGTGGCACAGCACTGCCTTGTGTTCTGTCTCTTGGTCACACTAGGATGTGACGGAACTGAGTTATGGAGAGAGAGGAGCCAATGGTGAATAGAGACTAGCTTTAGCACTGGATAGATAGGATTTTGGTGGATTCCTCACCCCCACCCTTAAAAAAAAAAAGCAGAGTCAAATATCCTGTTCTGCAGCGATAACCAATGTTTACCACTTCCATGTGTGTGGCCGTCGCTGCAGCAGCCTCTCAGAACTTCCCAGACGCTGTAATAAAAATTGCTCTTGGATTGCAAAAGCCAGAACCGGGGTTTTGTTTTTGTTTTGTTTTAAAGCTCTGGCCCTCCCGTCCAGTTGATGCAGAGTAAGGGCACGGAGAGGTCACCCTGCAGGGTCACATGGCCCACGACAACAACCGAAAAGCAGCTTCTCATTGGCTCCCTGCAAGAAACACTTTTAAGCAGAATGTCAGCACTGCTTTCTGTTAACCTTGACACCTGATCGATACATCTGTAATTGATTGTTACTGGCTGCCTCTGCATCGCTTGGGCATCCGGGCTGACTGCTGTGGTCCTGATGCTGGCTGAGAGCTTAGCATCTTCACGTGCCAGGACCGGCTACAGGTTTCTGGGGGCCCTTGGGCATGGGGTGCCAGGGGGGTCCTCGCCCCCTGCTCAAACCACTCTCCTTCTGCACCCTTGGCCCTTCCCTTTTCCCTCTGTGCTTTTTTACATTCTCAAATATTTCTACCCTTTCTCTAGATTAGCTAAAGCTATTCTAGGCTGCATCAGCAGAAGTATAGTGCCCAGACCAAGGGAAGCAATAGTTCCACTCTGTTCTGCCTTGGTCAGACCACACCTGGGGCACTGTGTCCAGTTCTGGGCGCCACAATTTAAGAAGGATGTTGACAAGCTGGAAGGTGGGCAGAGGAGGATGGCCAAGAGGATCAAAGGTCAAGAAACTAAGCCTTATGAGGAGTGGTTGAAGGAGCTGGAGATGTTCAGCCCGGAAAAGAGGAGACTGAGAGGAGATATGAGAGCCATCTTCAAATATCTGAAGGGCTCTCACATGGAGGAGGGAGCATGCTTGTTTTCTCCTGCTCTGGAGGAGGGTAGGACTGGGACTGACTGGGGTTAAGTAGTTTTATCAATCACTAGCCAACCTGCATATTCACCCTTTCTGAATCTGAATCACCTCTGCTGATCGAAATCCTGTGGCTGTTCCATGTTTCAATTTATTGTACAGCACTGTTGTTTTAGGGACGCGGGTGGCGCTGTGGGTTAAACCACAGAGCCTAGGCCTTGCCAATCAGAAGGTCGGCAGTTCGAATCCCCGCGACGGGGTGAGCTCCCGTTGCTCGGTCCCTGCTCCTGCCAACCTAGCAGTTCGAAAACACGTCAAAGTGCAAGTAGATAGATACCGCTCCGGCGGGAAGGTAAACGGCGTTTCTGTGCGCTGCTCTGGTTCGCCAGAAGCGGCTTAGTCATGCTGGCCACATGACCCGGAAGCTGTATGCCGGCTCCCTCGGCCAATAAAGCGAGATGAGCGTTGCAACCCCAGAGTCGGTCACGACTGGACCCAATGGTCAGGGGTCCCTTTACCTTTACTGTTGTTTTAACCAGGGCAAGATTTGGAATAGAGAAGGCACTGGGGGGGGGGGAGAGGTTAAGCGAATGGGACAGAGCAAGGAAGAAGATGAAATAAGTTACATTCATGGTTAACTGGTTGGCAGAGGAAGAACTGGGCCTGTTGACAGCTATGCAGAAGAGGAAAGTTTGCACAGAACAGCTTCTCAGCCCACCTGGCAAACTCTTCCACTCCACTGCTTAATTCGCAAGGGCCCTGCTGTCTTCGGTTGCACCTATTCACCTTGACTTAGTGCTTGTCCTAGTATCTGGGCGGAAGGCAAGGAAGAAGCAAGGCACTGAGAATCAAGAAGCCACGTTGGGTGAAAGATTCCTGCTTTTCAGGGGTGTTGGACTAAATAACCCATGTGACCCCTTTCCAACTCTGCAATTCTATGACTCTATGATAAGGTCGGCGGTTCGAATCCCCGCAATGGGGTGAGCTCCCGTTGCTCGGTCCCTGCTCCTGCCCACCTAGCAGTTCGAAAGCATGTCAAAGTGCAAGTAGAAAAATAGGTACCGCTCCGGCGGGAAGGTAAACGGCGTTTCCGTGCGCTGCTCTGGTTCGCCAGAAGCAGCTTAGTTATGCTGCCCACATGACCCAGAAGCTGTACGCCGGCTCCCTCAGCCAGTAAAGTGAGATGAGCACAGCAACCCCAGAGTCGTCCGCGACTGGGCTTAACGGTCCAGGGTCCCTTTACCTTTTATGATAAGGCTCCAGCCTCAGAGCTTTCCCCTTAGCAAGAGTAACTTGCATCTGGTGTGGAGACAATGCCTTAGTAAGGGCTGGCTAAGTGTTCGTCCTGGTTCCTGCCCGTTTTTAACTATGCACCTGAAACTTGTGCCTTTGATCCTTGGGCATACAAACAACTCGCCTCGAACCCGGATCCTTACTGCCTGGGAGCCTGATGCTTAGGAGGAAGTCCTTTTTCACAGAGTACATAGGGAAACTATGGAACTCCCTCCCCCAAAAGGCAGCAATGGACACTAACTTGGAAGGCTTTAAAAGAAGATTAGACAAATTCAGGGGGAGGGCTATCAATGGCTATGCTCCAATCCCATTGTTTGGAAACCACCGGAGGGTAGAGTTGCTCTTGTGCTCAAATCCTGCTCACTGGTTTGCCACAGGCATTTGGTTGGCCACTGTGAGAACAGGGTGCTGGATAGATGGGCCACTGGCCTGATCCTGCAGGCTCTTCTTATTTCCTTATGCCAACCTCATTCAAGGTGCAAGTTGGCAATTGGAATAATAATAATAATAATAATAATAATAATAATAATAATAATAATTTATTTGTACCCCGTCCATCTGGCTGCGTTTCCCCAGCCACTCTGGGCAGCTTCCAACAAAAGATTAAAAATACATTAAAATGTTAGACATTAAAAACTTCCCTAAACAGGGCTGCCTCCAGATGTCTTCTAAGAGTCAGATAGTTGTTTATCTCTTTGACGTCTGATGGGAGGGTGTTCCACAGGGCAGGCGCCACCACCGAGAAGGCCCTCTGCCTGGTTCCCTGCAACCTCACTTCCCGCAGGGAGGGAACCGCCAGAAGGCCCTCGGAGCTGCACCTCAGTGTCTGGGCAGAACGATGGGGGTGGAGACGCTCCTTCAGGTATACTGAGTCGATGTCATTTAGGGCTTTAAAGGTCAGCACCAACACCTTGAATTGTGCTTGGAAACGCACTGTACTGTATTAACCCAGATATAAGCAGCACTTTTTTCCAAATTCAGACCCTGAAAAGTTAAAGTGCGGCTTATATTCAAGACCTGACAAAGCAGCGCAGCTCCCCCCCCCCCCCGAAGCAGCCTGGGAGCACAGGGCACCAGCGTGCAGCCCGCCTGCCGCTCCCAAGCCACTGGAAAGAAGGGGGAAGAGGGAAGCCCCTCCCCCCAGGAAGCAGGCCAGGTGTTGTCTTTTTTTCTTTTTCCACCTTCAATTTTAAAGATACAGCTTATTTGCAGGTGCGGCTTATATTTGGGCCAATACGGTAATCTTGTCAAGCCCAGACATCACCTGATGACCCGGGAGTAGCTGGTTGCAGGTACCCTTTCATTCCTTCCACAAAAGGTGCTTGCTTCTCAAAAACTTTTCTTTTCTTTTTTTAGTGACAAGAGAGCCACCTTCCCTTTCCGGCGCATCAAAGCCAAACAAATAACCGCAAGCTATCGAGCGTCATTAATTAGCGGCAGATGGCAAGCGATGACAGGTAGCACCATACCTGCGCGTTGCGTCCCCCTACTTAACAGACTTGCGCTCGGAGGGTCTCCCGGTTGCAGAGCTGGCTTTTTGCCGGCTGAACGGGGGGCAGCCTCTGTCGCACGTTCCCGTTTTGCAACTTGGGGCAGCGCATGTAAAGGCATTAATGACAGATGAATGCCAAGCCGGGGTGGTTTTGCATTAGCACAACAGAGGGGAGGCAGGCAGGGAAAGGGGGGGGCAGGCAAAAGAGCCCTTTGTAGCTCAGACAATCAGCCGCGTTTTCAAACGGCGCTGGAGAGATAACACCGCAAAAGTGGGGGAGAGCCTTGTGTCTCGCTCCTTCTTCCCGCAAAGGATTTACTGGCGGCGCATTAATGGGGCTGTTCAGTATTCCGCTCCAGACGGCGGATAATGCCTTTGCCAAACTAACTGCAATAAATTAATTAAATTAATCTGCTGTGCTGCGCCTGTCCCCACCCGACGAGAAAGCTGTGGATGAGTAGAGCTTGCCACTTTCTCCTCTTGGCTGGCGAGCTCGGGAATCTGGCTTCACCACCTTCTCTCCCCCCCCCCCGCTGCCCCCCCGTGCTCCCGAGTCTTCAGCCCGGTACGCCACCTGCCTCATTCAGCTAATCGCCGTCCTGGCAGTTTAGATCACATTAGTTTCCCGTGTAATTAAGACTGTCCAGGAGGGCACGCAGCTGCTTCGCCCGGCCGTTCCCTCTTACACGTCAACGTGCCTCCTGCACAGATAGGTGCAATTAACCAACCCTGTTCACAGTCATTAAGCATTAATGCACCTCATTAGCATAAGAACTGGAAGGAAGCTTTGATGCGGGGGGAAACCCCCGTAGGAGAGAGAGAGAGAGAGAGAGAGAGAGAGAGAGAGAGAGAGAGGGAGAGAGATGTACATGCAAGGTGGCAAGGCAAAGGATCCGGCCCCCAAACCTTCTGATGAGGTCAAACAGACAAATCGGCAGCCTCTCCAGAGCAGAAAACGCCACCTTTGCCTTTCTCCATCTGCACATGAGGCTTGGGCTCCGTAGATTTCCCTAATATTCAAGGAATATGGGCAACTGTTAAGCAAGGCAACTCGCAGAATATCATGGGCTTCTGTGTCCCTTTCGACATACTAAACTCAGAGAGCACGGCACAGAAAGGTGAAACCAATGGCACCTCTGACAAAGAACTTCCTGCGTTGTCAAACTCAGCCGTATCGCGAAGTTTACGTGTGTGCATTTGCGCGCTAAGCTCTCTCCGCGAAAACAGCGTGCCACATTCCTCCAGGAATTAGCTTCGCTTAGAGGCAGAGACGCCGTGCAAGAAGAGTTCGAGACAGTTGCACCAATGCCCTTGGAAAATGGAAATCAAAATGGCCGCTGTTTCATCGGTCAGGATGGGCAAACCATGGCCGGGGTGGCCACTCTGCTCTTCAGGCCGCCAGCATAGCAGGGAGGGTGAAGGAAGCTGAATATTCTTCTTAACAACTGTCCAGTTATTTAAGTAAAGTTGACCACACAGTCAAGGCTTCACAGTATGGAGCACAAAGCTTTGGGCAGTCGGTGGTTGTTGACTGCGGGGTTCAGGAACAAATGTACTCCCGGGAAGTTCTAAAGAGGGTTGATGAATGCTATCCTTCACCTTTCCATAACAAACAGAACACAGCAGTATGAGCTCTTTACTGACGTCAATCACACGACTAGGAATGGGCAAATCTATCCATTGTGCCTTCTCATTTCCCCCCAGTCTTTAGCCCAGTTCTCCAAATCTTCGCATCAGTTTGCTAATCTTCCCCATGAAAATTCATCAACCTTTTAGTGTGAATTTTCCCAGACATACTTTTTTTTGTGTGTGTGTGTGTGCCTAGCAATTTCCCCCAATTAAAAGCATTTTTGCTATATCATTTTCTCTCTGCAGGGGCATCTCAATGCACATTTCACCCTGTACCCATTTCGTACCTGTCGTTCAGCTGGAGAATTTGACGCTGCAAAATTCGAAGAAGTACAAATTTCGGAAGGGGGGGGGAGATGACAACCGTGTTTCACTTCGTGCACCATTTCGGAAATTACGAACCAGGCAGGCTCCACCTTTAATGTGAACTGAATCAAATTCCCCACCCCCTTCCTTATGTTTTTGTTTTCAACATAGGGAACCAGCCCGTGTGTGTGTGTGTGTGTGTGTGTGTGTGTGTGTGTGCTTTCAGGGCCCTATCTGTGCAGCCAGCAGCCTTGACCTTGCAACTCTGTAAATGCTTAAGAGCTGTTTCAGATGCAGAAAGGAATCTGTGAAGGCCAGGGCAGAGCCTGGTGCTGGGACACTACCTCTCTTGCCTGCACCCAGTTATCCCCCCCCACAAAATCACATCTGTAAAATGCAAATGAGATGAACATGGAAGCTATGGAGTATTGCATACCTACGTAAAACTGCACTCAATATGTGTTTGTGTTTTTTAAAGAACCAACACCTGGATTTCTAAAAATTGGGAGAGCTGAACGACCAAGCCAGCCCTAAGGAGAGGCACCCCCCCCCCACACACACCTTCATTCTGGGAGAATGATGGACACTGACCATGACCCGGCAGGGGCTGGTGGGCTTACATCGGCTTGCTCCTTTCAATTTGCTCTTGCTTTTTTTCTTTTTTAATGGGGGGGGGGGAGAGGCCTGCAATTACAATTAGCTAGGAGAGCAGCAGGGGTGGGCAACAGGAAAGCCAGCAGCTAAGGGAGGGGTGAGGCTCCCCCTTCCTCGGTTGCTTTTCTGAAAGGCCGGCTAGCAGCTTGTAGCATTTGCAGGTCTCTGCCTATTGTGCTGTCGAGAACATCTGAGCAGACACGTTCCTTCAGGCACTGGGGTTTTATTGTAAGCCGTTTCAATGGCAAACGAAGGGGGAAGGACGGAGGAGAGGCGGAGAGAGGGAGGAAGGGAAGGGGGTGGGCGGGGGGAGATGAAATACAGCCTTGGGAGAGGGGGAGAGAGAGAGAGAGAAAGAGAGAGAGAGGAAGAGAGAGATTGCACGCCAAAGAGAGAGAGGTGGAGAGGAGGTTTCGAAGGCAATCAATGACTCCTTGTTGCTATTACTCAGGTTATTGGAAGGCAGTATCCCTCCCGCGGCATCGCTTACCCCATAGCTGTGACTTTGCCGTAGCGCTTGGGGGGCTCGGCTCTCTCTATCTCTGGCACCAGCCGGGCTTCTTTGTCATTATTGGCTGAGATCGCAGAGGTAGCAGCCAGCTCTCCCGGTGCAGAGAGATTACTGCTTTCTCTTCCTCCCCGTCTCTCTCTCTCCGCCCCCCCCCCAGCCCGCACTGCCACTTTGGCAGAGTCGCTTTGCTAAAAAGTGGCGGGGAGCTAGGTAACCGGTTGTTGTTGTTGTTTTGTCTTCTCTTGCAAAGGCGAGAGGCAGGCAAACTATAGAGTTGCGGGCTGCTCAGGGCAAAAAGGTCTTGGCAGGATCTAGTAAGAACCCTGCCGGATCAGGCCCTTAGCTCGTCTAAGGTGGCCAACCAGCAGGGTTGCCAGCTCAGGAGCATCCCAGACCCTAAGATTTCAGGGCACAAACCTGAGATGTAGAAGCAGTCCCATGCGATATCACGGGCACAGGCCCTGGAGACGGAAGTTAATTGGGAGAGGCAACTGAAGGGGGGGGGGAAATCCCCCAGGGTATCAATGCTGTAATGCACAGCCTGTTTCTGCTGGGCTGACACCTGCAACCCGCATGAACAGTTTTCTTACCGTTTTTTAAAAATAAAGGCACTCTCGCGCACCTGGAGATTCAAGCCCGACAACTGCCACCTGGAGGGCGACAGGAAACCTGGAGACTTCAGGTCAGACCTGAAGGTCTAGCAATCCTACCAACCAGATAGATGCTTGTAGGAAACACAGAAGCAGGATTTGAGAACAAGAACACTCCCCACATAGTGTTTTCCAGCCACTGGCATTCATAAACATTATGGCTCAGACCATCGAGGCAAAGCATAGCCATAGAAGCTATTCATAGCCATATCCTTCATCTATTTGTCCTGTCCTCTTCCAGAGCCACCCAAATTGGTGGCCATCACTTCCTACTGTGGGAGGGAGTTCCATAGTTTAACCAGGCACTGCGTGAAGAAGTACGTTCTTTTGTTTGTCGTGAATATCCCAGCATTCAGCTTCGTAGGGTGTCCATGGATTCTAGTGTAACAAGAGGAGAAAAGCCTTTCTCTATCTACTTTCTCTGGACCATGCATGCTTCTATGAAGAGCGGGCTATGGGTTCCGCAACGGATTTCAGCAATCCGCACCAGGTCTTTCAGAAAAGCCCACCCAGTGTGGCCAGGGCTTGTCAGCCTCGCCTTGAAAAAAATGCAGAATCAGTGCTGCCATCAACCACGTCAGGCCTGGTAGGTTGCAAAATGCCAGGCCTAGCCTCTGCTGGAGACCAATGTGCAGGCCGCACTAGGCCTCAGCTCATGCGCAGTTTTTGGAACGGAGCTGGAATCTTCCGGGTTCTGAAAGTCATGGTAGAAACTGGACCCTCCATTTCCAGATCAAATTCTACCTAGGTTGGGATCTCCCTTGTCCTAGTCCTGGCCTTCGACGGCAGTAGCTTTGTTCAGAGGCCTACTGTATCTCAGGGTTTATTTTATTTTATTGGAGGAGAGTTCCTTCACACAGCTCCATCTACAGTAAGCGGTGTTGCAGCCCAGAGCCATAATAGGCTCTGTAGAGCCTCCAGGTTCAAAGGCAGTTGCCAATGGAAATCGAGCTGTTGTTATTGCCGTTGTTGTTGTTGTTGTTGTTGCTGAAACAGCAGGAGAGGGCTACTGCCTTCTGACCTGCTTGTGAGCTTCCTGGAGTTGTATGGTTTGGCCATTGTGTTGGGCTAGACCAGGAGCAAGGAACCTTTTGCAGCCTCAGGGCCTCATTCTCTTGTAAGCAACCTTCTGAGGGCCGCATGCCAATGGAGGCCAGGCCAAGGGACAAAATGAACATACAGTAGCCTGCTTTCGACACACACTCACACAGCCCTCTCTGTCTTCCACCCAGGCAAGCAAGAGTCACCATCAGAGTTCAAGGACTTGCTCCAGTGTGGAGGAAACAATGAAAGACCTGGGCTGGTGAGAGGAGTGTCCTGGGAAGAGACCCAATGGCGAGACAGAGCAGCCTGGCAGACCACCTCTGGCCCCAGACTTGACGTTCCCTACTTTAGGACAACATGGCTTTGGCCCAGTTTACCTGAAGGAGCGTCTCCACCCCCATCATTACAGGGAACAAGGCAGAGGGGCCTTCTTGGTGGTGGCACCCTCCTTGTGGAACACCCTCCTTTCTGATGTCAAGGAAATAAATAATACTGACTTTTAGAAGACATCTGAAGGCAGCCCTGTCTAGGGAGGTTTTTAATGCTCGAGGTTTCATTCTATTTTTATGTGTGTTGGGCGGCATAAAATGAATAAAATTATTACTATTTGGGCCTGATCCAGCACGCAGGGCTGTTTCGTCCCGCCTCGCCCTCTGTTTGAGAGAAATAAGCTTCCACCTTGAAGCTCCGCTGGCACTCAAGAGCCACCCGTCAAACGATGAGCAGGCTGCGGCAGACGTTGGATGGAGCTTGGTTGACGGCAGGTCCCGACACGAGACTCTCCTTCTAATTCTTTTTTTCATCCGAGGAGGGGATCCCGGCGGAGCGCCGCATGCCGGGGCTTGCCGCCCCCGTCGGCTTTGGCAGGCTGTTAAAGGGGAGGCCGCCTCGCGGAGAGACAGACCTTCACCACCCTGCGGCCTGCGCTGCGATTGGCAGGAGAGGCTTCCTTGCGCTCTTAACACCTGCAGGAAGGCGAGAGGCTGGATGGAAACAGGAGAGCTGGCAGATGATCTCCCCGTGCCAGAAAGCTTCAGCAAACGAGAGCTTTGAATCCTCTGCTCCGGCTTGGAAAGATACCAGCCCTTAATTCATGCACTGGAGAGGGGAGAAGGGAACCGTAGCCGGGCGCGGAGGGGGCTGCAAAGACAGGGAAAGGCAAAATCTCTCCCGTTTCGGTCGGGAGAGGAAAATTCTAAATGATCTCTCTTAGGCTGGCAGTTTGAGAAGAGAAGCGGGTGGCGGGGGGGGGGGGAACACACCCAACCAATCCTATTGTGCCCGGCATAAATCTTTGCGCCAGGGCCTTCACGCCTCCGCGCTATTGATAAAGCGAAACAAGTCTTAAATGTTTAATGAGCAAATAAACCTGTTAAGGGGATATGATTAACGGCCTGCCTCGGCTCGGCATTTAAAGCGTCCCTGCTGCACCTTTCGGTGGAGGTGGGCGGCTTTGGGCGGGGGAGGAAGCCGGTTTATTTTTTCAGGGGGGAGAGAAGCATTCCATGTGCCGCGCACGGAGGGAGACGGGAATTCTAACCATGTCCTTTTTGCTTGGGAGTCGTAAACGTGCCGGGCGAGTTTATGTTATTGTGGGGGGCGGGGAGGAGGCGTAAAGGGGAAAGAGAGAAGAGGCCTTCTTTTTCTTCCTTTTCCCTCTTCTGCAACGCGGGAAGGAGACCACACAGCAGAGGAAATTGCATAACAGGCAGGAGGTGCCAGCTTGCCGGTGGCTAAAGGAAGGGAGGCGAAAGCTCTGCCCACGTGCCAAAACTTCCATATTTACTCTGTTACCACTCTGCCTCCCAAGCAGACAGCAGGATTTCTGTCCGAGCTGCCAGTGCCCAGCGGCTCAGAGGGAAGACATCTCCCCGGCTTTGCCCACCTGCCATAGGCCTCAACAGCTGCGCTGATTGTCCGGTGTTCTGGCTGGCCAACAGTATGCCCATCTGAACTGCCAGGGCCCGGTAGCTGGGGGAGAAAGCAAGCCGGGCTCTGCCTGAGGCTTCTACCGCTGCCCTCCCTTTTCCCAGAACCGCCAGAGTTTATGTGCCAGAGCCCTCAACAGGGTAGCTGTCTGCACGAGCCTTTCTAGAGGCACTTGAACCGCAGCCAAGGAAGCTGGCAGCGGAATCGCTCGAGGAAGAAGCGCGTCGAAGGAGGCGCGCTGAGCATCAGCTGGAGATTGTGAAAAGTTCGGCACGTCAATTTGTGGCAGAGGCATTTTTGTTTTGAACGAGGCTGCGTTGCTCCTTGCCGCAGGCAGAAGCGATACGTATGCGAGGACGGAGGAGAATTGTGCTGGGTGCACGTATTTAAGGAAACTGAGCTAGGTACCTACTGTTGTACCACTTTAAACCGCCATGGCTTCCCCCAAAGAATTCTGGGAGCTGTAGTTTGGGAAGGGTGCTCACACATGTTAGGAGACCCCTATTCCCATCAAAGAGCTACAATTCCCAGAGTGGCTTAACCACCAGTCTCTCTTGCCAAGGAACTCTGGGAATCATAACTTTTGTGAGTGGAATAGGGGGTCTCCTAATAAACCTCAGCTCCCTTAATTCTTTCTGTTTAAAGTGGTATGATCCTGCTTTAAATGTACAGTGGTACCTCAGGTTCCATACGCTTCAGGTTACATACGCTTCAGGTTACAGACTCCGCTAACCCAGAAATAGCACTTCAGGTTAAGAACTTTGCTTCAGGGTGAGAACAGAAATTGTGCTCTGCCGGCGCAGCAGCAGCAGGAGGCCCCATTAGCTAATGTGGTGCTTCAGTTTAAGAACAGTTTCAGGTTAGTACGGACCTTCAGAACGAATTAAGTACTTAACCTGAGGTACCACTGTATAGTGGTAATGTGGCCCTAATTCACACCTCTCACATGAAAACATGGATCAGAACATAATTATCCTTCAGGTTTTGCACTTCTCCAAATAGTGCAATTGTTTTCTTCTCTCTCTCTCTCTCTCTCTCTCTCTCTCTCTCACACACACACACACACACACATTTTCATAAATGTGTGTTTCAGGATAAAATATGTTTGAACTCATAAGTGTTCTGGTATGGTGCAAGGGGCTGTAGCTTGGTAGCAGCGCACATGTTCTGCATGCAAAAGGTCTCAGGATCAACCCCCAGAATATCCAATTAGGAGGATCAGTTAACAGGTGGTGGGAAGGCCTGCTTTCTACCTAAAACCCCGGAAAGCCATTGCTAGGCGACTTGCTGGTATGAGGTATAACTGAGCTGTGCTCCCTGATGAGATGATAATGCCATTTGAAAGCTCTCCATGGGGTTTGAGTGGGATTGCTCATCCACACATGCAAGTCATAACATGATGTTGAGTTCTGAACTTGCCTGTGTGAATCTGCATTGTGTCTCTCCAAAGAAAGCTTAAATTTGAAGGAGGCCTTTCTTAAGAGCTCATAAACAGCTCTCCTCTGCCCTGCCTTCGCAAATACCCACACTGCCAATTCTAGATGTTGTTTGCATCTAAATTCTCCCATGGTGTCTGGTCCACATTCTTCCTTGGTGAGAGGGAAAACGGAACAAACTTAAAACTATCAGGAACACAACAGATTGCAAGCCATTCCATTCCCCCAAGTCTTTCCCAATTGATCTATGTTTCTTTAAACACTGGTGCCCATATAGTGTGTTTCTCAGCTTTCCCTTACACTTGGGGGAACAAATTGCACTCTGTTTTCTGCTACGTGAGATCCACGCTCACAGACATACACTGTCTGTTTCCTGCTTGGCAGGGGGTTGGACTCGATGGCCCTTGTGGTCTCTTCCAACTCTATGATTCTATGATTCTATGATTCAAACAAACTTCGAAATGCAAAATCATTGCCTGCAGCAGAGAGGATTGATCAATAGAACATTCACACCTATGACAATGAACGAAATCAGAGTGTTTCACAAAACATCCCACAAAATGTCTAGGTTTCGTTATTTTCAACATTTTTGCTTTCATCACCCAAAACATAGGAACTTTGGAAGGAAGCTGCCTTATACAAAGGCTGACCATTGTTCCATCTAGGTCAATATTTGTGTAGGTTGATGGCAGCGGGTCTCCAGAGATTCAGACAGGGGGACTCCCACAGTCCTTCCTGGAAATGCCAGGGCTTGAACCTGCAACCTTCTGCAAGCAAAGCTGATGTTTGGCCAATGAAAAACTACCCTTCCCCTTTCCTCTCACATTATCCTCCATTTCCCTTCACAATGGCAGTGCTGATGGGCAACTTCCCCTCTCAGAAGTTGGAATATGTATGAACATCCCATAGCAATCTTGGGGACAACCAACCACTTTCTGGTTTCAAATCCCTTTTCCAAACCCATCCTTAGTGCCGACAACCCTGAGGAAGATGGACCGGATATTTATTTTCTATTTTAGAAGAATTTATAGACAGCTTTATCAAGTAATACCTAAGGGTGTACCTAGAACCATCCACGTACAAATAAAACAAGCGGAATTTAATCATGGCAGCTGCCTGTAATCTCACCATTTATTGGTTTATATCAAATTTATAGACCAGCCTTCCTCCAAGGGTCACAGGCGGTTTACAGCATAAAAATACATTAACACAATACCCACTGTGGCTCAGTTGGTCGGACCGTGGTGCTGAGAACACCAAGGTCACAGGTTTGATCCCCATATGGGGGAGCTGCATACTAATAATACTAATAATAAATTTTATTTATACCTCACCCTCCCCAGCCAAAACCGGGCTCAGGGCGGCTAACAACCAATATACAGTGGTACCTCGAGTTACATACGCTTCAGGTTACAGACTCCGCTAACCCAGAAATAGTACCTCAAGTTAAGAACTTTGCTTCAGGATGAGAACAGAAATCGTGCTCCGGTGGTGCGGCAGCAGCAGGAGGCCCCATTAGCTAAAGTGGTGCTTCAGGTTAAGAACAGTTTCAGGTTAAGAATGGACCGCCAGAACGAATTAAGTACTTAACCCGAGGTTCCACTGTAAAAACAAATTGATTGAACTACAACATAAAAACAAGATTAAAACACAACATTAAAACATTAAAATGCAGCCTCATTTCAATGGAAACTCAAATCAAAAACATTTTTGGGGGGATGAAAACGTCAAGTCTTCACCAAGGGTAACTATCCAGACTGGTCCTACGTGGGCCAGAAAAAAGCCAGGGAAGTCCCCAAATAGGAGTTCCATCACAGGAGGAGAAAGAAAAAAAGAAAGAGGGGGAGGGGATCAAGTTGATTCCAAGCCAAAGGCCAGGCAGAACAACTCTGTCTTACAGGCCCTGCGGAAAGAAATCAGATCCCGCAGGGCCCTGGTCTCATGAGGCAGAGCGTTCCACCAGGCTGGAGCCAGAGTTGAGAAGGCCCTGGCTCTGACTGAGGCTAATTTAACTTCCTTCAGGCCTGGGACCTCTAGGATTTTGCTATTTGTGGACCTTAAGGTCCTCTGTGGGGCCACAATCCTGCATTGTGCACGTGTGTGTGTGTGTTTGAAATAGATGATCCTCAGGGTCCCTTCCAACTCTACAATTCTATGAATCATCTATGAATGATAATACCATACGAAACAATAACCCTTACCATTTCACAGCAAGAACAAGGCTTCAAGAGGATCACCAGCTTTTTCCGCTGGAATACGAGAGCGCTCTCCCTTCCTGTGGCTGGTAGCTACCGATAGCCCTCTCCTCCATGAATCTGTCTAATCCTCTTTTAATGCCACCCAAGTGAGTGGCCATCACTGTCTCCTGTGGCAGGGAGTTCCACAGTTTAGCTATGCACTTTGACCCCTAAACTCATGCTCCATTTTCTCTTGTTGCAAGAGTCGCCACATGACTTCTGCCTGTTTCCATTTGCAAGGAATTCCTGGCTTTTTGGTTCCTCAGCCTGGCAAATCATGGCCCATGTTTCTGTTTTCTTCCTTCCTTTTAGGGGATGCATGAGTTGTTCGGGAGAGTTGTTTAGCGTCGTCCAGATTCTACTCCAGGGAAGTTAAATTTCCATGGGGGGAAGGGAAACATCTTCTCTCCCTAGCATGCACATTGCTAAATGCAGGCGCACGAACATGAGGGAGCCGTTCAGTACGCAGCCTGCCATTTCAAATCCTCCTGCAGCTGCCGAGGTGAATTCTGAACTGCTGGCAACACATCACAGGCCAATTACGATTTTCAAACATACTTTTAACCCAAAGAACTTTCGTCGTCCTGGATGTGAAATCGCTGAAGGGGAGCCTATCACAGAATAAATGAATCAGGGAGAGAGAGGACTGTAGCTCAGTGGCAGAGCACCTTGCAGGCAGAGGGTTCTGAGTTCAAATCTTGACACTTCCAGGTTCAAGGTTCAAGCAGAAGGTAGCGGGAAGGACCTCTGCGTGGGATGCTACCTATGAATGCAGCAGACGGCGGGAACTGGCCGGATTTCAAAACAGAAATCTGCTAAAGCCAGCAACTGAGAAAACACAGAAGGAACAGAGGAACAACCGGAACCAGCGGGACTTATGGACTGCACAGTTTTCATATGGCAGAACCCATGATGCAGTGTGACAGTCAGTGATAAAGTATGAGAAGAATGACTGTGCTTAGTTATACTGCAAATGCTATGATCCATTGTCCTGAAAGTTAAAGAACACGGACAAAAAACATCCAGGGCCTTAAGAAAAGTAACTGAAAGCAAGGAGAACCAGGCACACAGAATTTTAAAACAGAAATCTGCTAAAGTCATCAGTTGAGAAAACACCGGAGAAATTGACTTACAACCAGAACCAGAAGAAATTAAAACTGGTGTTTGTGCAGCTTTAATACTGCAAAAGCCATGATGCTGGGTGACAGCCAGAGAGAAAGTGTAATGAGAATGGGTGTGCTCAGTTAAGACTACAAGTCCTATGATGCATTCCCCTGCAAGTGAAAGAGCATGCCCAAAAGACATTCTTGGGTTAAGGCCAACGACGGAAAACATGGAAAGAACAGACGCACAGCGAGAACCAGACAAATTTCGAAACAGAAATATGCTAAAGCCATTAACCGACAAAAACACGGGAGAAAGAGACGTACAACCAGAGCTGGCAGAAATCAAAACTGGGTAAGAGATTTCCTACAGCAGTCTACTGCTTCTACCACCAACCATCACCTGTGAGATTCTGCCAATCTGTGTACTCAACTAAGACCAGACAGCAAAGACCTTAGGAGAACTTTGGTTTGGTGCAACTCCTTCTGCTGGGGGTCAGGCTTTTAGACAGGATAGGAGAGAGAATAAATTTTTTATATATATATATATATATATATATATATATATATATATATATATATATATATATATATATTTCGGAGTTCAAAATGGTAAACCTAGCGAGGGAGCCATGGAGACCACCTAGTTCCTGCATGCTTTGGATACAACCAGATTGTTGTCTTGAGATAACAAGCTCAACATGCTGCCTTACTGGTGCCGTAGGACTCCAGCTCCCATCACCCCCAGTCAGAACCACCCTGGATGATGGGCTACCCCAGCACAGAGCCACACTACGAAGAGTCTTTAGCCACGTCATGGAGACGAGCTTGAAGAATTGGAGGGTGTTAAAGCACACCAGTACAAGTAGATAAATAGGTACCACTCCAGCGGGAAGGTAAATGGTGTTTCCGTGCGCTGCTCTGGTTCGCCAGAAGCCGCTTAGTCATGCTAGCCACATGACCCGGAAGCTGTATGCCGGCTCCCTCAGCCAATAAAGCAAAATGAGCGCCGCAACCCCAGAGTCATCCGCAACTGGACCTAATGGTCAGGGGTCCCTTTACCTTTAAGAATACATCTAGACAAACCAGTCTTTCCCAACCTTCCTCAATGCCTTCCAGATGTTTCGAACTACAATCTCCATCGGCCTCAGCCAGGTTGGGTAAGGTCAGTGTGGTGTAGTGGTTAAAGCGTCAGACTAGGACCCAGGAGACCTGGGTTCAAATCCCTCACTCGGCTACAAAGCTCACTGGGTGACCATGGAAGCCAGTCACTTCCTTTCAGCCTAACCAACCTCACAGGGTGGTTGTGGGGATTAAATGATGACAGGGAGAACAGAGGCAGAGCTAGCTGCTCCGGCTGTGCACCCCTGGGGGGGGGGGTCTGGCCGCCTGTGGCAAACAGTGAGCATCCCAGAGGGCTGCCGCCTGCAGCAAGCATCCCAGGGGTTCAGGGCAGAAATGCCAAACTCCCCCCCAGGGATGACACCCGGGGCAAGTTGCATTTACTGCTCCCCCCTTCCTCCGCCCGCGAGGGAAAACCATGTCTGCTACCTGGAGCTCCTTGGTGAAAAAGATGAGATAAAACAAATTTAAGGCTAGTCTGCTTCCAGTCGATATCACTTTCCTATGCAATCATCCACCAAGTCCACCCTGTCCCAGTTCTACACTATAATTCACACTGTATTTTTAAACATACGGCCTTGGCCCTATATACCTGAAGGAGCATCTCCACCACCATCGTCCAGCCCATACACTGAAGTCCACCTCCGAGGGCCTTCTGGCCAATCCCTCACTGGGATAAGTGAAGCTACAGGGAACCAGGCAGAGGGCCTTCTCGGTAGTGGCACCTGCCCTGTGGAACGCCCTCCCAGCTGATGTCAAGGAAATAAGTAACTATACAACCTTCAGAAGACATCTGAAGGCAGCCCTGTATAGGGAGGTTTTCCAATGTTTGATGTTTGTGTTTTTATATATGTTGGAAGCTGCGCAGAGTGGCTGGGGCAACCTAGTCAGATGGACGGGGTACAAATAATAAAATAATAATAGTCAGAGCTATTTTTGTAGAAAAAGCGGTGCTGGAATTCACCACGAACACCTCCCTTGTTCTCTTATAATGGCAATGACTTCCAGATGGGGGGAAAAGCACTGATAATTTTTGTTGTTATATTTCCCTCTCAAACACACCTATTAAAATATACAGTGGTACCTCTGGTTATGAACTTAATTTGTTCCAGAGGTCCGTTCTTAACCTGAAACCGTTCTTAACCTGAAGTACCACTTTAGCTAATGGGGCCTCCCGTTTCTGCCGCGTCGCTGGCGCACAATTTCTGTTTTCATCCTGAGGTAAAGTTCTTAACCCGAGGTACTACTACTGGGTTAGCGGAGTCTGTAACCCGAGGTGTTTGTAACCCGAGGTACCACTGTATTTGGGAGGTGTTTGTAAATCACTAAGAGGCATAACCTTTGGGAAAGTCAAAATCCAGTGCAGAGTGAAGTTCTTATCTGGACAGAAGTGGTTGGGTTGGGTTAGGTTAGCCGGTCTCTGGATTTGCAGACCTTGAAATCCCCAGCATCTCTTCTTAGAAGATTTGTCCCTGCGAAATGTTGATACGCCAGCCAAGTGTTTGCTTCTCCTCCTCTTCTTTTATGTCTCCTTGCTTTTCGCAGCCGCCTCTTTCCACAGCTCTTTCTTCTTGACCCCGGGGTGTGTGTGTGTGTGTGTGGCAGAGAGTGGTGGTCTCTGCTTTCCTCCAAAGCCACTAATTTGGAGTTGTCGCGTCTTGCGAACTCGGCTCCTCTCCAAGAAGGCGGCTTGGTTAAGCAGCCCCCTTTTAACTGACAGGGGTTGTCCGCTCTGGACAAGGTTGCCTTTAAAGTTCACTCATTATACAGCTCGCAGTGAGCCTCCCTGTCGGATGGCGATGCCGCTCCACAAAGGATGAAAAGCCCAGCAGTGGCCTTTCTCCGATTGGCTTGGCTAAGCACCACCAGGCAACCAGCCGCCATTTCCTTGATGGGAACTGAGAGAGGGCAGGGGGACAAGAGGTCAACAAAAAGGGCAATGAAGGAATTCTGGAGGGGCCGCCCTCCCCTCTCCCGGCTTTGATAGGGAAGGCGAAACCGGCAAGTGGGGAAGCGAGGAAGACATTTTCCAGCTTGGAAAAATCCCACTGGGTCCAGGTTGTTTAGCAGCAATGCATTCTCGGCTGTGCTGTTTGTCATACCCTCCAACATTTCTCCGATGAAAACAACGACATCCTATTTAACAACAACAACTTTATTATTTATGCAACAACAACAGCAATTTTATTATTGATACCCTGCCCATCTGACTGGGTTGCCCCAGCTTCCAAACATATATAAAAACATAATAAAACATTAAACCTTTTAAAACTTCCCTATACAGTGGACGCTCGGGTTGCAAATGTGATCCGTGTGGGATCCGTGTGGGTTGCAATTCGGTGCTTCTGCACATTTCACGGGTTGCGGTTTGGCGCTTCTGCGCATGCGCAAAGCGCAATTTAGCGCTTCTGCGCATGCGCGACTGCCAAAACCCAGAAGTAACCTCTTCCGGTACTTCCAGGTTTCGGCGGTCCGTAACCCGAAAAAACGCAACCTGCAGCGTCTGTAACCTGAGGTATGACTGTACCTCATGTCTTCTAAAGGCTGTATAGTTACTTCTCTCCTTGGCTCAGGGGTCACATAACTCCACACCCTCCAACTTTTCTCCAATGAAAATAGGGACGTCCAAAAGAAAAGCAGAACATTCTGGGATCAAATCAGAAACTGGGACGGCTTCTGTAAATCTGGGGCTGATCCCAAAAAATAGGGACACTTGGGAGGGCCTTGTTTATAAGAACTTCTGTTCCACCATTCTGTTACAACAGGGGCCGACCTGATGCTGCAGGAAACCTGCAAACAGGACCTCCCGGTGATGGAGAGATAAAACTGCTAGCACATTTGCAAAGCTAAGCAGGGTCTGGTATGGTTTCAAATTGGATGGGGCACAGTGTGTTGAGATCCCTGCATTGAAGGGGTTGGACTAGTTGACCCCCGGGGTCCCTTCTACAATTCTATACCTGCGCATAACAAGAGCATTCTCCCCTCCTGAGCTTTCCAGCAACTGGTATTCAGAAGCCCTACTTCCCTATATAGGGAAGTTTTTAATGTTTGATGCTTTATTATGCTTTTATATTTCTTGGAAGCCACCCAGAGTGGTTGGGGCAACCCAGTCAGATGGGCAGGGTACAAATAATAAAATTGTTGTTGTTGTTGTTGTTGTTGTTGTTTCTTCTTAGTACTACCCCCCAACTGTGGAAGCAGAGCACAGCCATCACGGCTAGTAGAAAGCCTCCATTAATTTGTCCAATCCAATTCTAAAAAGGCGAAAGATTTATACGATCTGAAGAAAAACTCTAGAGTACAGTGGTACCTCGGGTTACATACACTTCAGGTTACATATGCTTCAGGTTACAGACTCCGCTAACCCAGAAATAATACCTCGGGTTAAGAACTTTGCTTCAGGATGAGAACAGAAATCGTGCTCTGGCGGCGCGGCGGCAGTGGGAGGCCCCATTAGCTAAAGTGGTTCTTCAGGTTAAGAACAGACCTCCGGAACGAATTAAGTACTTAACCAGAGGTACCAATGTATGTCTAGAATTGTCCAATCCAATTCTAAAGCCATCCCACTAGGTGGCCATCACTCCTCTTGTGGGAGTGAGTTCCACAGTTTAACAGTGCTGCGTGACAAAGTACTGCCTTTTATCTGCCCCAAATCTTCCAATATTCAGTTTCACTGGATGCATACCAGTTCTGGTGTCATGCGAGAGAGAAGAACAGCACTCTGGGGGTTTTTTTTTGCCCCAGACTTTCTAGACACCTCCATGCTTTCAAGCTCCGTATCTGAGTGCTGCGCCACATTCGTCTTCCCCAGGAAAAGCTGCTCTTTAACGCTGAATCGGAACAAACAGCAATTGGGCTTTCCGTGGACTGCTGTTTGCTCCGATTCAGTGGTAAAGATTGGGTATTTTACAGAGGAAGCACAGGCAAAATTAAAAATAGCACTCAGGCACTGAGCTTTAAAGCATGGAAACACAGCACAAAATGAAACCTGGATGAGCCCCCAACTAAAGATAGCTTCTTGCAAAATAAGGAGAATGAGAACAAAGGTTTCCATCAAGTCTAGCATTCTGTTACCAACCCTGGTCAGGCAGATAATAACATTTAGGTCACCACTCTGGAGACTGTAGCTCTGCGAAGGGAACGGGAATTATTCATGTCTCTCCTGCTCCCCACGAGCGGTTTAACGTGCAATCCCTCTTCCCACGCAACTCTGGGAATTGTAGCTCTGCCGTGGGAGCAGGAGGAGCCTCCTGACAACTCTCCGCACCCCTACAAACTACAGCTCTCGTTGGGTGGGGTGGGGTGAGCCATGACTGTTTAAAACGGTTTCAGGGCGCTTTCAATGTGCGGTGTGGACTCTACCAAAGGACCTCAGGGCTAGGCTTGGAACAAGACCCGTTCTCACAGGAGTTAGCAAGGTGGAATGGGAGGAGGGGGAAGCTAGGACCCTGGGAAAACTGCACCACTATGGCAGAGGCAGAGCATATAAAAGGGGCTGTGCAAAAGGCCGAGGAGAGCAGTGCGCTCAGCTCTCAGGCTCTGCAGGCTGGAACTGGCGGCTCTGAAAGGCAAAAATGAAGCAGCCACTATTGCACTGAGGGCCTCCATGCGGGGCTGATGGTACCATAATATGACTTATTGAAATTAGCACTTCTGAGTGCATAGCACATGATGTCACTGCATGATGTAATCTCAATAACTCTTACGATGAGCCTGCGAGGTAAGCTAAGGGGGCGATTCCCCACGTTGCAGCCAGCTGCCCTCCCACCCTGCTGGCTCTCTTGGGTGGTTGCGCTGTTCAGAGCGCTTGGGAGTTGTGGCCTAAAACATCCGGGCAGAATGGGCACCCGGTTGGAGAAGATTGACAGGGTGAATTTGTGGCAGGGGCAAGGTTTGCATCCCAATTGCAAGAACGGCCCATGAGTAGACACTGGGAGAAAGCTGGTAGTGGAAGAAGGGACATCGTTAACCAGGACGAAACGAGGCTGAATGTCATGGAGAGAATACATCCTTCCTGGCATTTCGCCCCGGCCCTACCATTGGCAGGTGGGACGTTTGTCCGGATCACAAGATCAGCAGTCGTGGGCAGCCAGCTCCTTGGCGGCTTGGCCAGGACAGTTGGGTGGGAAGAGGAAACGCTTAACGGGTACAACCGAGTCTCCAAATTAAGAGCAGAAGCCTGGGGGGAGAAGCAGAACCCCGAAGATGGAGTGGGGGGAGAGAGAGTGAGCTCAGGCAGCGCTGAGATGCTGCATTTGCTGCCCCGGCTCTCCCCCCGGTGGCTTTGCGGTATAATCTGGGGCTCGTTCCAGCTCCGCCGCAGCTGGAGGCAGCAGGTTTGTCAATGGCATTTGCTGCCGAGCGGCTGACATTGAACACAGCCAGTCAGAACATCTCGCTGGCAGCAGGAGCAGAGGCACCATCAGCAGCGAGCGGGAGGGAGGTGTCGACGAGAAAGTGTCAGCCAGACAGCTGCTGCCTCCTCCTCCTCCTTTCTTCCTTCTTGGGGTGTGTGTGTGTGTTTCCACCACCCCCCTGTTTTGTTTGTCAATCAAACAGATTGCTTCTCTCTTCCTCCCTTGCCTTCCCCTTCTCCTTCCTGCAGGCCAATTGTTTCTGCTCCTGGAAGATAAGGGCTCAACGCTGGCTAGATTTGTATAGCTTAGCTGCATCGTGGAGAGATGTCGAAAAGCAAGGAATTGTGTGTTTTGGTGGCTTCCCTCTGTCTCTCCCCCTCCCGCTTCCCTGCCTTCCTTCGCACGCACCCCCAACCTGTCCCCCCTTCCTCCCCCCCATCCTGATCTTTTGCCTTGAGCTACTTTAGCCTCACAGCTCTCTTGCTATTTAATCTCCATCTCTCCCTCTGGGCCCCGGGAGGGCTCTGTCGCATCCTTCTCTTCCCACCAGCTGCCTGGAGAGAGGAGTCCTTCTGACATCCCCTCGGCCCCTTGGTACCTCTTTCCCCCCTCCCTCCCTCCCTCTCTTCCCTTTCCTCACTTCTCCTTTCATAGTCCAAAGGAACACTTGAAGGCAGAATCGTGAGGCAGGAATGAAAGCAAAGAGAAGGACAGAGACTGTCTTAGGTACCAGGTTCAATCCGCCCACGTTCCCAGGTAGGGCTGCGGAAAGATCTGTCCCCGAGAACCTCTGCCAATCAGCAGACCAATGGTCCGTGTTTATTATAAGACAGGTTCCTTGTGTTCCCACATCTCTGGGGAAGCAGCGCAGCTCTGCAGGTTCAATTCTCGGCGCAGGGCTGGGAGAGGCACCCACCCACCCATTCGAAACCCTGGAAAGCCATTGCCAGTTAGGGGCTGTTCACAATTCCACTTGCCCTGCCATTTTCCCTTGGGAAAACCTGCTCCCAGTGCTGAAACGTCAGTTGGGTTTGCTGGGGGTTGATTTCTGATCCAGTTCGAAGGTAAAAAGCAGGGGCAAATGGGAAATCACTCGGACCAGCGCCCCAAAAGCATGAGACAAGCAGAAAGCTTCTAAGACCTGTGGTTTTTTAGGCACTGGGCAACCAGAATAGTAGGTGTGAACACTACTGTATGCTTGTGAAACATGGGCCACTTATAAACGGCATCTCCAACTCCTTGAAAGATTCCATCAGCGGTGTCTCCGAAAAATTCTACACATCACTTGGGAAGTCAGGTGAACTACTGCCAGTGTACTGGGAGAAGCAAAGATCGCCAGTGTCGAAGCACTGATTCTTCAACATCAACTTCGTTGGACTGGTCATGTTGTGTGGATGCCTGATGATCGTCTTCCAAAGCAACTACGCTATTCCAAACTTAAAAATGGAAAGTGTAATGCTGGTGGTCAACAAAAGAGGTTCAAAGACTCTCTCAAGGCAAATCTAAAAATTGTAGTATAAACATTGACAACTAGGAAACACTGGCCTGTGAGCACTCCAGTTGGAGAACAGCCTTTACCAAAGGTGTCATGGGCTTTGAAGATGCTGGAACTCAGGACGAAAGGGAAAAATGAGCTAAGAGGAAGGCATGCTTGGAAAATCCCCACCATGATCAACTCCCATCTGGAAACTTATGTCCCCACTGTGGAAGGATGTGTGGATCCAGAATTGGCCTTCACAGTCACTTACGGACTCATTGTAAAAACCGTGCTTATGGAAGACAATCTTACTCGGCTACGAGTGATCGCCAAAGAAGACGTCTGAGCTAGATGAAGCAGCAGCCTGACTCAGGGCAAGGCAGTTCCGTACGCTCAAATGCCAAATCCAGGAGACCAACCAGACTCCAATGTGTGCATGTCTTTGCCACTCTGCTCATGGTAACTGGCTGCCCTTGCCCCCATCCGCCATACCTTCAGGAGGGCCCATAACTCGGTGGAAGGGCACATCCTTGGCATGCTAAAATTCTCAGGGTCAATCCTGGCATTCCCAGTTGGAAGGGTCAAGTAGCAGGTCGTGGGAAAGACTTCCTAGAATAAGAACCATAGAGTTGGAGAGTCTAGAGGGACAAATGCAACACAACTTCCTAAGTTATCAAAGACTATTCCAGGAAGCCCTAACCATGACCAAGGTGGAAAATCACATGAGCGTGGCACCTTGAGACCCTTTCCCCCCAGCCCAGTTTACCATGAGTCCCATGGAAACGTCCTGGCAAGGAGGGGTGGGAAAAGATTGGGGAACTGTGCAAAGTATTGGAAGACACAAGATTTACCCACTCTGGAAGAATGGCGGATGAAGGTGATGGACTATATGGAACTGGCGGAAATGACTGGCAGAATCCGAGACCAGGGAGAAGAGTCGGTGGAAGAAGATTGGAAGAAATTTAAAGACTATTTACAGAAATACTGCAAAATTAATGAATGTTAGAATGATGTCAGAATGAAGTTAAGTGGTTTTAGCAGTAATGTTATAAAGGAGTATGTAAAAATGGATTGTTAACAGGTGAAAATCCAAAGTTATAATATATTAAGTTAAAGGATTAAGACAAAAACAAAGAGGGAAAGGAATTGCTGAATTAACTAACAGAACTGGAATACAAAAAAGGGAGGTGTGGGGAGGTCAGGGAAGTAAGGAAATGAAATGTAAGGCATGGAAAGATTGATGTGTTTTTTAAGTGTTTTTTATCTTTTTTCTGTATTTTGTATTTATTTCCTTTTTATTTTTTTTATTTCCCCCCCTCTTTTTATTTATGTAATCTTTTCTTTGAAACTTTAATAAATATCTTTTTTTAAAAAAAAAAAAGATTGGGGAACTGGAGGAGCCCAACCCAGGGGAGGAGACCCGGAGGAGTGGGAAGGGATCATGACCTCCTTTCTCATCGCACTAGAACTCCTGGAAGCTGAATGATGGAAGATTCAGGACGGGTAAAAGAAAGCAGCCTGTTCCCAAAATGTCTAGTGAAACTTTGGAACTCACTGCACCAGGAGGCAATGATGCCCACTGCCGTAGACTGGCTGGACGCAGAGGAATGGTGGGAGGAACCAGCTGGGGAACCACCACCACCCCAAGGGGAGAAGACTCAGAGTGGTGGTGGGACAACGGTGAGAGGTCAGAGAGAGGAGAGGGAGAAGAGGAGGTGTCGGAAGATGAAGGGGTAACAAGGCTTTTATGCAATCCTACTTGGAGTAGGGGCTTGAACCTGCAACTTTCCGCATGCAACGCAGCTGCTCTCACACCGAAGGCCCAAGAACCAATGGGATTTCTCCTTTGACAGAAAGTTCCTTCCTGTGGACTGGCTGGCTTTTGCATTAATTCTCCAGCCCTCGGGAGCAGAGGGAAAGCAGCTCTCTCCTTTAACTCTGGAGCATGGCACCAAGTTAGGGACAACGCAGCTCCTGTCTTGTGCACTGGCTCCTGCACGAAGGGTGAGATCCAGTCAATTAATTGTGCTCGGGGTGTGTGGGGAGAGCGAAAGCAGGGGGGAAAGTCTGTCTTTATTGCCCTTTCATGCCTCCAGTATAGATTTTCTCTGCTCGTCTCAAAGGGAGAATAAAACCCGGCTTGGCCTTTTTACTTTTACTTTTAAAAAGCCTCCCCTTCGCCCCAGTCCGTCTGATTTTCTGCAAACTGCTGTGTTTTGCTGTGCAGAGATGTGCGGGTTTTTTTTTTTTTTTTTAAAAAAGAAGGGCACAGGTGTCATAAAGGCTCTGGGAACGGCTTCTGCTCTGAGCAAGAGCTGTCAGAACCCAAGCCTTGGAGAGCAACATCTGAAATGGATGCAGTCAAGGTCACAGACGCCGGCCTATCTGGCAAAGTGGCGCAAACCGAAGAGGCCTCTGTGCCCGACAAAAGCAATGTCTCCCGGCAGAAAACAACCCAGGCCGCCCGACTGAAAGCTGTTTCATGATGGTGGTGGCTGCTAACGTGGGTCGGCCCGGGCTGAGTAGACTACAACTCCCAGCAGGCAATGTGCCATCTTGATTTGAGCAGCTTCAGCAGCCGCCGAAATCAAGATGGCACATGGCCTGCTGGGACTTGCAGTCTCCGAGAGTCGGGGCCTACCTACATCGAGACGGGTCCGCTTCCGTGCAAACAAAATGGCTGACTGGCAGGGTGCGATCGGGGCCTTAAACTTAGCCGGTCGGCTTGTTTCGACATCGACAAAAGCAATTAAGAAAAGAGATTCGCCGGTATTGTTTCAGCTGGCATTGATTTTCACCAGGAGATATCTGGAGAACGGTTTGTCTCTTTCATTTAAGGATGCCAAAGGAGTCGTACCGCCTAACATCTGAAAGCTGAAAAACAGACACACTCGCTTGGCTTGAGCGTTTTTTCAACTGTGTTCCGGGGACCTTGGGATTCCTTGAAATCTGCTCCTCCAGAGCAAGGTCAACAACAGCAGACTCGCTTCCATCGCAGGTAGCCAGTCCACAGCTATTGATCCACCGCTGAAATGGAGGAGGTGCATGCCAGGGTGCACTCTCGAGGCCAGACGGCACGTGACATTAATTGCATGGAAGCAATTAGCATAGACATTAAAAGAAAAATAGCCACCAGAGAGACTTGTTAGGACGGAGGGGTGGGGTTGATTCTTTGCCCCTGGGATATGGCTCTATTAAAATATCCACTGCGCCACCCACACAATAGCTCCCTCCAGACCCATGTCACGTTTGAATCTTCTGCAAGCCACCTTGGAGATCACTGGATCGAAAGACGGAGTATAGATCTCCCAAGCAAATAAATGCAGCTTAAAAAGCATGAAGTGGGAGGCATGAAAGGGAGACGTCTCCTCAGCAGAGATGTCGACGTGGTTTTGAGTCGATTTATTATATTTCTTTGCCGCTTTCCCTTCAAATGAATCGCAAAGCGGCTTTCAAACAACAGAGCCATCACAAATATAGAAGTGTACACAGGATGATGAACAAACCATCAGTAAAGCTATCACAAACATCGGAAGGGGTTTGCCAAAGGTATAGAGTCTGAAAATCGCTGCATTAGGAGAACAAGGAATTTCACCATTACAGTGGCGTAGCGTGGGGGGTGCAGGGGGGGCCGGCCGCACCAGGCGCAACATCTGGGGGTTAGGGTTAGGGGGCGCAAATCCACGGGTTAGGGGGCGCAAATTACTTGCCTTGCCCCGGGTGCTGACAACCCACGCTATGCCACTGCACCATTAGACGTGGATCTCAATTAGCAAAATGCAGAATTCAGGTTGAGTATCATGGTTCCTGCCTTGCTGAATCCTGCTGAATCTGGCAGTTGTAACAAAGTCAGCTTAAAAAAAAGAAAAATCTGTTGAAAACAACCACAGCAGGCTAGGAAATTTTCAGCGTTGTCATGTTGAGAGGCATTGGATATTCTCACAAAAATCTGCATTATTGTTTATTATTATTATTATTATTTAGCAGCGTTTTCACAGTCTTATTCCTATCCATCTACATGTCCCCAGTGTTTTCTTTAGCCAGTCCTTGCCATCTCAAGTCCTACAATACAGGGTGCAAACGAGAACAAAAGATACGCATAGCTGAGAACAGTAAAAGGGCAGTGCAACTTCTATACTGCAAAACCCATCATGCAGCGCGACAGCCAGCTAGAAGCATAACAAGGACGACTGCGCTTAGTAAGGCTACAAACCCTATGATGCACCGACCTGCAAGTGAAAGAACATGCAGAGAAACATCTAGGGCCTTGAGTTAACGCAAATAGCTGAAAACAAGGTAAAACCAGACACCCTGCGGGAACCAGCCGAACGGAAATCTGCACAAGTCATCAACTTAGAAAACACGGGAGAAACAGGCACACAGACATAACCAGCAGGAATTAAAATTGGGCGAGAGATTTTCTGCAGCCATCAACTGCCTTTCTACCTCCACCACCACCTGCCCACCCCGGCAAGAGTTTGCCAGGCGGACCCCATGATTCTCAAAGCAATTAAACCAGCTATGTAATCAATGAAGGCCACCAAGCGAAGACCCTTAGGCAGGTAGTACCTTGGCTTTGTTGCAACTGCCTCTGCTACACATGGATGGACCTTCTGTAAAACTCAGGCTGAAGACATCAAGGTGAGCTCAATAGGATAGGGGGAAGTACGGATGTAAGAAAACAAAGGAATGCTTAGAAATGCAAAATGGCAACTCTAGAATGGGAGCTCTTGAGGTCTGGCAAGACGTGGATATAATCAGATAGGATCTAAGTGCTTGCTATCTCGAGAGAAGACACTCATGTCTGCAAGGAACCTTAGTAGGGCATTAAAGGTCCAGTGCCAAGGGCCTTCTGGCGGTTCCCTCACTGCAAGAAGCCAAGTTACAGGGAAGCAGGCAGAGGGCCTTCTCGGTAGTGGCGCCCGCCCTGTGGAACGCCCTCCCACCAGATGTCAAAGAGAAGAACAACTACCAGACTTTTAGAAGACATCTGAAGGCAGCCCTGTTCAGGGAAGCTTTTAATGTTGAATAGGTTATTGTATTTTAATATTCTGTTGGAAGCCGCCTGGAGTGGCTGGGGAAACTCAGCCAGATGGGCGGGGTATAAATAATAAATTATTATTATTATTATTATTATTATTATTATTATTATTATTATTATTAAAGGAGGCCAGACATCTGCAGGCATGCTTCCCACCAAGCGTGGAAAGGAATAGTCAACATTGTACCCTTGGAATGTTGCTAGATTCCACCTCCTAACATGGCCAAGGGATCAGGAGTGATGGGAGTTGGGAGGAGGGATCAGGAGTAATTGGGAGATGGAGGAGGACACCAGGCTGTGGAAGGCTGATCTACTGGGGCAAAGGCAGCCCCGCCCCGCCAATCTCAGTCTGGCCTTCAGCCACCTTCCTGGTTTCTGAATTGCACCCAGTAGACCTGACTGCCAGCTTCCCCTTATTTCCTTGTTCTGGCATTGCCCCTTGCAGAACTCAGCAGCGAGCAGGAAGGGGGCCAAGCTAGAATCAGTGGGCTCCAGAGCTCTGGATGGCATGGGCTCCACCAGTCAGAGTTGGAAGGGAACAGCCCACTGCAATGCAGGAATCTTTTGCCCAACGTGGGGCTTGAACCCACGACCCTGAGATTAAGAGTCGTCACCACTAAGGCTGGTTCGTGTCTCCAGGAGCATGGAGGATCCAAAACACTTTCACATCAGCTAGTAGGATTTTTATTTCCTAGGTTACTTTGGGCTTAAGTTGCTAAACATTCACTATCCACGCCAGCTCGGGTAAGATGAATGTGTCGATTTATATTGGCGCATCATTTCTGTCTCTTATTCTATACAGTGGTACCTTGGGTTACATACGCTTCAGGTTACAGACTCCACTAACCCAGAAATAGTACCTCGGGTTAAGAACTTTCCTTCAGGATGAGAACAGAAATCGTGTGGTGGCAGCAGCAGGAGGCCCCATTAGCTAAAGTGGTGCTTCAGGTTAAGAACGGACCTCCAGAATGAATTAAGTTCTTAACCCGAGGTACCAGTGTACCTTGCTTTTCGAACAGCTTAGTTCTCGAACGTTTTGACTCCCGAACGCCGCAAACCCGGAAGCGACTGTTCCGGTTTGTGAACATTCTTTGGAACCCGAATGTCTGACAGGGCTTCTGATTGGATGCAGGAGATTCCGCACATTGGCTTCCGGACATTTTGGAAGTCAAACGGACTTCCAGAACGGATTCCGTTTGACTTCCAAGGTACGACTGTGTATTGTTTGTTTGATTTGCATATGGCCTGATGAAATACCCTGCTGCTACACTTTTGGGTGATTAGTTTTTATTTTATTTTCAAGCAACCGTATATTGAACCAGATCTTTCTTCTGCCAAGCCCAGAATTCCCTGCTCTTAATTGGCAATGGCTTTCAGAGACTTGCGAGCCGCCTTTCCTAGCCCTGGACCCTTTTAATTACAGGTGCTCAGGGATGAATCTGGAACCCTCTGTATGGGAAGCATGTATGATGACAACCGAGCGATGGTCCATCGTCTTATTGCTTTTCAATGGCAGCATCAGCGATATTATTGTGCGTTGCCTAGACAGTGGTAAAAGCCTGCCCGCTCTCCGCCTCGCCACCTTTTGCGACGCAGCCTGGCACTTCTAGGTCTCTTCCGGAGCAAGATCAGGCTGATCTGCCGTGCCCTGCTGAGAGAACCCGATGCCTTGCTGCTTACATGCTGGGTGCGCAGCGCCTGCAGAGAGAGGGAGAATGTCTGCTGAGCTCCTGTCTCTTCACTGGTGCAGCCTGCACACATAGGTCAGACAGCCTGTGCAAGGGAGGACGAGGGCAGCGAGCGGCAAACAGAAGGGACCTGGAATGAACAACGCCATCGGAGGCCATGCGGCCTGCATGGCTGCAGACATCTTGCTTTACGTATTTCTTTCAAAAGAAGGGATATACTGCATGCTCTAGTTATCTCCCGCTTGGACTATTGCAATGCGCTCTACGTGGGGCTACCTTTGAAGGTGACCTGGAAACTACAACTAATCCAGAATGCGGCAGCTAGACCAGTGACTGGGAGCGGCCGCCGAGACCATATAACACCGGTCTTGGAAGAGCTACACTGGCTCCCAGTATGTTTCAAAGCACAATTCAAAGTGTTGGTGCTGACCTTGAAAGCCCTAAACAGCCTCGGTCCAGTATACCTGAAGGAGCGTCTCCACCCCCATCATTCTGCCCGGACGCTGAGGTCCAGCTCCGAGGGCCTTCTGGTGGTTCCCTCACTGCAAGAAGCAAAGCTACAGGGAACCAGGCAGAGGGCCTTCTCGGTAGTGGCACCCGCCCTGTGGAACGCCCTCCCACCAGATGTCAAACAGAACAACAACTACCAGACTTTTAGAAGACATCTGAAGGCAGCCAGTTTAGGGAAGCTTTTAATGTTTAATAGACTATTGTATTTTAATATTCTGTTGGGAGCCGCCCAGAGTTGCTGGGGAAACCCAGCCGGATGGGCGGGGTATAAATAATAAACTATCACCATAATCATCATCATTGCAAATGAAAACAAAAACAAAGCCTCAAAGAGGTTTACTGGAAAAAATTAAGCAGTAAGGTTACCGGGAAAAACAGTTCATAGAATTGTAGAGTTGGAAGGGAACCCCAAATGTCATCCAGTCCAACCCACTGCAATGCAGGAATCTCAAGTAAAGCATCCATGACAGACAGACAGCCAACCTCTGCTTGGAAACCTCCAAGGAAGGAGAGTCCACAAGCTCCCGAGGGTCCCATTCTACGGTCAAACAGCTTTTACTGTCAGAAAGTTTTAAAGCAACTTTTGAAAAGCATTCAGAATCAGTGATAAGCTAAACACAGATCCGAGCACAGGTCAGTGTTCTAGATATCTGGGTAAAGGTAAAGGTACCCCCTGACCATTAGGTCCAGTCATTGGCAACTCTGGGGTTGCAGCGCTCATCTCGCTCTATAGGCCGAGGGAGCCGACATTTGTCCGCAGACAGCTTCCAGGTCGTGTGGCCAGCATGACTAAGCCGCTTCTGGAGAACCAGAGCAGCCCACGGAAATGCCATTTACCTTCTTGCCAGAGCAGTACCTATCTATCTACTTGCACTTTGACGTGCTTTCGAACTGCTAGGTTGGCAGGAGCAGGGACCGAGCAACGGGAGCTCACCCCGTCACGGGGATTTGAACCGCCGACCTTCTGATCAGCAAACCCTAGGCTCTGTGGTTTACACCACAGCGCCACCCGTGTCTGGGTAGGTTTGTCTAAAGAAAAATGTTTTCAGCATGCAGTGAAGGCACTTGCCTGATATCAAGAGCCAGGGAGTTCCACAGTGTAGACGGACCATTAGGGGGCTGGAACAAAGAAGCTGCCTTATACCAGGTTAAACTATTTGTTCATCTCACCCTGTAAGGTAAAGGTAAAGGACCCCTGGACAGTTAAATCCAGTCAAAGGCAACTATGGGGTTGCGGCGCTCATTTCACTTTCAGGCCGAGGGAGCCGGCGTTTGTCCACAGACAGCTTTCTGGGCCATGTGGCCAGCAGGACTAAACCACTTCTGGCATAATGGGACACTGTGACGAAAACCAGAGCGCACGGAAATGCCATTTACCTTCCCGCCACAGTGGTACCTATTTATCTATTTGCTTTTGAACTGCTAGGTTGGCAGGAGCTGGGACAGAGCAATGGGAACTCACCACCGTCATGGGTATTCGAACCGCGACCTTCTGAATGGCAAGCCCAAGAGGCATGGTGGTTTAGACCACAGAACCACTGACGTTTAGTGCTGTACCACATACCCTGACTGGCAGCAGCTTCCCAGCGTCTCAGGTAGAGTAGGGTCTTTCCCGCCCCCTGCTGTTTGACCCTTTGCGAAACACAGGCTCAGCACTGACCTCCTTAAGGAAGGCGACTAGGCAAAAACATGCTTTGGGGAAGTTGATTAAGTGGGCGTTGCTAGGGGTACGTCCATGGGCCCCAGAATTTGTGTGTGTGCCCCAAATGTTTCTTGGTGCGCAATGAATTCAGAGGAAACCGAATAGAGAGGATGATCTCAGTTTCTGGGTAGGATATTAAGTTGGGGAAATAAATTAATTTAAGAGGACTTTATCTAGAGATGATTTGGGCTTAATGAATGGGACTAATTGAAAAGGAATTGAATTGATTTGGAGCAGGATCTGTTGGGAAATTAATTGGGGACAAATGAATTGAGTAGGAACTGATTTGGGATGATTTGGGGGTGGGGGGCAGATTAATTGTGCTTATCTGGGGCGATACGAATAGGAAATTAGCAGGCTCGCCTTGTGCCGCCATTCAAATTCTAAACCTGCGTCTGTGCATAGAAAATGGCAGTGGCAGATGGGATGCAAATTTTTGTCCCCTTGGCCCATGCCCGGCATCTTTCGATGTCCCTGGTGATTTGGAACGGAGAAATGGCAGATGGGGAAGGGTTAAGCACGGGTACTCCTACACAACTGCTTCTCGCTTCAAATTCCACCTCCCCACGTGGCTTTGCACTTTAAGAATAAACACCGGAGTCCAGCTGCTTACGTTTGTTGCGACACATAGTTATCCCCTGGCTCAGCAATTCCAAGTTCAGGACTGCATTCCCAACATTTCCCAAGAGAAAACAGGGATACCCTTGTAGCGTCACTGCTCTCATGCCCAGGGCCTCTACGCTGCGCTTTCCCAAAGGCTCTCCTCCAACCACGGCAGGCTGTATTCATGGACTCTGATCTGCAGTAACACTGTCCTGCGCTGATTTTCAAAGCGGCTCCTCTTTCTTTGGGTTAAAAGGTACACCAAAAAGTGAACGTTCTTGTCCCGTACTTCGTTAACAGCAGATTGAAATTGACCTACCCGGCTGAGGGGTGAGAAATGACAGGCTGCGTACAGCACATTGCTCCTTGGGGCTCGCGTGCATGAATTTATGCGCACGTCCACTAGAGGGGAGCTGAAGCCTCTCCACACTCGCGGGTGCTGCTGCCGGCACAGAGATGGCAAACCTGGGGCGCCCCAGACTCCAGCTCCCATCTGCCCCAGCCAGCAATGACAATGGTCAGGTATAGGACTTAGAATCATAGAATTGCGGAGTTGGAAGAGATTATGAGGGTCATCAAATCCAACCCCCTGCAAGGCAGGAATATGCCGCTATCCCATTCAGGGATCGAACCTGCAACCCTGGCGTTATCAACACGACGCTCTGACCAACTGAGCTATCCAGGGAGCTTTCGCCTAGCAAAAACTTTGAGAACCTAAAGAAGAAAAGTCACTTTATCCAGGGACCGCCTGCATTTATATTGGACTATTCCCACCTTTTTTTCTTAATGGTGCCTGCTCTTGCGCAGGCTGCACAGAAAAAGCATTTTGCTTCTTGAAATTCGTTCCGATTGTGCAGATAAAATATAACTGATCGAATTCTACAGTAGGGTTACCAGACGTTCCCAGGAACAGTCTCCGGATTTGCAAATCTGTCCCCGGGAAACATGGCAGTGGCAGCCTCAGCAGCCCGGAGCCAGCCTAGTAGTGCAGTTGGCTCTGGCTGGCTTCAGGAACTGCTCGCTGCTGTGGCACCCGCCATTTTTCCTCGCCGGAAGTCCCCATATGATGTGCCTTGTGCGCAACAGAACATATGAGGACTTCCGGCAAGTAAAAATAGCGGGCAACATGGCAGTGAGCAGCTCCTGAAGCCAGCCAGAGCCAACTGCGCTACCAGGCTGGCTCCGGGCTGCTAACTGCCGCTGCCACCACCACTGCCGAAGGGGAACCGGGGACATTCAGCGGTACAGATCTCCTGCCCTCTGCCCCCTTTGTTTTGACCAATCAGGGGAGGCTCAGGAGTTACGGGCAGGTGGCCATTGCCCAGTTTTTTAAAAACTGCACATTTATGTTTCACAGGGTGCGAAAGAAGGGCTTTGCACCTTGCTTGGCAGAGAAACTGCGCCTAGTCACGGGTGGGCAACGCGCTGTTGCCCAGTTTTTTAAAAACTCTGTGCATTTATGTTTCACAGGGTGCAAAAAAGGGCTTTGCACCTTTATACAATATGCATGTGTGCTGGGGCCCAGGGTCTTTTGTCTCGCCATCCCCACTGCTGACTCCCTCTTGCTACTCAGCTTCAAAAAAATAATAATTTAAAAATCCCCAGATCCATTGAAAAAAATCTGGTAACCATATTCTACAGGATGTGGGGTTAGCGCGTGAAAAGTCCAGACCCAAGGACCCCCAGGCATGCATGTCCAGATGGTGGAGGTGTCAGGAGTCATCCAGGAATCTTCACCTGGTCACAAGTGGTCAAAATCCAGGTGAAAAATGCACCTGGCTAATTTCGAACACTGCACCCCAGCCGGCCTGGCCAATGTTCAGGGACGGTGGGAATTGCAGCCTAACCACTTGCACAGGACAACAAGTTTCCTACCCCTGGTCTAGCAAGATGGCTTTAAATAAGTTACATGGAGAAGTCAATGTGGTGCCTATTTGTCGTGCCTAATTAAGGAACCTCCAGGTCCAGAAGCAGTATACCTGAGAGTAACAGATACAGGGGAACAGGCTCACTTGTAGGGCTCACCTGCAAGTTCCCAGAAGCATCTGGTTGGCTGGTGTTGAACTGGCAGAGGAAAGCAGGTTGGGGTGGACCTTGACCCAAAGAAGCCCTGACTCGAGGCCAGAGGGTGTGGACCGTGTTTACCTGTGTTCACTGAATGGGAGACGTATTTCCTACGCAGGAAGCATGGCCAGGTCAAATGCAACTTTTAAAACCAGCACGTAGATTTGTCGCAATGCCCTTATGCGCGGGAATTGCATACACACAGCCAATATCTTTGCAGTTCATGCACACCCACACTGAAGGGTACGCATATGCAGTCATGACACATGGGCTTTTCACGAAGGAAAGATGCACAGCGGCCCACAGGGCTGAAGCAACTACACTTTGCACATGCTCAGAAGCCACAGGGTGGTTTATCACCAGAGCAACAAAAGGCAGCTGTATGCTAAGCTTTGTCAGTTGGGGCATCCCCTCTTCAAAAATCTCTTTTTCCAGTTATATTTTGTTAAATTTTCAAAGTTTCACATATACACTCCAATGCATATTTTTTCTTTTGTTTTGCCAACTTCCCACCCCGTTTTCCAGTGTTTTTATTTCTCTCCTTTGTTGCACCTATCTTCTATCTCTTATACCATGACCAAAATACAATAATCTCTCATTCCTTCTGTTGCTCCGAGTTCAAATCCTGCTCACGAGCTCATCGTACCATCCCCTCTTCAAAAATCTTGCCTCGCCTGAGAACTCAGGGAAGCCTTAGGCAACATTCCCACCCTCATCTGCCATGTGAGGATAATCTGATCTACTTTACAGGACTGTTGTGAGTGCTTACTAAGATAATGGGAAGCTATTTTGAGCTTCTTCCCTAAACACTATATGCATGTTAAATTTTATTTTTAAAAATTATGGCATTAACCTTTTTTTTTTTTTTTTTTTGCTAAACCATCCAGAGAGCTTTTGTTAGCTGGTGGTACAGAAATACCGAAAAATAAAATACGTAAGATGCGCTATCTTTATCATCGCCATTTCCTCGCTTGCCGCGACGATGATGGATGTTTATAAATCGCTGAGGCTCACCACAATGCCATAGCACTAGGCAGCAACGTTAAAAACAGTCCCTGAAATTAAAATGTAAAAGAAAAGAAAACCAAACGCTGCCTGCGAGCAAACTCATCCTTCTGGGAAAGGGGAATAAATAAATAAACAAAAGCTTTCAGCATCAGAAGAAACCGTCTGCAAAACGAAGCAGCCTGCCTAGCGGGGAACTGTGCTCCCCAGACCACAACACCGCTGACGCCATCCGCCCCCATTCTGGGGCCCAGCAACGGATTCGGAAAACACCTTCCGGGGCCCAGGCCGAGCTGTGGGGCGCCCTTCCGATTTCTCTCCGCCTGCACCGTTGCAAGGAAGCCTGCAAAGCCTCTTTCAAAACAAGGCTTTCCAGCTGCAGGCCTAAACCCGCAAGCCCGAAATCACATCTCGCCTGTCATTCCGAGAGGCCCCTCTTCCTCCTTAGGCCCCCTGAGCGGGTTTGGGGGGGGGGTTGCGACTGGGAAAGCAAGCTTCCTTTCCATCCCCCTCTTGCTCACAAAGCCCTGCCTGAGAAACTGAGTACCCTTCCCACGCGACCCCCAACGCACCCTGGACTGCGGTGGTGAGCTGGTCAGCCAAGGGCAAGGGAGCCAAGGCCTCTGGCAGCACCCACCTGCCCCCTCTGCAAGGTTGGCATTTTGACTAGGACCCCAGCCGGTGCCAAGGGTGCGAGCCACGTCCCCCATGGCACCGGCTGGTTCCTGGGTGCCAGGACTCGTCTGCCCCAAAGCCCTTGGCACCCTGCACAAACACACCAAGCCAAGAAACAAGCTGCTGTCTGGACTCCCCCTTTCCTTTCTTCCTCTCCCTCGCCACTTGGAGCTTTTCTCCCTTCTGCAAAAACAGCTTTTTCTCTTCCTGGAGGCAAAGCAAAACAAAGCCGCGCACTCACCGAGCCTCCCTCGGCTGCTGCTAGGCCCAGCCCCAGATGATATTTTCGCTTGTCTGCATTCCTTTTCTGCCCTCTCTCCAGCGGCTGGTCTCTGGGGAAGGGCCCTCTCTCAGCTTGGGACCCCCAGAGGACAGGCCTGGCAAGCAAAAGGTCCCGGGTTCAAGCCCTGGCGAAAGGGCATGGCAGTGGGGAAGCCCCTGCCAGCCAGGGTCAACAAAGCTAAGGGAGTCAGTGTGGGGCAGATTCCTGGGCTCATAGGTGCACGACTTGAGCAGGGTGTCCCGGACTCTGAGAGTCCTACTCCAGCGTAATTCAAACAGGGCACGTACCACCAAGAATAATCCCACCATATGTTACAGCACACACCCCCCCCCCCCAGACCACCTAGGTTGCAGCCCACCACCGTAGTGCAAAAGAGGTGTGGTTATTTGATTTCCGTCCTTACCCACGCGATTTGGCCCTACCCTGGATCCTGAACGGATCTTTCACTTGGGTACTTTGTGGGTTGGGGGAATGCGAGAGATCAAGCCAAGGCCACCCATCCTCCCCGCATCCCTCTCTTCATCCCGCTCCGTGTACGCGTTCCCACGACCGCCTCGTTCCCTTACGCGTCCATCGTTCCAGCGCCGCCGCCGCCCCCCAACCTCCCCGATCCCCGCGCTCCGTAACGCGCAAACGCCGCTACCCGCGCAAGCAAGAATGCGAAAAATGCGCGCACGCGTGGATGGCTCTGCGGGTCGATGCGCGCGGATCTGCACCTCCTGGCCCTGGAAGGCTGGTTTCCCCCCTCCCTCGCACCGTGCGATCCTCCCAACGCGCGCAGCAAACGGGTCCAGGAGGACCAGACGCGGGTCGCGGGCACCGCGGCTCTTACCTCGCGTCGCCTTCCCCGCCGCCCTCAGTGCGCGCAGGGAGCCGCCTGCTGCTGTTGCCGCCGCCGCTGCCGATCGCCGGGGAAATCCGTGCCGGAGCCAGCCATCCTCCGAGGCGGATCCCGTCCGCTGCGCGCTGCCCGCGATCCGGAGGCTCGGGAGCGCAAGAGAAATCGGGGAGCAACGGGGAAGGCTGCAAGGTTGGGGATGGGGCGCGAGGGGGTTTTGCGTGGGTGGGGGGGGGGTCGTGTGAACGGGGAAGGCGAGCCCGGTGCAGCCCCGTCAGCTCGCCAGCTTAAGCGCAGCGGCGGCGCCCCCGGGCCGGGCCCTGATCCTCGGCGGCTCTGCCTGCTGCTGCTTCTTCTTCAGCAGAGCCCGTCCTTGCCATAGCGCGGCGGGGAAGTGAAATCCCACACTGCACAGGAAGAGACCGAGGGAGAAAGAGGGAGGGAGGGAGCTGGCGGGGGGGGGGGAGAAGAAAGTTCAGAGGCAGAACTGGATGCTGTCGGAAACGCACGCTCCGATTTCCCCCCGGGGTGGGGGGGCTGGTGGGGGTGGCGGGGATAGCCAGATGGCCTTGCCAAGGGCAACAGTGCCACCTGCTGGGGGGCTCGCGGCGCTTCTGTGCTCCCCGCCCCCTAAGTGTGGGGGCAGGGAAAGGCTGCTCAGACTCCCCTCCGAGGAAAGCTTGCGGCGTTTTCTAGTTCAGGGCAGGTTTCCAAGCCTGATGAAGAGCGGTTGAAGGAGCCAGGTATGTTTAGTTAGCTTGGAAAAGAGGAGATATGAGAGCCACATGAGCGTAGCCAGGATTTTTTTGGAGGGGGGCAGAACCTCAGTTAGTTAAATATTTTTATTTATCCCTTTTTATTTTCCCCCTTTGGCTACACCCATGGAGAGCCGCCTTCAGATCTCAAGGTCTGTCACGTGGAAGAGGGAGCAAGCTTGTTTTCTCCTGCTCCCGAGGGTAGGACTCGAACCCGTGGCTTCCACTTACAAGAAAGGAGATTCTTAAAAAAAAAAAGCACCCGCTTTTAACCCAAACATGCATTTGGGGACACGCGAATCTTTCGCAGTATATTCTGCAGGAAGGTCATGCTTCTGCAGCGGCCCACCTTGAATCAGGTTGGAGACCAATAGATTCCTCCCCTCTCCTTTTCCCTATAGGGGCCAATATCTCACCTCTTGTAAACCGCTTTGTGTCTCCTTTGGCCAACTCTTTCCCCTCTTCTTAGAAGACAGCAAGGATTCTAACTTTTCCCAGTCCTCTTGGATTCGCTGGTGAAGCTGCTGAATCTCTGGGAGGTGAAAACAGTGACATATACTCTGAGACAGCGGAGAGCAAAAGTTAGAGCAGGGTGGATCTCCTGGTAGATCTCTGGCTAATTTGCAGGGGACCCCCAGGGATTGTTGACACCCAATTGTTCCACAATAGTAACAACCTTTTGCTGAAGGACAGTGGAGCTTCAGGGAACCAGGAATGGTTTTTATGGGAAAGGACTGAGAGTTCACTTCTCGTACTGAAAGCAGAACTTCCTGAACCACTGATTTGTGCATAAAACGAGCTTACTGGGTTATACCAGTGGCCCATCAAGTCCAGAATCCTATTGCCACCGAAGCCAGCCTTTGGGAAGCTTGCAGGCTGGACCTGAGTGCAAGAACCCTCTCCCCTCCTTTGGTTTCCAGCAGCTGGGAAACGGGTGGCGCTGTGGTCTAAACCACTGAGCCTCTTGGGCTTGCCGATCAGAAGATCGGCAGTTTGAATCCCCGTGACGGGATGAGTTCCCATTGCTCTGTTCCAGCTCCTGCCAACCTAGCAGTTCAAAAGCAAGTAGATAAATAGGTACCACTGCGGCAGGAAGGTAAACAGCGCTTACATTTACGTCATGGTGTCCTGTTGTGCCAGAAGCGGTTTAGTCATCCTGGCCACATGACCCGGAAAGCTGTCTGTGGACAAACGCTGGCTCCCTTGGCCTGAAAGCGAGACGAGCGCTGCAACCCATTAGTCGCCTTTGACTGGACTTAACTGTCTAGGGCAGGCAAGCCCAAACTCAGCCCTCTAGATGTTTTGGGACTACAACTCCCATCATCCCAAGCTAACAGGACCAGTGGTCAGGGTTGATGGGAATTGTAGTCCCAAAGCATCTGGAGGGCCGAGTTTGGGGATGCCTGGTCTAGGGGCCCTTTACCTTTTCCTGTTCAGAAGCACATAGACTCTGACTGTGGATCGTTGACTCCAGCTGTTGGACCCGGGGATTCTGGTGCAGAGAGACAACAATGATCTTGGAAGCTTGAAGTCTTCCCACCCACCCGGTTCGAAGAGATGCCAGGAAGCTGAGCTCTTAAGAATCCCAACTCTAGTGAGGCCATCTTCATAACATCATCCCTCTAAGGCCAAAATTGGGGTCAGGAGATCAGGACCATGTCAGGTAAGAAGAGCCCATACGAAGCAGGATTTATGGGACCGCCTCTCCTGGTCTGCCCCACAGAGGACCTTAAGGTCCATGAAGAACCATAGTTTAGAGGTCCCGGGCCCTAAGGAAGTCAGACTATCCTCCAGCAGGGCCAGGGCCTTCTCAGTGATGGCTCCGACCTGGTGGAATGCTCTGTCCCATGAGACCAGGGCCCTGCAGGATTTAACTTCCTTCCGCAGGGCCTGTAAGACAGAGCTATTCCACCTGGCCTTTAATTTGAACTTAGCCTGATCTTTTATTCCCCTTCCTTCCATCCCCTCCCCTTTTTATGAAGATTACCCGCTCTGGGATCCCACAGCTAATTCTCCCCTGGTCTCCTCGCTGGCCCAAATAGGACTAATTTAGCCAGCTAGCCCTGGTGATCATCTAATATTTATTGGATGGATTTCCCCCCTAAACTGATTTTTGAATTCTGAATTTATTGTTATTCACGTTTTATACTGTATTTTATGCTGTTTTTTGTTGCATCGATTAAGTGTTTTAAATTTGTTGTTAGTCACCCTGAGCCCGGTTTTCTGAACCAGGAAGGGCGGGGTACAAATAAAAAATATTATTATTATTACCTTATACTGAGTCACACTGTTGCTCCGTCTCTGGCACTGACTGGCAGCAGCCCTCCAGGGTTTCAGGCTGGTGGCCTCCCCAACCCTACCTAGAGGCAGATGTCACAATTGACCTTGAAACTTTCCCCATGCTGAATGACCACATTTGCCCTGCTTGGGGTAAGTTGGAGCACATGCTAAAGACCTGGGAAGTCCACGATTCCACAAAGCGTGAGCGATTAATTTCACGGCACGCAGGTGGTATAGTGAGAATAAAGGTTTATTATTAGAAGGACGCAGGTGGATCTGTGGGTTAAACGACAGAGCCTAGGGCTTGCCAATCGTAACGTCGGCGGTTCGAATCCGCACGACAGGGTGAGCTCCCGTTGCTCGGTCCCTGCTCCTGCCCACCTAGCAGTTCGAAAGCACGTCAAAGTGCAAGTAGATAAATAGGTACCGCTCCGGCGGGAAGGTAAATGGCGTTTCCGTGTGCTGCTCTGGTTCTCCAGAAGCGGCTTAGTCATGCTGGCCACATGACCCGGAAGCTGTACACTGGCTCCCTCGGCCAGTAAAGCGAGATGAGCGCTGCAACCCCAGAGTTGGCCACGACTGGACCTAATGGTCAGGGGTCCCTTAACCTTTAATTATTATTATTATTATTATTATTATTATTATTATTACTCTGGAGATAAGGCTCCAACGCCGTTCCCACAAGGTCAGGATCAGGCCACCAGGATGGGCTCCTCGCTCTGCCCACACCTTCTCCTTAGGCACTGCTAACATTTTCCTGCCATCTCTAGCTGTCAGCTTCATCAGTCGAGTCGAGACATCAGCAGGTACCTCCTGCCATCAGCCACCATCTGCTTTCCTGTCTGGCTTCAAAAAAGGAAAGATGAATGAGAACCCCGAGCGAGCACAGCTGTTAGAAGCAAGTCAGATATGAGGCGCCTCCCGCTGAGACCCGCAGACGGATACTGCGTGCGTCTACTCAGAAGTAAAGCCGACTGTGTTCAAAGAAGCGCCCTCGGGATTGCAGCCTTCGCGTTTTGCGGTGTTGAGAACATCAGGAGATGCTACTAGCTCAAAGATGGAAAGAACCAACAGCCCCAACAAGGGAAGAATGGCAAGCCCAACTTCTGGACTGTGCTGAAATGGCAAAACTGACCGGGAGACTCAGGAATCAATAAGATAATGACTTTAAAAAAGAATGGGGGAAATTCATAACTTACTTAGGAGACGATTGTAAACAAATAAAAACATTAGCTGGACTTTAAAACTAACTTGTAAATAAATGAAAGACAGAGCGTTCCACCAAGGCGGGGCCAGTACTGAAAAGGCCCTGGCCCTAGTTAAGACCAATCTAACCACCTTGCGACTTGGAACCTCCAAAATGTTGTCATTTGTGGACCTTAAGGTCCTCCGCGGGGCATACCAGGAGAGGCGGTCCTGTAGGTACGTGGGCCCTAGGCCGCATGGGGTTTTAAAGGTCAAAACCAGCACCTCAAACCTGACCCTGTAGTCCGCCACTGTATTCTGCTCTGGGCAGACCTCACCTGGAGTACTGTGTCCAGTTCTGGGCACCACAATTCAAGAAGGACACTGACAAGCTGGAACGTGTCCAGAGGAGGGCAACCAAAATGGTCAAAGGCCTGGAAACGATGCCTTATGAGGAACGGTTAAGGGAGCTGGGCATGTTTAGCCTGGAGAAGAGGAGGTTAAGGGGTGATATGATAGCCATGTTCAAATATATAAAAGGATGTCACATAGAGGAGGGAGAAAGGTTGTTTTCTGCTGCTCCAGAGAAGCGGACACGGAGCAATGGATCCAAACTACAAGGAAGAAGATTCCACCTAAACATTAGGAAGAACTTCCTGACAGTAAGAGCTGTTCGACAGTGGACTTTGCTGCCAAGGAGTGTGGTGGAGTCTCCTACTTTGGAGGTATTTAAGCAGAGGCTTGACAACCATATGTCAGGAGTGCTCTGATGGTGTTTCCTGCTTGGCAGGGGGTTGGACTCGATGGCCCTTGTGGTCTCTTCCAACTCTATGATTCTATGATTCTATGATCCACCGGGAGCCAGTGCAGTTGGTAAAGCACTGGATGAATGTGATCTCGCGGCATTCTGCACCCGCTGGAGTTTCTGGGTCAGGAGACCCTACAACCTCCTTAGGGAGACAGTTGCACTGCCAAACATCTCAGACTCTCCATTCTTGTATCCTGAAGCCATTGGTACCCCCCAGAGCAGGAGAAAACAAGCTTGTTCCCTGTGACAGCCCTTGAGATAGTTGGACTATCCTATCTCCTCTCAGTCTCCTATTTTCCAGGCTAAACATACCCAGCTCCTTCAACCGTTCCTCATCAGGCTTGGTTTCCAGACCCTTGATCATCTTGGTTGCCCTCCCCTGCACACGTTCCCACTTATCAACATCCTTCTTAAATTCTGGTGCCCAGAACTGGATGCAATATGCCAGGTGTGGTCTGACCAATTGGGACAGTTGGAAGGTATGTCTCTGGCTTGCCCACAGGCCACACCTCCTTCCCAGGCTGGCTGGAGCGTAGCCTATTGTACAAAGGTTAACATCCCATCCCTTGCTATGGTCACTTTTTGCCTCTGGCCCCAGACACCCCCTGGAAGGCAGGCACCTGCGGGGATGCACCCCCTGGCTGAGAAAGGGTCCTCACCCCTGTTTTAAATGGCTAGAGAAGGAGGACAGGTCTAGAAGAATAAAAGATAATATAATTATGATGATGCGGTTGGATTGCCAGGATAAAAATAAAAGGCAGCTGACTGTTTTCACCTTGGATGTTTGTAAAAATGCCGTTCAAAATCTGTTTAAAGGGGTGGGTGGGGAACCGCAGACAAGCAATTTCTACTCAAGGAACGATTTGAGCAACAAAGGGGTTTTTTTTGTTATTAATCAGGACACTGATTCCTAGTACATAATAACCGAAGAATTAGGAAAGGGCAACAACCTACAGTATCAGCAGATAATAAGTTTTGTAAGTGCATTATTCAGATCAAGGCACACAACAGCATTAGAAAGGTGTTTTATAATCTAATCAAAAGGTTTCATTATCCGGGACAGAACAGATATTATTAAAACAGTTAATAATGGGAGACTCTTAGAAGGTCAGGAGGAAGTGTGGCTTGCGGATGCAGTTTATGGATGAAGAACAGACTGTTTGTCAATGGCCCCAAACGCTTGCAACTTGTTTGTTGGTTTTTCTACCAAGTTCCGTGACATCACAGAAGTTCAGCCAATGGCTGGGACTGAGATTCGCTGGCTGCTGTGGAGGTGACAAGGCAATTTTAAACCTGCTGTATATGCAGTGGCATATACAACCTTGCAGGGCCGGCCCAACAATGAGGCCAGGTGAGGCAGGTGCAGGCTCCAGAAAGTTGCCTTCTCCTCTGCTGTACACTATCCACCCACTGCTTCTCTCTGGCCTCCTTTTACCCCACTCACTGGGGCAGGCTTGTGAGGTGGAGGTGGGCAGACTGCAGAGGAGCAGGAGACAGGGGTGGGGAGCATTTTCTGTATTGCAAAATAGTCTGGCTCCCTGTCCTTCAAATGCTCAGCTCGGTCATCCCCGCTCCCTGCTCATCAAATGACCTGTCTGTTGATGGGGCGGGAGGGACAATTTGCAACTTCATCAGGGTACTAGGCTGAAAGGCCCCTCCCCCCAATAGCCCTCAATCTATTATTATTATTATTATTATTATTATTATTATTATTATTATTATTAAGCACCCTTTATCAAAAGACCTCAGGGCGGTGTGCAACATTAGAGACACATTACAAAACATCAATGATAACACATAGTAAAAAGCATTCTGACAGACAGCCTAATAGTAAAATATCCATAATAATAACAGTCCTCTGCTTCTTGGGAGAAAAGCAGTGACAAACCTAGACAGCATCTTAAAAAGCAGAGACATCACCTTGCCAACAAAGGTCCATATAGTTAAAGCTATGGTTTTCCCAGTAGTGATGTATGGAAGTGAGAGCTGGACCATCAAGAAGGCTGATCGCCGAAGAATTGATGCTTTTGAATTCTGGTGCTGGAGGAGACTCTTGAGAGTCCCATGGACTGCAAGAAGATCAAACCTCTCCATTCTGAAGGAAATCAGCCCTGAGTGCTCACTGGAAGGACAGATCCTGAAGCTGAGGCTCCAATACTTTGGCCACCTTATGAGAAGAGAAGACTCCCTGGAAAAGACCCTGATGGTGGGAAAGATGGAGGGCACAAGGAGAAGGGGACGACAGAGGACGAGATGGTTGGACAGTGTTCTCGAAGTTAGCAACATGAGTCTGACCAAGCTGTGGGAGGCAGTGGAAGACAGGAGTGCCTGGCGTGCTCTGGTCCATGGGGTCACGAAGAGTCGGACACGACTAAACGACTAAACAACAACAACCCCACACTTTCACAGACTGTAGATTATCCAATAGCCATGGACCTGGGTAAAGGTGAATGTTTGTTGCCTGGTGTCTAAAGACACGTAATGATGGTGCCAGGTGAGCCTCTCTGGGGAGAGCAGTCAGGGAACCACCACAGAAAAGGCCTGATCTCTTGTTGCCACCCTCTGCACCTCTTGGGGAGCGGGGATGTAGAAAGGGCCACGGGTGACAAGCACAGGGTCCGGGGCGGTTCATATGGGGAGAGGTGGACCTTAAGGTATTAAGGTCTTGAGCCTTTATAGCACTTTGAATTTGGCCCGGAAACTAATCGGCAACCAATGCAGTTGTGCCGGTTCTGTTTGTGTCTAGTTCTAGTCTGCCTTCCTTGATGCTGCCATAGTCTTAAAAGATAAAGGGACCCCTGACCATTAGGTCCAGTTGTGGCTGACTCTGGGGTTGTGGCGCTCATCTCACTTTATTGGCTGAGGGAGCCGGTGTACAGCTTCCGGGTCATGTGGCCAGCATGACTAAGCCGCTTCTGGAGAACCAGAGCAGTGCACGGAAACGCTGTTGACCTTCCCGCCGGAGTGGTACCTATTTATCTACTTGCACTTTGACGTGCTTTCGAACTGTTAGGTTGACAGGAGCAGGGACCGAGCAACGGGAGCTCACCCCGTCGCGGGGATTCGAACCGCCAACCTTCTGATCGGCAAGTCCTAGGCTCTGTGGTTTAACCCACAGCGCCACCCAAGTCCCTGCCTTAGTCTTAGGGGAGCCAGAACAATTTGCTGGGGGTGCAGGAAAGGTGGGGAGATGAGACTGGAGAAGTAGCGAACCCTTGGCCCCACGGTCTCATCTGCCCAGACTGCCAGGCCAAGGCGTTGTCTACCCTTGCCTTAAACACAATTGCTTCCAGTTCAGGAAAAGAGCCCCACAGCAGTTTGATGCTGCCAGCTGCTGTCAATCTCTTCCTGCCCCCTCTGATCCCCTTTTCCAATGGAGGGGGGGGGGAGAGAGAGAGACATGTCTGGTGGTGGGGTTTCAGGAGGGCTCTGAGCCTTTCATTGCAGAGCAGCCTGTGAGCTAGACGCGGCTTGCAAAAGGCGTCAACGTTCCCTTCCCCTGCTAGCCACCGGGCTAGTGTTTCTGGTCGCTTGCTAATTTTGTTTAGCATCTCGACAACAACACGAAGCAACAAACAAACAACAAAGTCGGCTCTAATAAGCCCTAGCCGTGTCACCATAGTAACAGAAATCAGAACCACTTCAAGGATCCTGTTGCCTGGGAAGACGATAAAATGTTTTCCATCAATTGCTGTCGGGAAAGTCACAGCTGATAAGCCAGGCAAAGCCAAACGGAGGGGAAAGCAGGGAGCTGTATCTAGTGCGATGGTGGGGAGGAGGAGATCTCAGATTAACATGTCCCCCCCCACATACCCCACCCCTGGACTTGGGGGGGGGTAGATGCAAGCTCCAGGAGCAATAACCACAAAGGTGTCCTGTCCTGATCTTGCAGGCTTTCTTTTTCCTCCTGTCTGTGATGTACAGAATTACAAAGAGACGTCTCTAATAATAGAGAACCCCTCAGCACAAATGGCTTTAGGTTTCCATTCATATGATGGAGCTCCTTTCATCTTCTTTGAACCACATGCAGAGCCGCTTATCTGCCATGAAATCCTGAAACGAGTATTCTTCCTTATGGACTAGAAACGTTAAAGAAACAAGAACTGGTCCCCAGTCAGGTGACATATATGAAATCAAGGGGCGGCAGGGGGTGGGGGTTATTCTTACAACAATCATTCTTTATAACAGCTATTCTTTAACATTATCATCCACAACAGCATTATTAATTAAATTTGTATACTGCCCTTCATCCAAAGATGACAAGGCAGTTCACAGCACAAAAATACGAAATGAGAACACTAAAGAAATAATAAAACAAACCAATAACCAAACGCGGGTCTCCAGCCGGTGTGGCTTGCAGTCATATGACCAGTGGCAGAATGGGATCTACTGTTTAGATCACTGAAGGACTGCAGTGCTGCGGCCCTTAACCCACTCCTGCTGTCAGGTGAGCTTGGAACAGCAACGGCAGCAGCAACAGCAACAGCAACCACCTGCCCATCTGACTGGGTTACCCCAGCCATTCTGGGCGGCTCCCGGCAAAATATAAAAACACCATAAAACATCAACGCCAGCTATGGAAGCATCAGCCTTCTCTGGAAACCCTAAAACTGGGGTTGCAGGTCCCACACCTGTACACTAGAGGGCACTGGAGAGCATATGCCCCTGCAAGGTGTTCATTGCTCTTTTCAACCAGAAAGAATACAAAGTTATCCTGTTTGGGTTGGGACTTTGCCTAGGCAATGATATACGTTGAAAGAATGCATGGGGAGGGGGAGGGTTTTTTTTGGGGGGGGGTCACACTGTGTAGCCCACCTGGGCAGCACATGCACCAGACATATGGGCATAAGAAGATATTGTCCCTTTTAAGTGGGTCATCCCAGATTGACAGAAGCCGCATTGGCTTCTGATCCCAATCCCAGATGCCCTGCGCACTGGACCAAAAGACGCACATTTTTTTTTGGTCCCACGCTGTTGCATAAATCAGTTGGCTCACACCAGAGCACAGGACCCAGAAATAGAACCGAAAGACGCGCCAACTTACCTTGGCACTGTGTGACGCCCACTCTTCTGGCTGAACGCACGACTAGGGTCGCCAGGACAGGAGCACCCCAGGCCCTGAGGTTCCAGGGCCCAAACCAGAGACCTGGCAGCACCCCCAGTGATGTCATAGAGTAGTCCTGGTGATGTCATGGGGCGGTCATTAAGCTCGGCACATTAAACATTAATTACAGCTGTTGAAAGCATGTCATTCAAATAAAAATAACAAGAATTCTAACAAATGAGCAAATGCGTCACTCACTGGTTGGAAATTAAGATAGAAACCTTTGCTCAAGGCAGTTGTTCCCATGCTTGTTGTGAATTGCTCTTGTGAACGGCCAGTGTTAATGGTGCAATTGCCAGTCAATTCTGTATACGTTCAATTTCCTTTCCACACACACACACACACACACACAACACTCTTGTCCACCTGGAGACTCAAACCCAGGGGTCAGCAAACTTTTTTCAGCTGTGGCATGGTCCCTCAGACCATGTGGTGGGCCAGACTATATTGGGGGGGGGGGAATGAACGAATTCCTATGCCTCACAAATAACCCAGAGATGCATTTTAAATAAAGCACACATTCTACTCATGTAAAAACACCAGGCAGGCTCCACAAATAACCCAGAGATGCATTTTAAATAAAAGGGCACATTCTACTCATGTAAAAACATGCTGATTCCCGGACCATCCGCAGGCCAGATTGAGAAGGCGATTGGGCAGGATCCGGCCCCCAGGCCTTAGGTTGCCTACCCCTGGAGGGGCAAGGCAAACCTACAGAGTTGAGGTCAGACCTGGGGATCCGTCAACCTTAGATCTGTGGGTGCCAGGAGACTTGAGGCCCGGCCCCCCTTTATCAACAATCTCAACAATGGGGAGCCAAGTTTCAATGAAGTTATCGTATTTGACATTCCCCCTAAGCAGGCTCCTGTGGTAAGTTAAGCCAGCCTGGGGCTGATGGCAGTTGCAGCCCAAAATGTCCGGACAGCGTCAGCTTGGCAAAGGCTGAGTTAATCTCTCAGAGAAGCCGTTTTCCAAACTTGGCTAAACTATCCCTTGACCGCAAATCCTGACGGTGACTTCCAGTGCTGCGCCACCTCTACCCGGCAGGGAATTCCTGCTCTCCTTGTGGAACAGCTGGCCCTGCACGTTGCGGTAGGAGCTGGAAAAGCAGAGGGCTGGCACCCAGTTTCCTTGCCATCCAGGCCAATCTGCTGTGGGCCTTTCAGCTCACTGCTTCATCCAGCCCCTGAAGCAGGACTGGCACAAAGGCCTCTGCAGATGGCAGAGATGTCTGGAGCCAGTCCAGGCCCGATTCCTGAGTGCTGGTGCTCCTTTTGGCCCCGTGCATTTCTGGCGGACCTTTGAACACAGCAGAGGGATCGGCAGCAATGCAGAGTATGTGCAGCAAAGTTATTTCGTCCTGCAATTGAGCCGAATGAGGCAGCCACATGGAGACTATGAGGCACAGTTTGATGCTCTTCTGTGGCCCCACAGGTCACAGGCACAGCTTTGGGTTTGTGTTCCGATCCTGCTTTCTCCATGGGAAGGGATGGGTCAGGTTCCAGCACCGTCTGTGCAGTGTGCCAGCAGTGGCGTAGCGTGGGTTGTCAGCACCCGGGGCAAGGCAAGTAATTTGCGCCCCCTAACCCGTGGATTTGCGCCCCCTAACCCTAACCCCCAGGTGTTGCGCCCGGTGAGGCCGGCCCCCCCTGCACCCCCCACGCTACGCCACTGTGTGCCAGCCCATAACCAGAAATCCAAGGTGTGCAGGATGGAATATAGTTACACACTGGGGCAAAGGGAGGGGTGCCCCTGCAGAAAGACTCGCATTATAACTGGGAAAACGAGCTCGAAAACCCCCCATGTCTGAATGCACCCTTTGTCTAACCGCTCCTGGTTCCCACGCAGGGCTCAGCCCTACCAAACAGAGGAGGAGGAAACAATGGGGCCGGGAACAGGGAGACAAAGGTCTCTAATGAAATCTGCAAGCCCTACTGCCGGATTCAACCCCCTCCCAGTTTTACAGAGGGAGCTTTAGGGAGTAGCAAACCATGCCTTTTAAAAAAGCTGTAGGTAAGGGTCCTCTAGGGAAAGGTGAGTAGCCCAGTGCTGGTATCTCCTCCCGCCTCGCTGGTAATTTAAGCACTCAGATAATAGCAGGGGCGGCAGAGAGTTGTCAACTGCAGTTTTAAGTCCATTTGAAAAGACCCAAACTGAAGCAGGTCTAGGATAATGCACTTGAATTAGCATAAGGTATTAGATTGTTTGAAAACCAGATTTGCATTTTAATAGCATCTCTACCCGAGATCCTTGGTTGGAGCGGTGCTGAAGCAGTCAGCAAATTGCGGTCCCAGAGGTTAGTCCAGGGGTCCCCAAACTAAAGTCCGCGGGCCGGATAAGGCCCAAGGGACTCGTTTATCTGGCCTGCGGTGACCCCCACTGCCTGCTGCAGCCGCCCACTTACTGGCACTGTGCTGCACAGCTACCCACTTCCGGGTTGGAGCAGCACCGGAAATAGCTTGTGTGCATGCGCAAGCGTTATTTCCTGTGCATATCCGGGTTGGAGGAGGCCTGTGCACATGCACACAAACTATTTCTGGTGCTCCTCCGACCCAGAAGTGCACTAGAAATAGTGTGTGCACATGCATATGGACACGTGCTCCTCCGCCCTCCGCCCCGCTGCGCAATCGGTGCTGGAGACACCGGCCTGAGATGTGGTAAGTTTGCTGACCCCTGGGCTAGTCCTTGTTGAATGTCACTATTATGTACTGAGTTGAATAGGATCCAAACTGCAGCAGTCTGATTGGTCCTAGAACAATAGGATCCAAAATGCAGCAGTCTGATTGGTCCTAGAACAATAGGATCCAAAATGCAGCAGTCTGATTGGTCCAAGAACAATGCAGCAGTATTATTGGTTGGCAGGAACCACCCAATCATGCTCCAGATATAGTGAATCCACAACCTGATTGGCTTACAGTAGAATTCCAGAATTAACCAATCATGTGCAGCCCATTGTGTAAATAATGTATATAAAGCAGATACTTTGAGGGGACTTTTATTCATTCCTCCTCACCACTATGAGCTGAATAAAGAGCATGAAATCACTTTGCGACTCTGAGTATATTTCAGTCACCCGCCTTTGCCAGCAAGGCTCCCACCCACCCACGCAAACACAGGACAGAGGCCTTTGGGGCCAGGAGTTTGCTTGGGAAGTGATGCCCTAGCAGAGCTGGGAACTGCAGCCCCCTTCCCCACCCACGCCATGCTCAGGAGGCAGGTTTCTTCCATCTCCACAAAAGGCTCCATTTGATAAAAGCCAGAGCTATTTCTGACGCTGCCCACTGTCACCGAGTTAAAACCAGTGCCTCCCTGACTCAGCCAGGTCCTCCTGGACCCGAACATTTCTTTCATTTGCAGAGAAGGCTGCAGGGTGCCCGTGGCCTCCGTCGGTGGACAAATAAGCAGAGATCTGAACTGAATTCCCCGCTCCCCACAAGCTCAACAGAGATGGGAAAGTGCTGTCCATCACAACATGCCTCCCTGAGCTTTGAGCTTCTAAAAAGCAGAGGTGGGGAGCCTGTGGATTCTGCAATAAAATCGCCTTGCGATGATTTAAAAGCTGCTTGCGTTTGTTCGGGTTAGAAAACAAAATGGACCCTCTGGTCCTGAGCTACGTTATCGGCAGGTTGCAACCAAACTCCCCGGCTGCGAGAAATGACAGGCTGTGGGCACCACATTGTTCTTCAGAGTTCGCATGGATGAATCGATGGGCACGTCTGCTGCAGATGAGCTGCATCCTCTCTGAAGTCACAGATTGTCAGGGACAGGCAGGGCTCCAAGGTGTGTGGCAGAGGCAGCAGGGCCAGAGGCTGATTCAGGGGAGGTGGGTGGCGATTTGTGGGGGTTTGTGCAAAGCAGGAGGAAGGGAAGGATGCACCAAGAGTGGAGAGACATTGCCTGAGCAGGGGGCAATAGAAAACCCTCCATCCTGTCCTCCGCTGTCTCCACGGACCAGGAGGGGTGTGAAGAAGCAGGCACAGCAACAACTTCCGTGTAGGAGAAGATGCCAGTTGCTTCTGTGTGCCCCATCAGAGGAGGGTACTTACCGTATTTTTCGCACTATTGGACGCACCGGTCCATAGGACGCACCTAGATTGGGGGGGGGGGAAATAAAGGCAAAAAAATTTATTCCCCCCCCCCGCCAGGCGCGGGGCGGGGGCGGGGGAAGCCCGAGCTTCCCCCGCCCCCAGAACGGGACCCAGAGCCATGCCGAAGCTGCGCGCAGCTTTGGCATCGCTCTGGGAGCTTGCGGGGCTGGGGGAGGAGGAAGCCCTCCGCCAGCCTCCAAACCATGTCGGGAGACAGCGGGATGGCGCGCTGCGCCTCTCCCGCTGTCCCCCGAGTTTGCGGGGCTGGGCCAGCCTTCTAACCAAGTCGGGGGACAGCGGGAAGGGCGCGCTGCGCCCCTGCCGCTGTCTCCTGAGTTTGCGGGGCTGGCGACGGGGAGGAGCAGGCTTCTCCCCCCGCCAGCCTTCTAGCCAAGTCGGGGGACAGCGGGAAGGGCGCGCTGCGCCCCTGCCGCTGTCTCCCGAGTTTGCGGGGCTGGCGACGGGGAGGAGCAGGCTTCTCCCCCCGCCAGCCTTCTAGCCAAGTCGGGGGACAGCGGGAAGGGCGCGCTGCGCCTCTCCCGCTGTCTCCCGAGTTTGCGGGGCTGGCGACGGGGAGGAGCAGGCTCCCCCCCCCAGCCTTCTAACCAAGTCGGGGGACAGCGGGAAGGGCGCGCTGCGCCTCTCCCGCTGTCCCCCGAGCTTGTGGGGCTGGCGGTGGGGCGCACCGACCCCTCTCGCTCTCCAGGCTTCAGCGAAAGCCTGCATTCGCACCATAGGACGCACACACATTTCCCCTTCATTTTTGGAGGGGAAAAAGTGCGTCCTATAGTGCGAAAAATACGGTAAGTTTGGGCGTCAGTGTGGCCATGCTGTTGCTCCAACAGTCCTGCTCAGAGCACAATTCTCAGGAGGGGATGCCAGGTACTTAGTCACCAGAAACATGTGCTAGGCGCCATCTTGTCACGGTCCAGTTCACAAGCGATTGAAGTCCCCGCAGGGGACGTCGGGACCGGGGGCAAGATGACGGGGTGGGAGTAGGAAAGAGGGTCCAGAAGCCAGGAGTCGGGAAGCCATGAGTCCGAGGGTTAGAGAGCTGGGAGTCAAGAAGCCAAGGTCCAAGGGTCAGGAAGCAAGGAGTCACAAAGTCAAGGGTCCGAGGATCAAGGAGCAAGGAGTCACAAAGTCAAGGGTCCGAGGATCAAGGAGCAAGGAGTCACAAAGTCAAGGGTCCGAGGAGCAAGGAGTCAAGGAGCCAAACGCAGCAAGGCAGGGAATGTGTTGCTGTGGCAAAGAGCCGAAAGGAAATGCTGACCTTATATCCCTTCCCGGCTCTTGCCACCAGGTGCTGTGAGTTACCAATCGGCCTCACCTGTGCAGCTTCGCCTTGCCTCTTCAGAACAAACTTAGGAAGGCCCCAGTCCTGGTCACAGGGCCTGGCTCCTGCACACACACCTGAGACATCTGCAGCCTGCAGTGGGCCCTGTTGGGCATTCCTGCAGCTGCAACGAGCCCCGCTGGGCCTTCTTGCAGTTGTGACAGGCACCCCCCCCCAATGTTGAGTGGAACCCAGTGTGTGTGTGCCATGCGTGCATGTTCTGCGCACCTCAGGAGCTACTATAAGTGTATGCTTTGTCAATAAAGAATTACCGGTAAACTACTGGCCGTCTGTCCTCCTTGGGCTGGGTGAGCTTAGTAAAGATTGGAGCAACCTTAACCTCTTCCATTCGTCAAATCATGCAAGACAAGAACTGGTTGGACACAGAGAAATGGTGGGAGGAACCAGCTAGGGAACCTCCAAGGGAAGAAGGTTCAGAGCCCAGGGAGTGGTGGTGGGGCAATGTTGAGTGATCCGAGGGTGAAGACTGGGAGGAGGAGGGGTCGGAAGCTGAAGAGGCAACAGGGCTAAGTGAGCGGGGAGAGTCTGTGGCAGAGAGAAGTCCAGAATCAGAGGCAGAAGCTGAAGCAGGAGAGGAGGGAGGCCAAGATACAGACAGCAGTCTGGATGGTGAAGAAGCCAGGGTGTCTTCCCCCTCCTGCTGAGACAAGCTCCCCTTCCCTCTGGTCTCCCAGAACCAGAAGAGGCATGAAAAGGGTGGAGGAGAGGTTGCTTACACTCAGACACAGCATCCAATTGCTTGGGGGGGGACCCCTGGAGAGGAGGGGACCAGCAGTTGTGGGGAGGCAGGGACCTTCAGTCTCAGCAACAGCTTCAGGGGGCAGGACCTACTAGAGATGAGTTGCTGCGCTCTTTAGGCCTGACACTCCTGCGCCAATCATATTTTTGCTAATAAAGACTTAACTCCAATTTGTATGGTGTTACTCACTGCTGGGTGGAGGCAGGGCCCTGCTGTTGATCCAACAGTCCAGCTCAGAGTACAATCCCGGGGAGGAGATGCCAGCTACTTGGTCGTCAGAACTTACTACTATAAGCAGGTGCTTTGTCAATAAAGAATTAAACTACTGGCTGTTTGTCCTCCTTGAGCCAGGTGTGCTCAGTGTACAGTTGGCGCTGCTAGAGAGGGGGAGACCTATGTGCTCCAGACTCCAAATTTCATCAACCCCAACCAGCATTGACAATGGTCATGGGAGGGGTGGTAGCTGTAGCCTAGTGACATCTGGAGGGGCATGGCTTCCTTGCCATAGCTGTCAACGTTTCCCTTTTTTAAAGGGAAATTCCCTTATTCTGAATAGGATTCCTTGCAAGAAAAGGGAAAAGTTGATAGCTATGTTCCTTGTCCCTGCCTGAAATGACACTACTGTGCTGTTCTGATCACTTGGGTGCTAATATTTCACATCACTGAGCCACTGGTGGACGAAGGGGGGGCAGGGGGAGCAGTGCGCCCCGGGTGCCATCCCTGGCGGGGTGCCATCACAGTCGCCCCCCCCCGGGACACACGCTGTGCACCGCGCACCTCCCAGGGCGCGTGCCACCCCCACAGGTGGCATGCCATGCCCCCGGGACATCCGCCATGCCCCCAAGATGTGCGCCAGCCACGCCCCCACCTGTTCTCTGCTTCCGGTGCCAGAGCATGTAGCTCCACCACTGTACTGAGCCCAGTGCACGCTGCTCTAAATTTTTAAAATATTCTGCACCAAGAAAAGGCGGGTTCTGCAACTGGGCTCAATTATACAGATGGGCACCGTTTCTCTTACATAAATATGGTGAAACATGTGAATGTTGGAAATAAGTCTCGTTGATGCCTCTGGTCCACCAGGTGTTGTTAGACTACAACTCCCATCATTCCTGGCTCTTGACCAGGCCTGACAGGGCTGATGGGGCTTAGAGTTCAGCAGGGTTTGGAGGTCCACAGGTGAATCGAACAAGTTTAGTTTCTCATCCCCCACCTCCACCCCAGGTCATAAGTTCAGGTTTCCACATCAGTTTGCAATATTTTAAAATATATATATAATTTTCTAATTTACATTTTAAAGTATTCATTTAAACAACCTTAAATCAATGACTTCCCTTCTTCTCTTTCCATGGTTCATTGTGCATACCCCACATCCCTGCATATTTTACATGAACTAAACCATTCAGTAATCCATTGTTACATCCCTCAATACTTATTTACAATGTTGAATTTATCTTAATGCTACCAGCATTTTTAAATAAACACAGTTTTCACCCATATATTCAGAAAACATTTTCCAGACTTCTTTAAACGTACATTCTTCTTGCTCTTTTATTCTATAAGTTACCAGTCTGTGAGCTGCACGTATTCCATCAGTTTAAGTTGCCATTCTTCTCGCTCCTTTTCCATTTTAGGGCTAACCAAACACGGGCCGCAATAGTAGCATGCATGCATGGTCTTTTTTGACACCTGGGAATTTCCCTCTGAATTATCCCCAACGAAAAGAACTCTGGTGTGTGGTTTTTTTTTTGAAAGGTACTTCTAAACTGTTTGCAAATTTATTTTTAAAGCCATCACAAAAACTCATCAGTAATTTTCTCCTAACTCACATGAATATACACATTTTTTTGCAAAGCAATTTCCCCTGATATGATGCATTTTAATGCTGGTTTCACTGCCGTGTGCATTTTAATGTATCTTCCCCTCGTATGTGCACATTTGGTACATGCTGCCTGGCTGGAGAATTACACTGCCAAATCTGGAGAACTGCGAACTTCGGAGGATGCCTGTGGTTCGGTTTCACAAATTGTTTCGCAAGTTGCAGATTTTGTAGGTTCACCTTTTAAAATGGACTGGATCGAATTTCTCCCATCGCTGATTTAGAGACGGGCACTGTGATTTGCCAACAAAGGTCTGTATAGTTAAAGCCATGGTTTTCCCAGTAGTGATGTATGGATGGAAGTGAGAGCTGGACCATAAAGAAGGCTGATCGCCGAAGAATTGATGCTTTTGAATTATTGTGCTGGAGGAGACTCTTGAGAGTCCCATAGACTGCAAGAAGATCAAACCTATCCATTCTGAAGGAAATCAGCCCTGAGTGCTCACTGGAAGGACAGATCCTGAAGCTGAGGCTCCAATCCTTTGGCCACCTCATGAGAAGAGAAGACTCCCTGGAAAAGACCCTGATGTTGGGAAAGATGGAGGGCACAAGGAGAAGGGGACGACAGAGGACGAGATGCTGGGACAGTGTTCTCAAAGCTACCAGCATGAGTTTGACCAAACTGGGGGAGGCAGTGGAAGACAGGAGTACCTGGCGTGCTCTGGTCCATGGGGTCACGAAGAGTCGGACACGACTAAACGACTAAACAACAACAACACTGTGATTTAGCAGGAGCCATCCACGTATGTAGAGAGAGCCAGTGCCTTGCAGGGGCTCCTAGTCCCCTCTCAGCCATGAAGCTCATAGGGTGACCTTGGGGACCAGTCACTGCCTCACAGGGTTGCTGCAAGGATTAAATGGAGGTAGTGGCACGAGGAATCGTGCAGGCCACCTTGCAGAAAAAGGTCGACTAGAAATGCAATCAATCAACAACATAAATGAATATTCCGAACCATTTCCAGCTTGTAGTGTTTGTGAAGAGGGGCCTGAGCCCGGGCACGGATCCAGACCACGTGCCGTTTTCCATGTGCCCTTTCTACTTCCCTGAGCCTTTGTTCTGCATCCTGCAAACCGAGCGTGGAAACAGCTTGGTCACAAGACTGCAGCGATGGGGGAAAGGATAGCATCAGTGCAATGTTAAATTCACCTTAAGGGTGCCATAGGCACTTGGATGCATTAGATGGCAGCATAGATCAGGATTTGGCATTGCGTCTAGCGGAAAGCAAGAAACTGAGGGTAGGAATAAGGTGATGTTTCAGAGGCTCTCCTTGAGTTTTCTGCGTTCATTAAAAATAAAGGAAAGGTGAGCCTCTAAGTCTGTGGTTCTCACTTGGTGTGGCGCTCCATACTGGTGTGAGATGACAGGATGGCAAGTGTGGCTGAAGATTCAAGGACATGGGTAGGCAAACTAAGGCCCGGGGGCTGGATCCAGCCCAATCACCTTCTCAATCTGGCCCGCAGATGGTCTGGGTATCAGCATGTTTTTACATGAGTAGAATGTGTGCTTTGATTTAAAGTGCATCTCTGGGTTTTTTGTGGGGCATAGGAATTTGTTCATGTTTTTTTTCCTGCTGAAAAAGTTTGCTGACTCCTGTTCAAGGACAATCCAAGAAACGTCACAAGCTGTACAATGGCAAAGGATGACGGTGGTGAGGGTGGAGATTTGATTTGGTTCACGTGCAAAGGTCACCCTGCCTAATCCAGCGGCGTAGCGTGAGTTGTCAGCACCCGGGGCAACGCAAGTAATTTGCGCCCCCTAACCCGGGGCAAGGCAAGTAATTTGCGCCCCCCCAACCCCTAACCTGCGAGTTGCCGCGCAAACAACGCTGCTTGCCCGGAGGAGGATGGAGGCAGAAGCAGCCGCCGCCTGTGGCTGGGCCGAGGGGATGGCGGCGGCGGCAGGGTGCAGAGGCTGCCCGTGCCCGGCCAGGCGTCGGTGGCGGCGTTGGCGCTGCTGCAGCAGCTGCTCCTCCTGCGAGCAGTGAGCGGAGCGCAGCCACAGCGACGGCGGGGGGCGCGCGCGCTAGGGCGCAAGGCTGGCGGTGGCGGCGGGGAGCCCGGCGGAGGAACTTGTCCCTTCCCTCTGGACTCGCGCCCCCCCAGATGTTGCGCCCGGTGCGGTCGGCACCCCTGGCACCCCCCACGCTACGCCACTGGCCTAATCCAGACATTTTGAAGCGACTTAACAAAACAAAATGCAGCCTTCCTTCCAATTCTGCAGTGCAGTTCTCCATGCAAGTAATGTGTAAAAATAAATGCACGTATTAAGGTGACATGCAAAGAAAATGTACAAAATTGTTGTGCAAAAATGCCTCATAATAGGGAAAATTGCTGTGCAAAATAAGAAATAAATGCATACATCAGGAGAAATTCTTCTGGTGGCTTTTGTTCTGTTCTCTTAATCTCAGACTGATGTCGAAATGCAGAGAACAGAACTTTAGACTGGAAAAACGAGAAACTGAGAGTAACCGCTCTTGACAGATTTGGCCATCCTTGCTGGAGCCACAGAGGCAACAGCTGGTGCAGAGAGCTTTTTCACAGCTCATCGTGTCCAAAACAGAGCTGTGTATTATTTCATTTTTGGGGGTGGCATATCCATCCTCCACTGGGCGAGATTAAAAGCTGGTTTGCGGAAATGGTGTTTTGTCAGCCATCCAAGGCGTCATTTGTGCTGTTCCCAGGCCAAGCCCTTACCCAAGGTAGGATCTTGTCAGCTGCCGACAGCTGCCTGCCCTTCTCCCTAGAGAGAGGGGTTCCATGGGGGGCTGTAAGAGGGAGGGGCTGATGGGGCAGATAGCCTTGCCAATTGGCTCTTGGACGGGAGCCAGTGACAGATGTCGAGGGTGCACAGAACATCCCATTTTGCCAGTGGTCCCTTGTAGCTCACAAGCAAAGATTTTGATTTGTAATATTGTTATGGATTTTGGGGAGGGGCAGGCTCGCATAATGTCTTTTTTAAAAATAAAAATTTGATCATAGATAGATTTGATCCAAGGTGGATCAAGGTGCATAGATTTGATCCAAGGTGGGAAGAGTGCACCCAGTTATTCTCTCTGCAGTCTTGACAACCCTGGACAGCATTGTTTTTTTTCCTGACCGTACAGCTCCCAAACCACACACACAGACCATAAGTTAATACACTCTCAGCAGTACAATGGTAAAATGCCATCAACAGGTCCTTTGAGAGATTATTTTTCCAGAGGATTCTCAGAAAATGTAACCTCTGCTGTGCTCTCTTCATCAGGTCTTTGCTGTTTTCTCCCCAGGTCAGCTCATCTCTCAACTCCATTCCCAGAAATTGAAACACCGAGACCTGTTCCACGCACTTCACCTCAATAATAAGTGGCTTCCTCCTTCCATTCAAACTCAGGTGTAAATCTGTAAAAAATAAATAAATCATATTTCTTAAAGCTACAACAGTTTCCGCTGTATCTTGATTCTCAACGGAACGCCGGCTCTGTGTGAGCGCCTCGAATCTTGCTACTCCTCAGCAGGGAATGTGGGTGGCACCCAACTTTTGTAACAATATGCAATAATTTAACTGTATCTTACCCCAGAGGGGATTGGACAAATTCATGGCCAATGAAAAGGCTGTTGTGCTCAGGTCCTTGGGCTTCCTGTAGGGATCTGGTTGACCATTTTGAGGACAGGATCCAGCACAGCTCTTATGTTCTGGCAACAAAATGTCCTGGGTTGGCCTTGTTTATGGACAAAAGTTGGATGGGGGGACCACACATTCGATGGGGGGCAATACTCTTGGGTTTCCCCAATCTGACAGGTCCATAAGGCTTAGAAGTAGCCCAAGTTCGTGTTTCCTTCTGCTTCCAGGAACGAAATGCTTAAAATCAGTTTTTACTCTTCTCCGATGTCTCCAACTATAAAACTGTGCAACCTGTTTGGTAATGTTGATCCGTTTGTCATGATTCAGAGGAGCTCTAAGGCCCGTCTGCTGTCCAAAGCCGGTTTAGGGGTCCTAAATTAAAGGGGGCACCAACGGCACCCAAGCGTTGGGGGGTTGCAGGAGGGGGAGTGACTAAGCTCCATTCCTCACTCCCTTAATGAGGCTATTTTTAGAAGGGTTTATGTCTATATTGAGGATCAGGTGCTCGCTAAAAATAACTCCAGAAGCTCATTGCACCGGAGACCGCAGAGGCTTTGCTGACTCCGGAATGAGTCATGTGATGGATGAAGCGCTCTGTAGCTTTTGCCAAAGCTTAGTGATGAAATTTGTATTCCATTTCTTCGGAACAGAGCAAACTCCCAGTATTTGCCAATTCCAGAGAGCAGCAATACCAGGAGATGACCGATAGTCTTCCTTAAGCGGGAAGGGTCCTAGCTCAGTGAAAGGGCCTTGGGCATGCTAGTCGATGATCTCCGGTGGGCTAGGGACAGAGGTGAAAGCTGTTTCCTGGTTCTGCTGGATCTCTCAGCGGCTTTCGATACCATTAACCATGGTATCATTTTGGACAATCTCAAGGGGGTTGGGAACTGGGAGCACTGTTATGCAGTGGTTCCACTCCTTCCTCCTGGGCTGTGTCCAGAAAGTGGCGTTGGGGGATAAGTGTTCGAATCCCTGGGTGCTCACTTGTGGGGAGGCTCAGGGGTCCGTCCTCTCCCTCACACTTTTTATCATCTATATGAAGCCACTGGGATAAATCATCAAGGGGTCTGGGTGCACTCTTCCCACCTTAGATCAAATCTATGCTTCCAGGTATCATAAGAAAGCTGCAGAGAGAGTGAAGGATAGTACACACCCTGGAAATGATCTCTTTCAGCTTCTGCCTTCTGGAAAAAGGTACAGGGTTATAAAGACTAGGACTAGCCACCTGAGAAACAGTTTCTATCCAAATGCGATTTTGGTTTTACACACAGTGTAAGGTAGTCTCTGTGGGAGTATATTGTATTTAATTATGGGGTATCAGAGTTTTTAGGGGGTTTAACCAGGCTGGGATAGGAGGCTTGTGGGTTTCTGAATGTCTGGTGTAGATTTTTTTCAATTTCGTTGTTCTGTATGGGACAATGACAATAAAGATTATTGTATCGTATACTGATGATACCCAGCTCTACCTCTGCTTTAGTAAAAAAGGCGAAAGATTTATACAATCTGAAGAGAAACCAGAGTATCTACCTCTCCTTTAAATCAGAACCAGTGAAGGCAGTGAATGTCCTGCTAATGATCACAAAAAAACAGGACATTCTGCGATCGAAACAGAAGCCAAGATTGGCTTCTGTGATCTGGGATGTCCCGTTTAAAGTGGGGCAGTTGGGGGGTCGGCAGCATCTCTCTCTCTCTCTCTCTCTCTCTCTCTCTCTCTCTCTCTCTCTCTGTGTGTGTGTGTGTGTGTGTTTGCAACAGGTAAAGTCTGAGCAAATTCACAAGCCATTCTCTGCATACCAAAATTTCAGTTGTTGCTGTTGTTTAGTTCTTTAGTTGTTTAGTCGTGTTCGACTCTTCGTGACCCCATGGACCAGAGCACGCCAGGCGCTCCTGTCCTCCACTGCCTCCCGCAGTTTAGTCAAACTTATGCTGGTAGCTTCGAGAACACTGTCCCACCATCTTGTCCTCTGTCGTCCCCTTCTCCTTGTCCCCTCCATCTTTCCCAACATCAGGGTCTTTTCCAGGGAGTCTTCTCTTCTCATGAGGTGGCCAAAGTATTGGAGCCTCAGCTTCAGGATCTGTCCTTCCAGTGAGCACTCAGGGCTGATTTTCTTAAGAATGGACATGTTTGATCTTCTTGCAGTCCATGGGACTCTCAAGAGTCTCCTCCAGCACCATAATTCAAAAGCATCAATTCTCCGGCGATCAGCCTTCTTTATGGTCCAGCTCTCACTTCCATACATCACTACTGGGAAAATCATAGCTTTAACTATACGGACCTTTGTTGGCAATGTGATGCTTTTTAAGATGCTGTCTAGGTTTGTCATTGCTTTTCTCCCAAGAAGCAGGCGTCTTTTAATTTCATGGCTGCTGTCACCATCTGCAGTGATCATGGAGCCCAAGAAAGTAAAATCTCTCACTGCCTCCATTTCTTCATTTCTTCAGTACTTTTAGTACTTTCAGTACTTTCAGCCAATATCCTGCTCATTTGAGCCTGGGAAGTATCTCAGGTCGGGGTACCTTCCAGTGGTGGGTGGGGAATTCAGGAGGTTAAAGTGCCCTCCAGATTCTTAGCTTTTTCACAGAATGTACGGGGAGCTTGATGAGTAAGAGGGAAATAAATTAATCATTTGAGGCAACTCCATGGAAAGCTGAGTCCAGTGTGTGGCTCTTTCCTGGAGCACACCTTGCCCTTTGGAACATTCTGACCCCATCAGGTAATTGCAGAGCCTGCAAGGCGGCCGCAAGCCTCCGCTGTCAGGAATGTGTGCTGGGGCTGTGGGACAATGAGCATGGAGCGCAGCCTCCGCCTCGGAGAAGAAGCTGTACCTGGGTGAAGAGATCTTTGAGTGGGTTGCAGCAGCTGCTGCCTCCAGCCATAGACAGCTTTTCATAGAATCACTGGAACACGGCGTGCAGAGACATCTGGCAGCAAAGGATCCAGAGAATCTCCTACCAGAATAGCCTGGCTATTAATTTCAACAAGGGTTGTGACATATTGACCTCTTCCAAGAGAGCAGCAGGAACATGTCAATGGCAGCGAATTTGAGGGCAAGGCCAAAGAGGGGAAAGTGTGGGGTTTCTGGGTAAAGTTTTAAAAGAAAACAGAGAGAAGGGTTTTTACAACAGATGAGAAATTAAAAGATGCAGCTTTAAAGAAGACACGTAGAATGAGTACATGGGTTAAAATAACCGAGTCCAAGTAACAAATATTAGAATTATCTGATTGTCAAATATAGTTCCAGACTTGCTAGACTTGGAATGAGGGTTATCTTATAAATAATGCTAATGATAATAATAACAATAATAATACCCCGCCCATCTGGCTGGGTAGTTGTTTTTCTCTTTGACATCTGATGGGAGGGCATTCCACAGGGTGGGTGCCACTACCGAGAAGGCCCTTTGCCTGGTTCCCTGTAACTTGGCTTCTTGCAGCGAGGGAACCACCAGAAGGCCCTTGGAGCTGGACCTCAGTGTCCGGGTAGAACGACGGGGGTGGAGACGCTCCTTCAGGTATACTGGACTGAGGCCATTTAGGGCTTTAAAGGTAAGCACTAACACTTTGAATTGTGCTCAGAAACGTACTGGGAGCCAGTGTAGGTCTTTCAAGACCGGTGTTATCTGGTCTCGGCGGCCGCTCCCAGTCACCAGTCTAGCTGCCGCATTCTGGATTAGTTGTAGTTTCTGGGTCACCTTCAAAGGTAGCCCCACATAGAGCGCATTGCAGTAGTCAAAGTGAGAGATAAACAGAGCATGAACCACTCTGGTGAGACAGTCCACAGGCAGGTAGGGTCTCAGCCTGCGTACCAGATGGAGCTGGTAGACAGCTGCCCCGGACACAGAACTGACCTGCGACTCCATGGACAGCTGTGAGTCCAGAATGATGATTGAAAATGATGAGCTGAGTGCAGGGTTGGGACCAAAGTTGGACAAGAAGGGGCACGACATGGCCCCCACCAGAGGTACTAAAGTTAAAGGTAAAGGGACCCCTGACCATTAGGTCCAGTTGAAGCCGACTCTGGGGTAGTGGCGCTCATCTCACTTTATTGGCCGAGGGAGATGGTGTACAGCTTCCGGTTCAAGTGGCCAGTATGACTAAGCCGCTTCTGGCAAACCAGAGCAGCGCACGGAAACACCGTTTACCTTCCCGCCGGAGTGGTACCTATTTATCTACTTGCACTTTGGTGTGCTTTCAAACTGCTAGGTTGGCAGGAGCTGGGACAGAGCAATGGGAGCTCACCCCAACACGGGGATTTGAACCGCCGACCTTCTGATCAGCAAGCCCTAGGCTCTGTGGTTTAACCCACAGCGCCACCCACATCCCCAGAAGTCCTTTACGCTGTCTATTTTAGCTCATTCAGGCGCATGAGGTGATGGTGCATTTGAACTGCTAGGTTGGCAGGAGCAGGGACCGAGCAACAGGAGCTCACCCCGTCGCAGGGATTCGAACCGCCAACCTTCTGATCAGCAAGTCCTAGGCTCTGTGGTTTAACCCACAGTGCCACCCACATCCCCCCAAACAACACATTAATCTTCTGAAAATATGCTTGTGTCATACACGGACAAATACCATGCAATATGGATATTATTCACGGTCGGACGTGTTTTTCCCCTCCCTTCCCATTTTGAATTTACTCTAGTGAAGCTTCCCCAGCCCAGCCTCCTGCTAAACCACTCTCAGACTCTGCAAATTATTAATAACAGGGAAGCTGCTTCTCCCCCTCTTTCCCAAATGATTATGCGTCCACCTCCGCCAGCTGCGGCCCTGGTTTCCGTGCGATCACACGGCAGAGCCCCACGTCACCTTGCCCCCTGGTTCCAGCTGCTTTGTGGGATCCTGGCAATGCCTGAGGTTATTTAGCTGCTGAGTGAGTACCACTGTTCCCCACCTCGAGAGAGAAATATTAGATGGTGACACAACATTCCTGAAAGATTAAAGAAACGGGAGTAAACATATGGTACCAAGGCAACAGCACACTCCCACTCTGCCTAGGCAGAGGGACCGCTGATGGAGAGAGCAAAGCTATAATGGCGGTTTTTGTCCCTGTGAGGCAAGCTTCAGATGTCAGAATGGCAGCATGCTATGAATCAGGAGCAGCACCATCGACTCATGCGCCTGAATGAGCTAATATAGACAGCATAAAGGACTTCTGGGGATGTGGGTGGCGCTGTAGGTTAAACCACAGAGCCTAGGGCTTGCCGATCAGAAGGTCGGTGGTTTGAATCCCCGCGACGGGGTGAGCTCCTGTTGCTCGGTCCCTGCTCCTGCCAACCTAGCAGTTCAAAAGCACGTCAAAGTGCAAGTAGATAAATAGGTACTGCTCTGGCGGGAAGGTTAACGGCGTTTCCGTGCGCTGCTCTGGTTCGCCAGAAGCGGCTCAGTCATGCTGGCCACATGACCCGGAAGCTGTACACCGGCTCCCTCGGCCAAGAAAGCAAGATGAGCACCGCAATCCCAGATTCGTCCGAGACTGGACCTAACGGTCAGGGGTCCCTTTACCTTTACCTAAAGGACTTCTAGATTCCTAGACTGTCCCTATACCTTTGACCTCTTTGCTGACCTCCCTAGTGCTTTAAAGTTTAGACCAGGCATAGGCAAACTTGGCCCTCCAGATGTTTTGGGACTACAACTCCCATCATCCCTGACCACTGGTCCTGTTAGCTAGGGATGATGGGAGTTGTAGTCCCCAAACATCTGGAGGCCTGAGTTTGCCTATGCCTGGTTTAGACTGATATGCCTCAGGTTGCTTCATGTTTGCAACTTCCTCCTCATCCTCACACTTTGTGGGGGAGGAAAGTTTGAACCCCTGTGACCCACATATGAGGGATGAACAACAAAAGAATTGGCTGGGTGCCCAGATTCAAAATGTGGGGTTAGACTCCCTCTCCAGCAGAATAGAGCCCCCAGTAGCAGAGTTTGGCATCACAAAAATCAAGCAGCGTTATTGCTGTCATATAGGTTGTCAGACCCTCTTATCCCATTTAGTTGCATAAAGCTTTCACTTCTTTCTACCCATCTTGCAATGAACAGAACACACACTGCTAGGTAAGTAAAGAAAATGCTTTACTTACAAATCCAAAGGTCAGATTTGTGCATTTATCAAAGCAGCGGTAAGGAGAACACAGGCAGGATATTCTTGGGTTGAAAATACAGAAAGATGGCTTCAAATACGTGCTCTAAGCTTGGAACAAAGCATAGACATGTTTTTCCTGGTGGGTTACATGGCGCGGAGAGAGGGGGACAGGAAGAGAAGGCTCCACTTCCTCCGTCATGGGAGAAGAAGGGGCTTGACCTAGCTGAGTCTAGGAACAGACCTCTTTGGCCTTAACCCCTTCATGCACTAACTAGCACTCATGCATAGTTATGTTTGACTGCAAGCTATCACACTTTGCTCTTAGGCCTCAAGATAAGAGGATCTATCTTCTGAGAAGCTAAACTGGCTGCTTTTGTCTTGCCTAGATTAGTTAGTGAGGTTAGAACTGGAAACTGTTCTCTCCAGGTTATGTACTTCCTGGAATAAACACCTTATTTTCTTACTCTGCAAGCATCTTTCTCTGTGATTGCAACAGGTGAACTCTCCTCTCTAGCGAAATTCATAAGCCGTTCTCTGCAGCTGAGAGCAGATTCATCCATCCCTTGCCGTTGGCAGAGTCATCTCTAGGGACTGCTGAGGTTTGTCTCTGCAGCATGTTCTGGTCTCCGCAGCACATCCTCTAGGTGGCGCTACCTACAAAGTGGTGCTCTGGGGCTAACAAGGACCTCAGTGTGGCTCTGTGCAGCCTGTAGCAGGGAGTAAAGCTCTGCTAGCACCTTACAGCCTCCTTGGAAAAGACGTTGTTTTGCAACCGCTCCCCCTGCCATTGGTACATTTTGCATGTCCCCCCTCCCTCACTTCTTCACCCAGAGTCACGGTCCCTTGGTGTTCTGCTTGCTGCTGTCTCCCCACCAGTTTTCACTCAGCTCCATCACACGAGTAGCAAATACAGCAAGAAAGATATGCTGGCGTCAATGAGCTGTTTAAGACGTTGGCCACTAGAGGGAGCACTTGGCCGTCCTTCTACACCAGATACATAAATAGCTACAGGCTTTTGAAGCAGACAGAGCGTGATCAGTTCTCAGGTCATTTGTGGGTGCCCTGACCCTCCGCCGAAGCAGAGGCTGGCTGCCTGCACATAATGTGCTTCACTTTCAGTCCTCCTGAATTAAAGGAGCTTTGAAGTGCTGTTCTGGACAGAGATGAAGAAGGATAAAGAGTTGCACACGCAGCCCTCGCTCATAGTTTCTACATCAGCAGCAATGAAGGGCAAGCCAAGAATATACTGCAGAATGGGGCCCCCACTCTTACTCCCCATAAAAAGGTGGCATCCTGTCTTATTCCTTTGCATTCAGTGCCTGGAAAATTCAGTTGGGTCCTAGCAGGGAATGTAGCCATTGCCTTACAGTGGACCGTTTTGATTGGCGGAATTGGCACCACTCCTTTGTTGCCACGTAACGCCCATTCTCCATTTGTAAGAAATCAGTCAGCCTCTGCACTTCAGAACTCCCCACCTATTGAGATCAAGAAGGCGTCTTCAGTTGTACTCTTTTTTTGCGCCTGCAAAAAACACTCTTGTTTAGGCGAGCCCACCAAGTTGCTTAGAAAATGCTGGCAATTTTAATATGCTTTTAGTATTTCAGCTTTTGTGTCTTTTAAAGTGGGGTTGTGATTCCCCCGCTCAGATTTCTTGTGTGAACCAGTTTGACTTTTGTAAAATAATTTTTACAATTAAGCAGTGTATACATTTTATGACAGGGATGCGGGTAGCGCTGTGGGTTAAACCACAGAGCCTAGGACTTGCCGATCAGAAGGTCGGCGGTTCGAATCCCCATGACGGGGTGAGCTCCCGTTGCTCGGTCCCTGCTCCTGCCAACCTAGCAATTCAAAAACACATCAAAGTGCAAGTAGATAAATAGGTACCGCTCTGGTGGGAAGGTAAACGGCATTTCCGTGTGCTGCTCTGGTTCACCAGAAGCGGCTTAGTCATTTTGGCTTCGTGACCTGGAAGCTGTACGCCGGCTCCCTCGGCCAATAAAATGAGATGAGCGCCTCAACCCCAGAGTCGGCCACGACTGGACCTAATGGTCAGGGGTCCCTTTACCTTTATCGTGTTGCCTCTTGCTCTCCTGTTCTCTAAATTAAAAGTAATAATAATAATAATAATAATAATAATAATAATAATAATAATTTATTTATTTATTTACACCCCACCCATCTGGTTGGGTTTCCCCAGCCACTCTGGGCGGCTTCCAACAGAATATTAAAAACACAATAAAAGATCAAACATTAAAAACTTCCCTAAACAGGGCTGCTTTCAGATGTCTTCTAAAAGTCGGGTAGTTGTTTATTTCCTTGACATCTGATGGGAGGGCGTTCCACAGGGTGGGCGCCACTACCGAGAAGGCTCTCTGCCTGGTTTCCTGTAACCTCACTGCTCGCAGTGAGGGAAACGCCAGAAGGCCCTTGGCGGTAGACCTCAGTGTCCGAGTACAATGATGGGGGTGGAGACGCTCCTTCAGGTATACTGGACCGAGGCAGGGGAGTTGCTCCACCCCCTAGATCATTTTGGTTGCCCATCTCTGAACCTTTTCCAACTCTACAATACCCTCTTTGAGGTGACGAGTGCGGAACTTTGAAGTACATTGATCTCTATTAGGAACAGCATCCCCTATGAAAGGAAGAAAATAAAAAAATTCCTTTTATAGGGCTAGTTGCAGGTAGGTCTGCCGTAGTCAAAACAAAATAGAAGTGTATCTGAAGAAATGTGCATGCACACAAAAGCTCATACCAATAACAAACTTAGTTGGTCTCTAAGGTGCTACTGGAATGAATTTTTTAAATTTTGTTTTGACTACAGCAGACCTACCTGCAACTAGCCCTATGAAAGGAATTAAAGAAGAACGCTGCTTGCCACTCCTAATACAGTTGCTCAATCTATCATATCACTTTTATCCCCACAATAGTGTTACACTGGAAGGAGAATCTGATCCGGCTAAAATTCCCCTTGGAGTAGGAAATCTTGCCTCTGTTAAACCCCAGGTACGTGTATTTTTTTAAGCTGCAGGGGCGGCCAGGAATTGTGCTCCAAATTTTTCTGCTTTCGCAGCAGAGTTTCTGCAAGGCCGCTGAGTTATGAATTTGTTTGCTCCTCCGCCAAATGCAGATCCTTGCCAAATGCATTTTTTAATCAAAGAAACAGCATGAGTGGCGGCGGCCACGTGGTGCTTGCAGAATTTCTCTCCTGGCCTGAAGCTCTCAGTCTTCAGCCTCGAAGCAGATTCTCTTGCAAAGGCTTCTGGGAAGCGTCTCATGTTCCAACTCAGGAAGGCTTTCCGGAGGCGTTCCAGCTCTTGCTCAGCCGCCCTGGCGAGCATTGATTTGTGTTATCCCCTGCAGAAACAATAAACACGCAACTTTGTCTCTTCGTTTGCCTATCCTTCACATGCCATAACCATGTGCCAACGGAGAGATGATTCAGCCTAAGACCGAACACATGGCAAGCTATTGGAACAAGGTTCCATTCCCCTGGGTCCATCTCTCCGCCAACCCAACCTGATTTGCAAAATCTTCCGTTGCATTTCCTTCTCTCTCCCCCCCCCCCCATCTTCCAGCTCCGTAAATGTTTCCCCCAATAAACCTTCAGTTAAGCTCTCTCTGCTGGGTCCTCTCTGTAAGAGGTGAAGAGTAGAGGAAGCATGGATCGTGCCCACTGATCTTCTATGGCAAGGCCACAGCTCAGGGGTAGAACATGTGCTTTGCTTGCAAAAGGTCCCAGGTTCAGCCCTGACATCTCCATGTCCGAAATCTGAAAACCCCGGGAAGCAAGAAGAATTACTGACAAAAGAAGAATGGAGGATGAAATTGATAGACTATGCAGAATTGGATAAACTAACGGGAAGAATTCGAAACCTGTGGGACCAGAGATTCACAGAAGACTGGTGTAAATTTACGGACTATTTGAAAAGTAATTGTGACGACCAGATTACATTTGTAGGTTTGCAAGAGGTTTTGTGAGGTAAATTATTTGAATTATTGCAAAAATGGTTAAAGAGGTGGATTGTGAGTTAAGATAATTAAAGGCAATAGGAATTTAAGAAATGCGGAAGAAAAATGGTGGATCATCAGAGGTGCTGATGGAAGTCCAAAAAGATTGTATAAGATGTGAAGTTCTGTGGAATGTATAATAATAGGTATGTTGAAATATATATATATATATATATATATATATATATATATATATATATATGTGTGTGTGTGTGTGTGTGTGTATATGTATGTATATATATAAAAGAAATCTGAAACCCCAGAGAGCTGCTGCAGGCCAGTGCAGGCCATACTAAGCTAGATGTTGCTTTGGTCTGACTAAGTACAAGACAGATTCCTTTGTTCCAGAGCTCAGTGACAGAACCCAGGGTTGGTTTGCAGAAGGTCCCATATTTAAACTCCTGGCACCTGACCCCTGGGAAAGGTCCTTAGCTCAGTGGAAGAGTATCTGGTTCTCAGTTTTAGTCCCCGTTGCAGAAGACAGCATCCGTCTCATAGTTAAACTATGATATTTTCTCCCACAAGGAGTAAAGATGGTCACTAACTTGCATGGCTTTGGAAGAGGAACAGCCATGTTCTGTCAAAGAGCAAGCCAGCAGTAAATCACACTGTTTGAAGTTGGAGTTAACTCTTTATTAGCAAAATCTGACTTGGCGGAATGTCAGGCCTAATGAGAACAACATCTCATTCCTGTTGGGTTTTGCCCCATGAACCAGTTGAGTTGACAAGACTGAAAGTCCCCATTTCGCCCGCAGCTTTTCTAAGCAATCGGTGTCTTCTGGTTGGCCACTGTGAGATTAAGGTGCAGGACTAGATGTGCTACTGACCTGATTCAGCTTAAGGCTCTCCTTATGTTCTTATGCCAAGAAGAGGGCTGGATGAAATATGTTGTTGTTGCTTAGTCGTTTAGTCGTGTCCGACTCTTTGTGACCCCATGGACCAGAGCACGCCAGGCACTCCTGTCTTCCACTGCCTCCCGCAATTTGGTCAAACTCATGCTGGTAGCTTTGAGAACACTATCCAACCATCTCGTCCTCTGTCGTCCCCTTCTCCTTTTGCCCTCCATCTTTCCCACCATCAGGGTCTTTTCCAGGGAGTCTTCTCTTCTCACAAGGTGGCCAAAAGTGTTGGAGCCTCAGCTTCAGGATCTGTCCTTCCAGTGAGCACTCAGAGCTGATTTCCTTCAGAATGGATAGGTTTGATCTTCTGGCGGTCCATGGGACTCTCAAGAGTCTCCTCCAGCACCATAATTCAAAAGCATCAATTCTTCGGCCATCAGCCTTCTTGATGGTCCAGCTCTCACTTCCATACATCACCACTGGGAAAACCATGGCTTTAACTATACGGACCTTTGTTGGCAAGGTGATGTCTCTGCTTTCTAAGATGCTGTCTAGGTTTGCCATCGCCTTTCTCCCAAGGAGCAGGCGTCTTTTAATTTCGTGACTGCTGTCACCATCTGCAGTGATCATGGAGCCCAAGAAGGTAAAATCTCTCACTGCCTCCATTTCTTCCCCTTCTATTTGCCAGGAGGTGATGGGACCAGTGGCCATGATCTTCGTTTTTTTAATATATACAAAGAGGATAAAAACCAACCTGGATGTTGTAGTCATAAATAGCTTGCAGACTCAATTCTGAGATCTTGGAGGCTGAATAAGTTCCCCAGAAGCACTGCAGGCAACCGGTGACACACCTGAGCTGTCATATCCTCCGACATTTCTCCGGTGAAAATGGGGACGTCCCATTCCATGATGATAATTTTACTATTTATACCCCACACATCTTGCTGCATTGCCCCAGCCACTCTGGACGGTTTCCAACATATATAAAAACATAATAAAACATTGAACTTTTTTTTTTAAAAAAAATTCCCTATACAGGATTGCCTTCAGACAGCTCAGGGGTTGGATAATTTCATACCCTCCAACATTTATCCAATGAAAAGAGGGACATCCTAAGGAAAAGTGGGATCAAATCAGAAACCAGGGTGGTTTCTCTAAATAAGGGGTGTCCCTGGGAAAAAGAAACACTTGGAGGGTCTGGGGTTCTGGGACAAAAAAGCAACAGCTGCTCCCTATCTTGGCTGTTACCTCTGTATAGGATTGTGCTGCAGCCAGAGCTGGATTTAGGTTTGATGAGGCCCTAAGCTACTGAAGCTAATGGGGCCCTTTATATGTCCAGCTGTCCTTTGTCAACAACAAATTGTCGCTGTTTTTTGTGCTGAATATATGCTGCATGGTAATTTATGGACCTAATAGGTATCTCAAGCCATTTGCAGATGCAGAACGTAGGCACCCTATATATAGAAATGAGCAAACCAGTGATATTTGAGGGAGCAGGCTAGCAGGCGGGGCCCATGACTTACATCATAGGAGCCTACACAACACAAAACACTGTTGCTGTATGTAGGTTTTATTTTATTTGTTTTTTATCTTAGATTTTGGAAATGTACATCCAGGTTTTTTTCCCCCTTAATTTTTTGGGGCCCTCAAGAAAGTGGGGCCCTAAGCTATAGCTTGTTTAGCTTATATGTAAATCCGGCAGTGGGTCTGCAGCTCTCTTCTTCCACATCAAAAGGGATTAGCCTGCATCGGCTGAAGGCAAGACTTTGATTCTGAACCTTCTGACAGCACCCAAGAAAGGGTTAGCAAGTAGCTGGAAGACAAAACACGTTGTGGGAGAATTGCAATGGCTGATTAAGACCTGGGACATCATGGATATGAATAAATTGAGATAATATGTTCCTGCTCACTGGGGAAGAATGATTATGCAACCAAATCTTTAGTTTGGTAACCTTTCGGAGATTTTTGGAACAGCGCATGACAATATAAATGCACCCATCATAAGGCTCTTCTTCTTCTGAACTGTTTTAATGAGGTCTTATAACCTTGCAGCTGTGTGCTCTTTTTAAAATTTTATTAATTCCAGGAATTGTAGTTTAATGTGGGTCTGTTAAAAAGTATGTTAATGTCAGGGGCTGGCTGGACTGGGGCGGAGGAAGGGGGTGGTCTGCCCCGGATGTCATCACTGAGGAGGGGTGACATTTGGCGCGCCTCCCACTCGTGACTCCCAAGCATAGCCTGAGCCGTCAGGGGAAGGGGCAGAGTGGCGTCACCTTGCCAGGGGCCTTCCCCCCTTCCCCCTTCATTTTGACAGCTCAGGGGAGGCTTGGGAGTCATAGGCAGGTGGCACGCCATTGCCCCCCGGCTCCTGGGCTGCTTCCAGGGGAGGGGAGCCTCCCCTGAGCTGTCAGAGGGATAGAGAAAGACAAAGGTTAGATAGCGGACATGGCGTTCAGACAGCTGTGGCTTGTCTGTGGGTGGAAGTGTGCTTCACACCCGGCAGTCATTCCTTCATCCATGCTTCTCCATGTGGCCTAAGGGTCTCTTCCCAGGCCACATGCCCTCTCCATCTCCACCCTGTGCCCTCCTCAAGTGCTTTTGCTTTTCAAGATTGCAGCCCTTTGAGCTGTGCTCTTGGATTTGATATCCCGCTTTATCACTACCCTAAGGAGTCTCAAAGCGGCTAACATTCTCCTTTCCCCCACAACAAACACTCTGTGAGTTGAGTGGGGCTGAGAGACTTCAGAGAAGTGTGACTGGCCCAAGGTCACCCAGCAGCTGCATGTGGAGAAGCGGGTAATCGAACCCGGTTCACCAGATTACGAGTCTATCGCTCTTAACCACTACACCACACTGGCTTTCTTGCCTTTTGCTCGCTTGGATAGGGAGAGAGGTGGGAGTGGGAGAAAGGCCTGTAGAAAGCTGTGGCTTTGGTATGACTGCAGAGCATCACCTGATATCCCACAATGGCTGGGCAAAATTTAATTATGAAAATATTTAAATCTTGCCTTTCTGCTCTTCTTGGGCACCCCCAAACTGGCTCACGGCATCAGTTAAAAGGATATATCGCCCACCCTCAGGAAATCCCCCATGGATGTTCAGGTGCTGGCATGAAGGCAATTGCTCTCTTCCACTGTGGTTGCCTAAAAAACTGGCACCTGGAAGCAGAGGTCATTTCCCCTCAAGCTGTTAACCATGTAAGCTCTGGGTATCCTCACAGGAGCATGACTCCTCACAGGGTTCAGTCAGAGTCTTGGGAGGCAAATTTTGGCACTGCACAGGGTGCCACTGATATTTAAACCCACAAGGTCCACCACTGTTAGGCGTATGCTGCCTCTTAAATGTGAAGGTTTAACATGGTTACCATGGCTAATAGTCATTGATAGATAAATTATCCATGAAGTTATTTAGTCCCCTTCTATTCTTTAAAAAATTTTTTTATGCGTTTTCCATTTACACATCATGTTTCCTCCACCTAGAATATTTATTTACAGATTTCCCATCCTAGTATTCCACAACATTCATAATAAGCCTAAAGTTTGCTGCATTTCCTTTTATTTATCCACCTTTCTTTCATCTCTTTCATCCCTTAATTACATTTGACTGCTGCTCTTGTGATTACCCCTAAAGGTAAAGGGACCCTGTGGCGCTGTGGGTAAAAGCCTCAGCACCTAGGGCTTGCCGATCGAAAGGTCGGTGGTTCAAATCCCTGCGGCGGGGTGCGCTCCCGTTGCTCGGTCCCAGCGCCTGCCAACCTAGCAGTTCGAAAGCACCCCCGGGTGCAAGTAGATAAATAGGGACCGCTTACCAGCGGGAAGGTAAACAGCATTCTGTGTGCTGTGCTGGTGCTGGTTCGCCAGATGCAGCTTTGTCATGCTGGCCACATGACCCGGAAGTGTCTCCGGACAGCGCTGGCCCCCGGCCTCTTAAGTGAGATGGGTGCACAACCCTAGAGTCTGTCAAGACTGGCCCGTATGGGCAGGGGTACCTTTACCTTTCATCTCTTTCATCCCTTAATTACATTTGACTACTGCTTGTGTGATTACCCCTAAAGGTAAATGTAAAGGGACCCTTGACCATTAGGTCCAGTCGTGGCTGACTCTGGGGTTGCGGCACTCATCTCACTTTATTGGCAGAGGGAGCCGGCGTACAGCTTCCGGGTCATGTGGCCAGCATGACTAAGCCGCTTCTGGCAAACCAGAGCAGCGCACAGAAACACCATTTACCTTCCCGCCGGAGTGGTACCTATTTATCTACTTGCACTTTGACGTGCTTTCGAACTGCTAGGTTGGCAGGAGCAGGGACCGAGCAACGGGAGCTCACCCTGTCGCGGGGATTTGAACCACCAACCTTCTGATCTGCAAGTCCTAGGCTCTGTGGTTTAACCCACAGCGCCACCCGTGTCCCTGTGATTACCCCTACTTGTAGGTTAATTCTAGTATTTTTTTTAAGTACTCCCTAAAGCTTTCCCATTTGTCCTTTCATCGAAATTTCATCCAAATTTCTTATTTTGGCTGTCATACTGGCAAGTTCTGCAAATTCTGCCAATTTATGTATAGCCATTGTTCCTTAGCTGGGATTTCACTTTCTTCCAGCGTATACTATTCTGACCACGGCTATTGCATAGAGAAATAAGTTGCATGCCTTCCTGGGAATCTCCTCGCGAATTATGCCTAGTAGGAAGGTGCAAACACACCCCAAAATATCAGGATATGGTTTATAATGAGCGTAAAACGATCTTTAAATTTACATTTTTTTAAAAGGCTGAAGCCTTCCTATTTAGTTCCCTTCTGCATCCTCTAGCCCAGTAATATTTCACATCTTGAAACCTGGGACTAATGTGCAACTGGGGACCCACTTCTTATTTCTTTACCTTAAATATGCACAGTAGTGCTACTGCTCTTGTGACTCACCTTACATCAAGCTAGGAGTCCTGACTCACCAGCTGTAGGCCATATGCTCCAGGCTACCTTACAATGGTCTGCCAGTGCTGAGGCAACTGAGACTCCCTTACCTGCAGAATTGCTGTCCAGGGTCCTGAAACGCGGCGTCTGGACCTCTGACTCAGCACCTTTGTTGCTGTCCAGGGTGCTGACCTTGATCTTGCACAAAGCTTGCCTGGGCAGCCCTGAGTCTGCTTCCAGCCTCTGTTGTGGTTGCCACCTCCATGTAGCAATACAGTATCAGGACCCTGGAGAAGAGGAGGTTAAGGGGTGATATGATAGCCATGTTCAAATATATACTGTAAAAGGATGTCACATAGAGGAGGGAGAAAGGTTGTTTTCTGCTGCTCCAGAGAAGCGGACATGGAGCAATGGATCCAAACTACAAGAAAGAAGATTCCACCTAAACATTAGGAAGAACTTCCTGACAGTAAGAGCTGTTCAACAGTGGAATTTGCTGCCAAGGAGTGTGGTGGAGTCTCCTTCTTTGGAGGTCTTTAAGCAGAGGCTTGACAACCATATGTCAGGAGTGCTCTGATGGTGTTTCCTGCTTGGCAGGGGGTTGGACTCAATGGCCCTTGTGGTCTCTTCCAACTCTATGATTCTATGATTCTATGATTCTAGGACGTGCACAAGGGAAGTGTGTGTGTGTGTGTGAAGATTTAAGAGGGAAACCAGTGTGAGAATGCCAGAAGTGAATTTGCAATAGGCATTTATTCATTTGCAGTTCTTTTCTTTTCTTTTTTTAAGCGCTCTCCATAACAAATGTTCCCTGGGCAGCTTGCATGATAAAAAAGCAAGGAGGGGAAGAAAACCCTGCAACAACAAAGTCAAAAACAGTCGATGCAAAGCAACAGACCAAAGGAATAAAAGGGTGGAGGTCGATCAATTTAAAACCAAGAGCAGTAGGATAAAATCCACAGTATGAAAATCACAGCATAGTATCATAGAATTGTAGAGTTGGAAGGGGCCCCCAAGGGTCATCTAGTCCAACCCCCTTTAATGCAGGAATCTCAACTAAAGCATCCATGGCAGATGACTATCCAACCTCTGCTTAAAAACTTTCAAGGCATCAGGTGGACCTTTCTGGGGAGAGCATCCCACAGGACATAAAAAACGTCCGTTTGGGGATTTCACATGAACAAAATGTAGGAAGATGTTCCTCAAAGGCAAATTGGGAAATTAAAATCGGACAGTTGGGAGACACTGATTCCCCAGGCACGGGGTCTGTTGCTGGTAAAGAAAAAGAGAGAGATAGCACCTGTTGTTTAAGAGGCACATTTATTTCCCCCCAAACATCCTGACTGACTTTTGCAAGACCCGAAGGCCATCATAGCTCTGCTGCTGCAGCAGCAGCAGCAGCAGCAGCACCAAGCCAAATGTCACCCACACATTCCTCCTGCTGCTTCCTTGCTTGCCTTCGCGCAGCTGGAGGCATCTCTCTCAGAAGCAGAGAAGGCTCCCTGCAGCCAGGAGAGGGTATTTGGCCCAGCTGCCTTTCCTTCGCCTCCAGCTCCGCCACCTGAGGGCTCCTGGTGTGAGGTCTTTAAATAGGCACCACCGAGTCCATCTTCACTGGAGTTATTGACTGCAAAGGCGACCAGTCTGTTTGATCCAGGCCCCCTCCAGGCTGGTCTGTAAGGTTGTTATTGTTATTCCAGGAGTATTCCGTAACATGCCATCGAACCAACGACAGGGCATTAGTGATGGATTCATGCTGGAACGTCCACATAATGTTTTGCTTTAGGAGTTTTCCAGCGATGTTTCTGGCAGTGTTGCTGTATTGCTGGCATCTGGAGAGACATTCTGGCACTACCATGGGGGAAAAGAGGAGCAACACACAGCCCAAATATTTGGGTTATGAAAAGTTACAGGATTTCAGCAGGAAACTGTAGCCCATACACTGATGGAAAACCAAGCAATACATCTACCCTGAAATTTTGGCAGTTGCAAGCAGCATTGGAAGCCCTGATCACCACCAAGTACCACTGGAAAAGCAGGTTCCCAGTACGTTTCCAAGCACAATTCAAAGTGTTGGTGTTGACCTTTCAAGCCCTAAACGGCCTCGGTCTAGTATACCTGAAGGAGCGTCTCCACCCCCATCGTTCAGCTCAGACACTGATGTCCAGCTGCAAGGGCCTTCTGGAGGTTCCCTCACTGTGAGAAGTGAAGCTACAGGGAACCAGGCAGAGGGCCTTCTTGGTGGTGGCACCTGCCCTGTGGAATGCCCTCCCATCAGATGTCAAGGAGACAAACAACTACCAGACTTTTAGAAGACACCTGAAGGCAGCCCTCTTTAGGGAGGCTTTTAATGTGTGACATTTTAATGTATTTTTAATCTTTGTTGGAAGCTGCCCAGAGTGGCTGGGGTACAAATAATACATTATTATTATTATTATTATTATTATTATTATTATTATTATTATTATTATACCACCAATAAGCTGTGATTCCTGCATGGCAGGGGGTTGGTCTAGGGTTGCTGTATTTCAAAATGTGAAAATCTGGACAGAAAAGTTGCAAAGTTTTTGAGTTGTTTTTGTTTTGTTTTGTTCTTCTTTTGTTTTGCCCAAAGTTGTTGAGCCAAAATTGGACGGTTTTGAGCTATTTTTGAGGGAAATAGGCAAAAACAACACTGCCGACATCGGTTGCCGTACATCTGGATTTTAACTCTAGAGCTCTATTATTCTAGTTCTAACTACAGTGCTGAGCAGCAACATCACTCCAATCCGAGCCAAACGGCTGAGTTCAGAGAACACCATTTTAATCTCCCACAATGCCCTTGGCATAGCATTGCCCTGGGGCATTGTGGGAAATTAAAATGGCAGCCCTCAGATACAGCTGCCTGGTGATGGTTGGAGTGCCGGTGATGGTGGGGGAATGAAGGGGTGGAGGCTGCTTCCAGATTCTGAGGGAATTTTCCAGTGTTGTGAGAGAGGGAGAAAACCTTTTCTCTATCTACTTTTTCCTACTCTGCAGGGTGAGCGCTAGGTCTCAGCAAACAGCCAAGAGAAGATGCTGCACCACATCCATAATGCAGCCGACTTCCTGGTCCATGTGACCTTTCCAGGAGAGGTGATTGGTTGTGGGCTGATTGCCCCTCCCTCTCTCCAGGCACATTTGCGCCATCACCAAAGGAACCGCCAGTTGTTCCCTGTCCGATATTAAAAACACAAGACTCTGAGAAAGGGAGGTGTGTACTTTTCTTTTAATTTTTATTGAATTTTACAAGGAGAGAAAGAGAAAGAGAACCAAAGAAGAATGCATAACACTGTAAACACATTTATATACATGTTTTCCAAAATGCAAACTAAAAAAAAATTCTTATCTGTTTTAATTATCAGTTTTTATCCATCCATTATCCGTGTTTAATCTTGTATTTTATTCAGATGTTTTATCCTATGCTTGTTTCTTTGTCCTTATTTGCTCCAACATTTATCAGTTTAAAAAATAAATAAATCCTAACTGCTATTTTATTTATATGTTGTTTTTTATCCTGGTCTGTGACCGTAATAAAGTTCATTCATTCAAAAAAAGACAAAAGAAAAAAAGAAATACTTTTCATAACCAATAATATTACCAAATTCATGCTTCAAACCTTGCAATATATAAATCCTACTTAAAATATTATAAAAGACTTTTCACGGGCCTCCTTGAGCTGCTGGGTTTCCAGGAACTCTCCATTCCCTTTTTGCAGGGATCCACTTGCCCAGATAGGGGAATAATGTGCCCCAGATGGCAAGATGTACGGGTCCCTAATTAGAGACCACACTTGCTTCCAAGAAAAACAACTCTGCCTTTAAGCATGCAGAGAGAGCCAGCTGTGCTCTGGAGGTGCATCGACCAAGCAGTCCCCATCTGCAGAATCCTGGCGGGTTTACACAAACAGAATGATTCGACCTCTTCATCACAATGGGGGCAAATGCCTTCTCATCTTTCCACATCTGTGCATTCTTCAGAATCCCAGCAGCCCGCTGTGTGAGCAGAACCGGCAATGAGTTGCCCTCTGAAGGGCCTTGTTAACGCAGGCGAAGCTGGAAGGCTGGGAGGTGGAAGGGCCCTTTGTGCCTCATCGGAGGCTGCTAAAATTAGGCCCACGGCTGGTGACAATGGCTTCATTGAGGGAACTGACAGTGTAGAGGTGTGATGCAGGACACAAATGATCAAGGGACCTTGCAGAGAAATGTGTTGGACATGCAAAGACAGCCGCTGCTATTTAATTTGGTTCTCCAATGCAGTGTTTTCCTACAGGTTACATCGCCTCCAGTATTTTCATCCGCAAAATCGGGGCATCCGAAGAGGCACGTCTTCCTTTCCAGAGCTCTGGTGCTCATCAGCAGAGTGCGCCAAAGCTCTGGAGTGACCCTGCTGCCTCACACCAGAGTGAGCACCTTTTGCACCGACGCTCTGGCAGAAGGGCTGGATCTAGACACATCCAAGAAGCATTTCAGTTAAGCGCATTGAAAACTTTGTATGAAAAAGCAGGTTGGCAAAAGCGGAACTCCACAGCGCCATCTGGTGCCACAGTGTTATAATGAAATACAACGCATATAAAGCGTTTTTTCTTTGCCAATGTAGCTGAGTCCAAGGACTTGTGCCGGAGCACCAGACCAAAAAAACAGGGCATTTGGGGATGCAAACAGGATGATGATGATGATGATGATGATAATAATAATAATAATAATAATAATAATAATAATAACAACAACAACAACAACAACAACCTGCTCCCCTCTAGTCTCAGAAGGGCAATGTGTTGGCTGGGATCGCCCACTGGTGAAAGGAAGATGCTCTGACGCACAGGGGAAGGCCTGTGAATTGTGGCCAAAGCCCAGGTTCCAAATTAGGAAACAAGGTCAGGTTGGTTGGGCGAACAGAAGGGGCCAGAGCAACAAGGCCGCTCGGACTGGCAGCAGCTTTTCACCGTTTCAGAGAGCAGCCTCTCCGGCTCCCATCCTTACACGGAAAAAATGGAATCTTCTGCAAATGAAGCAGATCCTATGCCTCTGAGGCCCGGAGGCAACCAGGAACCTGGAAGGCACCCAATTCCCACATTCCATCTTAAACCTGTGCCAAAATGCAGGCAGCATCCATGTCCCCAATATCAAGCAGTTTCTCCCCTCTATCCCAGTCGCCCAACCCATATGGCTTTGTTTACCATCTAGCCCGGTGTAAAACTTCTGCAGAACACGGAAGCTTGCACGCTGTCTTGTTTGGCTGGTGAGAGGATGTGTGTGAGAGTTTATGCAGAAACTTGTTGTTGTTTAGTCGTTTAGTCATGACCCCATGGACCAGAGCATGCCAGGCACTTCTGTCTTCCACTGTCTCCCGCAGTTTGGTCAAACTCATGTTTGTAGCTTCGAGAACACTGTCCAACCATCTCGTCCTCTGTCGTCCCCTTCTCCTTGTGCCCTCAATCTTTCCCAACATCAGGGTCTTTTCCAGGGCGTCTTCTCTTCTCATGAGGTGGCCAAAGTATTGGAGCCTCAGCTTCAGGATCTGTCCTTCCAGTGAGCACCCAGGGCTGATTTCCTGCAGAATGGAGAGGTTTGATCTTCTTGCAGTCCATGGGACTCTCAAGAGTCTCCTCCAGTACCAGAATTCAAAATGCAGAAACTACCCTATCGTAGAATGCAAAAAACACCTGCAAGAGAATAGTGCCCCTGAACATTCTTGGCCCAGACAAAAGGCACCTGTTTATCAGTCCTGAATTACAAAGATCAGCTCTGAAAGAGAAGGTTTGTGACATCAAGTCTCCACTTAGGAGGACCTAGGCGTGTTGTCCCTGAATCTCACCAAGGGTAAGGGGGGAGGCCACTCTCCTTGATAAATGCAGCAATTTCTGGGTCATTCCATCATGTTGGCTCCTCAGAGGCTATTAATACCATCTCCTTGTAAATAGGAAGGTGGCCTTAATTAAGAGGCTTCTGTTTGTCTCTCATGACTCGCCTCATGTTGAGATGAAAGGAAGCATCAAGACCGTAACATCTCTCACTTTCTTCCTCTGCATCTTCATCCGCTTGGGAGCTTGGAAGGTGTGAGAGTGACTTCCTAATAAAGCTCAAGACTCTCCTGAGTCATGCTTCACCCTCAAGGCAATTTGGTCACCAAAGAAGAAGAAGAAGAGGAAGAAGAAGAGGAAGAAGAAGAGGTGTTTGGATTTGATATCCCACTTTATCACTACCCGAAGGAGTCTCAAAGCAGCTAACAATCTCCTTTCCCTTCCTCCCCCACAACAAACACTCTGTGAGGTGAGTGGGGCTGAGAGACTTCAGAGAAGTGTGACTGGCCCAAGGTCACCCAGCAGCTGCATGTGGAGGAGCGGGGAAGCGAACCCGGTTCACCAGATTATAAGTCCACTGCTCTTAACCACTACACCATACTGGCATCCTGCTCTTTCTTTGTGCCCTTCAGAGACATGGCCTCCTCGGCTTTGCTCGGCGAGGCTGGTCAGAGCAAGCTGATCCAGGGGCCTAGGCCTGAATGATCTGTTACCTGACCAGGAGGAATGCGGAGAAGCCAGGAGTGCTTTGAGGCCTTCACCAGAGGGAGCGTGATGCAGTTTCCATGCCGCCACTGCTGTTGCCTCCAGCCCTAACCCCAAAGCGCCCCCCTTTCCCTCTTAGGTCCTGCCCAAATTTTGACTAGCGGGGTGTTGGAGGGTATGAACTCAGCCCTCACCAGTCCTGACCTCAGCCCTCCTTCCGCGTTTTTGCCTGGATGGAACTTGTCCCTCGACTCTGATAAATGCCTCTTGCTTGACTGGAGAGAGAGGTGCGAGGGCCAGGTAGATTGTTTTTGAGGACCACATACAGCCCTCAGCCTGAGATTTCCCCAACCTGTTGTTCAGCCTTTCTCCTGAGAGCTGTGTGAGGAGGCCTTCACTGGCCAGCCAACTTTGTGGGGAATGAGGACCAGGGGCGTTTATTTTGGATGCCGTAGTTAACCGTGCAAACGTTCCTAGCTTTAACTCAACAAATCCACGAAAGCAATAAGAAATCCAGAGCAAACAAACAGAAAAACACAACAGTTCAGACTTCGTGGTCTAAATATTTGTGAGGGAAGGACGAGCCGGTGGCCTTGACGTTTTTTGGCCGTCTTGTGGAAAACAACATTCCAAGACTTGGGACAAGTGGCTTTTCATCTTATTTATTTTTTGCTCGGAAGGAGAGGTCTGGCGTGAACAAGATTTGTGTGGTTTTGATCAACAGATCCAGATTTACAGGTACCTGAGCGTAAATAACTCAGTGAAATTTACAGAAAGATGTAAGCAAGCAAGTGATCTTTCTCTCTCTCTGGGGCAGCTGCGGAATGTCAAGCTCAGGCTAACGCTGAACAGCAGCTGGCCAAGGACTGTGAGAGAGAAGCAGGTTCGAATCCTGACTTGGCCATGAAACTTACTATGTGGCCTTGGGCTACTCACTGCCTTTCAGCCTGGCCTAGCTTGCAGGCCTGTTGTGGAATGCTCTCCTAGACAAACATTCATGGTGCCAAGATGGTCAGCATTTAAGTGTCAGGCTAAGATGCCTCACTTTCCCCAGACTTTGGATTTTTAGCATAGATCATATTGTGCTACTGCTCATTTTTGAGTGGTGTGGGGTAGAATTTGTCCTTTTTATAATGAACAATTTTAGACATTCCTGTTCTTTTGTATTTTTATTCTACATTTATGGTTTTACATAAGTGATAAGCTGTTTTGTATATTATATAAGTTGCTTTTTATAGGGAGTGCAAGTAATAATGGTGATTATTATTTTTTAACTGTGACTGCTTTTATATGTCTTAAATTGCAATGCTTTCTAGAACATTTCAATCTGTTTTTGTTTTACAGTGGTACTTCGGGTTAAGTACTTAATTCGTTCCGGAGGTCCGTACTTAACCTGAAACTGTTCTTAACCTGAAGCACCACTTTAGCTAATGGGGCCTCCTGCTGCTGCTGCACCGCCAGAGCCCGATTCCTGTTCTCATCCTGAAGCAAAGTTCTTAACCTGAAGCACTATTTCTGGCTTAGTGGAGTGTGTAACCTGAAGCATATGTAACCTGAAGCGTATGTAACCCAAGGTACCACTGTATTTTTGTTTTTAAATTGTGTGTCTGTTTGCCACCCTGGGCTCCTCAGAGAGGAAGGGTGGGATATAAAATCAATCGATCATCATTGTTATTATAGTTATTATTGGTAAAATACCACTCTGTTCTCTTTTTATAGGCTTGGCATATGTCAGGAATACTCCTGACATGTCCTGGTTTTTGGTTGTAAAAATGGTGTTGGGGGGGATTTTTGCTGAATTGTCAAAAATTCATGGATTACTGAGTAGTATAGCAATGTGATGGAAATAGCAGAAGAAACAACTTTGCAGGGGTCAAGGAATACAATCAATAGTGTTACTCAGCTTAACAGCCTGAAACGGGAAGACTACAAACTGAGGTGACTTTGTAGGCCCCAGAACCCATAATTGTCCATTGACACTTCGACTTAGCACCAGTGTGAGACAGTGACAGAGTTATGACTGTCCTCCATCCTGTTCTCTGATATGACTTTTCATAAAAGCGATTTGCGAATTCAGGCTGCAAAACAGTGTGTGCTGCTAGTGGCAGCGTATAGCTACTTTTCGTGACAATATATTGCTATAGATGTGAGGGGAACACCCCCCCTAAATTCTAGAAATTAATAAATGGTAGGATTTTGATTATTTGGAGTATCGAAGGGAAGATTGGGATGGGGCAGGTGGATGGCATGGCCCTGGCACCGAAATTTGTGGGTGCCCAGTCCAGAGCCCCACAGAGCCGACACCTATGGAACAGACACTGTATCATACACATTTTGGTCCTCCGACACCAGGGAATGGCCAGGAACAAAAGCCAGGGGGAAGGCCCTGCTGTTCACCACCATCTGCCACCTGAGGCCATTGCCTCACTTGGCCGAATGATAGGGCTGGCTCTAACCAAAATAGTCAGGGAGTTAGAGTTCCATCTTTATGGGGAAACATGGAAAGGTCTGAAAGTTTGGGGTGGTAGCCCACTAAGTTTTACTCTGAGCAGTCCCACTGAAGTCAACGCACATCACTAAGCTGGGCGCAGTTTTGCCGAAAACCAGCTCCATTAGGCACCTCCTGAACTGTGCCAGCTGAACATTATAAGAACAACTGTTTAAAAACTGATTCCTTGAATTTGCTTTCTTCCTCTTCCCTTCCTGTCCTTTCTTCCTTGTGTGCCGTGCTTTTTATTTTTTATTTTCGATTGTAAGCCTGCGGGGCAGGGACTGCCTTATTTTGATTGTATATAAGCCGCTCTGAGAGTCTTTGGCTGAAGACTGGGGTCCAAATGCTTTCAACAACTAATAATGATCTAGGTCCATTAATTTCAATAGGTCCACTCTTAGCTGAATACCACCCTTCATTTCAACGGCTAATTGTGGGCAGAGGGGAGAGGATTTCTGCTCATGGCTGTTGAGGGAAAGGCTAATCCTCCCCAACCCGTAAACCACACACTGTGGTCCTGATATCCCTTCAAACAGCACACTCTGTTGCTGCAAGGAGACGTGAATATTATGTCTTAAAAAACCCAAAAAGATAAAGGACCTCTGACAGTTAAGTCAAGTCACAAACAACTCTGGGGTTGCGATGCTCATCTTGCTTTACTGGCCAAGGGAGCCAACATTTGTCCACAGACAGTTTTTCCAGGTCATGTGGCCAGCATGACTAAGCCACTTCTGGCGAAACCAGAGCAGCGCACGGAAACGCCGTTTACCTTCCCGCCAGAGTGGTACCTATTTATCTACTTGCACTGGTGTGCTTTCGAACTGCTAGGTTGGCAGGAGCTGGGACCGAGCAACGGGAGCTCACCCCGTCATGGGGATTTGAACCGCCGACCTTTTGATCGGCAAGTCCTAGGCTCTGTGGTTTAGACTACAGTGCCACAAAAGGGATTAGAGAAATCTGCTGCGGAGAAGGGAACGCCAACTGAAGCCTAACATCTACCCCTGAAGCTCACCTGATACTTCCATGTTCAGAGGTACTCTACCTTTGAATATCAGTCGCTAGGGGTGCTGGGATACCTCAGTTGGTAGAAAACTCTGACCTTAAACTTCCACTGCCTTGTGGCATCTTCAGGAGACGGAAAGGCTAAGAAGTAAACCCAGTCTCTAAATAAGACTGTTGGATAGCACCTTGTCCGCCCTCTTCCGGCAACAGATATATTTTGTCCCCTTATGTTCCCTGGTCAAATGGCATTTTCTCCCCCCCCCCACCTAAAACATCGCCTGATGCCTCCGCATTCCTCCAAAGAGATGGAAAACAAGATGTGACGTTGTCTCTGAGAAGGCAGAAATCAACAGCTACCGAGCACAAAAGCTGCTGTGTGTCCTGATTCGTCCGGAAAGAGCTGTGTGACGCACCGATTCCCGGTGGCTGGAATTTAGCAGCTATAAAGACCTCTGTGTGCATGAAAGATGTACAAACAGGAATTCCAGCAGGTGCCTTGCGGGCAGGATCCACGGTCTTAGGCAACCCGGGACACAAACAAACAAATCACAGATCTCTGGGAAGATGTTAATGGTTGACATCTTCTCCTCGAAGGCTTTTATAAGGACCCTTAATCAATAAAAAGGATCTCAAGGAGCAGGGAAAGCACATCCCATTCTGCCGCCTGAGGGCGAAACAGGTCGGCAGGTCTCTTCCGCCTCTTGTGGTTCCGCCACCTGAGGCAGCTGCCTCAGCCTGCCTCTTGCCCAGGCCGGCCCCGTCAGGGAGGATTAGCGGGGGCCACGGACCATGACTTCTGAGTCTGCATCTCTTCAACTCCCATGGCTCCTGGTTTTCGGCCTAGAGTTTTAGAGGCTGGGTGGGTCAGTCCGACAAGCTGGCCAATCCTGCAGTCCTGCTGTTATGGTACTGAGTTGAATAGGATCCAAATGCAGTAGTCTGATTGGTCCTAGAACAATGCAGCAGTATGGTTGGTCCGCAGCAGCCACCCAATCCAGCTCTAGGTGGAAGTGAATCCGCAACCTGAGAATCCAGGTATTAGCCAATCACGTGCGGCCCATTGTGTAAATAATGTATATAAAGCAGATATTTTGGGGAAACTTTCATTCCTCACTACTATGAGCTGAATAAAGAGCATGAAATCCACACTTGACTCCAAGTATATTTCACTGGCGACAAGGATGGGATCCAGCTGAGCTGACCACCACACACAGCACCTACTTATCTTCAGCCTCCATTTTGAAGTTTACAAAACTGCTCCAGAGTCAAAATTACAAGAGTGCTGGATAAGTGGAGCTCTGTTCCTTCAGAAACCAGGCAGGCATCTGCAATCCATGTTATTTTGCCCGCCTGCTGAAAATGGCTTTGCTTTGCCAAGTCTTTTTAGAGAGTTAATTGGATTTGGCGCCCGGTTACTTTTTCTGATTGGTTTCTGGTGGTTTCTTGTACAGCACCGTGATATTTTTGAATGAGCTGGTGGTTTCTAAGTATTCTTATGGATGAAAATAAATAAATACATAAACTTCAGACTGGTGGAACAAAATGTGATTGCTTTTTTCTGAATCATACAGAGTTATACGCTAGACTCCTAACCACACCTACTCAGAGGTTTGTTTCCTGTTTGCGAAATGCCTCCGTTGGATACAACCCCATAAGTCTTAAATAATAATAGGCAGTAATAATAATACTGATGTCCCACAGAGTTCAACAAAGCTTGTTTCTCAGGTAAGTGTGTAGAGGCTTGCAGCCATTTTTCTTTTTTAGCAGCAGCCAGGAAGATGCTTCCAGAAAGCCCGTCAGCAGGGCTTGAAATACAGGTAAATGGTCTCCCCTCCTGTTTCCCTAGAAAAAGCTCGTTCTGGTTGTGGGGAGAAGGTGGCAAAACCCTCTACTCTGTTTCAGAGCTGGTTGCCCTATACAAGGAGTGGCCAACTTCCAAGAGACAGTGATCTACTCACAGAGTTAAAAACTGGCAGTGATCTACCCCATATTGGGTGGGGGGGCTCAGGCTGAAGTTGCTGAGCTTTTTTAGGGAGGCGAAAGCCACGCTTTTTATGGGTCTAGGGCAAAAATGTTGAGCTTGTAATAAACGAAAGAGCCCTTATAGAGTCCTTTGTGGGTTCTCCATCGGTTGGAGAAAAGAACAGAGGCCAACCAGAGAATATTGAGAAGCAAAGCAGCTAGTAAGCCTGATCTTCATTAAACTGTTGCAATAGGGTGCTCCCCTCACATACAGAAAGGGAGGAGGACCCAGAACAAAGGTGTGTCCACACTTATATAGACATTTTAAATTGCCCACCCTGGAGTCCAAGACCACCTCCAGATACATCATACCTACATCACAGAAAGGGCGGTCTACAACAGAAATCTGAGTGTGTTGTTTACCTCCTGTCTGGCAGGTTACCAGTTAATGCTTACTTGATTGGATACCCTGGGGAGCCTGGCCAGTCTTTTGTAATGATAAATACTTAGTTCCTGAGCCAGGTCACAGGCTCACCCTATTTATAAACAGACATACCCTTAAGACAGGATTTGTGAAGGAAAAGACAATGGGGAGGCTCCCCCACCTCCTCCCTCCTTGAAGAGGAAACATTTGGTCAGTTTGGGAGTGAAAATGGTTTCTGGGCGGTCCTCCTGTGCTGCTCCAGACATGTGATCCACACATCTATATATGCGCTTGGTTGGTACATTTATGAACATTTATAATATATATATATATAAGACCTTTTTTTTTTATTTCAAGCTTTTTGGGGGGGAAGGCAAACTTGTTGAGCTTCTGGGGCTGGGCAGTGATCTACCGGAGATCTACCACAGATATCCAGTGATCTACCGATAGATCACGATCTACCTGTTGGACGTGCCTGCCCTATACAAAAAAATTCAAGAATTCCTCTGGCAGTTTCATTCCAACCCCACCAAAAAAGAGAGACCAGTTTGAAGGGGTTACGTGCGCTCAGAAAGGCTCTCCGCTGAAAAATTCACTTCGTGTACCCTGGTTCATTATGTGCTGGTTTTCGTACGCGTAAATTAGATAAAATGGAATTTTGAAAAGGGGTTGAGGGGGAGTTATGTAACACTTGCCTTTAAAATGCAAATTCGCAGAGTGGGTTTCACAAAGGGCTTTTCACGGTTCAATTTAAGGTGAACGAGATCTCAGTAATAATAATAATAAAAAAAAACAGATTTGTGGGTCCTGTTCGTTCCCTTTTCAAATAGAATTGCCTTCGCCCATCAATGTGCCCCCCGTTCATTTTGCACTCAGGAGAAATGGGTTTGATCAAGAGGCACAGAGAGTGAGCTTTGCAATTTGTCAAATCCATTTGCCCTCCCTTCCAATGTCCTGGAAAAAGCACAAGATGGTAATATGTGTGTCCCTGCTATTTAACCCTTCCTCTGCCTGCCCCACTCTTCCCTGTGCTTGGTGCCTAAGGTGACTGCCCCAGTCTGTCCAACGGTAGGGCCAACCCCAATTTGACAGAGGGAAATTGGTGCTTTGTGTGTGCCTCAAATGACCCATGCAATCAAGGCCGAGCTAAGTTCACAATGTCTGCTGCTTGCTGAGGTCAAAGGAGTGGATAGAGCTCACAGGGATGGACAATCACCTGCAACCCTATGGGATTTCTTGGCTTGGCTGTCCAGCCTCAGGCTCAGCATTGATGGGACAACAGCCAGCCACCATCTAAGGGGCTGGGGCAGGGGAGATTGGCTGTCAATCCACGTGGGGAAGAAGGATGTGCAGCTGCGAAACAGCGATAGAGGATCAGAGGGGTCAGAATCCAAGGCAGAGGTGGGGAGCCTGTCGCCCATTTGATGCTGCTGGACTACAATTCCCATCATCCATGGCCACTGGTCTGCTTGATGCTGCTGGACTACAATTCCCATCATCCATAGCCACTGGTCTGCTTGAGGCTGCTGGACTGCAATTCCCATCATCCATGGCCCCTGGCCTGCTTGATGCTGCTGGACTGCAATTCCCATCATCCATCGCCCCTGGCCTGCTTGAGGCTGCTGGACTACAATTCCCATCATCCATGGCCACTGGTCTGCTTGAGGCTGCTGGACTGCAATTCCCATCATCCATGGCCCCTGGCCTGCTTGATGCTGCTGGACTGCAATTCCCATCATCCATCGCCCCTGGCCTGCTTGAGGCTGCTGGACTACAATTCCCATCATCCATGGCCACTGGCCTGCTTGATGCTGCTGGACTGCAATTCCCATCATCCATGACCACTGGCCTGCTTGATGCTGCTGGACTACAATTCCCATTGTCCATGGCCGCTGGCCTGCTTGATGCTGCTGGACTGCAATTCCCATCATCCATGGCCACTGGCCTGCTTGATGCTGCTGGACTACAATTCCCATCGTCCATGGCCGCTGGCCTGCTTGATGCTGCTGGACTGCAATTCCCATAATCCATGGCCATTAGCCTGCTTGATGCTGCTGGACTACAACTCCCATCACCCCTAGCATTGGCTTCCCTGCTGCTGCTGTACTACAAGTCCCATCATTCCTGACAATTGGTCATGCCAGGTGAAGCTGATAGGATTTGGAGTCCAGCAGCCTCTGGAGAGCTCAGTTCCTGATCATAAGGGACAGGGAGCAGAAACCCAAGCAGTGCCTTTGCTCCTTAGATAAGTTACCTGGACCTAGGAACAAACCTCTTCCTGAGACCCCCCCCCCCAGAGGGTAGCTGCCAGTCAGAGGAGACAACACTAGTCTAGATAGACCAATGGTTTGACTCAGGACAAGGCAATTTTCAATACTCCATCACCAACCTAAAGGGTTTGGGGAGAGTTCAGCCCAGGCGACATAGCCGCTGGTGTCGGATTTCAGCCAGAAAAACAGATATTTGTTTGCCTGCATGTGTCTCCCACCGTTTCTCGCTGCGGGACCTTTGCCCAGTCACTTTCTCAGAGCCTGGCCCACCTCGCAGGATTGCCGTGAGGATAAAATGGAGCGGGGAGAGAGAAAGAGTCGCATGCGCTGCCCTGAGCTGATGGGAGAAAGAGGTATTAGAGAAACACGATTGATAAATGAAGTTTCCTGGCAAGATCTCTTTCTGTTCCGGTTTCGCTGGCATCATGGAAAGCAAAGGAACCCCAGGTGGCGTGAGTTGCCAAGATGGATTCAAGAATTGCTCACTAGACTCCTTGTTGCTGGTGCCCTTAATAAGCCCATAGCCATGGGGTGGGGGGGGCAGTGACCCAGAAAAAAACCCAAACAGTGAAATTAAGGAGAGGTTGCTGGGCTTTTGCTGTTGCTGTTGTGAAGGGGTGGTGGTAAAGGTTTTCCAAACGATTGATAGGAAAGAAAGGACCTTTCCAGGGCATTTCAAGCCCATGGCTTGAACCTTGGGAACTGTAGTTTATTCTCCACGGCGCTATAAGTCCCAGCACCCAGAACATACCACAGTTCCCATGATTCTTAGGGGGAAGCCTTTTGCTTCAAATGAATGGTGTGAATGCAACCACAGAGAGATGGATCGGGTTCCCCCTCTTTTTAAAGGAGAATCCAGAGTCACCTGGCGGAGCCAACTGGCATCGGGTTCACAGCTGACGAAAGAAAGGGCAGATTTCACATTAAAAACACTCTGATGCCTCTTCGAGAGTCATGGAGAATGCCGGGGCCTGTAGTTTGTTAAAGGAGCTGGGAAGTGTAGTTTAGGGAGCTACAGTTTAGGGAGGTTTTTAATGTTTGATGTTTTATCACATTTTTAATATTCTGTTTTTAATATTCTGTTGGGAGCCAGCCGGATGGGTGGGGTATAAATAACAAATTATTATTGTTATGTACTGAGTTGAATAGGATTCAGAATGCAGCAGTCTGATTGGTCCTAGAACAATAAGATTCAGGATGCAGCAGTCTGATTGGTCCTAGAACAATAAGATTCAGGATGCAGCAGTCTGATTGGTCCTAGAACAATAAGATTCAGGATGCAGCAGTCTGATTGGTCCACAGGAGCCACCCAGGTGGAAGTGAATCTGCAACCTGATGGGCCTACAGGAGAATCCTGGAATTAGCCAATCACGTGGGGCCCATTGTGTAAATAATGTATATAAAGCAGATATTGTGCCATTCCTCCTCACCACTATGAGCTGAATAAAGAGCATGAAATCCACTCTCGACTCCGAATATATTTCTATTATTATTATTATTATTATTATTATTAGTCTGTGAGGACAGCTGCCTTTACAAATCACAGTTCCCTGGGATTCTTTGGAAGTAACCATGGCTGTTAAAGTATGATAGGAATGGTGCGAATGTGGGTAGAATCAAAATGTACTAAATTTGCAGCTGTAAGTTGCATTGATGGCCACCAGTTTATGGGATGCCTTTTAAAAAATGGAGGAAAGGCTATCAGGCACCGTGGCTTGATTAAGTACAACCTCAGTGTTCAGAGGCAGCAGGTCGGGATGGCATGGGGATGAGGGACCAACTCCCTTCTCTTGCGGGGGCCCAATTAGTGCCATTGCCTTCCGTTAAGAGTTTGGGTGTAATCCTTGACGCCTCCCTTTCCATGGAGGCGCAAGTTACAGCAACAGCCAAGGCGACATTTTTCCACCTTCGCCGCATCAAGCAGTTGGTCCCTTACCTTTCCTGCTCCGACCTGGCCACAGTGATCCATGCGACGGTCACCTCCAGGCTTGACTACTGTAATTCGCTCTACGCTGGGCTGCCCTTGAAGCTGTCCCAGAAACTCCAGCGGGTACAGAATGCTGCAGCGAGGCTCCTCACGGGGTCTCTGCCATGGGAGCATATTCACCCAGTGCTTTTCAAGCTGCACTGGCTCCCGGTGGAATTTAATGTGCTGCTTTTGACCTTTAAAGCCCTTCACGGCCTAGGACCCTCGTACCTACAGGACCGCCTCTTCCGGTATGCCCCACGGAGAGCCTCAAGGTACATAAATAACAACACCCTAGTGGTCCCGGGCCCTAAGGAAGTTAGATTGGCTTCAACCAGAGCCAGGGCCTTCTCAACACTGGCTCCGGCCTGGTGGAACGCTCTGCCTCATGAGACCAGGGCCCTGCAGGATCCGATTTCTTTCTGCAGGGCCTGTAAGACAGAGTTGTTCCGCCTGGCCTTTGGCTTGGAGCCAATTTGATTCCCTCCCTCCCTCTCTTTCTTTTTTCTTTTCCTTCTCCTCCTGCAATGAGGCTACATTTTAATATTTTAATGTTCCATTATTTTAATGTTGTATTTTATTTTTGTTTTCAAGTTGTAATCATTCTTCTTGTTTTTATTATTGCTTGTAAGCCGCTCTGAGCCCAAAAGTGTGTGTGGGGGGAGCCGAAGTCCCAGCCAAGGAAGAATGGATACAAAAACTTATGGAACATGCAGAAATGGCGAAATTTGCCGGAAGAATAAGAAACCAAGATAACAAACTCTTTATAAAAGAATGGAAAATGGTTTATTGAATATTTACGGATAGAATGCAAACAGATAAAAACATTAGCAGGATTAGTGCAGTTTTGTAAGAGTATATATTTACAGTAGATAATTAAAGGAGTAAATTAAATGAATTTGGATCTGCAGAAGATATGAAAAAAACGAATTTAAGGAACTGCAAAAAGAGGGGGAAGGAAGTCAATTTTTGAAATGTTTAATGGATTGTACAATTAATGAAATGTATAAATGTGAAAAGTATAAATAATAATATAAAAAAACACCCCAATGATAACAACCAGAGAGCCACAGATCACCCATCCAAGTCAATTCCACTAAGGTTCTTGTTTCCTCTGACTGGTAAATGGAACATCCATGTTGTTCAGTCTACGTCTGAATAACAGAGCCCTGTGAGCAAGGCCAGATTTAGGTTTGAAGAGGCCCTCAGCTACTGAAGGTAATGGGGCCCTTTATGTGTCCAGCTGTCCTTTGTCAACAACAAATAGTCGCTGTTTTTTGTCTTGAATATATGCTGTATGGTGATTTATGGACATAATAGGTATCTAAAGCCATTTGCACATGTTGCCCTGCAACCAGTCCATGCAGAATGTAGGCACCCTATATATAGAAATGAGCAAACCAGTGATATTTGAGGGAACAGGCTAGCAGGCAGGGCCCATGACTTACATCATAGGAGCTTACACAACACAAAACACTGTTGCTGTATGTAGGTTTTTTTTGTTTGTTTTTTAGCTTATATTTTGGAAATGTACATCCAGGTTTTTCCCCCCTTTACATTTTTTGGGAGCCCCTAAGAGCATGGGGCCCTAAGCTATATAGCTTGTTTAGCTTACAGGTGAAACTTGAAAAATTAGAATATTGTGGGAAAGTTCCTTTCTTTCACTAATTCGACTTCAAAGGTAAAACTAACATATGAGATCGACTCATGACATGCAAAGCGAGATATGTCAAGACTTGATTTGTTGTCATTGCGATGATCATGGCATACAGCTGATGAAAACCCCAAATTAACAATCTCAGAATATTAGAATATTCAAGGAAATCAGCAAAACAAGGATTGCAAATTGAGCAATATTGGACCTCTGAGAAGTAGAAGCATATCTTGCTTTGCATGTCATGAGTCAATCTCATATATTAGTTTCACCTTTTAAGTTGAATTACTGAAATAAAGGAACTTTCCCGCGATATTCTAATTTTTCGAGTTTCACCTGTATACATAATTCTGGCACTGCCTGAGAGGTTAGCGAGGCTCCGAGCAGGAGACTAGGGGGAACCGCTGCGCCCCCTTTTTTCGGAAGCAACTGCAAAAGTCACACCGGAGCGAATGGATCTGTCACCCTGTCCCGGTTGCACTGCCAGCAGGTCAGCAACCTCGGCGTGCTCTGGAAGAGAAGAAAGGTCAGCCAAGATTTGCCAGGCGCCACGTGCGAGTCTCCAGCTCCCAATCAGCCCACTTTGAACCACTCTCTGCCTGTGTACAGTACAAAGTCCAGGCCTGCCAGGAACCAGCTTAAATGAATTAGCCAGTCTCTTTCGAGCTTCCACCAGCCCAAGAACGAACAACTTGCAAAGGTCAGTGTCAGAATTCTAATATCTGTTTTTCTCTCTCTCTCCGTTGGAACTCTTTCATACGTCCCATACGCTCTGACCATTTACAGACCCTGTTTTTATTTTTCTATAAGATTTACAGGCATACAAATCGCAAACACACAAATCACATGCATTTCCAATATAGGACTCATATATGTTTGACTTCCCTTCTCCCCTTTTGTGGTTCCTTTTTAAATTTATCTTTTTTAAGGCTGCATTTTCCACATTTTTAAGCCATTCTTTAATTTCTCTTGCTAGCGTTTAACTGCTTGGTTTACATTAACCCTGCTAATTAACTTACTTGCATACAAGAATTTTTGAGATATTCCACAATTTCCCCCCAATCTTTAATAATTTCTTCTTCTTGGTTTCTTATTACACCTGTTAAACGGACCCTGTTTTCTGCTAAATCACCGTCTCACCAGTATGCCCTGATTTTTGTCTTTAGTGTTTTGCTTTATAATCTTTATTTGTAACTTTTTTTGTGTGTTTACTGTGTTTCATTTTGCTCGAGATGCTTATAAAACCACTTGACGGATGTTTCCGAAATGTGAAGCTGTATATAAATTTGCTTTTAAAAAAAGTATGTGATGAAAAGATAACCACCTCATCTTGTAAATCGGGACACAAACACGGGTGCAGGTTCAGGGGAAGCTTACAATATTGTCAGTCAAGCCGCTGTTGCCAAAAAAAAACAAAACAACAGCTAATAAATTTAATAAATAATAATAATAAATCCTAATAATGTCTACTCAGAAGTAAGTCCTGTTGAACTCACTGGGACTTACTCCCAGGCTAGTGGGTTTAGGGCTGGAACCTCCCCAACCCCCAATTTTTATTTACGTATGCCTTTTTTAAAAAAAACCTGTAACGTGTGCATGACAAGACACGTGTTTACCGCTGCACCAGGGAGCAGGGCTTGTATTCTGTCATGAATTGGAGGCATCATGCGTGAAGCTGCCGAGACCCTCCCCCTGCACACGTGCACGGAGGTTGACCCGAAGCTGTTTCGATTCATTCCCAAAGAAGCCTATTTTCTGCCCGAGGATCCCCGTCCCGCGCGGCTTGCTGGGTTTTGCAGTTCGCCTCGAGGGCGTGGGTGGAAGAAAACTACATTTCCCAGAGTGCTTTGCGAGACGCTCGCCGCGACCGGGCAACCAGGAAGCTCCCCCTTTTGCAAATGGCATTGCATCGGCGTGCTCAACCCAACCTCCCTCTCTCTCCAGCTCTGTCCTTCGGGAATTCCTGTGCGAATTTTGTAAAGGTGCAATCATTTAAGCTGCAGTCCTGAATGCATCTCTCGCTGTGTTCTTTGGATTGCTGCGAAGGGTTGAGTAATGTGGATTATAGCCAGGTATCTCTCAATATATCTATGCATATTTTGGAAAAAATGATTGTATTTTGATTTGCAAAAAGAGGCGTTTCCTAAATGGATGCAGCCAGCAGGGCTTCAACAGAAAGCAGCAGCACACGCTATTTCCTTTTGCTGGGCTCCCGTGGAAGAAGTTTTGCATTCAGTGGCTTTTAATGTTTCAGAGAAAGAAAGAAAACTAGAACTCTCCCAGGCAGAGATACCCAACAAGAGTCTGGCAGCAGGCATAAGAAGCTGCCTTAAAACTGAGTCAGAGCATTGGTCCATGTAGCTCAGGACTGCCTACACTGGCAGGCAGCAGCTCTCCACAGTTTTCGAATATGGCTGGGGTTGAATCAGGAGGTCTTTTTGCATGCAGAGCAGCAGGCGATCTACTCCTGTTCTGCTGACAATTTCAGCATTAGGTGAAAGCCATTTGGGGGAAGACATGGTGGGAAGCGGGTGGCGCTGTGGTCTAAACCACAGAGTCTAGGGCTTGCCGATCAGAAGGTCGTGGTTTGAATCCCTGCAATGGGGTGAGCTCCCGTTGCTCGGTCCCAGCTCTTGCCAACCTAGCAGTTCGAAAGCACGCAGTGCAAGTAGATAAATAGGTACCGCTCTGTCGGGAAGGTAAACAGTGTTTCCGTGCGCTGCTCTAGTTCGCCAGAAACGGCTTAGTCATGCTGGCCACATGACCCGGCCTATAGAGCGAGATGAGCGCACAACCCCCGAGTCGTCCGCAACTGGACCTTACTGTCAGGGGTACCTTTACCTTTGCCTTTTATGGCTGTTAAAAGTACAGTCATACATTGGGTTACAGACGCTTCAGATTGCGTTTTATCGGGTTGCAGACAGCCGGAAGTACCGGAACGGGTTAGTTTTGGGTTTCGGTGGTTGCTTATGCACAGCAGTGCTAAATCACAACCCGTGTGTGCACAGACGCACCGCTGTGGGTTGCGGACGCTGCGGGTCGCGAACGTGCATCCTGCACGAATCACATTCGTAACCCGAGCGTCCACTGTGCTATAGGAATGGTGCGAATGTGGGTAGAATCAAAATGTACTGAATGTGCAGCTGTAAGTTGCATTGATGGCCACCAGTTTATTGGATGCCTTTTAAGAAATGGAGGAAAGGCTACCGGGCACCGTGGCTTGATTAAGTACAACCTCAATGTTCAGAGGCAGCAGTATATCACAAAATATTAGCTGATAAAGAGGATTGCAATGCAGAGAGGGTTGTTGGTTTCCTGGAGGTAGCTGGTGGACCTCTGTTGTGTTGTAAACAGATAGGTTTCTTGGAGGTCTTTTTGCATGCAGAGCAGGCGATATACCCTTGTTTTGCTGAGCAGCCACAATTTCAGCATTTCCCAGTCTGCAAAGGGTGCTGTGTCTTGTTGCAACATCCTGTAACTTTCCCTCTCCTCCTGCGCCCTTTGTGTTGCCTTCACCAGTTATCTTTTCAGGGAACTCTACGCTCCGCCCCCACCCCAAGCCTTTTCTGAGGCTATCTTGACCTGGGAAAACATGTACAGTATTTCAAAGTTGGGGAGGAAAACCCACGTGGGTTAGACTCGCCTCCTGCTGCCTGGTGCCGAAATTCTCATCTGGGAGAAAGCAGCGCCCCATAAGTTTAACAAATTTGTGCTTTGTTGGCTTAAGAGCTGTGTGTGCTTCTTGCTTTCTGAGCAATCACCCTGACCTGCTTTCAGAGGGAGATGAATCTGGCAACCTTACAGGATTTTTTCACAGTGCAGTCCTGTGTAAATTTATTTGGTAGCTAAATCTTGTTGTTTTCAGTGACGGTTGTCGCCTAGATGAACCTGTTCTCCTCCAGATGTTGTTCTGCTCCATAGAATCAGAGAATTGTAGCATTGGGAGGGACCCCCAAAAGTCATCTAGTCTAACCCTCTGTGTCAGGGAACTGACATCGGAGCGAGAGGCGAAGGGGTGGCTCCCAGATGATGCTGGCGAAGGACCCAGCAGCAGGGGGAGAAACAGCTCAGTAGAGGGGGAATTGGAGAGAGGGCTCCAGGACTCTTCACTGGACATCAGTGAGGAGAGCCCAGGTCCTCCGCTGCCCACGCCCTCCCTGCGCAGAAGACTCCCGCGCAGTGAGAGGAGGAGGAGACTGGGTGTCAAACAACTTTTATGTTGGAAGAGGTTCAAGAAACGCCCACTGACGGATTCTGCCAGTGACTGAGGCAGCCACGATGAGAAGGGGCTGTGCAGTCAGAAAGGTTTAACAAGGCAAATTAACAGAGAAAGGCACCAATTTACGCACGAGTAACTCATACCTATTACACTCTGCAATGCAGGAATCTCAGCTAAAACATCCATGGCAGATGGCCGTCCAACCTCTGCTTAAAAACCTCCGAGGAGAGAGAGTCCATCACCTCCTGAGGGAATCTTCCCCACTGTCAAACAGCTCTTCCTGTCAGAAAGTTCTTCCTGATGTTTCGTCAGAATCTCCTTTCTTGGAACTGGAAGCCATGGGTTCAAGTCTTGCCCCCACCATCCCTTGCTCAGGCTGATAGGAGCTGGCGTCCAATGACATCCGTAGGACCACAAATTGCCCCTGAAAGTGTGTTGTTTAGGCCTGCAGTCTTAGTGTGCTTCCATTTGACCTTTCAATTGAGCATTTGTTTACAAGGAAATTAATGGCATTACATCAAAGGAAGTGCTACTCACACTTTCCAGTTCATTTTCACATAACTTAATGCAAAAAAATTCTGATCTTTTGGAGATGTGTTCCCCAGACCTCCCAACCAATTATAAGTCTGCATGTGATTGAATCCCACCTGAGAATAGCGAAGTACAGTAAGTGCCTTTTTGTTTTCTGAAGTGTGGTGTAGTAGTTAAGAGTGGTAAACTTGTAATCTGGTGAACCGGGTTCACGTCTCCGCTCCTCCACATGCAGCTGCTGGGTGACCTTGGGCCAGTCACACTTCTCTGAAGTCTCTCAACCCCACTCACCTCACAGAGTGTTTGTTGTGGGGGAGGAAGGGAAAGGAGAATGTTAGCCGCTTTGAGACTCCTTCGGGTAGTGATAAAGTGGGATATCAAATCCAAACTCCTCCTCCTCTTCTCTTAAAGATGGCACCTTTGGTGATATATAAAAATATGAGTGAAATAACAACCAGCTTTCGGTTTGTGTTTGGGAAAGGAGGTTTAGGCTTCTGTGCTGGAACCTTCTGCCATTGTTTCTCCCCACCTCTGTCTCTCCAGAACTGAAAGGTGATAAATTGCTATTTCTTCTAAGAATTAATGGAGGTCGTTCTGCTGGGGACTGGGTGCCCTATGGATTTCTTTCTGGGAACAAGGGCCTTGGGAGATAATTGTGAAAATTTGGCAATGAACTTTGGAGCAAAAAGAAGTCTTGCGGCATTCACAGGGAGCATGGGTTGTTGTTTTTAGCTACACTGCGGACAAAGAACTGAAGAAAGAATGAATACCTATTGCTGACTTTTCCTTAAGCTAATGCTTGGCTTGGTGGAAGAAGGTGGACAGAGAAAAGTACCCCCCCCCCCAACACCATAGCACTAGAACTGAATGTTGGAAGGTTCAGGACAGGCAAAAGAATGGATTTTTACAAACAGTGCATAGTTAAACTGTGGAACTCACTGCCACATGAAGCAGTGATGGCCTGGGTGAAAATAAGGTTAGACAAATTCATGGAGGATGAGGCTGTCAATGGCAACTAGCTTATGATGCCCGGCTCTGCCTCCACGGTTGGAGGCAGTGATGCTTCTGAATACAAGTTGCATGGAGGTCTTGCGTCCTTCTGGTTGGTCACTGTGCTGTTGAATTTTCATGAGACCGTAAGAAGAAGTTTGCAAACGGATGTGGAAAAGTGATTAAGAGTGGAAAACGAGAAGCTGAAATCGACCAGGTCACCCATCCCTGCTTGAAGCTCAAGCACATAATGCACATTTCCCTCTGGGCATATTACAGTGGCAGATGTCCAGATTTCACTGGCAATGTGCTTTGGATTGTAAGCAAAGTGTTTATCTTTTAAAAAAGTTGTAGCTTGGGAAAAAGGAAGGTAGGAGCGGGGGGCCCAGAACCCTTTGCAGAAGACTCCATGGACTGCCACGCAACAGGGCCCTTGCATTCATCAGCACATAACACTACAGGTATTTTTGGATCAGATTATCACAAAATTGCAAGTATAACTGGCACGGAAGTTCCACTAAATACCATTCATAATTGCCTTGTGAATATCTAAAGGAACTTGGTACCAAGGACGGAAGGAAGTTAATTTCTCCTCTGCTGCTTGCAGACCCTTAATAGTTTTATACCTAGGTAAGCATAATACATCTCAGCATAACTGTGGGGTTAATATCAGCTGTTTAAAATTAGCTCCACCGCTCAAGAGATGGTCGGATAAAATATGCTAAAAATGATGGGGTGAAATAAAATACAACAGGTTGTTTTTTCCAGAACCTCGGCATAAGCACATCCTGTTGCCAATGGCCTGTCTAAGCCAGCATCCTGTTCACAGGGACCAAAAGGATGTTCCAGAGGTCCTCCAGGATCATAGAGGTGTTACTAGAAGGGCTCCCCCCCCCTTCTGCTTGGTTGTGAGTTGTCATTGAATACAACCTGGGATGGGCTGTGCAAGGCAAAAATTGCCAGCGTCTTGCATGTTCTTACAAGAAGAGGAGCCTTGGGCAGGGAGGGATATACATAATTATAATAAATCAGGGCCTTCTGAGAAGTAGAGCATCTGCTTTGCATTGCATGCAGAAGACCCCTGGTTTAATCCACAACATCTCCAGGTGGGATTGGCAATGTCTCATATTCTGAAAGCCTAGACAGCGACTGTCCACCTGTGTGGACAATGCAGAGTTAGGTCTGACTCAATATAAGACCGCCGCTTATGTTCCAGAATGCGGCAGCTAGACTGGTGACTGGGAGTGGCCGCCGAGACCACATAACACCAGTCTTGAAAGACCTACATTGGCTCCCAGTACGTTTCTGAGTGCAATTCAAAGTGTTGGTGTTGACATGGACCTAAACGGCCTTGGTCCAGTATACCTGAAGGAGCGTCTCCACCCCCATCATTCTGCCCAGACACTGAGGTCCAGCACCGAGGGCCTTCTGGCAGTTCCCTCCCTGCGAGAAGCCAAGTTACAGGGAACCAGGTAGAGGGCCTTCTTGGTGGTGGCACCCACCCTGTGGAATGCCCTCCCACCAGATGTCAAAGAGAAGAACAACTACCGGACTTTTAGAATACATCTGAAGGCAGCCCTCTTTAGGGAAGCTTTTAATGTTTAACAGACTACTGTATTTTAATACTTTGTTGGAAGCCGCCCAGAGTGGCTGGGGAGACCCAGCCAGATGGGTGGGGTATAAATAATAAATTATTATTATTATTCCTTACCCACAATATTGATATGTATGGGTAAGCCATGGTTAGCATCCCAGACATTCAGACCAACCATAGTTTGTGCCCCTTCTCTACCTCCACCCCCTGTTTTCTGGGAACCCTAAGATGTTTCCCAAACAACGGTACGCAATGGTAGATCAGTGTTCCAAACCATGGTTCTTTTGGTACATCTGGAATGCAAAGTATAGTTCAGAGTCTCAAGTACGATTAGCACAAACCACACGGTTCGTGTTTCATCTGAAGCAACCCTGTGTGGAAGCTCTTGCTGGGTGCTACACAACTAATTTCCACTGTCCTTTGCAGGTTGATCTCTCGGCCATGTCTCTGCTCCTTGATTTCGTGGATGTGACCGACCCCAGCTTTGGGATAGCTGTCCTCTGCATCGCCTTTAACCCTCTTTTCTGGAATCTGGTATGTTTTGTCTGTTTTGCCGATTCACTGACCGGGAGTTGTATTTTTAGGTTTTCTGCCTATCAGAGGCAGTCACCATGGTTTGGCCTAGTTCTGCACCAGCGCTTCCTCTCTTAGTGAACTTTTTCAATGAGCGATGGGTTTTCTTTGTTTCCTCCTCCAGTGCTTGAATGCCCTTGACTCTTTGAACTCTTCCTTTGCTTTCTCCCGTTACGATTTTTATTATTATTATTATTACTGTTCTGAGGAGACACAGAGGCTGCAATCAATTGCTTTTACTCTGCCATGATTGCACGGCGCGGGGATTGAAAAGCCAATCAATTGGAAAGCGGTGAGCTCAGGATAGTGCTGGCAAGCCGCAGTTGATGAGCTCTGCAGAGGCAAACAGGAGTGCACAAGAAAATGTTTGTCCAAGACCTGCAAATCTTAAGACTGCCTCTTTCCCGTGCGAGTCAACCTCTCTTGTCATGTACTCAGGCTACAATCCTCCATCTAGCTCAGAGGCAGACACCCACCCCTCACAGGACCACCAAACCCTTCTTCTGTTTGGATGACAGCCCTGCAGCCATCCCTCACTGCCTCCATGCTGTAGGAGCCAGTGGTTACAAACTAGGGCTGTTTAAAGGAACAGACAGCTGCTGATATGGGGTGGGGCTAAGAGGACCAGGCCATCCAGCCTTCAGCAGATCTCAGAAGAGTTCAGCATGCAGCTGAGGCAACAGATCTCCCAGAGGGAGTCCTAGCAAGCTCTCTCTGCTGGGAGCTCTCCAGGGTGCTGACAAGATGCATTTTTGCTCCACTGTGCATGCTGCCACCCTGGTCAGGATCTGGCAGTTCCGACTACATGTGACAGGACTGCCTGACTTCCCTTGACCCTGCTGTCTGGGCTGCCCTATAGGTGAGTGTCATGGTGCTGAGACAGCTGTCCTGGAAGTAGGTGTGACATCCTTGCTCCATTTGCCTTTGTGTGTGTGTGTGTGTGTGTGTGTGTGTTTGAAGTCCATTCAGCAGCAGTGAGGGTGTAGAGCAGCCTTTCTCAACCTGTGGGTCCCCAGATGTTGCTGAACTACAACTCCCATCACCCCCTAGCTAGCAAGGCCAGAGTTCAGGGATGATGGGAGTTGTAGTCCAACAACATCTGGGGACCCACAGATTGAGAACCACTGGTGTAGAGTCTTCACTGCAGCTGCCCCTAGGCTCTAGAATGACCTGGTGGTGGATGCCAGGAGTAACTCCGCCTTTTCACGCTACGAGACCCAGCCTATTCTGGGCTTCTTTTGGTAGCCAATCTGAGAGAAGGACGGTGCTGGGTTTATTTATTTATTTTTCACTAGGTGCTAGATTTTTCCTTTGTTGCCCAGTTTTTGCTGTCTAGCAACCAAGAGAGCTACAGCCCTTTCCCCCAAACTCAATAGGAAGGTAGGAAGCTGCCGTGTCTACTGATCCATGTGGCTCAGTGTTGCCTGCACTGACTTCCAGCAGTTCACCAGGGCTCCCAGCCCTACCTGGAAATGCCAGGGGGTGAACCTTCTTCGTGAAAAGCTCATGCACTACCACTGAGCTTGGGCCCTTCCCACCAGCCTTCTAGAAACTTCTATTTCTGCCAGTCCCAAAATTCGACGGATGTTTAACCTGGGCAGGAGCCCCTGCAGCTACCCCTGAAGTTTCACTTTGTGTAAGTGCTGGCGACCGCTCAAAGTGATAGCTACAGGGGCAGCCAGAAGCTCAAGGCAAGAAGGGGCATTAAAGTTCCAATTTAGCAGCAGCAAGATGACTAAGAGGAAATGAGCTTCGCTAATTTTCTGGAGCCCCTCTAGTCTCATTGGCGGGGCATTAAGAAGTACGAACAAACGACTAGAGCCTGAGCAGGATATGCCACCCACCATGCCGAGATATTAGATGAATTACCCGCAGCGGCTGTCAGGAAAAAAAGAAGGCATTGACAACAGAGTTATCGGAACAAAGGGAGGGAAGGAGCAAGTGCTGAGGGAGGAATGGAAGCTGGGTAAACAGTTGGAGTCAGATGACTTCTGGGATAGGGCAACGTTTTGCTTTTTTCTTTTTACCTTTGGTCAGTCTTTATTGAGTTAAAATGAATACATCCATACAGTATTTGTCATTACATGCTTAGACAGCATAAGAAAGAAAGAAAAGAAAAACGCGAAATAAGGACAAGTGTATAAAAATCAAGGGAAAAAAGAAGAGAAAAAACAGGAAGATCATTTTGGGATGTTCATCTTCACCACGGAGATTCTACCGCATAGCAAGAGATGTAATTTATTCCAGGTTTCCATTTTTTTTCTTAATCTCCTTCCACATTTTGACATAATTATCCTCATATAGGTTGATACTTTTTCTTGAAATCCGGACCCTTAGATATTTTAATTTATTCTTTATCTCTAAGCCCGTCATTTCTTGAAGTACTTTGTTCTCTTCTGTACTTTTAGTTAGCATTTTAGTTTTTGAGTAGTTTACTTTTAGGCATGCCGTTTTTCCATATATTTTAATTAATTCCAATGCCACAGGAATACTTTGCTCCGGATCTTGTGTTGTTATTATTAAGCCGTCTGCGAATGCCCTGACTTTATAGGATTCCCCCCCCCCATTACAACTCCTCTGTCATGGATGCTTTATGGTCCTTGACCACTGGCTATGCTGGCAGGCAGGGTGACAGGAGCGAACCAGCAGCAGAAGGCATGAAGTAAGTGGAGTTCCCCCTTTATTAGAAAGAAGAAGAGAAAAAAAACCAGGATCTGCGCAGGAGTGTCAGGCCTAATGAGCACAGCCACTCTTTTTTGGTAGCTCTTGCCTCTATGAATCATAGAATCATAGAGTTGGAAGAGACCACAAGGGCCATTGAGTCCAACCCCCTGCCAAGCAGGAAACACCATCAGAGCACTCCTGACATATGGTTGTCAAGCCTCTGCTTAAAGACCTCCAAAGTAGGAGACTCCACCACACTCCTTGGCAGCAAATTCCACTGTCGAACAGCTCTTACTGTCAGGAAGTTCTTCCTAATGTTTAGGTGGAATCTTCTTTCTTGCAGTTTGGATCCATTGCTCCGTGTCCGCTTCTCTGGAGCAGCAGAAAACAACCTTTCTCCCTCCTCTATGTGACATCCTTTTATATATCTGAGCATGGCTATCATATCACCCCTTAACCTCCTCTTCTCCAGGCTAAAGCAGTTGCTGAGACTGAAGGTTCCCACAGATGCCTAAGTCTTCTTCAGGGCTTTTCACCAGCAATTGGGAGACTGCGCCTGTGTGACGCGTGACGCCTGTCGCTGCCCATTTCAGCCCTCTCCTGATCCTGGGAGACGAGGGTGGGGAGGGGACAGGGAGACACCCAGGCCTCTTCACCAGCCAGATTCATTTCTGCCTCTTGGCCTCCCTGCAACTGTTCACCTGCTTCAGCTTCTGCCTCTGATTCTGGGCTGCTCTCTGCCACAGCCTCTCCCTGCTCACAAAGCCCTGTTCCCTCCTGAGCTTCCCACACTTCCTTCTCCTGATCTTCTCCCTCTTCCCACCCATCATTTCCCCACCACCACACCCTGGGCTCTGAGCCTTCTTCCCTTCGTGGTTCCCCAGCTGGTTCCTCTCACCACTCTTTTGTGTCCAACCAGTCCAGGACACAGGGTCTGATGGGAGCTGGGAGTCCAGCCATGTCTAGAGGACCTCAGGTTCCTTCACCCTGAGTGAGGAGGAGCTTGGTTGAGTAGGAGGGTTTGGAGAAGACATCTGTCTGGAGCTCTGGTGAGCGAGTGCCCACTGAAGAGCACAAGAAGAGCCTGCTAGATCTTGCCATTGCTTGTGGGGAACCTGGAAGCAGGATTTGAGCACAAGAGCAACTCTCCCCTCCTGTGGCTTCCAGCAGCTGGTACTCAGAAGCATTACTGCCACTAAGCATGGGGGCAGAGCACAGCTGTCATGGCTAGTAGCCATTGATAGCTTTCTCCTCCTCCAGTTGCCTTGGAAAGCTATCTAAGATGGTGGCCATCACTGCCTCCTTGGAAGAAATGGTTGTAATAACAATAGTAATATTTTTTTATTTATACCCCGCCCTTCCTGGTTCAAAAACCGGGCTCAGGGCAGCTAACAACAAATTTAAAACACTTAATTGTAAAAGCATCATAAAATACAGTATAAAATCATGAATAACAATAAAATTCAAAATTCAGAAATCAATTTAGGGGAAGTAAGCATTAGATAATCCCCAGGGCTAGCTGGCTGAAGTGGTCCTACTTGGGCCAGCGTGGAGACCAGGGGAGAATTAGCTGTGGGGTCTCAGAGCGGGTGATCTTCATAAAAGGGGAGGGGGAAGGAAGAGAAGGGAAATAAAAGATCAAGCTGAATTCAAATTAAAGGCCAGGTGGAATAGCTCTGTCTTACAGGCCCAACAGAAGGAGGTTAAATCCTGCAGGGCTCTGGTCTCATGGGACAGAGCATTCCACCAGGTTGGAGCCATCACTGAAAAGGCCCTGGCGCTGGTGGAGGATAGTCTGACTTCCTTAGGGGCCGGGACCTCTAAACTATGGTTCTTCATGGACCTTAAGGTCCTCTGCGGGGCAGACCAGGAGAGGCAGTCCTGTAAATACAAAGAAGGTTCACTCCGGAGACTGGATGACGTTCCAGAATGCATGAAGTATCTTCATAACTTAACCCAGCGGCGTTGTTCTGTTCCTGACCTGACGCACCCCCCATTTCATCCTTGCAGTTTTGGAAAGAAGAATTGAATACGGAATGTGGAAAGATGTCACACGGAACATGTACCCATGCCTTCTTCCTTACCAGTTCCAGCTGGGCAAGGTGCATGTGGCTAGGAACTGGAACAGGAAAAGGAGGCTCACATTCTAGAAGGGCAGTGTGGTGTAGTGGTTAGAGCCTAACCTATCTCTCAGGGTTGTTGTGCAGATTAAATGAGGAGGGAGAGAACACATCACCTTGTGCCCCTTGGAGGAAAAATGGGATGTAAATGCAATTGAAATTCATTCATTTACTCACTTACTCACTTCCTGATCAGAAATAGTGAGCTGTTATCAGTTGCCTGCAGGGAGTAAGGCCATTTTGGAAACTGTTTTTCAGAGCCATTTTGATGTTGATGTCTAACTGTCACTGCTCACTTTTTCGCGAAGCGATTGTCCCCACACCAGACAGCGAGTTAAAAGGGAGGATTGTTCATCCCATTCCTTCTGGCCTTTTGATTTCAGAAATAGAGGTGACCTTTCTCATACCCCCTTTTTGGAATAATGACATTTCCAGAGGGTGGTGGTGGTTTGAGGCTCTTGAATCTGCCTGGGAGAGAGAGAGAGGCGCTGGCAGTTGAGACTTTCTCTCCCAGGCTGAAAGGCATTGATCATCGACGCTTTGTCAACCCCGCGGCTGTAAAGTGAGCAAGGTTCTAAGTAGGCTAACTCATAACTCCGACACCTGGGGATGCTGGACAAAAGCTTTGTCGACTGCTAAATATAGTTTTCCAATGACTCGGCATGTCTAAGTTATACACAAAGGCGCGACAAACTGGGTCATTCAACTGGAGATATTTGATGCATCTGTGGATAGGATTCTGCCCCAGTCGCAGACATCAAAACTGTGAGTGGGCTGAGGCAGTACACTCTTATTTTGTGGGGGGCAGCAGGGCTGGCTATCTTCCCCCCTTCTTAAGCTCCCCTCAAGCAGGTGTCCTTTTGCGGTGAAGGTGAACTGCAGCCGAGGAGAACCGCTGCTGCGTCTGGCAAATAAAAGGCAGAATGGAAAAACCATGTGTTACATCCTTGGTGAAAGCAGGGAGAAAGATGAATGGCATACTTAAGATTATTAGGAAAGGGATAATCCTTTTTGGGGGGTGAAGGGGGGCTTCCAGGAGGCATCTGGTTGGTGCTCTTGAGAAGCAGGATGCTGGACTTAGGTGGACCTTTGGGTAAGGTAAAAAGGTAAAGGACCCCTGGATGGTGGAAGTCCAGTCAAAGGCGACTCGGGTTGCAGCACTCATCTCACTTTCAGGCCGAGGGAACCGGCATTTGTCCACAGGCAGCTTCTGGGTCATGTGGCCAGCATGACTAAACTGCTTCTGGCAAAATGGGACACCTTGACGGAAACCGGAGCGCACAGAAACGCCGTTTACCTTCCCGCCGCAGCGGTACCTATTTATCTACTTGCACTGGTGTGCTTTCGAACTGCTAGGTAGGCAGGAGCAACGGGAGCTCACTCCATTGCGGGGATTTGAACCACCGACCTTCTGATTGGCAAGCCCAAGAGGCTCAGTGGTTTAGACTACTGCACCACCCGCATCCCTTGGGTACCTGTCTCTTGGTCACTCTTTCTTGTTTGCTCGCCATGTCATTCTTGTCATTTGCCAGCAGGGGGCACTGGAGGAGCAACATACTTTCTCCTTCCCTCAGCTTTGAACGCACCCGGTTGATATTATTCCCCTCCCACCCGCTTGGACGCCTCTTCTAATGACATTTTACAACCAAGCACTTGAGGTTTGTGGAGAGAGAGAGAGAGAGAACAGAAACATATTTATCAGTTACCTCTCTCAGTTTCCTTTTCTTATTTACCTTTGATGAAATAAATGACTGGGCACCACTTGGAGTGTATATTATGCTCTGTGTTATTTTGTGTGTGAAAGTGGAAAGCAGGAATCGGCACTTTAGATAATGGCTTTGTCTGTTGGGACCAGATTCCTGGAACTCATTAGGCACTCCAGTTCCTGCTGGGTGTTTGCAAATGGCTTTGGAAAGGTTCCTGACAACCTCGTTTGGGTTCTCGTTAAAAGGCCCGAGCCATTACCTGAGGACGTGGGTGCATGCCAGGGCAGGTGGCTGAGTGCTGCTGAGATGACTCTTGAGACAGCCTTATTCCTTGTGCACCCGGTAGATCACTGCAGTGTGCGGGAGAGTATCTCCTGCAAATTCCAAAGAGCTCAAGCTTGTTTTGTAGTACAGTCATACCTCGGGTTACAGATGCTTCAGGCTGCGTTTTTTTTGGGTTACGGACCTGCAAAAACCCAGAAGTACCGGAACGGGCTGCTTCCGGGTTTCGGGGGCCGCGCATGCACAGAAGCGCTAAATCGCGCTTTGCGCATGCGTAGAAGCATCGAAGCGCATCCCACACATGCACAGACTCTCCGCTGTGGGTTGCGAACACTGCAACGTTTGCACCCCGAGTGTCCATTGTACAGTATTACCTTGGTTCTCAAATGCCTGGTTCTCAAAATCTGAAAACCCGGAAGTAAGTGTTCCGGTTTTCAAACAATTTTCGGAAGCCAAACGTCCGGTGCAGCTGTCGGCTATTGTTTCTGGGGCGCCTGCACCAATCAGAAGCTGCGCCTTCTTTTTCGAACACTTTGGAAGTCAAATGGACTTCCGGAACGGGTTAAGTTTGGTTCTTTTGTTTTTGCTATTTATTTTGCATTTTTGTTTTTGAGGCTTTTTTGGTTAATTTGTTTTTTTGACTGTGTGAAACCCAGTTCAGCTACTGACTGATAGATTGTGTGACTGTGGAAATGGATAAAAGCCCCCCATCCAAACAATATCATCAGTGCAGGGAAGAAAATAAATAAATTTTCATTTTTATCATCTACAATGCTGTCTTATTTATTTTATAGTACATTTATTTCATTTTATGGATCAATGGTCTCATTAGATAGTAAAATTCATTTTAAATTGCTGTTTTAGGGGTTGTTTTTAAAAGTCTGGAACGGATTAATCTGTTTTGTATTACTTTCTATGGGAAAGCGCGCCTTGGTTTTGGAACGCTTTGGTATTGGAATGGGCTTCCGGAATGGATTAAGTCTGAGAACCAAGGTACCACGGTATTGCCAGGTCAAAAATTATGAAACCAATGTCACAATGTGGGCTTCAATTTGCGTGGCCCCTCCCTAGGACCCAGCTCCTTCCTCCCCTGCCTGCTTACTTCCTCTTCTGGATCCAGTGTTTAATGGGGTCTGGTAGAAGAAGAAGAAGAGTTTGGATTTGATATCCCGCTTTATCACTCCCCTTCAGGAGTCTCAAAGCGGCTACCAATCTCCTTTCCCTTCCTCCCCCACAACAAACACTCTGTGAGGTGAGTTAGGCTGAGAGACTTCAGGGAAGTGTGACTGGCCCAAGGTCACCCAGCAGCTGCATGTGGAGGAGCGGGGAATCAAACCCTGTTCACCAGATTACGAGGCTACTGTTCTTAACCACTACACCACACTGGCACCCCTGGTCTTCTGAGCCTGCTCAGATCCTTCCCCGGGGCATTTGACTCTGTCTTCCTGTCCTCCTCCCATTCCTCCTTCTGATCTGGCCACCCACTCCCTGACACCTCTGCAGGTCCACCTAGTCCACTACGATGCCTCCAGCAGTGGCCAACGAGAGGTCTCTGAGAAACTCCTAAGGACGGCAAGAGAGGATGCAGCCATAATAATAATAATAATAATAATAATAATAATAATAATAATAATAATTTTTATTTATACCCCGCCCTCCCCAGCCAAGACCGGCGGCTCAGGGCGGCTAACAACCGATTTAAATACAAATTGATTGAAATACAGCTTAAAAAACAAGATTAAAATACATCATTAAAACATTAAAATGCAACCTCATTTCAGTGGAAACTCAAATCAAAAACGTCTCACATTGCCAGCCCCCAGCCCCTGGTTTTCAAGGCTTGCTGTCTCTGGACATGAGAGTTGCAGCCAGATGTGATGGGTAGTAAAAGCAGACCGACTTTCCAGGAATTTACCTTTCCCCTTTTGCAATGGTCTCTGAGCTAGAGGTCACTGCCCAGCCTTGTAAATAAGCCAATGAAAGTTACTAGCCTGCCTTTTGTTTTCCACCAGCCTGCAAAGAGGCTAGAAAGTTTGTGTTTCTCTGCTGGCTGCGACCCCCCTCCTTCACAGCAGAACTTGAGTGATACTTGTAAACACAACAAATACTGTTTGTGGAGTTGTTGTTGTTGCTTAGTCGTTTAGTCTAAGCTTAGTCGTTGTTGCTTAGTCGTGTCCGACTCTTCTTGACCCCCTGGACCAGAGTACGCCAGGCACTCCTGTCTTCCACTGCCTCCCGCAGTTTGGTCAGACTCATGTTGGTGGCTTCAAGAACACTGTCCAACCATCTCGTCCCCTGTCGTCCCCTTCTCCTTGTGCCCTCCATCTTTCCCAACATCAGGGTCTTTTCCAGGGAGTCTTCTCTTCTCATGAGGTGGCCAAAGTACTGGAGCCTCAGCTTCAGGATCTGTCCTTCCAGTGAGCATTCAGGGCTGATTTCCTTCAGAATGGAGAGGTTTGATCTTCTTGCAGTCCATGGGACTCTCAAGAGTCTCCTCCAGCACCAGAATTCAAAAGCATCAATTCTTCAGCCATCAGCCTTCTTGTGGAGAATATTGTTTGTGGAGTAGACAGGAACAATATTAAAGAATATAAAACTGTGTGGGGAAAACGATGACAGTTTAAACAGTGCAACGAGAATGATTGGAAGACTCATTTTTTCAGAAGCCTTTTTTATTTAAGTGTTTAATTAAGTATTAATTAGGAAGATTAAGGGTTTTTTATGTACGTAAATTTGCTTTTTCTTCTTTCTTTTTTCTGTATTTTTTTCTGTATTTTTTTCTTAATTGTTTTTTCTTTCATTTTCTTTTTGTAGTATGGGATTGTAAATTCTTTGTATAAGTGTGTAATTTAAATTAAGAAAGATTATTATTTTAAAAAAGGGAAATGCAGGCCAGTAATCTCTTTGCGAATCACTTTTCTCTCTTTTTTAAACTATGCATCTTAGTGGAAGAGTGATACACAGCCCCAGTGTAGGCAGCCAGCCCAGAAGCCAAGCAGAGAGACCAGCGGAAGGGAAATGAAGTGAGGTATCTCTCTTTTGCCAGTCCCATTCATTTCATCCGATTTCATGGGATTCTAGGCACTCACCTGTATGGAATTCCTGGTCACCTATGGTGACCAGTCTGGTTGCTAAATGCCAGGGTGTCACCCTTATAGCAATACCATCTTTCAGGCAAAGCAAGCAACCCCCCTCTTCTGCAACAATATAAAATAATGCGTCCCTCTTTTGTTACGTGCAGGCTTGTGGCTGTCGTTACAGGGGAAGGCTGAACACAATTTGGTTTAAAAAAACCCCACCACCAGTCACATGGTTTCACTCCGTTCTGACGTACATAGCTCAGTTTTGTTTTGTTGTTAATGCCATTGATTTTAGAGCGCTTGCCAAATTGGAGGGGCACCGGCGAGGGCAAGCACATTCTGGCAGATGGGCTTAGCCGTTTGCAGGCGAGGTGTGCACCCTGCTGAGAGTGGTGTTCTGTTTGGTAAAACATTAACTCTAAAATGTGATTTCTGCTTACAGCATGGCACTTTTTTTATACAGTGGTGCCCCGCAAGACAAATGCCTCGCAAGACGGAAAACCCGCTAGACGAAAGGGTTTTCCGTTTTGGAGGTGCTTCGCAAAACGAATTTCCTATGGGCTTGCTTTGCAAGACGAAAATGTCTTGCGAGTTCTTGCAGGGTTTTCTTCCTCCCCCCCCCCTTTTTCCCCAAGCCGCGAAGCCACTTATCAGCTGATCCGCTAAGCCGCTTAACAGCTGATCCGCTAAGCCGCTTATCAGCTGATCCGCTAAGCCTGCTAAGCCGCTAATAGCGCTAATCCGCTAAGCCGCTAATGGGCTTGCTTCGCAAGACGAAAAAACTGCAAGACGAAGAGCCTCGCGGAACGGATTCTTTTCGTCTTGCGAGGCACCACTGTATATATAAGCGATGGGAAGCAGGATCAAGGAGGTTGTATCTGCAGGGGAATTCCAGCTGGAGAATGGAAGGAAGAATCTGGGATCCTTCTGTGTTTTAGCTGTAGCTGGAATGTCCCCATGCCCGACATCATGGATGATGTCAGGAGCAGGAAAGGTGGGCGTGGTGAGCCCAAAACAGGTTGCAGGGTTGACCTCAGACTCAGGTCTGGATTCAGGTTTGATGAGGCCCTAAGCCAGCGGTTCTCAACCTGTGGGTCCCCAGATGTTGTTAGACTACAACTCCCACCGTCCCTGAGCTCTGGCCTTGCTAGCTAGGGGTGATGGGAGTTGTAGTTCAACAACATCTGGGGACCCACAGGTTGAGAAAGGCTGCCCTAAGCCAGTGTTTCCCAACCTTGGGCCTCCAGCTGTTTTTGGACTACAACTCCCATCATCCCTAGCTAGCAAGACCAGTGGTCAGGGATGATGGGAATTGTAGTTCAAAAACAGCTGGAGGCCCAAGGTTGGGAAACACTGCCCTAAGCTACTGAAGGTAATGGGGCCCTTTCTATGTCCAGTTGTCCTTTGTCAACAACAAATGGTCGCTGTTTTTTGTCTTGAATATATGCTATATGGTGATTTATGTACCTAATACAGTGATGGCCAAACTTGGCCCTCCAGCTGTTTTGGGACTACAACTCCCATCATCCCTAGCTAACAGGACCAGTGGTCAGGGATGATGGGAATTGTAGTCCCCAAACAGCTGGAGGGCCAGGTTTGGCCACCACTGACCTAACAGGTATGTATCTAAAGCCATTTTCACATGTTACCATGCAATTAGTCCATGCAGAATGTAGGCACCCTATATATAGAAAGGAGCAAACCAGTGATATTTTAGGGAGCAGGCTAGCTGGCGGGGCCCATGACTTGGATCATAGGAGCCTACACAACACAAAACACTGTTGCTATATGTAGGTTTTATTTTTATTTTTTTAATCTTATATTTTGGAAATGTACATCCAGTTTTTTCTTCCTTCAAATTTTTTGGGGGCCCTCAAGAGAGTGGGGCCCTAAGAGGGAGCAAATTGAGCAGGGGCATTAACCCCGAGTGCATATTTGTGGAAATCATATATGTCTGTAAGTATTCTCCACCTGGGAGTTCCTTCATGATTGAGAATGAAGGTTCTCTATACAGTGGTGCCCTGCAAGACGAATGCCTCGCAAGACGGAAAACCTGCTAGACGAAAGGGTTTTCAGTTTTTGAGCTGCTTCACAAGACGAATTTCCCTATGGGCTTGCTTCGCAAGACGAAAACGTATTGCGAGTGTTCCAAATTTTTTTCGCTCCCCCCTTTTTTCTAAGCCGCTAAACCGCTAATAGCCGCTAAGCCGCTAAGCCTTTAATAGCCGCTAAACCGCTAATAGCGCTAAGCCGCTAATAGGGTTGCTTCGCAAGACGAAAAAACCGCTAGACGAAGAGACTCGCGGAACGGATTATTTTCGTCTTGCGGGGCACCACTGTAGTCTCAAATGAGCCAGACTTTTGCATATTCTCATTGTGCTAAGGAGGCGCGTGCCTCAATATTTGTATATGAAATACAATCAATATAACCATGCTGCGTGCAAAATCAACATCGCCATCATTTGAGAGATATTTTTAAGCAAATCGCCACATACCCCCATCCCCCCCCAAAAAATGTGTGTGTTGATAGTTAGCATCCCTTGAGTGTTTAAATCGGTGCTATTTCTCTAGAAAAAGAGGTGCCGGGACTCAGCACGGACGCCTCCTTTGTTCTCTTATAACGGTAATGGCACCTACCGGAGAGGGGCCGGAACTGAGTTCCAGTGAGTTCCAGCTGAAACCCTCTCGCTGCTTTATATACAGTGGTACCTTGGGTTACATACGCTTCAGGTTACAGACTCCGTTAACCCATAATTATTACCTCAGGTTAAGAACTTTGCTTCAGGATGAGAACAGAAATCACATAGCAGCAGCAGGAAGCCCCATTAGCTAAAGTGGTGCTTCAGGTTAAGAACAGTTTCAGGTTAAGAATGGACCTCCGGAACGAATTACCGTATTTTTTGCTCTATAAGACTCACTTTTTCCCTCCTAAAAAGTAAGGGGAAATGTGTGTGTGTCTTATGGAGCGAATGCAGGCTGCGCAGCTATCCCAGAAGCCAGAACAGCAAGAGGGATTGCTGCTTTCGCTGCGCAGCGATCCCTCTTGCTGTTCTGGCTTCTGAGATTCAGAATATTTTTTTTCTTGTTTTCCTCCTCCAAAAACTAGGTGTGTCTTGTCTGGTGCGTCTTACAGAGCGAAAAATACGGTAAGTTCTTAACCCGAGGTACCACTGTACTTATTTGGGCTTGTTTAAATTGCAGATTAAGGCGGAAATGAATGGGTAGAAACACGCAAAACATGCATGGATTGGGAACAGGTAGTTTATCAGTGAACTAATTGACTGATTGGAAATATGCAGATTTCTCCAGCCCAGTTTCTCCCTCTCCTCTCTGTTCCATCTCTGCTTGCCTCCCTTTCTTTGGCCCACAGGTGGCTAGGTAAACAGGGACTTGTAGGTTTTCCTTTTTGCTGACGCGGTTCTGTATGCCATTAATGCAGGGTGGTTGGTGTGGGGTCTGCACGATTTGCATAGTGCTATAAATCATGATAATGCTTGGCTTCCCCCGTGATGAGAATCATTTAAAACCGACGTCAAACACTTGGATCTTCTCAAATTGGAAACGTCACATTTCAGGTGTATTAAAGCAGTGCCCTCTGTTACGGTGTTGTTGTTGTTGTTGTTGTTGCTGCTGCTGCTCCTAATTGTGTGCAGCTGTGGGACACCGTGGCAGGAGCACAAAGGTTGCTAATGGGGGAACATTAGGTACCCTGCGAAGGGTGATGAGCTGGACTCATTCCCTGGGGTGCTTGGCATTCCAGATGATGCCGGCTAATCACCGTGTTGCTGCCTCTGGCTGGTCATTTTAATGGCCTATAATGTTTTATTTTCGTCCTGTATTCAGGATTTCATTAAGGGTGCCTTAATCAACGCCTACCGCACTGGCTTCAGAGAGGTGAGCAGGGAAGCAAAACAACCTCAGCGTGGCTTTGATTTGCAACTGGCGGGCATTAACAGTGGGGGTGATCTAGATTTAGTATCCTAATCGGCCGTGCGGCTAATGAGGGGAGCAGAGCTAGAATCCAAGCGAGGCAATTATGGAGGGCGGAACCATGTTGTCTGGGGAGGGGGTGTGGTGGTTTGGGGGGGGTACCACCGCCATACTATGGATGGGGAAGAAATTTGGTTTGCACCTAACTCGCCATGGCTAAGGTGGCGTGCTAACAGCTGCCCTGTGACATTCGTGCTTCTCTGAGTTTTGGGAAACAGCTCTGCAAAAATGTAAGCTAAAGGGACCATTAGGTCCAGTCGTGACCGACTCTGGGGTTGCGCCGCTCATCTCACTTTACTGCCGAGGGAGCCGGCGTACAGCTTCTGGGTCATGTGGCCAGCATGACTAAGTCGCTTCTGGCGAACCAGAGCAGCTCACAGAAATGCCGTTTACCTTCCTGCCAGAGCGGTACCTATTTATCTACTTGCACTTTGAGGTGCTTTTGAACTGCTAGGTTGGCAGGAGCTGGAACCGAACAATCCCCTTGCGGGGATTCGAACCGCCGACTTCTGATCGGGAAGTCCTAGGCTCTGTGGTTTAACCCACAGCGCCACCCGCGTCCCTTACCTGCAAAGATGAGATGTGTACAAAAATGCATGTGGGAAAGGGTGCATAACAAGGCATGCGCATACCTGGATTTCAGGAGCCAAAATGCTGCTTCTGTGCAGCCTGCAGTAGGAGCAGTGTTTGTTTTAGAGAACTGTTGCAGCTTGCCTTCATTTCCCCCACCCCAGTGCCCTACTCACAGTTCTGAAGAACATTCCAATACAGTGGTACCTCGGGATGCGAACGGGATCCGTTCTGGAGCCCTGTTCGCATCCTGAACAGAACCCGTTTGCAAACAGAGGTACCACTGTATATATTTGGAGTGTCCCTGGATCAAGCGACTTTTCTTCTTTAAGTTCTTAAAGTTCTCGACCTAGCATGTGGGATGAGTTCCCATATAGGATGAACTCAAACCCTCTTCAGTAACTCTAAGCTAAAGCCTGCCTTCAGGGATCCAGCTGTGAACTGAATGTGAGCAAACTTCTTATTACTTTCAAAAGAAGACTGTTGTGTCTTTATTCTTTTAGGAGGGAATCAAAGGGGTTTCACCAGGAATAATAGAACTTAAGAGATTCTAACGCAGGCATAGGCAAACTTGGCCCTCCAGCTGTTTTGAGACTACAATCCCCATAATCCCTGACCACTGGTCCTAGCTAGGGATAATAGGAGTTGTAGTCCCAAAACATCTGGAGGACCGCGTTTGCCTATGCCTGTTCTAACAAATCTGCAACTAGCTTCCTGCTGTGTAAAGAGGGGAATGTACTCTGCTGCATGAATAAACTCACTAGCGTGAGTTAGGAAGGATAATATTTAATCAATATGTCCTCTCCTGCTACCCACAACATTCCCACATTGCCCCAAAATGGCTACTGCAACATTGGTTTAGGGAGCTTCTTAGTGCCTAATTTTTGTATATATCTGAGTTTCCAACCCTGAGAAAAGGAACAGTAGAGGGGGAAGCACATTGCCAGAGTTGGTACCGTTGTGTTATTGCTCATCGGATTATGCTCCCAGCAGCACGCATCCTGTCCCCCTTCCTCCCAAACTCTCAGAGGCCTCCTGATCAATGCAAAACTCTCTGCTATAGCTTCTCGGCTCCATTGGGAAGGTGTTTCCTGTGAGTTGTGTTCTTGCTGAACATTGTTTAATTACTTCCTGCATTTGAAGGTTCTGCATGTGTGCAGGTGACAGTTCCCGGGTGCTGCCTTGCCTTATGTGAGGGCAGGTCACTGTTTGACAGGAGACAGAAACGAAATCTTCAGGAAGCGCTCCTGAAATAATATCACTGACCAGGGCCTTCCGTCTCCAGCTCATTGATTGATGAAGCCCCTTGGGCTCCTGTCTCACGTGCTTTTAGCATGGAACAGGTAAGAGAGATTTCACCTGACGCAATAGCTCCCTAAGACGCGGAAATGAGGAATGGATCCTCTGTCTGAAATTCAGCAATTAGCCAGCAACCCTCGAAGATTGGGCACCTTCACGTGGCAGAAGCCGCTCAGTCTAGTTAGAACGCTCTCCTGGAACCTATTAGACACAAACGTGCAGCTCCCACAGTCTTCGAAAAAGTCAATTTATACGATTGCGGGAGGTGTGGCAGGGAGATTGAATTGCTGATAAGCCGGGCTGGGTGGGGGCAAGTTGCAATTCCCTGGGTGTGCAAAGAAAAAACAACCATGGAGGTGGTGTTGGGTACAAATTCAGTCTCCACTATCTTTTTACTAAGGGCAAGTTTCTGTCCCTTATGAAGGAATGCTTGAAAGTGTGTGGGCAATGACAGATGCCGGAACAGCAGTAAAACAAGGTTTGCAGGAGGTGCAGTTCCTTGCCCCCACCCCAAGGTGAGCAATGCTGGAATGAAGAAATAGGTGACTCTCAGTAGGGGGGCAAGGCAGGGACTTTGTGAGGTGCAGCCTGACCCAAAACTACAAATATGAGGTGAGGCAGACATGCCTCACTCACCTCTATATGTGGTGAGCTGAAATTCCTCTGAAAGACGTTTCTTACTGAGAGATTTCCTGAAATTTCTCTCCCTTTTTTCCTCACAGCCCCCAGAAAAGGAAGAATTTTCTCTGCCATGTTTTGTGTGTGGGAGACAGAGAAAGACAGTGATGGTTTTTCTCCCAAGCAATCAGAGACTGTGTTGGCGTGCGACCAATCTCTGCTCTGCTCTTTTCATTTCTCTGAGAGTTCTGGCAAACCAGGGGAAAGAAGAGCGGCAGGAAGGGGAGACTCCCTGGCTTCTTCAGAAACCTGATTCTTCTCTGTCTGCTGGGCCCCCTCCTCTCCTGCCTCTGAGTCAGGACTGCTCTCTGCCACAGACTCTTCCTGCTCACTTCGCCCTGTTGCCTCTTCCAGCTTCCAACACCTCCTCCTCCCAGTCTTCTCCCTCTGACCACTCACTGTCGTCTCACCACCACTTCCTGGGCTCCGAGCCTTCTTCCCTTGGGGGGGGGTGTTATGGACCTGAGTGCAACAGCAACTGGTATTCAGAAGCATTTTCTGCCCCCCAGCAGTGGAGGTGAAGCATTGTGGTTAGTGGCCAGTGACAGCCATCGCTGTCTAATCCTCTTTTGAAAGCCATCTAAGTTGGTTGCCATCACTGGTTCCTGCAGCGGCGAATTCCACAATTTAACTATGTGCTCCACAAAGAAGTGCTTTCTTTTATCTGACCCGATGCTTTTCGCAGAAAGGAAGGAAGAAGAAAAATCAGGTTTTGAACCCCAGTTTCCTTATCTCTTCCTTGCATCCGTGGTCCTTGTAGGCACTGGCAGCCTGACCATTGCGAGATGCCCGTCCGTATTTAACCAGCTTATTATTTTACAATTGTGACTGTCAGTGACCACAGAGAGCCCAGAGTTCATTTGGGGCCACTTTTCTCCCTTCTTGGCAGCTTGGCTGTTTTGCTCGTATCGAAAGGAGCTTTGTTTTCACTTTTGAAAATTCAACAATACGAGGCTTTGGCTTATCAGTCCATGAATGAATATAGCCTAAAAAGTTGTGCCGGGGGAAATCAATTAGACTGGATTGACTTCACTGTCCTCAGCCTGATGTGGATCTGACCTAGGGAAACGAGGCGTTCAGAAAGTAAACAGATATAGGTTTCATGAGGTCTAGGATGTTGTTTTGCCTTTGCACCTGTCCCTGAGATTATTTCTCAATGAGCCCACTCTTTAAATCCACACATGATGTAATAGCTTGATAAGGTTTTAATCTCTCTAATAGTCTTCAATGTGATTTGCTAAAAGGCCCGGCTCATTACCTAGCTTAAAGCCCCCCCTTTTTGGCACATGCTCCCATGCAACAGAAACTGGTAGTAAATGTTCCCCAGTGGTCCCCAGTGCTATAGCAGGTTCTCCCCCCCCCCGAAGCAAAGGGTTGTTTGGGCCAGCTCGTGGCGAATCGGCTTCTGTGGTCCTGCCCCTCAGTTTGTTGGGGACGTGATTCAGCCGATTCCCGTGGCTTCTGAGATTTTGCTGGGTGTAAGCATGCTCTCTTTCAGACATAATTCCATACTCATAAGGACTAGAAACTTCCTTTAAAAAAAACGGGGGGGAGTGAGAACTTCTAAGGACTGTGGCCCAGTGGCGTAGCGAGGGTTGCCAGTGCCCGGGGCAAGTCAGGTATTGTACCTCCTAACCCATGGTTCCTGTTAGGGCCAGGTGACAGCAGAGATGGGGGAGGAAGGGTCTCCCCAGCAGGGAGATGAAAGCTGCAGAGGGGACAGCGACAGCAGCCATTTATTTTATTTTATTTTATTGTTATTTATTTCACTTCTTTTTTTTTACACCACTTGATGGTTTTTTTAAAAAACAACCTCAAGTGGTTTGTTTTTCTTTTGGGATTTTGCACCCCTCAAATGTTGCATCTGGGGCAACAGCCCCTCTGCCCCCGTACGACACTATGACACTGTTGTGGTCCCCTTCCTCTCCTGAGAGCCATGGTGTGTTTCTGTGAACGTGCAATATTTTGGCATCGCCTTTATTCCATGCCGCCAGAAGGAGACATCTCCGAAAAGACTGTAGGGTGGAAACAATTAACTCAGAAACAAGGCTCCCGATCACGTATTCTCCCCATTCAGAAGGAATGTGATTGCGGCATATAATCTTGGGTAATTGTTAGTAGCGAGTTGAGTACTGTTTAAGCAGCCTAATTAACGTCGCTTAATTGGCTCTTGGTTTGATGAAGATTGCTTGGTGTTCCCTCGCCGGCAGAGACACCTTGAACGTTCCTATACGATAGGACTACACGTAGGACATATTTTAAAGAGGCTCATTAGAGATTTCATGCAAATATCATCTTCTCTTAATTGCCAGCTTGTACAAATTAATTAGTACATGTTTTTCTTTTTTCTCCCTCCCCCCCCCTTTTGTTCTGTTCCCCGGTCTGCCCTCCTCCTGCTATTTTTACTAGCGATTAAAATTATATTCCCTCTCTCTCTCTCTTTCTCATTGACAATGAAACGTGGTTCTAGATGGTAGTACAATGAGAGCAATGGGGAATGCTTCTCCATTGAGGAAAGGGTCTGTTCAGTTTCGGCGGTGGCTGGATTTACGGCCAACTCTGTCCTTAACTCCTTGCGAATTCTTTTTTGCAGGCGACAATCATGGCAGCTTTCCCACTTTTCACAAGAAGGCATAATTGGGAGCCGTCTTCCCAATAAGACTGGTTGCTTGTTCCATTTCCTTAGCATTTCTCTGTTAACTTCCATGTTTCATTTGAGTGTCAAGCCTTCAGGGAATTACGATCCCTCCCCCTGTGGCAGTCAAAAAGCAGATAACCAAAAAGAGTTCTTACCACGTCATTTATTCAGTATTCACATGATGGTGTTGCTTCAAGTAAAGTCCCGCCCCCTCAGTCCCTTCTAATCTATGTCATTCCTGCAACCGGCTGGTCAGTGCTTTTTGGCCTCTATGTTGTCCACTGATACCCATTGTTGCAGTGCTTCTCAACCTGTGGGTCCCCAGATGTTGTTGAACTACAACTCCCATCACCCCTAGCTAGCAAGGCCAGAGCTCAGGGATGATGGAAGTTGTAGTCCAACAACATCTGGGGACCCACAGGTTGAGAACCGCTGCATTGTTGTGTCACACCACACTCACTGGTGTGAATGAAATCTAGCGCAGCCGGCTGATATGTCGTTCAAAACCTCACAGCTTGGTGTTGCAACTGGGACTGCAGAGCCTAAGGAACATTAGAAAACCGGTCAGAAGCACTAGTGCTGCAAACAAGAAAAGTCGCTCAATATTCACCATGTCTGGATGTTCCCTTCATCTGGCCCTGAGCTGTTGTAGAATTTATTGACTGATTGGTTCTAGACATTTGCATCCCGACTTCTTGTGGCAAACTTTGCTCAAAGCAGCCTCTGGGAAAGAACTGAACAGATTTAAAATGCAATCCTAACTGTAGTAAGTAGGGTCGTACCTTGGTTTTCAAACAGCTTAGTTCTCGAACGTTTTGGCTCCCGAACTTCGCAAACCCAGAAGTGACTGTTCCGGTTTGCGAACTATTTTTGGAAGCCAAACGTCCAGCGAGGCTTCCGCGGCTTCTGATTGGCTGCAGGAGCTGCCAGTCAGAAGCCCCGCTTTGGTTTTCGAACATTTTGCAAGTCGAATGGACTTCCGGAACCGATTCCGTTTGACTTCCAGGGCACAACTGTAATAATCAAACAACAGCAAAAACAAACAAACAAACAGTATTATATAGGTATAGAGCTGGGCTATATATCAATATATTCTCCCAAACTGGTTTGAAGTCCATATTGTGATATCGGCTTCTTAATTTTTGACTGGGTAGTACCGTATTTTTCGCCCCATAGGACGCACCGGCCCATAGGACGCATCAAGTTTTTTTGGGGGGGAAATAAAGGAAAAAATTTTTATTTCCCCCCCCCAGGCGCTTGTGGGGCCGGCAGCGGGGAGAAGCGCTCTTCTCCCCGCCGCCCGCCTTCAGATCAGGTCCGGGGACAGCAGGGAGACGCGCTGCGCCTCCAAGCTGTCCCCGGAGCTTGCGCCTCCCAGCTCTCCCTGCCGTCAGCCTCCAAACCACTTTGGGAGACAGCGGGATGGTGGCGTTCCGCCTCCCTCTGTCCCCCGACCTTGTGGGGCTGGCGCTGGGGCTCTCCTGAAGCCTGGAGAGCAAGAGGGGTCGGTGCGCACCGACCCCTCTCGCTCTCCAGGCTTCAGCGAAAGCCTGCGTTCGCCCCATAGGACGCACACACATTTCCCCTTCATTTTTGGAGGGGGAAAATGCGTCCTATAGGGCGAAAAATACGGTATGTTGCGAATCATGTGTGTGTGTGCTATGCAAAAAACACAATGCGGGAGAAAACCGTGAAGCCGGCCAATGCCTTCCTTCTGACATAGCTTCATCCTTCTTTCAGAGATCATGGATTTCCGCTTGCGTGATGCAACTTCCTGCCCCTTCCCTCCCCTCCCCACCCCCAGTGTGCCCTGCATCCTCCCCAAATCTGCTCTCTAGAAGACATCCTCTCCCTCCATCCTTGATCTCTTTTGCCTGGCTGGAAGGCACGATTGGATTGTGACAGTTCTTAGCTGTTTGCCAGAAGGGAAGTGTGTGTTTAGAAACTCCTGGTTCTTGCTGGGCTGGAATATAGCCTGCTGCCCAGAAGTTGGTCTTCTCTGTTCCTCCACTCACTTAGTGCCTCTGGCCCTGCCCAGAACTGATATGGACATTAAATAAGTTGGAGAAGAGTTTGGATTTGATATCCCGCCTTTCACTCCCTTTAAGGAGTCTCAAAGCGGCTAACAATCATCTCCTTTCCCTTCCTCCCCCACAACAAACACTCTGTGAGGTGAGTGAGGCTGAGAGACTTCAGAGAAGTGTGACTGGCCCAAGGTCACCCAGCAGCTGCATGTGGAGGAGCAGAGAATCAAACCCTGTTCACCAGATTACGAGACTACTGCTCTCTACAGCTACACCACACTGGAGTTCTTGTTATTAAATACACCAAGAAAAAAGCACACCAAGAACACTGGCCAATAAAAGTTTCATTAGTGGGAGCGGTCCCTACTCACAAATCAATAGTCAATTGTAACAAAAACTTGTTGTTGTTTAGTCGTTTAGTCGTGTCTGACTCTTCGTGACCCCATGGACCAGAGCACGCCAGGCACTCCTGTCTTCCACTGCCTCTTGGTCACACTCATGCTGGTAGCTTCGAGAACACTGTCCAACCATCTTGTCCTCTGTCGTCCCCTTCTCTTTGTGCCCTCAATCTTTCCCAACATCAGGGTCTTTTCCAGGGAGTCTTCTCTTCTCATGAGGTGGCCAAAGTAGAATCATAGAATCATAGAGTTGGAAGTGACCACAAGGGCCATCGAGTCCAACCCCCTGCCAAGCAGGAAACACCATCAGAGCACTCCTGACATATGGTTGTCAAGCCTCTGCTTAAAGACCTCCAAAGTAGGAGACTCCACCACACTCCTTGGCAGCAAATTCCACTGTCGAACAGCTCTTACTGGCAGGAAGTTCTTCCTAATGTTTAGGTGGAATCTTCTTTCTTGTAGTTTGGATCCATTGCTCCGGGTCCGCTTCTCTGGAGCAGCAGAAAACAACCTTTCTCCCTCCTCTATGTGACATCCTTTTATATATTTGAACATGGCTATCATATCACCCCTTAACCTCCTCTTCTCCAGGCTAAACATGCCCAGCTCCCTTAACCGTTCCTCATAAGGCATCGTTTACAGGCCTTTGACCATTTTGGTTGCCCTCCTCTGGACACATTCCAGTTTGTCAGTGTCCTTCTTGAACTGTGGTGCCCAGAACTGGACACAGTACTCCAGGTGAGGTCTGACCAGAGCAGAATACAGTGGCACTATTACTTCCCATGATCTAGATGCTATACTCCTATTGATGCAGCCCAGAATTGCATTGGCTTTTTTAGTATTGGAGCCTCAGCTTCACGATCTGTCCTTCCAGTGAGCACTCAGGGCTAATTTTCCTTAAGAATGGATGTGTTTGATCTTCTTGCAGTCCATGGGACTCTCAAGAGTCTCCTCCAGCACCATAATTCAAAAGCATCAATTCTTCAGCGATCAGCCTTCTTTATGGTCCAGCTCTCACTTCCATACATCACTACTGGGAAAACCATGGCTTTAACTATACGGACCTTTGTTGGCAAGATGATGTCTCTGCTTTTTAAGACACTGTCTAGGTTTGCCATCGCCTTTCTCCCAAGGAGCAGGCGTCTTTTAATTTCATGACAGCTGCCACCATCTGCAGTGATCATGGAGCCCAAGAAAGTAAAATCTCTCACTGCCTCCATTTCTTCCCCTTCTATTTGCCAGGAGGTGATGGGACCAGTGGCCATGATCTTCGTTTTTTTGATGTTGAGCTTCAGACCATATTTTGCGCTCTCCTCTTTCACCCTCATTAAAAGGTTCTTTAATTCCTCCTCACTTTCTGCCATCAAGGTTGTGTCATCTGAATATCTGAGGTTGTTGATATTTCTTCCGGCGATCTTAATTCCGGCTTCGGATTCATCCAGCCCAGCCTTTCACATGATGAATTCTGCATATAAGTTAAATAAGCAGGGGGACAATATACAGCCTTGCCGTACTCCTTTCCCAATTTTGAACCAATCAGTTGTTCCATATCCAGTTCTAACTGTAGCTTCTTGTCCCACATAGAGATTTCTCAGGAGACAGATGAGGTGATCAGGCACTCCCATTTCTTTATGAACTTTCCATGGTTTGCTGTGGTCGACACAGTCAAAGGCTTTTGCATAGTCAATGAAGCAGAAGTAGATGTCTTTCTGGAACTCTCTAGCTTTCTCCATAATCCAGCGCATAACAAAAACTAATCCATTCAAAAGTATGTATTCTGACAAGGATTACAAACTCAAATAGAGATTACAAACTCTTAACAGAGATTACAACTGATATGGGGCTCTCAGAAGGCTGCCCCAAAGGGAGTATTCCCCTTGAGATGAGAAAAGTTTCCCCAGCCCCTAGTGTGAGAGATTCCTTCCCATGGCTAAAAACGTCCATTAGGTCCAGTCGTGGCCGACTCTGGGGTTGCGGCGCTCATCTCGCTTTACTGGCTGAGGGAGCCGGCATACAGCTTCCGGGTCATGTGGCCAGCATGACTAAGCCGCTTCTGGCGAACCAGAGCAGCGCACGGAAACGCCGTTTACCTTCCCACCAGAGTGGTACCTATTTATCTACTTGCACTTTGACGTGCTTTCGAACTGCTAGGTTGGCAGGAGTTCACGCTTCTTAATTGTTCCTTTTTTGAAAGCATTGCACCTGGACTGTGGACTGCCATTTAAAGATGCACAAATACCTTCCTTCTGGCACTCGCACCTCTCAATGGATGCCTTGTTTGTCTCCGGCTGCACCAGCCCTGAGGAACTCAGAAAAGTACCCCATGCAAGCGAAACTTCAATTCATCCTCTTCCCTGCAAACGAATCATCTCTTCTTGGATGCACTTTGATCATTACTGCTTTCAGACTCCGAGAATCGGAGCAGAATCCATGTCCTCCACGTCAGAGCGCAGAGACGAGCAGCTTTCTAGGAAAGAGCAGGCTTGAAGGCTGTCAGGGACTGTTTGTTCGAGTTCTTCTGCCTCGGGATGCAGTTGACTATACTTAATTTGGTTCTGCAAATAACACTTATTTGTGCAGACTTTTCATCTTCGCACTGTTTTCCCCTTGCAGACTTCAGACAAAAGCAGACAAAGAAGACACTTCTGCAGTGGTACCTTGGTTCTCAAACTTAATCCGTTCCAGAAGTCAATTCCAAAACCAAAGCGTTCCAAAACCAAGGCGCACTTTCCCATAGAAAGTCATGCAAAATGGATTAAACCTCTTGGGCTTGCTGATCAGAAGGTCGGCGGTTTGGATCCCCGTGACGGGGTGAGCTCCTGTTGCTCGGTCCCAGCTCCTGCCAACCTAGCAGTTCGAAAGCATGCCCCCCCAAGTAGATAAAGCACGCCCCCCCTAGCAGTTCGAAAGCATGCCCCCCCCAAAGTAGATAAATAGGTACCGCTCCAGCGGGAAGGTAAAAGGCGTTTCCGTGCGCTGCTCTGGTTTCGTTGTTCCATTGCGCCAGAAGCGGCTTAGTCATGCTGGCCACATGACCCGGAAGCTGCATGCCGGCTCCCTCGGCCTATAAAGCAAGATGAGCGTCGCAACCCCAGAGTCGTCTGCAACTGGACTTAACTGTCAGGGGTCCTTTACCTTTTAAAACAGCAATTTAACATGCATTTACTATCTAACCAGACAATCAATCAATCAATCAATCAATAGCTGAACTGGGTACCACACAGTCACAAAAACAAAAGGGCCACAAAAACGCAAAATACCGTATTTTTCGCTCTATAACACGCACCCGACCATAACACGCACCCGACCATAACACGCACCCGACCATAACACGCACCCGACCATAACACACACATAGTTTTTAGAGAAGGAAAACAAGAAAAAAATATTCTAAACGAAACAGCGGATGTATGATTTTTGTGGTTCATGCTGTGGCCACAGACATGTGATCTGACGGTGAGTTTGAGGTAGCCCAATGCAAAAATCCTGAGGATCCATGTGGATCCATGCTTTGTAACCACGTTTTTGCACCACTGCGGCCCCAGGCAACAGTGGGTGCATGATTTTTTTGGTGCAAGCTGTAGCCATGGACATGCTATGTGATCTGATGGTGAATTTGGGGTGACCCAGTGCAAAAATCCTGAGGATCCATGTGGATCCGTGCTTTGTAACCACGTTTAAAGTGGGGAGGGAAGGAAAAGCACTCAAGGGACAAAGGACACGCGTGGGGTGGGTGGAGAAGGATGCTGTTAATAATGCAGAAGAGTGGTATAAAAGGAGAAGGCGCCTCTCCTCTTCTCTCCCACTTTGCTCCTTTAAAGCAAGCAGGCTCTCTGTCCCTCTCTCCTCCCCACTCAGCGGCTCTTCTCCCGCTTTGCTGTTTCAAAGCAAGCCACGGAGGAGGGAAGGAAGGGGAACCATGGATCCTCTGCTCATGACTGCAGCAGATCCCCCCGCCATTCGTAGGCATTCGCTCCATAACACGCACAGACATTTCCCCTTACTTTCTAGGAGGAAAAAAGTGAGTGTTATGGTGCAAAAAATACGGTAAATAGCCAAAACAGACAGACCTCAGCGTAACACTCAAAACGGAAGTCTAATCAGAAGTGTAACTCTCAAAACGGAGCATGTTCGGCTTCTGAAAAAAGTTCACAAACTGGAACACTTCCGGGTTTGCAGTGTTTGGGTTCCAAGTTGTTTGAGAACCAAGGTGTTTGAAAACCAAGGTACCACTGTAAGCATAAAGACACACACAGATTTGTGGTTCCGGGTTAAGGCTGATGAACCCTTTCAGCCTGAGGGCTGCATTCAGGGAAAACTAGAACTCATAGATATCCAGAGAAGCTGAATGTTGGAAGTTGCTGGGTATCAGAAGTGGAGAGAGTGAGAGCGGGATCAGGGCCATGGACCTGCAGGTTCTTCTTAGGTTCTCAAATCTTCCAGGGTCTGCATGCAAGGGGTGGGTCTCTGGAGCTCCTGTAGTTTGCATGCTGCAGAGCTCCAGAGTGCAGTTTGCTTTTCCAGTAACGATAAAGGGGAGCTGTGTTTAAGGAGCCTCCTTCATCCTCCTAGGTTTTCCTGCTACTGAGACACAACACCCCACTCCCAGTCTCTCTTTCTGCTACACCAAGTGCCCGTGTGATTTGTTGCAGCAATAAGCAAAAGAAACACAGATATTTCCCTACCTGGAGCTGCTTACAGAGCTGCTTTGTGGCGGAGTGAAGATGCCAAATGAAGGCTTAGGATGCGCTATACGTGGGGCTGCCTTTGAAGGTGACCCGGAAACTACAAATAATCCAGAATGCGGCAGCTAGACTGGTGACTGGGAGCGGCCGCCGAGACCATGTAACACTGGTCCTGAAAGACCTACATTGGCTCCCAGTACGTTTCCAAGCACAATTCAAAGTGTTGGTGCTGACCTTGAAAGCCCTAAACGGCCTCGGCCCAGTATACCTGAAGGAGCATCTCCACCTCCATCCTTCTGCCCAGTGCCAAAGGCCTTCTGGCGGTTCCCTCACTGCGAGAAGTAAGGTTAAAGGAAACCAGGCAGAGGGCCTTCTCGGTAGTGGCACCCGCCCTGTGGAACGCCCTCTCACCAGATGTCAAGAAAATAAGCAACTATCTGACTTTTAGAAGACATCTGAAGGCAGCCCTGTTTAGGGAAGTTTTTAATGTTTGATGCTTTATCATGTTTTTAATATTCTGTTGGGAGCCACCCAGAGTGGCTGGGGAAACCCAGCCAGATGGGTGGGGTATAAATAAATTATTATTGTTATTATTATTTATTAGAAATGCTTGCAGGGTGCACATGAGCAAATATGGTTGTGGAAGGTTTTTTGTGGTGGTGGTGCATGAAAGACGGGTGGGAACGGTGACCCTTGAGCACATGGCTCGTTCCTGGATTTCTTGAGGTGTGTTTGCCTGAGGAGTGATCCGGTTTTCATTCCAGATCTCTGCGCCTTTGCCTTCTGTGCTCTGAGTTGGCAGCATTCCCGATTGCGTCTTCCCTAATTCCTTCCCTAATTCCTTCATCTGTTTTGTTGAGCACAGGGGCTGCATCCCAGCATACTCCTCCCTTTTGCCTTCAATGATGCACCTGCTCATTCTGGAATCCTTTCATTCCTTATTTCCTGCCTCCATTAGTCAACGGCATCCTTGAAGGCTCCTGGGGCCTTTGGACATCATCAAGGCTTGTCTTGCTACCCTTCTGCTGCTGTCTGTTTGCCATAAGAACCCAGCTGCAATGCAACTGCAATTCTTCAATAAAGAATGGGAATTTTTAAAATAATTTATCTAGGAGGCCACTGTAAGCAGATGAAAACATTAGCAGGATTCTAATAACACTTGTGGGACGCAGGTGGTGCTGTGGGTAAAACCTCAGCGCCTAGGACTTGCCGATCGTATGGCCGGTGGTTCGAATCCCCGCGGCGCGATGAGCTCCCGTCGTTTGGTCCCATCCCCTGCCCACCTAGCAGTTCGAAAGCACCCCTAAGTGCAAGTAGATAAATAGGTACCGCTACAGCGGGAAGGTAAACGGCGTTTCCGTGTGCTGCGCTGGTGCAGGCTCGCCAGAGCAGCTTCGTCACGCTGGCCACGTGACCCGGAAGTGTCTCCGGACAGCGCTGGCCCCTGGCCTCTTAAGCGAGATGGGCGCGCAACCCCAGAGTCGGACACGACTGCCCCGTACAGGCAGGGGTACCTTTACCTTTTAATAACACTTGTAGTGTAGCAAATATTATGGACAACATGGAGAGATATAACACATGGATTATGAAATAATTTGCAGTTGAGAAGGTGGACAATAGGAGCCATGGAGGGGAAGGTGGGAAGTCCAGAGATCTGGAGAAATCTCTGAGAATATGGATATGTAATTTGTATTGTTATAATACTGTATTTGTAAAATGAAATACCGTAAAAATTACTTCGGGAAAAAATAGAGAAATTCACTACCAAAAAAGAACTCGGCTGCATCCCTGTAACCAGTGATGTATGCAGAAAGACTGTTGTTGTTGTTGTTGTTGTTGTTGTTGTTGTTGTTGTTGTTGTTGTTGTTGTTGTCCTCTATAACCCTCGCACCCAACAGCTCAGGGATCAATGCTGCTTTGATGGGGCATGTGGCCTGTTCTTCTTTGGCAGCTTCCAGTTAACATTAGCACCTGTCTCCCCTTGTGTTGCCCTTCCATTTTCAAAGCTTGCCTCTTCCCTTTTTATGTCACACAGTGGTACCTCTGGCTACGAACGCTTCTGGTTACGAGCTCCGCTAACCCGGAAGTAGCTGCTCCTGGTTGTGAACTTTGCCCCAGGATGTGAACGGAAATTGCTTGTCGGAGCCCCATTAGTGAAAGCGCTCCTCGGGATAAGAACAGTTTCAGCTTAAGAACGGACCTCCGGAACGAATTAAGTTTGTAACCAGAGGTACCAATGTAGTGGGAATTTTTATATCAATGCATAGACACTGGTGGATAGCTCACTTGGTTAAAGCATGGTGCTGATATCCCCAAGGTCACAGGTTCCATCCCCAAGAGGGACAGTTGCCTATTCCTGCATTGGAGAAGATGATCTTCAACTTCCCTTCCAGCGCTATGATTCTATGAGAACAAGATGCTGAACAAGATATATTGGACTCCAACTCCCACCAGCCCCCTGCCTGCATGGCCAATGGATGGGCATGTTGGGAATTCGGGTCCAATGATATATCTGAAGGACAGCAGGTTGGGGGGTGGCTGGTCTAGATGTTAATTGGTGTCCTGTTGGCTTTCTTGGCTGATAGTTGAGTGTTTTCTGGAGTAGTTTCTTTAGATCGGATCCCTCCCTCTCTTTAACCATATGAGAAATCCATGTGCCAGATCAGAGAATTCCTTTGTCGCCGGAGGGGTGCATGTGTGAAAATCAATCTCATTTCAAGGAAGTTCACCATGCAAAAATCAATGCCTGTTAATCTTGTCATGTGGCCTGGGAACGTGTCCTTTGCGTCTCCTGTCGTTACAGTAGATGATGAACACCAGACGTAGATGTTCTGGGTCTTCAGTTCTAAAGACGCAGCAACGGATCTGCTAACGGGACCCAAATATATGCAGAAAATGTCAGTGTGATGGCCTGGGATTCGGACTTGGAGGCTGAACCTGAGGAATCCCAGCCTGCACAGGATTCCCCACCTCCAGAACCATCTGAGCCGGGGCTGGGGCTTGAGCCTGAAGGGTCCTCACCTGTGCTGGATCCTCAGGTGCAGGCACCAGCTGAGTCTGCTCTGGCTCCTGAGGTGATGGAGGACCCATTGCCTGCAGGTGCTCCACTCTCAGCCCCGTCAGGGGAAGCTGAGGTTGCCTCTGGGTCCAGTAATCCTCCAGCCTCTCCTGAGCTGCAGAGGCTCAGGGCAGAGAGGCGGAGGGAACTAAGTTCTCGCAGGAGGAGTGCTCGCCTCCAGGCCAGGAGAAGCAAGTCACCTGTGGACCGGGGCTGCCCTAATCCTTGGGGCAGATAAAAGCCAGCCAGTCCCAAGTTGCAGGAGCAACATTGTTGGTAGCCTGTTCCTGCCTGCACCCTGTCCTGCTCTTCTGCCAGAGTTCCTGACTTCACCCGACTCCCTGCCTTGGACTCCGCTTCAGCTTTGATGGACAGCCTCCATACCTCACCATCAACCTCGGACTGGACTCGGACCTCGCCACACAGCCCTCGGGACCAGCACAGTCAGCCAAGTAACACAAGCTTTTGCCTGGCTGAAGGTCCCAGAAATGCAGTTCTGCTTTGCACATCATTTTTTTGTGATCTTTTAGAGCTGTGTTCTCTCGTGCCTACCAGTGGAGTACATTCCAGCCAGGCAAAAATCTGGATGGTGATAGCCAGGCATAAGTAGCCTATGATCATGTAAGCGCATGGCTGTTGTTGTTTAGTCATGTCCGACTCTTCGTGACCCCATGGACCAGAGCACGCCAGGCATTTCTGTCTTCCACTGCCTCCTGTAGTTTGGTCAAACTCATGCTGGTAGCTTCGAGAACACTGTCCAACCATCTCGTCCTTTGTCGTCTCCTACTCCTTGTGCCCTCCATCTTTTCCAACATCAGGGTCTTTTCCAGGGAGTCTTCTCTTCTCATGAGGTGGCCAAAGTCTTGGAGCCTCAGCTTCGTGATCTGTCCTTCCAGTGAGCACTCAGGGCTGATTTCCTTCAGAATGGATAGGTTTGATCTTCTTGCAGTCCATGGGACTCTCAAGAGTCTCCTCCAGCACCATAATTCAAAAGCATCAATTCTTCGGTGATCAGCCTTCTCTATGGTCCAACTCTCACTTCCAGATTGCTGCAATTCATTATACAGTGCTACCTCGGGTTAAGTACTTAATTCATTCCGGAGGTCTGTTCTTAACCTGAAACTGTTCTTAACCTGAAGCACCACTTTAGCTAATGGGGCCTCCTGCTGCTGCCGCACCGCTGGGGCACAATTTCTGTTCTCATCCCGAAGCAAAGTTCTTAACCTGAAGCACCATTTCTGGGTTAGCGGAGTCTGTAACCTGAAGCGTATGTAACCTGAGGTACCAGTGTACATGGGGCTGCCTTTGAATACAGTTTCTTAAGGGTGTTGACTGAGAGTTATTAGGAAGCCCCTGTTCCCCTCACAGTACTACAGTTCCTAGAGTGGCTTAACAGTCGGTCCCTCTTCACAGCGAACTCTGGGAACTGTAGCTCTGTGAGGGGAATGAGGGGGGGGGGTCTCCTGACAACTCTCAGCACCCTTTGCAGCCACAATTCCCATAATTCCTTGGGGAAAGCCATGACTGCTTAAAGTGCTGTAATACTACTTTGCCTGTGTAGTGCCAATGGCACCTTAGTCTGCAGGTGTCCTGCTCTGATATACAGCTGGCATTAAATCCCATTTGGAGCAGAACCTTTATTTTTCTGAAAGGGGACAGGGCGTTCCGAATTTTTCAAATTTCAAAAAAAGAGGAGTGCTAAAAAGTTGTAACACAAATTCAAAATATATTTTGCTTAAACAAATATGATTTAGTTTTGCCTGCTAAGCAAAATGTGTGCAAAATGGCATAGAAATCGTTAAAGCCGATTGTCAAGTACTTGCAGTCAGTAATATTATTTTTATTCGTCATTGTCATTATTTAGCAGTACCTGACATTTTCAGAAGGCGCGATTAAAATTCTTTGGTTTTCCGAAAGCAGTGCTTCTTCACCAGGCAAGCTGAGTATTGTCTAGTCACAAAAGTAATAGCAGATTTGAATTCCTCACACCCAAAAAACCCTATTTTTAAGACTCCTCGCTGAAGAAGTTTGTAAAATTTACGTTTCACTCCCTAAAATGACACAATCTACGCCACACACAGAGTTGTACCGAACAGCTATAAACAATTATACGATGTGCACAGGTTTGTCCAGAATCGACCTGGTCACAAGGGCCGTCATAGCTGCTGTTGTTTTTGCTCATGGCCTGGGGTCATTGCGATGGAGGCCACGTAAGGACCTAGACAGGTAGATTAGCGCAGAGCAGGAGAAATCAAAACCTCCCCCCGTATGTATTTGGCGTTGGAGTGTACGTTTGCAGTAAGCCGGAGATAAAAATGGAACGGCATAAAATAGAACGGGGGCTGAGTTTGAAAGCCGAGATGGCATAAAATTAAAATGCAACGTGTTTCAAAGCCGGGACCGCTTGGCTGATGGAGAAATCGTATATCCATGTCCCCGGAACAAATACTAAATATGAATGAATGGCAAGGATATATGGTCTGCGGAGCACGGAAAAGCGATCTGGGCTATTTCCAGCTGATTAAATTGGAGAGGCTGAACAGCTTTCCAATTAAAAAAAGGAAGAAAATGGAGCTGGGGGGGGGCGGGTGTGGAGAAGCCACCACACTCATTGCAGCCAGGATGTTAAATATTTGATGTGATTTTTTGGGTGGGGGGGGAGCCATTTTATTTTCTAAATGTCATTATTTAATGTTTATTTATTGCATTTATAATTCCCTTTTCGCTCCATGGAGTTCAAGGGGGTGAACGTGGATGTTCACCCCTCATCCTCATTGAATCCGCACAGCAACCTTGTGAGGAAGGTCAGGCCGAGAGGCAGCGACTGGCCAGCAAGGTCATCCAGCGAGCTTCAGGCCGAGGGGAGGGGGATTTGAACCCTGGTCCCTCCCAGGTCCTCGTCTGACACTCTAACCCAGGCATAGGCAACCTTCGGCCCTCCAGATGTTTTGGACTACAATTCCCATCATCCCTGACCACTGGTCCTGTTAGCTAGGGATCATGGGAGTTGTAGGCCAAAACATCTGGCGGGCCGAAGGTTGCCTATGCCTGCTCTAACCATTATGCCGCAGTTGCTCCTAATATCTAAATAACAACAATGGAATCATCTCATGAATCTGTTTTGGGAAGTGGCATCTGCTTGTCTGCTGTGGGAAAATATTCTGGATTAGATGAGCCTTTGGTCTGGTTCAGCAGTAGGTTTCTTTCTCCTGTGCTGCTCCACATCCTCCTTTATGGCTTTGGCCTGACTGCAATGTGTCCTTTTGCTAGGATGGTGCCTCTGACATAGAGTCATAAAACTGTCGAGATGCAAGGGACCCCAAGGGCCATCTAGTCCAACCCCTTGCAGTGCAGCAATCACATCTAAATAATCCCTGGCAGATGGCCATCCAACCTCTGCTTAAATACCTCCAAGGCTTGTGGCCCTTGGGTGAGGAGGCCATCCAGATGTAGGGCCTCAACAAGCGCCCAGAGGCCTTACCTGATCAGAGTGAGGCACCTGGAGTATGAGGATAAGGTGCTGAAGCCCAAGGCTTCGTTGATGCACAGGAAACTGAGGCAGTGCCAGAGAAACCTGCCAATGGGCAGGAAACCACAAGAAGGAAGCAGCTGGAGGGAATGATTCATTGTTTCAGTTGTCTCTATACCGATGCACAGAATATGGGAAACAAACAAGATGAATTTGAGTTCTTAATATGGGATGCCAAATATGATATAACAGGCATTACTGGAACCTGTGGTGGAATAGAATCATAGAGCTGCAGAGTTGGAAGGGACCCTGAGAGTCATCTAGTCCAACCCCCTGCGATGCAGGAATCTCAACTAAAGCATCCGTGGCAGATAGCTACCCAACCTTTGCTTAAAAATCTCCAAGAAAGGAGAGTCCACAACCTCCCAGGGGAGACTGTTCCACTGTCAAACAGCTCTCAGAAAGTTTTCTGATGTTTAGTCAGAATCTCATTTCTTGTAATTTGAAGCCATTGGTTCGCATCCTACTCTCTGGAGCAGCAGAAAGCAAGCTTGCTCCATCATCTTCCATGCGACAGCGCTTCAGATATTTGAAGATGGCTACCCTATCGCCTCTCGGTCTTTTCCTCTCCAGGCCCAACATATCCCAATCCCTCAACCATTCCTTGTAAGGCTTGGTTTCCAGGCCATTTATCGTCTTGGTCACCCTCGTCTGTGCGCATTTCAAGTTTTGTTTAATATCCTTCTTAATGGGGTGCATGCAGTTCCCACCCCACCCAAAGGCAGCTCTAGAACAAGTGCTGGTGGTGTTTCTGCGCCCCTAGATTACAGCATCAGAACCAGCAATCAGGGTTTGCAGATTTGTACTTGGTTTTCTAACCTTGTACCGTAGCATCGTTCGTTCCAAGCCACACTTTTGACAAGCAAAATGATTTCCCATCCGAGGCATCAATAACTGGCTGCGCATTCTTTTTCTGTTTTTGCCTGGCTGCCTGTCAAATGATGTGGCGCCATTGCTCCCCGTGAGTCACCAGCCTGGTGTCAGTCGTTGTTGGTGCAAAAAAAAGCAGCAACTCGCCTTGCCCTCATCCCTTTACAGCCAACCCTTGCCCGGAGCTCCAGTTATAGCAGCGTTGGTGACGCACTCCTCCTGTGCCCCCCCGTCCCCCCCTTTTCCTTTTAAATTGAATTTAGAGCTGCAAACTATTTACGCCGGCAGAAAGGAGGAATGGTACATCTGCACTTGATCACTCTGCCATTGCGGAGCCGTCCGTTGCAATTGCGGAGCCGTCCGTTTACATGAGTAATCGAATCAGCTCGCAGGCTCTGGGTCTGTTGCCTCGCAATGCCTGCAGCAAATCTGACTGGTGGCTGGTTTTGCCCTCTGGCAGAAAAGATAACCTGCCCATATGCTTTATTCCTCCCCGGGCAGAATGCAGTAACGTCGTGGATATTTACATCTCCCCCCCTTTTTTTTTTTAGCCCGAGGGCCACATTATCGCACTTCAAGGACAGAGATGTCAGGATGCTCAGCATCCTAAACAGACTACAGTTCCCAGAATCCTTTGGGGGAAGCCATGACTGTTCAAAGTGTTATTATCATGGTGCTTTCGATGTATACTGCGGATGGAGTTGTGGGGGTCACACCACCAACACAGCTGCTCCTGGTGCCATTTGCAGAATCAACCCTCAGTGTGCACCACCCAAAAAAACCCATAGGGGAAAAAGAAAGAAGCTGAGCTTACTGTCGTTGCATAGGGTGATTCCGTCCCTGCAATAAAATTGCATAGATTTTCTCTTCTCCAAGAGAAACGCATGTTTGTTTGTTAAATGTCTGCTCTGTCCTCCCTCCCAGAGGAGTCTAGGGCAGGAAACAACAAGGTGCAGCAATGTAATTAAAACAAAACATTAAAAAAGAAAACATTACGAACACCTAAAACACCTTGGCCCAATGTACATGGGCCCCATATTTCAGCCCGGACACTGAGGTCCAGCTCCGAGGGTTCTTCTGGCGGTTCCCTCACTGTGACAAGTGAGCTTACAGGGAACCAGGCAGAGGGCCTTCTTAGTGGTGGCACCCGCCCTGTGGAACGCCCTCCCTTCAGATGTCAAGGAAGGCAGCCCTGTTTAGGGAAGTTTTTAATGTTTGATGTTTTATTGTGCTTTTAATATTCTGTTGGGAGCCGCCCAGAGTGGCGGGGAAAACCCAGCCGGATGGGCAGGGTATAAATAATAAACAATAACTATTACAGTGGTACCTCGGGTTAAGAACTTAATTCGTTCTGGAGGTCTGTTCTTAACCTGAAACTGTGCTTAACTTCAGGTACCACTTTAGCTAATGGGGCCTCCTGCTTCCGCCACACGATTTCTGTTCTCATCCTGAAGCAAAGTTCTTAACCCGAGGTACTATTTCTGGGTTAGCGGAGTCTGTAACCTGAAGCGTCTGTAACCCGAGGTACCTTTGTATTATTATTAATTAATTAATTAATTAAATTAATTAAATTGTTCCCCTCTGAAACCTTAGTTTCTCTGCCCACAAACAAGAGTGGAGACCTTTGGGAGTTCATTTGTTTTTTTATATATATATAATAATATTTATTAGTTTTCCAACAAATTAACACACTACAAAAAAACAAAAAACAAAAAACATACAATAATACAATACAATACAAAAAACAACAACTGCAAAACACTAACATACAACTAATAAAACAGAACAAAAACCATTTAAAACACAGTCCAATTTCAATATCTTATTTTTCTTTCACTAATTTCCACGACCTCCTCACACCTCCCTTTTCGTATTCCGCTTCTATTAATTGTTTCAGCAATTCCTTTCCATCTTCCTCTGTTTTCTATCCTATAATTGTCTTAACACATTCTAACCTTATTTTTCCCTTTAATGCTCTAATAATCTATTTATACTTAATTCCTTATAACTTTTCTACTAAAGCCATATAACTTCATTCCAACATCTTTCTAACATTCATGAATTTTTACAGTGTTTCTGTAAATAGTCTTTAAACTTTTTCCAGTCTTCTTCCACCGACTCTTCTCCCTGGTCTCGGATTCTGCCAGTCATCAACTTCATCTGCCATTCTTTCCTGGTGGGTAAATCTTGTGTCTTCCAATATTTCGCGATGAGTATTCTTACTGCTGTTGTTGCATACATAAAAAAAGTTCTATCCTTCTTTAACACCGACCATGCCCAGGAGAAAGGCCTCTGGTTTCTTAAGGAAGGTATATTTAAATACCTTTTTCATTTCATTATAAATCATCTCCCAGAATGCCTTAATCCTTGGGCACGTCCACCAAAGGTGAAAGAATGTACCTTCAGTCTCATTACATTTCCAACATTTATTATCGGGCAAATGGTAGATTTTTTGAAGCCTAACTGGTGTCATGTACCACCTATAAATCATTTTCATTAAATTTTCTCTTAAGGCATTACATGCCGTAAATTTCATACCTGTGGTCCATAACCATTCCCAGTCAGCCATCATTATGTTATGTCCAACATCTTGTGCCCATTTAATCATAGCTGATTTCACCGTTTCTTCCTGAGTGTTCCATTTCAACAGCAAGTTATACATTCTTGACAAATTCTTAGTTTTTGGATCTAACAATTCTGTTTCCAATTTTGATTTTTCCACCTGGAACCCAACTTTTTTGTCCAATTTGTATGCCTCTATGATAGTAATGGAGCCAATCTCGCACTTCGTTTTTCAATTTTTCAAAGCTCTGCAATTTTATTCTCTCTCCATCTTGTTCCAGAATTTTCCAATATTTCGGCCATTTGGCCTCCATATTGAGTTTTTTCTGTGCCTTCGCTTCCATTGGTGACAACCATCTTGGGTTTTTCCCCCCTAACAAATCCTTATATCTTATCCAAACATTAAACAATGCTTTTCTATTTTTAAATGCTTTAAGTGCTTTTACCTTATCATACCACAAATATGCATGCCATCCAAATACATTGTTAAAACCTTCTAAATCCAACACTTCAGTATTTTCAAGAAGCAGCCATTCTCTCAGCCAACAAAAGGCAGCTGATTCATAATAAAGTTTAAGGTCTGGCAGTGCAAATCCACCTCTTTCTTTAGCATCCGTTAATATCTTACATTTTATTCAAGGCTTCTTGCTCTGTCAAACAAATCTAGAAATAGCCTTCTGCCACTTCTTGAAACAATCCATCTTATCCAAAATTTGCAATGTTTGGAACAAAAATAACATCCTTGGCAGCACATTCATTTTTATCACAGCAATTCGGCCTAACAATGATAACTTCAAATTTGTCCATACTTCTAAATCCTTTTTCACTTCAGTCCAACATTTTTCATAATTATCCTTGAATAAGTTCACATTTTTAGCAGTCATGTTAACCCCTAAGTATTTCACTTTTTTAACCAATGTTAGTCCTGTCTCCTCCTGAAACTTCTGTCTCTCATTAATAGTTAATTTTTTCTCTAGAACCTTGGTTTTCATCTTATTCAACTTAAAACCTGCAACCTGTCCAAATTCTTGAATCAGTTCCAATACCCTTTTAGTACTAGGTTCTGGCTCCTGTAAAGTCAATACTAAATCATTAGCAAATGCTTTCAATTTATACCGTTTAGCTCCCACCTGAATACCTTTAACCTCTTGGTCCTTTCTAATCATATTTAGCAAAACCTCTAGGACCGATATAAAAAGCAATGGAGAAATTGGGCAACCTTGTCGTGTACCTTTTTCAATCTTAAACTCTTCTGTCATCACATTATTCACAATTAAGTTTGCCTTTTGTTCTGAATAAATTGCACCTATACCATTTTCAAAACCTTGTCCTACCCCCCTCCCCTGTAAATTCTTCTTCATAAAACTCCAAGAAATATTGTCAAAGGCTTTCTCTGCATCCACGAATATCAAAACTGCTTTAGTATTGATATTCACTTGTAGTTTTTCTAGAATATTAATTATATTCCTTGTATTGTCAGACAGATGTCTGCCCGGGAGAAAGCCCGCTTGGTCTGTATGAATTTCTTCTGCTAACACCTTTTTTAATCTTTTAGCCAAAATATCTGCGAAAATTTTATAATCCACATTAAGCAGCGATATAGGGCGGTAGTTCTTGAGCTGTGTCTTTTCAATCTCTGCTTTCGGTATAAGTGTAATGTAGGCTTCCTTCCACGACTCTGGTGCCTGTCTTCCTTCCAATATTTCAATGCAGACTTCCTTCAATGGTTGTATTAACCATTCTTTCAAAGATCTGTAATATCTTGAAGTCAAACCATCTGATCCTGGAGATTTGCCTAATTGCATATTTTGGATGGCCCTGACCTTTGGGAGTTCATTTGCACCCAGCTCTGGTTGTTTCCAGGCGACAAAATTGGGAAGTTGACTGATCTGGCCAGCTTGCACCCTTAAGCATTCCTGTCCCTGACGCACCTTGTTTTTTGTTTGTCCAATCAGGTAGCGAGATGGGAGTACAGGACCCGGTCGCTCACGCGTCTCTTCCGTTCTCCGTACCTGGCCTGTTACTGCCTGGGAGCTGTCATCGTGTTCCTTAATTTCCTGCGGAGCCACTGGTAAGGAGCATTCTTTTGGGCTAAATCCGGCCGATATTGGCCGCTAGACACCGGAAGCCGTGGCCGCAAGGGGCGTTGGCCACATTCACACCATACATTTAAAGTGCTGTGGTAGCACTTTAAACTACCACAGCATCCCCCAAAGAATTCTGGGAGCTGTAGTTTTTTTAAGCGTGCTGAGAGTTGTTAGGAGACTCCCCATCCCCCTCAAAGAACTACATTTCCCAGAGCTCCCAAGTGGACCAGTATCAAGTGCACGTCTGTCAAGATGGCCGTCTGTCATGGATGCTTTAGCTGAGATACCTGAATTGCAGGGGGTTGGGCTGGATGACCCTCAGGGTCCCTTCCAACTCAACGATTCTATGATTCTATAAATTTATTTACGACACTGCCTGTTGTTGTTGTTGTTGCTGTTGTTGTTGTTGTTGTTAAGCATTTCACCACTGCCATTTTAATAATTAACTTTCCCCCAAAAAAATAACCATTAGTGGTTCTTTTAGTATAGTTTCTCTAGTTAGGAGGGATCGTTGTAAATTTTTGCAATAGATAATAAAGGAAAGAGAGGAGAAATATATCGTTTTGCACCGATTGTTCCTGCTGACTTTTTCTCCTGCGGGAAGCAAAACATATCTCTAGTGTGCTATTCGAGTGTTTACAGAATTCCCTGTTTGGAGAAGCATGGAGGATTATCTGTGCACTTAGCTGGCAGGTCAATTCAACTCCCCTATCTGCGATATGACAAGATAACGCCTCCCACACCGCCCCAGCTTGCTCGTAATCCAGTATGAATGATGTACTGTACATTATGGTAATGTGTCCTCAGGTGTTCTCGGAGCAGCAAAGGTAACTGAAGAGGCAGAAGCTGGCTTCTGAGCGGCTTTGCCGAAATCCGCAGTGACTTCAGGGAGCTTTTATCTCTCCTTGTTTGGAACTGGTTCTGCGGGTGTCCGAGGTGGCATCAGTGCACCAGGCCAAGGCTGGATCCGACCAAGAGCTTAGGAACCGTGGGGTCCACAGCCCATCTTGGACCCTCTGCCACCTCCTGCCTGAAAAGCCACACGCTCTGCCACCAAGGTTGGAGCAGAGGGATAGAGGAAAGTTCTTCTTTCTCTCCCATAGTGCCAGATGCGGGGAGTTTCAGGACAGATAAATGGAAGTCCTTCTTCACGCGGTGCGCGGTTAAACTCTGGAGCTCACTGCTGCAGGAAGCTGCCAACTTGGATGGCTTTAAAAGAGGACTGAGCAAATTCTTGGAGGGGAAGGCTAATAATAATAATAATAATAATAATAATAATAATAATAATAATAATGTTATTTACCATTTTTTCACTCTATAAGACGCACTTTTCCCCTCCTAAAAAGTAAAGGGAAATGTGTGTGCGTCTTAGGGAGCGAATGCAGGCCGCGCAGCTGTCCCTGAAGCCAGGAGAGCAAGAGGGATTGCTGCTTTCACTGCGCACTGATCCCTCTTGCTCTCCTGGCTTCAGCGAAAGCAACACAAAGCCTCCTGAGCAAAGAGGGAAGACCATTTTCTTAGTTCTTGTTTTCCTCCCCTAAAAACTAGGTGCGTCTTATGGTTGGGTCGTCTTATAGGGCGAAAAATACAATATACCCCGCCCTACCTGGCCAGAGCTGGGCTCAGGGCGGCTAACACCAATAAAATAAAATCACAGTAAAAACATAATAGGGGGGAAAGAGGGGGAGAAAAAACCCCAATTTAAAATACAGGTTAAAATGCCATTTAAAATGCAGCCGCATTTTAAAATAGCTGATAAATCAAGACCACAAGGGGAGGGAAACATAAGGGTCAGACCGAGTCCAGACCAAAGGCCTGGTGGAACAGCTCTGTCTTGCAGGCCCTGCGGAAAGATGTCAAGTCCCGCAGGACCCTAGTCTCTTGGGACAGAGCGTTCCACCAAGTCGGGGCCAGTACTGAAAAGGCCCTGGCCCTAGTTGAAACCAATCTAACCTCCTTGAGGCTCGGGACCACCAAAGTGTTGTTATTTGTGGACCTTAAGGTCCTCTGCGGGGCATACCAGGAGAGGCAGTCCTGTAGGTACATGGGTCCTAGGCCGGAATGGAGGCAGCAAATCTTCATACAAGCTATGGCCCCCTCTGTAAGGCAGACCTCAAACAACCCTCCGAAACCAATTCCTAGTATTTGTGGGTGAAGGGGGTCAGGCCACAGAGCTCTTGCAAACTGCTGAGATAATTCCCAAAGCTCAATGGCCTCAGTTCATTACAGCGCAGACCACCAGCCGATTTTATTGGCAACGCAGCATGTTCCTGGAACTCTTCTGCGATAGGATGCAATTGGATCATAATTGATTCCAAGGTAATGGTAGGTTCAGGGCCCACTCGGCTTATGTAACAGGCAGATAAGGGTGTTTGAGTTCCTCCTAGGTCAGTTTCGCTGGAGGAAATCTTGCGGCTGTTTGCTTTTCACTTTTTCCGGGACTCTCCATAAACCGTGCTATCAGCTTCCGGACATAAACAACACCTGGTAGTAAAAGGAGGACTACTCCGTGTGTACAGAGGCTTGTTGCCGGGCTGCCAGCAAACTCAGCTGGTGGCTTTCATAAACGGCTGAAGGCTTGCAAGCCAATATATCAATGGAAGCGTGTAATCAATGGAAGCGAGTGGGCAGAGAATTGGCTTCCTGGTGCCAGTCTGATCTGTCTGATCTCTCCTTCCAAGCAAGAGATCTGTGGACTCAGCACAGTGAACCTTCCTTCCTAATGAATCTTGGCCGACTGCATTGCTTTTAAGGCACATATTTGCATACATGGGCGTAGCCAGGGGGGCAGTGGTCACCCAATCAATAAAAATCAATAAAAAGTCCTTAGCAAACTGAGGTCCCCACCCAACCCCAAAAATCCTGGCTACGCTCATGTTTGCATACCCTCCGATGAAAGTAGGGACATCATCATCATCATAATGTACTCTTTATACCCCAACCATCTGATTGGGTTGCCCCAGCCACTTTGGATGGCTTCCGACATGTATAAAAACATAATAAAACATTAATAATAAAACAATAAAATAATAAATAAATAAATAAACCTTCCCAATACAGGGCTGCCTTCAGATGACTTGGGGGTCAAATAGCTCCATCCCTTCCAACATTTCTCCAATGGAAATAGGGACATCCTAAGGAAAAGTGAGACATTCCGGGATCAAATCAGAAACTGGCGGTTTCTGTAAATCCCGGACTGTCTTTGGAAAATAGGGACACTCAGAGGGTCTGTTAATATGCTTATTTGCTTGGATAAGGGGCTGGAATTGTGTTGTTTTGGGGGTGCTGGCCTCATGGTAATCTATAATCTCCTGAGTAGGGTAGGGGGTCCTATTTGGTTTACTGTTCTGTGATTATCTTTAACATGAGAAAATAACCTATATAGGTAAAGGACCACTGGATGGTTAAGTCCATTTGAATTCAACTCTGGGGTGCAGCATTCTTCTCGCTTTTAAGGCCAAGGGAGCTGCCGTTTGTCCACAGACAGCTTTCCTAGTCATGTGGCCAGTACAAATAAACCGCTTCTGGCACAACAGGACACTGTGCTGAGTTCCAGAGCGCACAGAAACTCCATTTACCTTCCCGCCGCAGCAATGCCTATTTATCTACTTGCACTGGTGTGCTTTCAAACTGCTAGGTTGGCAGGAGCTGGGACAGAGCAACGAGAGCTCACCCTGTCACTGGGATTCGAACCACACACGTTCCGATCGGCAAGCCCAAGAGGCTTGGTGGTTTACACTACAGCACTACCCATGTCCCAAATCATATATCTATATTGTTAAAAGGGACGCAGGTGGTGCTGTGGTGTAAACCACTGAGCCTTAGGCTTTCCGATCAGAAGATCGGCGGTTCGAATCCCCGCAATGGGGTGAGCTCTCGTTGTTCGGTCCCAGCTCCTGCCAACCTAGCAGTTTAAAAGTATGCCAAAAAGTGCAAGTAGATAAACAGGTACCGCTCCGGCGGGAAGGTAAAAGGTGTTTCTGTGCGCTGCTCTGGTTCGCCAGAAGCGGCTTAGTCATGCTGGCCACATGACCTGGAAAAAATGTCTGCGGACAAAAGTCAGCTCCCTCGGCCAGTAAAGCGAGATGAGTGCCGCAATCCCAGAGTCGTCCGCAACTGAACTTAACTATCAGGAGACCTTTACCTTTACCTAAGAAGCTAGACTACTGTACAACAGTTAAATTCTCATTCCTTGCTCTGCCCACTTCTCCTCTCTGACCCCGACCACCAATTCCGTGTGGACCCCGGAAGGTTGCCCCGGAGGGGGCGGGAATGTGGCCACTGGACTGCAGATATGCCCCCATCCCTGCCACGGGCAGTCAGACGAGCTCTGGAAGGCACAAGGCTTGGCGAATGCCAGTTTAGATAACAGGAGCGAGGGACGAATTCTTGAGCAACGTTTGATGAGCGCCAACTCTGGGCATGACACACGTTTGTGCTCTTTGAGTAGTAGGAACATACGCAGAGGCAGAGAGAGGCCGAGGGAAAGGGCAGACAAAATGGAAGGTCTGCGTTGTAAGTGGCACCCGCTTGGCTAACGCAGGCCCTGTAATCTGAGCGTCTGGTTACGTCAGAAAAGCAAAACTGCCTTTCTGTGTCATTCCTTTGATTCCTGCCCCCACCCTTTTTTTTATTTTCTGACTCACCAAATGCCTTTCCCAAAAGATGCACATCTACCGAGTCGAATAAAGCCAGGCTGTGCATTAAATAAAATTGCTGCTTTACATTCATCTGCCCTTTCCAACATCTTGCTCTTTTCGGTGAGCTGAGTGACGGCTACAGATCGTCTCGCACTTCCTTTTACATGAAAGGGTATTCATATTTAATGGGATGGGCCTGCTTGTGTTCTTCCTCTAGAGTAAGAATGAATAAGGCTGGTTATGGTTGGGTTTTTAAAGACATGTTTTTTATTGATTTTCACAAGTTTTTCAAATTTACTTGTATTTCAATATATGTCTTTTCTTGAATTTTGACTTTCCACCTTACTTCCCTGATGTTCTTATTCCTACCCGGTGTTTCCCCCCCTAAAAAAAAAGTTTAGGGGTACTCTCATTTTCCTACTCATATGGAAATACTGCCCCTCGATGAGGCCAAACTTAGATCCACAAAATGTTTAGGGGTATGTGTCCCCCTGCGTACCCCCAGAAAAAAGCACTGTTCCTACTGCTTTATGAGAGCACTTTAATCCAGTGCTTTTTTTATTGGGCGATGCATACTCCTGAACATTTTGTGAATCTAACAGGAGAAGAAACTAAAAATGTTCAAAAAAATAGTTTTTTCTCTGGCACGATGGCAAGCTGCCCCGGTACCCTCATTCCCAACCCCCCAACACCAAGTGACCCCAGCTAAACCTGAGACGAAACCCAACAACTTCGGGCCAAAAATGACCCAACACTGCCGTTTACAATTGACGTTTTGCTGGAATCGCTGCTTACCGCATTAACTGGAAAGCTGAGACCCGCCAGGGTGGCGTAACCCCCCCCAAAAAAGGTGTTAATTGGACCAAGAGGGAGAGTTCTCATTGGCTGGAAGGGGGCAGCTATTGTGTCTTGACTGCTTTCCACCTGCTTCCCGCCAGTAGCTGTCAGAGCCAAGCCTTTCATAAGTCCAATACCTGGCGCTTTCCTTAAGAAAACCAGCCTCTCCTGCGGGCCTCGCTGCCAGACTGTTCTTTTCCATGGCTGATAATGACTCTGCTTTTCTAACAAGCCCTGCCTGGGTGTTACGTGTTATTTGGGTCAGTATGTAACTGTTATCACAACAAGCGCCCTTTTCTTGGCATCTATTTCTCCTCTGCCCGTATATTCCCTTGCTAAAATTATCTCTCCCCTCTCCTCGTTGGGTCAACGCCGTCCAGCCCCTCACTGGCATCCACTTCGGCTTGGAGCTCCTGAACTTTAAGCCAGGCTCGAGAGGGAAGGTTCCGCAGGAGGGTGTGGGGTGTAGTGGTTAGAGCAAGGGCTACCAACATGGTCCCTTGCATGGTGGACTCCAGCTGCCATCAGCCCCAGTCAATGGGGACAATGGTCAGGGATAATGGAGGCCGGGGTCCAAACAGCATCCGGCAGGGTGCCATGGTGACGGCCTCATCAGTTTGGCTCTGCCTGTGATTGGTTCCAGTTCTGCCTGCACTTTCCAAGCACAATTCAAAGGGTTGGTGCTGACCTTTCAAGCCCTAAATGGCCTCAGCCCAGTATACCTGAAGGAGCGTCTCCACCCCCATCATTCAGCCCGGACGCTGAGGTCCAGCTTCAAGGGCCTTCTGGCGGTTCCCTCGCTGCGAGAAGCCAAGTTACAGGGAACCAGGCAGAGGGCCTTCTCGGTGGTGGCGCCCGCCCTGTGGAACGCACTCCCGTCAGATGTCAAGGAAATAAACAACTATCTGACTTGTAGAAGACATCTGAAGGCAGCCTTGTACAGGGAAGTTTTTAATGTTTGATGTTTTATCGCTTTAAAAAAAAAAAAACTGTTGGGAGCCGCCCAGAGTGGCTGGGGAAACCTAGCCAGATGGGTGGGGTTTAAATATATTACAGTGGTACCTCAGGTTAAGTACTTAATTCGTTCTGGAGGTCCGTTCTTAACCTGAAGCACCACTTTAGCTAATGAGGCCTACTGCCACCGCGCCGCTGGAGCACGATTTCTGTTCTCATCCTGAAGCAAAGTTCTTAACCTGAGGTACTATTTCTGGGTTAGCCGAGTCTGTAACCTGAAGTGTATGTAACCTGAGGTACCATTATTATTATTATTATTATTATTATTATTATTATTATTATTACAGTCCCAGAGCTGGAGGTCAACACCATGTTGCATGATAATACCCAGAGATCCCTTATGTTGACAAGGCTTGTGCAACCGTAAAGCAAAGGCGGTTGGTTGATGGCTCCAGCTGAATTTTTAACAGATGTCACCAGCAAGATTGACTACCGATGCTGGACTGATTCCATCCTCCGAGAAAGTCGGTGTTTGTTGTTATGGCGCAGAGCTGCAAAGTTTATTTACCAGTTCTGAGGGGACGTGGGGGGGGGCAGGAAGAGAAAGAGACCTGAGTTCGAGCGCTGTGCAAATAAAAACTATTCTTCAGAAGCCACAAATCATTACTCCAGGAGAAAATGGCCCATTACCCTTTGCAAACAATTTCCCTCTTCTCCGTAGTCAAAACACCAGGTGGGTGGATGGGACCGCTTGTTTGCCTAAGTCGGTGTTTCTCACACTGGGGTCTCTGTCTGTTGTTGGACTGCAACTCCCATCGTCCATAGTTGGCAGGACCAGTGGTCAGGGATGATGGGAGTTGTAGTCCAACAACAGGCGGAGGTCTGAGTTCAAGAAGCACTGGCCTAAGCATTGAAGCCTGAGCAAATGGGGCATGGGGGTGTGGGCTTGAAAGGGGGTCTCCAGCGGCTTATCTGCCAAGCCTTGAGCCCAGAGGGGAATGCCTTGGGTCTGCCCTCAGGCACCAGCTATCTACCCTATTTTTTGCTCCATAAGACGCACTTTTTCCCTCCTAAAAAGTAAGGGGAAATGTGTGTGCGTCTTATGGAGTGAATGCGGGCGGGAGGCTCTGCTCAGAGCTCCCTTTAAAGAGCCGCACGGAGTGTGTGTGCGGCTCTTGGGGGCTTTTCTGCGAGGTGGGAGAAGGGACTGACGGGCTGCCCTCTGTCCCTTCCCCCACCTCCCGGAAAAGCCAGCAAGAGCCGCTGCCAGGCTCTGCTCAGCGCTCCCTTGCAAGGGCTCCCTTTCGTCCCTCATCCCGCTTCGCTGGGAAGCCAGCAGAACAAGAGGCGCTGCGCAGCTATCGCTCTTGCTCTGCTGGCTTCAGCGAGAGCTGCGCAGTCTGCTCTGCTGGCTTCTCAGTGAAGCGGGAGGAGGGATGGAAGGGTTTAAAGCAAGAAAAGCGAGAGCCGCTCTGTGCTCCCGCTGTGCTCCGGAGGCTTCGCGTTGCTTTCGCTGAAGCCAGGAGAGCAAGAGGGATTGGTACGCACCGATCGCTCTTGTTCTCCTGGCTTCACTTCGCTGGAGAGGCGCTGCGCAGCTTTCCCTCTCTGCGCAGCGCCCCTTCAGCGAAATGGGAGGAGAAATGGAAGGGGCTCAGTTTCTCCTCCCGCTTTGCTGGAGCGGTGCTGAGCAGAGAGGGAGAGAATATATTTTTTCTTGTTCTCCTATAAAACTAGGTGCGTTTTATGGTCAGGTGCGTCTTATGGGGCGAAAAATACGGTAACTTTGCCTAATGGTAGAGCCGGTCCTCTTGCCCAGAGCCGAGTGAGACTGTAAGAAAAGACTGCTGCCTGAGACCCAAGGCCTGTCTGCTCCTGCACCCTGATCTCACATGGCCAACCAGAGGCATCTGAGAAACCCACATGCAGGATCTGACCTCATCAGCCCCTCTCCCTGCTTGTGATTCCCAACAGTGTGGAAATAGTAGACCTAGGGTTGCTGTCTTGGTCTGATCCTACTTCAGACCTGACGCTTGCACTGTTTTAGTTTAAAAATAACTACTGGAAGTTTTCCAGAAGGGGCTTTCCATTGTTTACCACCACCTTTCCCCAAATATCTAATTTTAGGCTCCAGCTGTGGAAAATGTGTTGATGCTGTGCCCGATATGTGAGCTATGTGAGCTATGCGATATTTTGGAAGTGTGAGGGGGGGAAAGGACTAGATAACAGAGCAAACCTTTCTCAACTCCTGTCTGAGATGGATGTTTTTGATCGGGACTCAGTTGCCCAAGATCACAGGGGGGACCAAACTATCCTGCCAGCCTCAGGGAGTTGTGTACAGTGAAACTTTCCACTCATACGGCAAGAAGAAGAAGAAGAAGAAGAAGAAGAGTTTGGATTTGATATCCCGCCTTTCACTCCCCTTCAGGAGTCTCAAAGCGGCTGACATTCTCCTTTCCCTTCCTCCCCCACAACAAACACTCTGTGAGGTGAGTGGAGCTGAGAGACTTCAAAGAAGTGTGACTGGCCCAAGGTCACCCAGCAGCTGCATGTGGAGGAGCGGAGACACGAACCCGGTTCCCCAGATTACGAGACTACCGCTCTTAACCACTACACCACACTGGCTCTCAGGGGACTACCATATTTTTCAGTTTTCTGAGAAACAGGAAGAGCTCTGTTGGCCAAGGAGGATGCGGGGCCAGGAATGAACCCTGTGGCCTTCTCCCATATATTGCTGGTCTCCAGCTGCCATCATTTCTAACCATTGGTCATGCTGGCTGCGGCTTATAGGAGTTGGAGTCCAACAGCACCTGGAGGTTTCTCATCTCTGCTGAAAAGCTCAAAGCACCATGGAGTTTTCTTGGGATAATTTCAGGAATCTCTGTGGGGCTGACTCAACATTGTGCTCCAGCTGGCAAAAGAAACTCAAATATTTGGCCAAGATATGAAGCTCTTATATCGCATGAAGCTAGAGCTGAAAATGCTTCCCATCTTGGTTTTAAAAAAATAATATTTATTGGTTTTCTATTTAGTAATACAATATACATTCACATTATTATTATCTACTTTACCGCTCTGGCTCCTTAGAGCCTATCAACTTCCTTCCCTCTCACTTCATGGCTTTCAAAATTAACCTTTGTATCATTGCGTTTTGTACATTTTCCAGTTCTAATTACACTCATATATAGAATTACACTCATAAATACAGAAGGGGAGAAAATTTCTCTTTACAAGATTTGGGACAACCCTGCTAGTGATGTTAATTGCTTACAATAATCTTTCAAATCTCGTATAAATTTACTTCAATCTTTTTGGGATACTTGATCGTGCTGGTTTTGAATTTTCCCTGTCAGCTTCGCCAGTTCTGCAAAGTCCATCATCTTCATTTGCCACTCTTCTTTCGTTGGTACTTCTTGTTGTTTCCATTTTGGGGCTAAAAGGGTTCTTCCCACTGTTGTTGCATATATAAACAGTATTTTCTCTTCCCTCGGTATCTCAAAACCCACTATGCCCAATAAAAAGGCTTCTGGTTTTTTAACAAAGGTATTTTTGAACATTTTCTTTAACTCATTACAGATCATTTCCCAGAAAGCCTTTACCACCACATGTGGTAGAAGATACCTTCCTTTTCTTTACATTTCCAGCATTCATTCGTTCTTATACAAAAAATGCTTCCCATCTTGTAATCAGTACAACCACCCTGTAAAGTAGAGCAATATTATTAGTGGTTTGGAGTATTCCTTATTTAATGCATATTGCTAACGCTGTTTGCTACTGTTTATGGGGCTGGTGCGATGTTTTCGTTTCTCCGTAAGTTGCATGTCACATGAAATATTAAAGTATTACATCATCTCACTCATTTTACCCCACTATGGTATTAAGTATGTAATAATAATAATAATAATAATAATAATAATAATAATAATAATAATAATAATAATAATTATTTATTTATACCCCGCCCATCTGGCTGAGTTTCCCCATCCACTCTGGGCGGCTCCCAACCAAGTGTTAAAAACAATACAGCATTAAATATTAAAAACTTCCCTAAACAGGGCTGCTTTCAGATGTCTTTTAAAGATAGGATAGCTGCTTATTTCCTTCACATCTGAAGGGAGGGTGTTCCACAGGGTGGGCGCCACTACTGAGAAGGAATATATGTACATACATTTTTCCTTTAATATAAGCCGCTTGGAGACTTGTGGGCAACAAGCAACTAATAAGATAGATACAGTTGCAATCGAAGTTATCCAACCCCCATTGCAAATCAGATTTCTTATCAAAATTTACAGATGTTCAGCTGCTTGCAATGAGCAAACGCAACAAGAGCAATTGAAATAGCTCAACACAACGGACGCTTTAAGTGGTTCCCCCAAATTCAGCTGAAAATGCAACTTGGGGAGTTTGAATAATTTCCATTGCAATTGTAAATATCCCCATTTTTGCAGAAAGGGAAAACTGAGGCTGAGAGAGACTTGCCCAAGGCAGTCTGAGGAGTTCGTGGCAGAGGCGAGAGTCAAATGGGGAATTTTGCACTTTGTGTGCTTATCTCCAGCTAGTATGCTGCACTGACCATGCTGTCAGGTCTACGGACCCAGAAGGGAGGGCTCCAAACTGCAACCATACTATGCTATAAGACCCACTATCCTGTAATATTACATATGAGCCTGTACAACTGATAAAGCCTAGGATGGCGAAACAAGACTAATATTCCTGAAATCCTTGTCTTAGACTCTGTGAAAGGATTCTGTGGAACTGCAACAACCCTTCATGTGGATTATTGGACTCTATGAACAGACAGGTGGACCTTATGCATGAACTGACTAGAGAATGAACTGATCCACTGGGTCTTCGGTACAGTGGTGCCCTGCAAGACGAATGCCTCGCAAGACGGAAAACTCGCTAGACGAAAGAGTTTTCCGTTTTGGAGGTGCTTCGCAAAACGAATCTCCTATGGGCTTGCTTCGCAAGACGACAATGTCTTGCGAGTTCCTGCGGGTTTTCCCCCCTCCCCCCCTTTTTCTAAGCCGCTAAGCCGCTTATGAGGTGATCCGATAAGCCGCTAATAGCGCTAATCGGCTAATCCGTCAATGGGCTTGCTTCGCAAGACGAAAAAACCGCTAGTCGAAGAGAATCACAGAACGGATTCTTTTCGTCTTGCAAGGCACCACTGTACCTTATTTATTTAAAGGTACAGCCGGTTATGTCTTGTGTGTTTATTCAATATGCCTTGGTAAGCAGAGAGAGAGAGAGCAGAGAATGAGACAGGATAACAGGAACCGCTGGTCTACCTCTCCTTTCCTTGCAGTTTCACAGAAGCCATGAAGAGCCAGCCCAAACTGAAGGCCCTGGATTCCCTCTTGGTGCACTACACCAGCGTAGCCCTGATGTCCGTAGGCATCATGTTTGTCACTTCCAGCTTCCTGGCCCTGGGATTCATTGGAACATTCTTGGGTAAGGCTAAAGGTCGCTTTGCTAGACTACGCGTTTATGTATTTGTTGCTTGTTTGTTCCATATAAACGTTTCCATTCCAAACTGGGATGCAAGGCAGCACCTACAACATTTTAAATTTTTACTGAAATCATTTTTATATTTGAGTCTACGGCATTTTAAAACATCCGCTATCAGATACAGAATGATGAAAACAAACGAGTTGGAAGCAATACAGTGGTACCTCAGATTTGTTCCAGAGGTCCGTTCTTAACCTGAAACTGTTCTTAACCTGAAGCACCACTTTAGCTAATGGGGCCTCCTGCTGCCACCGGGCGATTTCTGTTCTCATCCTGAAGCAAAGTTCTTAACCTGAAGCACTATTTCTGGGTTAGTGGAGTCTGCAACCTGAAGCATCTGTAACCTGAAGCGTATGTAACCCGAGGTACCACTGTAATTAAAATACATCCTGGTGCAAACGTCAACAGACATAAATCTGACACCATTAAGTTAGAGATGCGTTAACAAAAGGCCAGCATTTCAGCTCAGTTGGTAAGAGTGTGATACTCTTAAACTCAGGGTTGTGGCTTCAAGCCTCACGTTGGGCAAAAGATTCCTGCAGTGCAAGGGGGTTGGACTAGGTGGCGCCTTCTAACTCTGCAATTCTATGCTTGCCTGTTGGATCATGAGTGTCTTCACCTGTCAGTGGAAGGACAGCAAGGAGGGAGCCAAGCTGGCTTCTGTAGCAAGGGAGATCCAAAGTTGTCAGGGGGCAGCCACCGAGAAGGCCCTCTCCTGTGTCCCCATCAAACGTTCCTGTGAGGGTAGCAGGACCGTGAGAAGGCCCTCCCCAGAAGATCTTGAAACCCAGACAGGTTCATGTGTGGGAATATGGTCTTTCAGAAAACCTGGACCTAAGCTGTGAAGGTAGCTTTAGGTAGCACTTTCTCCAGTGACTAATCCCTTAATCTAGAGGCCTCTTCCAAACAATGGATCTAGACTTTGCCTGTGATCTAGCACTCCACAGGTAAAATGACACAATTACAAGGGAAGTATATGGCTTGTTGTTTTGTTTCACATGGAGTTTGTGATGGTCATCTTATTAACTTGATTTGTAATCCACCTTCCAATGCAGGGATTCTCAAGGTGAAAAACAACAGCAAAAGGACTGGTGGGAGGGAGAGATGAAAAATAAACACAACAGTATCAATAAATGCAAGCACAGATAACAGCAAAGGAAGAAGTAATGGTAGAATGTCCCTTTGTGCCTTGTGATAAACGAAAATCTGCCCTTATTCCCTTATGGGGGACACAAGAGCCCTTATAGAGTCCTTTGTAGGTTCTCTATCATTCAGAGAAAAGAACAGAGGCCAAGCAGAGAATATTGAGAAGCAAAGCAGCCAGTAAGCCTGATCTTTACTGAACTGTTGCAACAAGGTGCTCCTCTTTTACGCAGGAAATGAGGAGGACCCAGAACAAAGGTGTGTTCGCCCTCATATAGACATTTTAAATTGGAGTCCAAGACCACCCCAGACACATCATACCTACATCATAGAAAAGGCAGTCTACAGCAGAAATCTGAGTGCATTGTTTACCTCCTGTTGTTGTTTACCTCCTGTCTGGCAAGTGAACTGTTAATTCTTACTTGACTGGATACCCTGGGGAGCCTGGCCAGTCTTTTGTAATGATAAATACTTAGTTCCTGATCCAGGTCACAGGCTCACCCTGTTCATACACAGACATATCCTTAAGACAGGATTTGTGAAGGCTAAGTCAATGGGGAGGCTTTTCCATTTTCCTTTGACTTTGCAGAGAAAACATTTGGTCAGTTTGGGAGTCAAAATGGTTCCAGGGCTGTTTTACTGTGCTGCTTCAGACATGTGGTTTATATATTTATGTACATGTTTGCTTGGTACATTTATGAACATTTATTATATATCTAAGACCTTAATTTTGTTATTTCAGTCTCAACAAGCTTAAATGTGAAAGTAGAGCAAACTGTGTGTCTCTCTCTCCTTATTTCCAAGTGTTCAGCGGTGCCAGTTTCAGACTACTTTGCGGACTCTGTGGGCAATCTGTGGGCTTTGTTAGACATTAAGTTAGAGAGAATGATAGAACACCCATTAACAACGATTACCCTGGTGGGTGATTTCAGTGTCAGAATGGGAGGTAGTAATATTGTTATGGCAGAAATAATTGGTTTGTTGAATGAGGACTTGGAGGACATATCTCCCAGAATATCGAAAGGTAAGACTACTTCAGCAGTGATTAAGCCAATCAGCAAAGTTAAGTGGGGATGATGCAGAAAACCAAAATAAAGCCAACTTCATTTTTTGCATGTTGTTAGAGCAGAAATACAGGGACAGAATCATAGAATTGTAGAGTTGGAAGGGTCTGCAATCTTGTCCAACCCCCTGCGATGCAGGAATCTCAGCTAAAGCATCCATGGCAGACGGCCATCCAACCTCTGCTTAAAAACCTTCAAGGAAGGTATTATGTACTGAATTGAATAGGATCCAAAGGGCAGCAGTCTGATTGGTCCTAAAACAATAGGATTCAGAATGCAGCAGTCTGATTGGTCCTAGAATAATAGGATCCAGAATGCAGCAGTCTTATCGGTCCACAGGAGCCACCCAATCCAGCTCCAGGTGGAAGTGAATCCACAACCTGATTGGCCTACAGGAGAATCCTGGAATTAGCCAATCACATGGGGCCCATTATGTAAATAAGGTATATAAGGCAGACATTCTGGGGGAACTTCCATTCCTCCTCACCACTGTGAGCTGAATAAAGAGCATGAAATCCACTCTCAACTCCGAGTATATTTCAGAAGGAGAGTCCACAACCCAGGGGAGACCATTCCACTGTCGAACAGCTTTTACCACCAGAAAGTTCTTCCTGACGTTTAGTCGGAATCTCCTTCCTTGTAACTTGAACCCATTGGTTCAAGTCTTCCCCACCACCTCCTAACCATTTTGAATTGCCCCCCCCCCAGTAAAGCTCCTAAACTGATAGTGGGCTGGAGTGAGGGAGGAGGAGCATAGGGTGCAAATTAAAATAACATGGGATTGAGCACCCTTGCCTTCCACTGGCTGGCTGTTCCCTACAAAGGCCTCTATTCTGATCCTATTCATTCCTCTGGAGAAGTGATACCGCAAGCAAGGGGAGATCGATACTTCCTTGTTCCCCCATATCTGTGGGATGGCGAGGCAAAAGTCAGCAGTTAGGAGGGAGATCTGGGTGTGGGTTCAGGACCATGGATAGTTCTCCTGCAACTGCAGCTGAGAAGTCTGGACTAAATGTCAGAGCCGGCTGGCAGAGGTATCTCCTTGGGGTTCACGGGTGAGTAGGTGGGTTCTGATGCCCACACACCTTCACAGCAGGGAGAGCAGGGCATGAATCTCTCCTTGAGGAGGCATGGCAGCTCTCTGGGCTTGTGTCATCCTGTGGTGCAGTGGTTAGAGTGCCAGTCTAGGACCTGGGAGGCCAGGGTTCAAATCCCCTACTCAACCATGAAGTTCACGAAGTGACTTTGGAAGCCAGTCCTAGCCAATCAGCCTAGGGTTGTTGTGGGGATTCGATGAAGGTGAACCATGCATGTCACCTTGGAGAAAAGGTGTGATATAAATGAAATTAATATAAATCATCACCATCACCATCATACTAAGCACCACCACCATGGATTTGGGAGCCCATAACTGTCAGAAAACATTTCCTCCCCCAAGCTGTGCTGCAGACCCTATGTCCCCACCCGCCCCATCCTCTTCCCAGGGGGCTTCATTTTGCATTGCACTCTCTGAACAGAAAGAAAAAAAATCCTCATCTCCCTTGTTGGTGGGACAGGAGATGCCGCAATACGATCCTTGATCCGGTACAGTGGTACCTTGGTTTAAGAACAGCTTAGTTTATGAACAACTTGGATTAAGAACGCTGCAGGTGTTTTGGTTTGTGAACTTTGCCTTGGAAGCAGAACATGTTCTGCTTCCTGTCGAGTGTGTTCCGTTTGTAAATTGAGTCCCCCACTGCTATGGGAAAGCACGCCTTGGTTTAAGAACAGACTTCTGGAACGGATTAAGTTCGTAAACCCAGGTACCACTGTACTTCATTTGAAGCCATTGGGGCTAGAACCAGGCGACCTTTGGTTCTGTGCACAGCTGCCTAAAGTTGGGGTCGACCAGGGCTGCAAATTGGGGCTCCTCCCTAGGAAGTAAAGCTGAGTTTGGGAGCCTGTGGCCCTCCAGATGTTGTTGGGCTTCAACTTCTATAAGCCCCAGCTATCCTGGCCAGTGGTCAGGGCTGGTGGGATTTGAGTCTTAGGAGCTACAGGTACCCCATCCCTGCAGCAAACAGGTCCTCGTGATGGCACTGGCTCTGCCCATCCGAGCTGGTCATTGGCTCTCCTAAACAGGAAGTGGCGCTAACAGTTTCCTGTTCAAGAGGTGGGACTTTGCCTGGGGAATGATTCTCTTGGCTTTGCCTCTTGGCTTGTTTTCTAGCTCCTGGTTCTCTCTGTCGCTGCCTTTGAGGCATCCCTCCTTCTGCCCCACAACATGTGGGGTGGGGATTGGGGTCCCCTTTCCTAGACACCATGCTGTGCTCCTTTGTAGTGGAGATCAACAAAGGCTTTCCTGCCACTCAGCATCCAATAACCCCTCGGTTCCATCTGAAATCTTTCTTCGGTCTTGGAAAGGAGGTCAAAAGTTGTCGGGGTTTCATCCTTTCTTTCAGGCACGCAGATTTATGTAAGTCCGGTTGCATAAATTCCCATCTTTTCCATTAAGCCTCTGGCAGGTTTAACCCCTTTGCCCCCGTCCCCACCTGAAATGGAGCCCTTTGCAGATCAGCTTTTGTATATTGTCAACTTCTCTTTATCCTTCTGCCTTCCTTCCCACCCCACACCCTGAAACCCCCTGCTCATCTCTTCTACCACCAGCATTCAGATTGTAAGCTTCCTGGGGCAGAGACCTGTCATTGTGGAATGGGGAGTCCTTCCATTATTCCTTAAAGTGCCGCACACCGTGACAGCTCTACATGAATGGAAACGGAGGCTAGGGTCTTTTAAATGAACCCACCTGCAGGCAAGCACTTCAAATCGTGAAGATGTGTTTTCCATTTATTTTAATACACAACGGGGGCCGTGACAAACAGGAGAGGAATCACCTTCCTTACCTCCTCCCCTCCCACCTTGCTGGGTGAAAAATTGGGGTCGGCGCCATCTTAAGCGAGCGTAGCGGGGTCTCCAGCTTGCTTGCGGAAGGTCTGATTCATCGCAGCCGGGATGACTTAACTTGGGTGTCATTTCCGCTGAAACGCAAAAACAGGTGAGTCAGGATGAGCCTCAGAAGGTGTGACCTCACCTCTTGGGGCTTTTTCTTGACGCCGAAGATGCTCATAAGCACAGCCTTGGCAGACAGGGAGAGGCATGTTCTCTGCCCGCAACAGCCGCATGGCACCCGGTTAGCAGGGCATGTCAGTGGTGCAGCTGGATTTGGAAGTGGGAGGGAGTTATCCTGCTATGCCTCGTTCCGGGACAATTAAGCATGTGCGGAAGCAGCCCAGAGGAAGATGCTCAGGAATGCAGGAAAGCTTCCTTTTGTGAATTCAGAGCCTTGGTCCTTGCAGCTCAGTATTGCACTGACAGGCAGTAGATTTTCAGGGTTTTAGGCAAGGAGCGTTCGCACTCCTGCCCAGGGTTTGAACCTGGGTCCTTCTTGCAAAGCACATGCTCTACAACTGAGCTGCCTTTAAAATACCGTATTTTTTGCTCTATGAGACTCACTTTTTCCCTCCTAAAAAGTAAGGGGAAATGTGTGTGTGTCTTATGGAGCGAATGCAGGCTGCGCAGCTATCACAGAAGCCAGAACAGCAAGAGGGAATGCTGTTTTCGCTGCGCAGTGATCCCTCTTGCTGTTCTGGCTTCTGGGATTCAGAATATTTTTTTTCTTGTTTTCCTCCTCCAAAAACTAGGTGCGTCTTGTGGTCTGGTGCGTCTTATAGAGCGAAAAATACAGTATATCAAAGCCCTTCTCCTTTTAGGCAAAGATCAGAAGACGACCCGGATGGTAACCAGATTCTGTGTACAGATCTGTAGGCACAGACCATCTCCTGACTCAAACTAGTTCGTTAAGAAAATCCTCAAACTCGGTTCTGTGGGTAACACTGGGTCAGCTCTCTGTGGTAGTTTATCTTAAAGTTTTAAGTGTCTATACGCTTATCGCATTTATGGATTTTAAATTTATTCTTGTACATTGTTTTAGTTGTTTGTTTTCCTTCTGGGACTGTACACCCAAGTGTGTTTTATAAGCTGGTCTCCGACCGTAATAAATTATCTATCTATCAATATCAAAGCCCATAATCCAGCTCATGTCAAAAGCCTTCCAGAGGGCATGGGGTTAATGAAGGGCGCCAGAGTGGGCAGGGAAGGGAGCTGAGTTCCACATGTGGGTCTGTGTCAGGGCGCAGTTCAGCACAAAGAAGCAGGGTCCGTTGTCAGTGAAGTTAGCTCTTTATTCAAGGAAACGGCATGCAAATCAGCAACACTTCCCAGTAGGTCTTGCCCTGTGTTTTGTTTTTTTCCTGGGGGGATAAAGGGCTGCACATACCCCTAAACGTTTTGTGAATCTAATGAGAGAAGAAACTAAAAATAAAAATTAGTTTCTTCTCTAGCACAGTGAATTGTCAGTGTGGGAAGCTGTGTGGAATGTGTGGAGCTGATACAGGGGTAGGCAACCTAAGGCCCATGGGCCGGATGCGGCCCTATCGCCTTTTCAATCCGGCCCGTGGACGGTCCGGGAATCAGCGTGTTTTTACATGAGTAGAATATGTGCTTTTATTTCAAATGCATCTCTGGGTTATTTGTGGGGCATAGGAATTCGTTCATCCCCCCCCAAAAAAAAATATAATCCGGCCCCCCACAAGGTCTGGGGGACGGTGGACTGACCCATGGCTGAAAAAGGTTGCTGACCCCTGAGCTAATACATGTTCTTTCCACTTGTGTCCATTTACTGTATTTATTTTTCCTGATTCGAACCATACAGTGGTACCTGGGGTTACAGACGCTTCAGGTTACAGACTCCGCTAACCCAGAAATAGTACCTCGGGTTAAGAACTTTGCTTCAGGATGAGAACAGAAATCGTGCAGTGGAGGCGCAGTGGCAGCAGGAGGCATCATTAGCTAAAGTGGTGCTTCAGGTTAAGAACGGACCTCCGGAACAAATTAAGTACTTAACCCGAGGTACCACTGTAAAATGGTTATTTTCTTGAGTCAAAATGAAAGTGCCCCTAAACATTTTTTTAGGGGGGGGGGAAGCACTGGTCTTGCCCCTATAGAGCAGTTGCCAGGACTGACGGTCCCTGCCGTCCACACTTTCTAAGGCTCCTCTTCTCCCAGATATTTCCCAAGCAGTCTCAAACTGCACCTGCACACCTCTGGTCTCTGTCCTGCTCTCGTTATTCTGCATGTTCTTGGGGAGATGGGAGCTTTTTGCAGCCACAGAGGGAGGCCCCCCAGGATTCCTCAGCTGCCTCTTGACCTGAGCAGTGAGTGTTTGATCGGTGGAACTCGCTGCCACCGGAGGAAGCAACGGCCACCGACTTAGATGGCCTTGAAGAGAGGGCTATTGATGGCAACTAGCCCCACCAGTTACTTTCTCCCCTTCGCAGTTGGAGACATACCTGAATACATGAATACCAGTTGCTGGAATCCCCAGGAAGGAAGAATGATCTTGTGCTCAGAGCCTGCTTGTGGCTTTACCTTCCTGCCACAGTGGTACCTATTTATCTGCTTGCACTGGCATGCTTTCAAACTGCTAAGTTGACAGGAGCTGGGACGGAGCAAAGGGTGCTCACCCCGTTGCATGGATTCGAACCGCCGACCTTCCATGAGATCACCTTTTTTGCCCTATCCCAGACCAGGGACCCCACCCCACCCTTGCGCAAAGACCCCTGGTTGTGCATTGAGCTCCCTTTGGCAACAACCACACTGGAGGATGGAGGAAGAAGAGTTGACGACATGGAGCGAGTCTCAAGGCAGAGCCTCCATCCCAGTGCAGCGAGGCCCTGCTTAAAGAGTCTTTGGGATATGACGGCAGCAGAGACTGTGCAAATACCTGACTAGAATAATACATGCAAAGATGGGGTTTCTGTGCCCGCCAGATGTTTCTGGAGAGACGCTCCCATCCCCTCTGTCCATTGGCTATGATGGCTGGGGCTGGTGGTAGTTCTCTCACCTGAAGGGCGCCACGTTGGCTACTGTTGTTTCCTAATGAGGCAATTAGAGCTGTCTCTTATATATCTTAGGATTAAAGCACTTAGCAACCGCTAGGCACCAAGGGCTCTTTAATGTAGGCTGAAAGGTTGGAGAGGCACATCGTGAATCACTCTTACTAAACCACTTCTCTGTGGCTTCCCAATTTCCTTCACAGTAGGGGTAGCTGAAGGCCTCAATTTTGCAACAGTTGGGGATCTTCACTTTGACCTCATGTGGGCCCATTTTCTTTCTTGAGTGCTGGCTAATTTGGTGTGCGTGCTTGGGCCAGTCAGTAGGGCAGCTCCCAGCACTTTCCTCCTCATTGTTCCTCTACAATTGGGCCCATTGTGACAGGGGCGGGCACTCCCTGGAATCCTACTTTCCAACGCCTAGTTTTCGCGAGATGCTTGCCCTATTTTCTGCCGTTCCTCTTGGTTAATGTGTTCTTGGAGGGGAGTAATGAGGTTTTTGTGGCAAAGGTGCAAGCAGGAGAGTGTGCTTATGAGTCGCGACTATCTCGGCTCTGTGTTAATAGTATTTATTCCCGCTGTAAACACATTAAAAAAAAACAACTGACAAAGATTTTGTGGTACTGTGACTGGAGCAAAACCATCATGTCCTCTCTTTTTCCCTTGTTAAGTTATTAGTAAGAGAGATCGGGAATCAGCTAAGACTCAGTGGGCAGCTTCACAGAAAGGTGGAAGGACTTGGTGCCTCAGGTTTCCTGACTAGAAAAGTGGTACCAATCTTGTGTGGTCGGTTGCATTACTACCAAAATGGAGAGACCATCAGAACCCTTTTGACACAACTAACCTGTATTTCTGGGCCTGAAGAAGGCTTAAATCAGGGGTGGGGGATTTCATGCCTGGAGACCAAATGTGGCCCTCCAGACCTTTCTGTGTGGTCCTTGAAACCCTCCCCAGAGCATCTCCCTGGCCGACTCTGCTTTGTAGCTTCAGTGCCTTTTGTCGGATGACAAACTCTGATGAATGTGGTGTGTAGAAACTAGCCTTTTGTACAAATGAAACATTTGTTGCCGCGCTCAGTTTTGCCTCTGGCATGCGGCCCTCAAAAGGTTTTCCAGATGGGAATGTGGGAGCCAGTTTGGTGTAGTGGTTAAGAGCGGTGGACTCGTAATCTGGTGAACCGGGTTCGCTTCCCCGCTCCTCCACATGCAGCTGCTGGGTGACCTTGGGCTAGTCGCACTTCTCCTAAGTCTCTCAGCCCCACTCACCTCACAGAGTGTTTGTTGTGGGGGAGGTAGGGAAAGGAGAATGTTAGCCGCTTTGAGACTCCTTAGGGCAGTGATAAAGCGGGATATCAAATCCAAACTCTTCTTCTTCTTCTTCTTTGCTTGAGAAGGATTCCCACCCCTGACTTAATCGGTCTGTCAAATACATTATTCTCTTATTCATTCTCCCTCTCTTTCTCCCTCTAAATGACTTGGATGGGATGAATGGAGGAGATGCTCATCAAATTTGCAGATGACACCAAACTGGGAAGGGGTATCTAATGCTGCAGAAGACAGCATTTAGATTCAAAATGGCCTTAACAGATTGGAGAACTGGGCGCAAGCTAACAAAATGAGTTTCAACAGGACAAATGCAAGGTTCCACAAGGAAGAACCAGATGCACAAATATATGATAGGGGTCACCTGGCTTACTAGCAGTACATGAGAAAAGGATCTAGAGGTCTTGGTGGACACAAGCTGAACATGAGTCAACAGTGTGATGCAGCAGCAAATCTAATGCTCTCCTAGGCTGCATCAACAGAAGTTTAGTGTCCATATCAAGGAAAGTAATAAAAAGGTAAAGGACCCCTGGCAGTTAAGTCCAGTTGTGAATGACTGGAGGGTTGCAGCGCTCATCTCACTTTACTGGCCAAGGGAACCGATGTTTGTCCGCAGACAGTTATTCTGGGTCATGTGGCCAGCATGACTAAGCCGCTTCTGGCAAAACCAGCGCAGTGCACGGAAACGCCGTTTACCTTCCCACCAGAGCGGTACCTATTTATCTACTTGCACTTTGATGTGCTTTCGAACTGCTAGGTTAGCAGGAGCAGGGACCGAGCAATGGGAGCTCATCCTGTCGTGGGGATTCAAACCGATGACCTTCCGATCGGCAAGCCCTAGCCTCAGTGGTTTACACCACAGCGCCACTCTATTGTGCCTTGGCCACATCACACTTGGAATACTGTGTCCAATCCTGGGCACCAGAATTTAAGAAGGTTGTTGACAAGCTGGAAGGTGTGCAGAGAAACAGAGCCTTTTGAGGAATGGTATAGATGGCATGTTTAGCCTGGTAAGGAGGGGACTAAGAGGAGATGTGATAGCCATCTTCAAATATCTCAAGGGCTGTCACATGGAAGAGGGAGCAAGCTTGTTTTCTACTGCTCCGGAGGGTAGGACTCGAACCCATGGCTTCAAATTACAAGAAAGGAGATTCTGACTAAACCTCAGGAAGAACTTTTTGTTGGTAAGAGCTGTTTGACAGGGGAACAGTCTCCCTCAGGAGGTGGTAGACTCTCCTTCCTTAGAGGTTTTAAGCAGAGATTGTCAGGAGTGTGTGCAGGAGCCAGGCCCTGTGACCAGTAAGGCTTCGCAGGACTGGGGCCTTCCTAAGTTTGTTGTGGTGAGGCAAGGCGCGGCCGCACAGGTTGGTAACCGCTTGGTAACTCACTGCACCTGGTGGCAAGAGCTGGGAAGGGATATAAGGTCAGCATTTCCCTTCAGCTTTTTGCCACAGCAACTCATTTTCTGCTTTGCTGCGTTTGGCTTCTTGCTTCCTGATTCTCAGACCTTGGCTCCTTGACTCCTGGTTTCTTGACCCTTGGACCCTTGATTTTGTGACTCCTTGCTTCTGGACCTTCGGACCCCTGGCTTCTGGACCCTCATTCCTGCTCGCCCCCCACCATCTTGCCCCGGTCCTGACGTCCTCAGCCGGGACTTCGATCTCCCGTAGACCGGACCGTGACAGAGGTTGGGTGGCCATCTGTCAGGGATGCTTTAGCTGAGATAGACTGGATTACCCTTGGGGTCCCTTCTATGATTTTATCATCCCCCCCCCCTTTAAATGAAGGCTTTTCCAGTAGATCAAAACCAGAAACCTTGGACCAAAGTTGGCACCTCATGTGGTGTAGCAACAAATGGTCTGACAAGCCATTTCTCTCAATCCTTACTGGCAGCGTATCTCAAGAGAAGGCCTCAAGCATTCTCACAAAATGACCACGCATATATTCACAGGAGGAGCCCAACAGCCCTCTCCCCGCTGTTGGCACACAGAGACATAAGGCCTCCAATAGCCATCTTGGGCTACCAGCCATTGATAACGCCATATCCTCCCGCGAATTTGCCTAATCGTCTTTCAAAGCCATCCAAGTTGGTGACCTTCTCTGCCCCCAGTGGGAGGGAGTTCTGCAGTTGAATGCTTGTGCTGTGGGAAGAAGCCCTTTCTTTTTGCTGCCCCAAATCTTCCAGCAGTTTAGCTTCGTTGGGTCCCCACAAGTTCTAGTGGGAGTGGGAGCAAAACGTCTGTCTCTCCACTTGCTTTTTCAAAACATACAGAAATGGGGCAACTTCTTCATGGATCTTCAACATCTCTAATTTGGCCCGTGCAAGAACGCAGGCTTGGACTTCTCATTGTACACAGGAGTTTATTTCTCCCTCCTTCCCACAACCCCTCTCTCCAAACTCACATATTGATGGACAACACGGACACACTCAAAAACTTGTTCCCTTCCTTGTAACTTACTTCCACTTAAGGCACTGTTGGTTTTGGTCCAGCACAGCTTCCTGCAATTTTTTGAGATCACAAAGCTTAGCAACTGCTTTCTCCTTATCCGTACTTTCCTCTCCCCCAATAATACTTTGTTCCCTTTCTCCTTTTGTTTCCTCCTGCCTGACTTCAAAAGATTTGTATATTACTAGAATTATGTTCTGGAATTCTGAGGAGATAAGATGCTCAGGATGTGCAACCCATGTCATGAAGCAAATCCTCTCTGAAACATCCGTACGCACCGAAGAAGCTGATATTACGGGGAGGAAAAGAGCAATTTTCTTGCAGGAAAACAGAATAATGATCCCTCTGTTGAGAGCAAAGTAGCATCAGATGTGTTGCCAGCCCGCTCTTCAGGCTCCAGCAATCAGCAGGTTTGGCGTCAGTAAATCTATAAGATTTGTATTGGGTTATTTCTCCCCACCTTGGGAATTGGATAAATATTCCCTCTCTCCCTCCCACCCATTCTTAAGGCTTAATGAATTGAAACTGAGGGAGTTTGGCTTCCCCCAAAGAACCCTAGGAACTGTAGTTTGCTTGTTTTTTCAGACAAATTTTATTAAATTTCCAGAAATTTCACATATACATTTCAATACATAATGTTGTTGTTTAGTTGTTTAGTCGTGTCCGACTCTTCGTGACCCCCTGGACCAGAGCACGCCAGGCACTCCTGTCTTCCACTGCCTCCCGCAGTTTGGTCAAACTCATGCTGGTAGCTTCGAGAACACTGTCCAGCCATCTCGTCCTCTGCCGTCCCCTTCTCCTTGTGCCCTCCATCTTTCCCAACATCAGGGTCTTTTCCAGGGAGTCTTCTCTTCTCATGAGGTGGCCAAAGTATTGGAGCCTCAGCTTCAGGATCTGTCCTTCCAGTGAGCACTCAGGGCTGATTTCCTTCAGAATTGAGAGGTTTGATCTTCTTGCAGTCCATGGGACTCTCAAGAGTCTCCTCCAGCACCCTAATTCAAAAGCATCAATTCTTCGGCGATCTGCCTTCTTTATGGTCCAGCTCTCACTTCCATACATCACTACTGGGAAAACCATGGCTTTAACATGGCTTTTACGGACCTTTGTCAGCAAGGTGGTGTCTTTGCTTTTTAAGATGCTGTCTAGGTTTGCCATTGCCTTTCTCCCAACAAGCAGGCGTCTTTTAATTTCGTGACTCCTGTCACCATCTGCAGTGATCATGGAGCCCAAGAAAGTAAAATCTCTCACTGCCTCCATTTCTTCCCCTTCTATTTGCCAGGAGAAGAAATAGAGGCAGATATTTATTTTACTCTGTCAACTTCCCATCCGATTTTCCATGGAGCTTTTTTTTGGTTTCTCCCCATTGCAGCACCCTATCTTCTCTTTCTTATATCATAACAATAATAACAATAACCTCTGATTCCTTCTGTTGCTCATAGTTCAAATCCTGATCGTGAATTCCATCACGCCGTAATATTTAAATAGTCTAGGAGAGAGACAAAGGCTTCCATTCTTCCATAAAGCAATCATCCTTGTGGTCTCTTATTTTTAACTGTTAACTTGTGCCGATTCAGCATGACATTACTTATTCATCTTTCCTTGGTGGGGACTTCTTCATCCTTCAGGAACTGTAGTTTCTTAAGGGTCCTGGGAATTGTAGTTCTCTGAGGGGTGAACTACCATTCCCAGGATTCTTTGGGGTTGGAGGTATCCCTGTTGAAGTCATACAAACCTACAGTGGACCCTCTGGATACGAACTTAATTCGTTCCGGGGGTCCGTTCGCACCCCGAAAATAATGTAAATAGAGGTACGCTTCTGCACACACACGTGGCGCGATTGAGTGCTTCTGCGCATGTGTGTGCTGCGAAACCTGGAAGTATACACTTCCTGGCTTGCCGTGGCCATAACCTGAAGATTTCATATCCAGAGGGATACATAAGTAGAGGTACTTTAAATCTATGGTACAGATATGACTGATAGATTATTATTTTTTAAGCTGCAGTCCATTTCGAGCAAAGCCTCGATCCTTTTCAAAGGCAGCCCACGTATTGCACGTCACAGTAATTCGAGGGGATGCAACTTAAGACATAGGTCACTGTGGCCAGATCCGATATCTACTCAGCAGCTGCTGTTGGCATTCAGATCATTGCAGTTCAAGGGTCCTTGAAACCACCCACAGACCCTGTTCATCTGCCTGAACTTTCTGAGCGCTGTGCCTGGACACGGGTTTCTGTTATAGGCCCCTTTGAATGTTTCCAAGAAAAGTGAGATGTCGAAAGGTTGTGCCCGGCTAAATGGGGGAGGAAAAGAATGCAGGAATCTTAATGAGTTTTCTCTCTCTCTCTCAACAAATCAAGGATTCTAAAGTGCACTGGATATCAAAAGTGCTTTCGAAAAGTAGAAATTATGGCCTTGGAGTGAGTCACGTAAAACACGACCCGGTTCGTTTTGCCCCCCTTCATGCTACGAAGTTGACACTTCTTTTCAAATCTGCGCTTAATTGACATTAGCAAAGTGTTTCCAGATAGCGGGCTAAAAGGCAGCCACCGAGAGAACAAAGTGCTGTAATTTGCTACTATTACTACCTGGGTCAAATTGTCAATTTCCCTGGTCTCATGCCGTGTAAGAAACACATTTCAACTTCCAAGAATGAATGGCCTCCTGTCCGATTAAACACACACACACACACAAACACAGGGCCGTTGCTATAGGCGGCTAAGTGGGCTAATGACATAGCAGGGGGAAAAGTTTTACCCGCCAGAGACAATTGCTTTCTGTTGCCTGGCAATCAGAGCTGCAGCCCGCTGAGTCATACTTTAGATGGGCTTGGCTGGTATTGTGTGTTGCCACTCGGAATGCCAAAAAAGCCACCAAAATGCTTGTTTCACGGTGTTGGGGCAGGTGGTTTTTGCTTGCCATTTTGGGGGGCTCAGTTTGTAGCAGGAAGGGATCTGCGGGGCTCGGTCTGACCTGAGAAGCACAAGAGTCCCTTGTGATCAAACGCCCGGAGCCCAGGCTGATGGTTTGGCTACCATCTCGTCCCATCAGCATCTCCCTCTAAGTTAGGAAATGATTGATTCCTCTCCTGTGCCTTTATCACCGCTGTGGATTATTCTGCCATGCAAATTATGGGTCGCCTAAGAGAAATTCTAAAATTTAATTTTGGAACACTCAGTTTGCAGTTTTCATATCCCCTTTAGTTCATTTTGCATCTCTTCCCTCTCGGTGTTACCAAAAGGGAGTGGTCAGATCTGTCCGTTTCAGCTTCTCATTTTTTCAGGCCTTAGTTTCATTTCTCCGCATTTTCACATCAGTTTGCAATAAATATAATAATGATGATAAAATACTTTTGGAAACCTATCAGGATTGTAGTGCAGATTTCTTGCAATATGCAAGCTCCCCCAATCAACACACTTTTGCAAAGTCCATTTTTACTAATATTGCACATTTTAGTTTGTTATTTTTGCTGGTGTATGCACACTTTACCATACTGTATGCGTATATATACGTATATATTACTGGAGAACAGCATTGCAAAATTCAAAGTGTGGGTAGGTTTGTCTTTAAATGCAAACTTAATTGAATGCCTGTATACTTAAAAGAATGTCTCCACCCCCATCGTTCAGCCCAGACACTGAGGTCCAGCTCCGAGGGCCTTCTGGTGGTTCCCTCACTGTGAGAAGTGAGGCTACAGGGAACCAGGCAGAGGGCCTTCTTGGTAGTGGCACCCGCCCTGTGGAACACCCTCCCATCAGATGTCAAGGAGATAAACAACTATCTGACTTTTAGAAGACATCTGAAAGCAGTCCTGAATCAGGAAGTTTTTAATGTCTGATGTTTTATTTTGTTTTTAATATTTTGTTGGGAGCCGCCCAGAGTGGCTAGGGCAACCCAATCAGAAGGGTGGCATATAAATTTTTTATTATTATTATTATTATTATTATTATTATTATTATTACTACTACTACTACTCCCACTTATTTCCAGCATTCAGGATGTGAGTGCATTGCTTATATGTCCAAAACTGGCTCTTCCACAAACAAGGGGAAGATATCCACAGACTGAGTGGCAACCCCAAAGTTTGCAGAAGAAGGGGGGAAATTGGAGGGAACCTTTAAGATGGGGGGAGCTCGACATGTTCAGTGGCTGCAGAACCTTGGCTGACTGTGCTGAAAACTGTAGGAAGGAATGTAATGAAATGAGTAATTGTGATCCTGAATAGAAGCACTTTGTACTGCAACATCTTGTAGCAGATTCCACTTTTTCTTACATTTTTATATTATTGTTACTTTTATCATCACTCCCCCTTCACCTTTGGGGATCGGACAGGCGATAAATCTAAATCCCAACTAAGTACATAAACATCTCCCGGGCTCTCTCGCTCCTTTAGCAGCTACCCACATTCCCAGTAATTTTCCTTTCTGCCCTTATCTGCCTTCTCTTCCGAAACGGACGTCTCGCAACCCTATCTTGCTGGCAACAGGCTCTCTGTTATGTCCAAAGGTGGAGGGGAGGCAGAAGAAGATGAGAAGTTGCTTTGCAGGAGGTTGGTGGTGCATTTTGAGAAACGCAGTGCAGCCGGAGCCCCAGTCAGCTTAGTGAAAGCGAGAACCCGTTCCTGGAATTACATACCCTCCAACATTTCTCCGATGAAAATTTGTTGTTGTTGTTTAGTCGTTTAGTCGTGTCTGACTCTTCGTGACCCCATGGACCAGAGCACGCCAGGCACTCCTGTCTTCCCCTGCCTCCCGCAGTTTGGTCAAACTCATGCTGGTAGCTTTGAGAACACTGTCCCAGCATCTCGTCCTCTGTCGTCCCCTTCTCCTTGTGCCCCTCCATCTTTCCCAACATCAGGGTCTTTTCCAGGGAATCTTCTCTTCTCATGAGGTGGCAAAAGCCTTGGAGCCTCAGCTTCAAGATCTGTCCTTCCAGGGAGCACTCAGGGTTTTTTAACAAACATATTTTTGAACATCTTTTCCATTTCATTATATATCATTTCCCAGAAGCCTTTACCTTTTTACATATCCACCACATATGGGAAAAGTACCTTATTTTTCCTTACATTTCCAACATAGATTAGATGAGTTTTTTATACATCTTAACAAGTTTTACAGGTGTTAAATACCATCTATACATCATTTTCATATAATTTTCTTTCAATGAGCTCCATGCTGTAAATTTTAAATTTTCTTTCCACAGCTTTCCCCATGATTCCAAGTAGTATATTATACCCTATATCTTGTGCCCAGATGGCTGCACAGTCTTTACCCAGTTACCTGTGAGTAGGCTCCATTGAGTACAATGGGACTTACTTCTGAGTAGGCAGTGTAAGGCTCCATTTACAATAAAGGAATAAACGCTCCCCGCATTTCCTTTTAAAATGGCTGGCTGCTGAAGTGTTGCAATTAAATAAAGTGGACTGGTGACATTTTCCTTCAAAATTATAGGAAGTGGCTTCATATGCCAGCTTCACCATTTCCTTCACTCGGTGCAGGAATTTTATTTTAAGGATAAACAGGACTCTGGTTTTGCACCTACGAACATACGCACATCACTTTTAATTGAATGAATTTTATTATTACGGTCACAGACCAGTTCCTGCTCACTTACAGTATCAGGAAAATCATAAAACACAACAGGAATACATTGAATTGTAATTGGGTGTAACAGAAACAATTCAGATATAGTGGCAGTTAAAAATATATACAGTGGTACCCCGCAAGACGAATGCCTCACAAGACGGAAAACTCGCTAGACGAAAGAGTTTTCCGTTTTGGAGGTGCTTCGCAAAACGAATTTCCTATGGGCTTGCTTCGCATGACGACAATGTCTTGCGAATTCCTGCTGGTTTTTTCCCCTCCCCCCCCTTTTCTAAGCCGCTAAGCCGCTTATGAGCTGATCCAATCAGCAGATAAGCCGCTAATAGCGCTAATCCGCTAATCCGTCAATGGGCTTGCTTTGCAAGACGAAAAAACCGCTAGACGAAGAGAATCACAGAACGGATTCTTTTCGTCTTGCGAGGCACCACTGTATTAAATCTTGATCACTAAAATATAACCTAAAATTGTCATTTAAAACCTTAATCAGCTTGTTCCCTGAGTTTTATGGCAGTCGCACAGAATTTGGCCACCCTTAGCGTGATCTCTGGGTCCTTGTCCTCTACTAGGAGTTTTAGACATTGAAGTTCAGACCCATTTGGATATTTTTTTATAACAGGAGTGATAAATACTGAGCGTATATCCCCGTAGAAACGGCAGCGTAACAAGACATGAGAGACAGTTTCTACCTCCATCAAGCTGCAGGGGCAGACTCATTCCCCATATGGTTTACCCGTGAATCTGCCCTACCATCACTTTTAATTGTTCTCTGGAACATGGAGGGGAGGGGAAAAGGGACCTTCCGGGATCAAATCGGAAACTGGGGTGGCTTCTGTAATGCCAGGGTGTCCCTCTTAAATTGGGACATGTGGAATTAAATCAGAAGGAGCAGGCTGTCTCCTTGTGCATTATGGATCTTGGAGGGAACGTCTACTGAGACTTTTCTCCGGCACCTAAAGGAGACATGGGTACCATGTTGGCAAGCCCCGCCTTAAGCCTTGTGTCTGCTTCTTTTCTAGGGGACTACTTCGGCATCCTCATGGAGGCAAAGGTGACGTCTTTTCCATTCAACGTGTTGGACAATCCCATGTATTGGGGCAGCACCACGATCTACCTGGGCTGGTCCGTCATGTGAGTCCATCATGTTTCTGCTCTTTTCAAACTTATTTATTTATTACATTTGCAGTGGTACCTTGGTTTAAAACCATAATCTGTTCTGGAGGTCCAGTTGTGAACCAAAACAGGTTGTAACCCAAGACGCGATTTTGCCAATGGGGCCTCCCCCCCCCCCAAAAAAAATTGGTTGTAATCCAAAATAGGGACACACACTTGGTATTGGTATTGTTTTGTAGATGGAAGAGGAGAGGAAGCGCCATCACCTGCCCCGCATATTGAAGGGTAGTCTGATAAAGGATTCTGGGGGGCGTGGCCCTGTCTGAAGCCTAAGGAGGTGAGGGCCTAAGGCAGGCCCCCTATCGGTGACCCCAGGGGAGTTCCTAGTTGATGTGCATCAGCAGGACTCCCCCAGTGGTGGTTAACCCTTCCCGGACTTCAAGCAGATGGGCTGGAGTTGGATATAGTCGGTTAGGACCAGTGCCTAGGCCAATACCGTTCTTCACCTGTAACCAATAAAGTTGTGGCCTTATTTAGCCCATTTATCTTAATAATTTTGCCATGTGTCTTTATTTCCACTGGGGTGGGGATGGGAACTCGCCACACAAATGTTAACCTACTTCGTAGAATGCATCTAGATCCAAATGATCACAGTGCATGTGATCTCCAGAGCTGGAAAGGTGAAACATCCGCTTCCTGGTCTCCTCTATAACTGTGTCCTTAGCAGGAAGGACACAGCAGGGGATGGGGGGTGGAATCGACAGCGCAGGCCCAGTGTATCCTCCAAGTCACTCGGATGACGCCAGAGGAGACCACGGTAAATAGATCAGCAATTTCACCAAATAGGAAGGTCGGCTGAAGGGACTTGGGGAACTGTCAGTACAGTGTAGAAACAGGCTGCTCAGAATAACAAAAAAGCTTTTAAACCGGCCGATTCTGCGGAAAATGCAAAACACGTTCCTCAGCAGCGCATGGCCAGCTATCGTGTTACATGCACCCCATTCTCTGAAGTTTGAGGGGGTTCAGTGCATGCCCTGAGCTGGTTTCCTTGGAATGAAGGACTGCTCTCTACCAAGCTGGTGTGGCGTAGTTGTTAGAGCGTCAGGCTAGGACCTGGGAGGTCAGGGTTCAAATCCCGCCCCAGCCACAAAGGAAAGGTGGATTAGGAAATGTAAAAATAAACAAATGAACTATATAAAGTACATTAACTGTGCAAGTTGGCTGCTGTCAGTATTTTTGCTTGCAGGTGCCAAGAGTTTGGCTGTTTTCCCATTTTTGCGTCCTTTTAGCTGCTGGGTCTCTGTTCTGGTGTTTGGCCTGTCCTTATTTTAGGATTATCTGTTGTTATTAGTATTACTACCACTACTTGAGCATACCTATTAAAGCAAAGAGCACTTTCCCCATTACATGAATGTTCTCTACTGATTCGTGTCTGCGTTAATGTGTTCCCCGCGGATAATATTAACTACGAGAGTCTTTTGTTCGTTGTTCTCTGACTGCTACACACAGGGTGTCAAATGGATGTCCCTGTTTTCATGGTGGTAGAATGCATCATCCGTGGTCAGTCGGTAGTAACCACAGGGAACAGAACAGACAGTGCTTTATTGCGTTCTCTCTAGGGCAGAAGTACCCACTCCATTTTGATGTGTTCATTTTTGAGCCCCAAACAAGCACAAAATAGTTTTGTGTATTCATCAAGCCTTTATTCCCCCCCACCTTTCAACCCAGAATCCTAGGGTGGTGTAAAAGCTGGGATGACCTTGCTGTTTATGAATTGGTGAACAGAACCTATGAACCATGTGTCTATCTATCATGGTATTGTCTGCACACTGAACTGGAATCTACTCTCCTACATTTCAATTCCCAACATTACCCAGGTGCTCTACCTGGGAATTGCAGCTCTTGGACCACAAGGGATGTTTTGCACCTGAGCAACGGAGCCACGAGAGCAAAATGTATACCTGAAGGAGCGTCTCCACCCCCATCATTCAGCCCATACACTGAGGTCCAGCGCCGAGGGCCTTCTGGCGGTTCCCTCGCTGTGAGAAGTAAAGCTACAGGGAACCAGGCCGAGGGCCTTCTCGGTAGTGGTGCCTGCTCTGTGGAACGCCCTCTCAGCAGATGTCAAGGCAATAAACAACTATTTTACTTTTAAAAGACAACTGTTTAGGGAAGTTTTTAATGTCTGACACTGTATTGTTTTTAGTATTGGAATTTAGTATTGTATTTAGTATTGGAAAACAATTGGAAGCCGCCCAGAGTGGCTGGGGAAACCCAGCCAGATGGGCGGGGTATAAATAATAAATTATTATAATATTATTATTATATAAAATGCAGGAGTGGTGAACTTGTTGCCTTTGGATGGACTCCAAGTCTCATCATCCCCAGCTGCCATGGCCAACAGTCAAGGATAACAGGAGCTGTGGTCTAGCAACATTTGAAGGGCCCTGGATTCAGCAGCCCTGCTTCATATATTTCATAACTCCTTCCACCCAGTTGCTTATTCTGCCTCTTCTCTGCATCTGTTTTTAACAAGCCTCTTTCTCTGGTTTTGAAGCATCCCTTTCTACATGCTTAAATCAGGGGGTGTCTACAGAGAGGCCCAGCAATGAATGATTGCATGCACATCTGCGGGAGCCACTGAGACCGTAAGTCAACAAGGTGGTGTTGGCGGCAGATCCGGCTTGTATGACGCACTGACTCTCTCGCACACATCTCTGGCGTTTTAATTGGCTGCTAAACGAGCCCTGCGATGAGCTGGCAATGCTAGTAAATGACCCTCCGTGAAATGAAAGCAAAGCTCATGGGGATGGAGATGATGAAGTCAGAGAGTAGTGGAAGAAGAGATATCCACAAGCTGGGAAGAGGACCGGTTCCTGAAACCACCTTGAAAGCTTGTTGTTGTTTAGTCATTTAGTCGTGTCCAACTTCGTGGCCCCCTGGACCAGAGCACGCCAGGCACTCCTGTCTTCCACTGCCTCCCGCAGTTTGCTCAAACTCATGCTGTCCGCTTCGAGAACACTGTCCCACCATCTCGTCCTCTGTCGTCCCCTTCGCCTTGTGCCCTCCATCTTTCCCAACATCAGGGTCTTTTCCAGGGAGTCTTCTCTTCTCATGAGGTGGCCAAAGTATTGGAGCCTCAGCTTCAGGATCTGTCCTTCCAGTGAGCACTCAGGGCTGATTTCCTTCAGAATGGATAGGTTGGATCTTCTTGCAGTCCATGGGACTCTCAAGAGTCTCCTCCAGCACCAGAATTCAAAAGCATCAATTCTTCGACAATCAGCCTTCTTGATGGTCCAGCTCTCACTTCCATACATCACTACTGGGAAAACCATAGCTTTAACTATACGGACCTTTGCCGGCAAGGTGATGTCTCTGCTTTTTAAGATGCTGACTTAAGATGCTGCTGAAAAGCTGGACAAGTGCAAATCCCTCTCAGAAGAAATTGGCAACAAGGAAACCCAAAATTCTGTGATTGGCCTAAATTCTCCTCAGGAGGTTCCAAATGCTTCTCCCCTTTGCTCTGAAGGCCCTGTGTGGGCATCCATATGACTGGCACCATGGCCACATTCACAACATACATTTAAAGCATTATGGCGCCATTTTTAAGTTTCCCACAAAGAATTCTGGGAGCTGTAATTTGTTAGGGGTGCTGATAGTTGTTAGGCGCTCACAGAGCTAAAATTTTCAGAGTCAGCTGTGAAGTACAGACCCTCCCAAGTGCCCCTATTTTCCAGGGACAGTCCCGGATTTACAGAAGCCATCCCAGTTTCTGATTTGATCCCGGAATGTCCCACTTTTTGTTAGGACGCCCCTATTTTCATCGGTGCCAAGGAGAGAAGACTCCTTTAGAAGACATCTGGAAAGGAGCCCTGAATAAGGAAGGGTTTTTTTATGTTTCATGTTTTATTGTGTTTTTCTTATGTTTTTCTTGCTGCAAGAAGCCAAGTTACAGGGAACCAGGCAGAGGGCCTTCTTGCTAGTGGCACCCGTCCTGTGAAACGCCCTCCCACCAGATGTCAAAGAGAAAAACAACTATCAGACTTTTAGAAGACATCTGAAGGCAGCCCTGTTTAGGGAAGGTTTTAATGTTTAATACACTATTGTATTTTAATATTCTGTTGGAAGCCGCCCAGAGTGGCTGGGGAAACCCAGCCAGATGGGCGGGGTATAAGTAATAAATTATTATTATTATTATTATTATTATTATTATTATTATTATTATTATTATTATTATTATTATTATTATTATTATTAATGTAGGAAGCCGCCCAGAGTGGCTGGGGCAGGGGCACCCAGTCAGATGTGTGGTGTACAGTATAAATAATAAAATAACAGTAACGACAACAACAACAACAATGGAATAGGAAATCCCTATTTTCATCAGAGAAATGTTGGAGGGTACATATTAAGCCACTCTGGGAGTTGTGACTCTGCCCAGTGTCTCTTCAACCTGCTTCCTTCAGCAGAGACATTTCTGGGTGGGTTGGCAGGCACAGCCCCCTGTTTTCACAGAAGTCCCACAAGCCACTTGCAGCTGTGGCATCAGGCCCAGAGCTGTAACGATCATGGGTGACTTAGAATCATAGAATCATAGAGTTGGAAGAGACCACAAGGGCCATCGAGTGCAACCCCCTGCCAAGCAGGAAACACCATCAGAGCACTCCTGACATATGGTTGTCAAGCCTTTGCTTAAAGACCTCCAAAGAAGGAGACTCCACCACACTCCTTGGCAGCAAATTCCACTGTCGAACAGCTCTTACTGTCAGGAAGTTCTTCCTAATGTTTAGGTGGAAGCTTCTTTCTTGTAGTTTGGATCCATTGCTCCGTGTCCGCTTCTCTGGAGCAGCAGAAAACAACCTTTCTCCCTCCTCTATGTGACATCCTTTTATATATTTGAACATGGCTATCATATCACCCCTTAACCTCCTCTTCTCCAGGCTAAACATGCCCAGCTCCCTTAGTCGTTCCTCATACGGCATTGTTTCCAGGCCTTTGACCATTTTGGTTGCCCTCCTCTGGACACGTTCCAGTTTGTCAGTGTCCTTCTTGAATTGTGGTGCCCAGAACTGGACACAGTACTCCAGGTGAGGTCTGACCAGAGCAGAATACAGTGGCACTATTACTTCCCTTGATCTAGATGCTATACTCCTCTGCTTGCCCTCTGCTTTCCAACACAAGTGGGAATGCTGTGATTCAGTTAGGAACCAGGGCAGGCAACTGTCATGCCCCATCTCGGCCGCTGCTTGTCTCATCGCCGTCGCCATGACGCCCAAACACCAAGGCTGTTTCCTTCCACTCTGTGAGAACATGTTCTGTATGACTTCAATAGAGGGATGGATCCAGTTTCCCAGGCTTTAGCTCAGCATCCTCAGAACAATGTTTCAAACACTCAAGAGGTGTAATCCTTCTCTCTGCAGGATGTTGCAAACAGAACTGATTTGGCTGTTTTATTCCTCCCGCTATTACCTACCTTTGCAAGTAAACAGTCGCAGCATGTAATAGGGGTGGCACTTTTTAAAACAGCCACAGGTTGTTTGCTGTTGTATTATTTATTTATTTATTTATTTACTTACTTACTTGTTTGTTTGTTTATTACCCACCCCTTCACCCTAAGGTGAAGCCATTTGAAACAACTTCCAATCACAAAAATATAAAGAAGGTGGGTGCAAAACAATATACACCCCAAGTACCAAAAGCCAGGGTAAAGCTTTCACCAGAAGCTGTGCAGTGAAAGTGCCAGGCACACCTCTGTAGGGAGGGAGTTTCACAGTTTAGGGGCCACCATAGAGAAGGCCCTGTCCCCAAGTCTCTGAGGGTGGAGTAACTACCATCTGTAGGGAGGGAGTTTCACAGTTTAGGGGCCACCATAGAGAAGGCCCTGTCCCCAAGTCTCTGAGGGTGGAGTAACTACCAAGAGTGCCCCTGTCAATCTCAGCCCGCGGTCTTTCGGATATTTGGGGCATGAGTCATTTATGGCTTTAAATGCTAATGTGAGCCTGAAAATGAACCAGCAATCAGTGCAGTTGTTTTAAAATGGGTTATATGAGATCTAAATGGAACCCCAGCCAGTATTCTACTCTACAGTATTGGCACATTTGCAAAGCTAAGCAGGGTCCGGTATGGTTTCAAATTGGATGGGGAACCGCATGTAGAGATTCCTTCATTGCAGAGGGTTGGAATAGATGATCCTTTGGGTACCTTCCAACTCTCCAATTTCTGTGATCTTATAAGTTGCTTCTCCACAAACCAACTGAGGCAAGTGAAGAGAAAGAACTAAGAGCAACCAGGAGATAAAAGATAAAGGACCCATTTGAGAAAATATGGAAAGCCTTAATTGCTTATACAATTGTAAAAGGATAATGTTTGCTTCCTGCCCTTGATATAATCTAGACTAAATTACCTTTCGACTTATCTTTTTATCTTGAAGCCCTGTAGGGAAGAATTTTATAAATAAAACCCCATAAAGAAAATACAAAGGAGAGAGAAAGTATTAAAATTATCACTATATATAGTACTGAGCTGCCTTAAGCCTGTTATGTCAATAATTCACCCCTTGCAAAGAAAAGGCTTCTCTGAGGAAAACAGGATGAAGCAACATTTTGAAAGAGCCAGAAATCCAATGCAATAGAATACTCGTTTAAAATTAAATCCTGCTTGTGCTACCTGCTATGTTTTTTCCACGCTTCATTTCAAAAGCCTCCCTGAATAAAACATGTTTTCAACCAGGGATGGGCCAACTGCAGCTCTCTGGCCCTCGGGACACGCTGGGATTGTTTTTGCACAATGGAATGTGCCCTTACAGTCTGATAATGCCTCTTATTTCCTAGAGGGAGGAAGTTCCACAGTACAGGTGCCACAACTATGAAGGCTCTGCTTCATGTGCTTACGGATGTAACTTCAGCGAAGGAGGGCCCATTCCCCATCCTGAAGGAACAGGAAATGTGGAACTCCAGAAAGATCTTGGTCTGCCAGTTACCTTAACTGTGCAAGGTGGCCTCTGTGGGAAAATAACTGGACCTGGTGAAAGGCAACTTCCTATGATCAGTGGACCGGGAGACCCCCTTATCCCTGCATCCACTGGATCTGGAAGCTGAAGGAGGATGAGGAATAGTTTTCAAGAAGAGGTCTGAATCAGGCTGCCTCCCACCCAGCGCAGCTCAACCTCCCCTAATGCAGAAGGCGAAAGGAACAGTCTGAGGCCTTTCAGTACCAACACTGACCCTAATGACCCCAAGCCAGGGTGACCCCCCCTTTCCATTTCCTGAAACTCCACTTCAGAAGTGAGACTCTGGTGGTCATAAAGTCCCTGCTTGCTGTTAAAGCCACGTTGAGCTTTGGGCTGTTACCAGAACAACGCCTGTCTTCAACAGGAGCTGTCCAAAGTCCTGTAAGGCCTGTACCAACCTCCTGAAGCATCCAGCCGCCTCTTGTTTCCTCTGTCGCCCAGCCTGGCTGAAATAGGGCAGCATTAAAGCAGAAGGGAGGGAAGCGGGTGGCGCTGTGGGTTAAACCACAGAGCCTAGGGCTTGCCGATCAGAAGGTTGGGGGTTTGAATCCCCGCGACAGGGTGAGCTCCCGTTGCTCGGTCCCTGCTCCTGCCAACCTAGCAGTTCGAAAGCATGTCCAAGTGCAAGTAGATAAATAGGTACCGCTCCAGCGGGAAGGTAAACAGCGTTTCCATGCGCTGCTCTGGTTCACCAGAAGCGGCTTAGTCATGCTGGCCACATGACCTGGAAGCTGTACGCCAGCTCCCTCCGCCAATAAAGCGAGATGAGCGGCACAACCCCAGAATCAGCCACGACTGGACCTAATGGTCAGGGGTCCCTTTACCTTTAAAGCAGAAAGGGGGACCTGTTGGAGAACTGAGTCTTCACCCCCTTCCCACTGGCCCACCTTAGCCCTCCCAGGAAGAGGAGAGTGAGTCCCTTTGTGCTCATTTCCCTGTTTGCAGCGAATACTTTCCCTTGAAGAAGAAAAAACTGTGTTTACTGAGGAGGCCTGGAAATGAGATTGCAAAAAGGGGAGAGAAACATGATCAAGGACTGATCACTCGTATTTATGATGGTTCTCTCTGAAAATAGTTGCTTCTTGAATAGCCGGAAAAGTCAATCCAGCTTTTCTTCCACTCGGCCCCTTGACGCCACATTGATCGTTTTCTTCCTGCACGCCAGCTAACAAGGTCAGCCGCTGTTTTGGGCCCCTGAAGCAAATAAATGTTTTGAAGTAAGAACCCAACAGGCTCTCATCTCACTGCCTGCCCGGAGCGTCACTCAGTGGCTCAGAGATGGGATGTAATGACTTTTGCTCAATACAAGGAGCAGGTCAGGTTGATTACTGACTGGTCATGTCAGTTGTTGACTGTTGCAAGGAAGCCAGAAACTTCTCGATCTGCCGCATGAGTTGAGTCTGTGTGTCCGCGAAATGCCACCTCCTTTTCTCGAGGTCCCCTTTGCAGCCCCAAGAAAGCGGGTGGCGGCATTTTGGTTTATTTCAGAGGGAGGGATGGAATTTAGAAGGTGGTGGGTTCAAAGTTTGCTGGAATCTTTTGGGCTCCTTGGAGTTGCTAGTCGCTGTTTTGCTGCCATCAGGCTGCTGTTCTGGAACAATGCCATGCCAAAATCCTGCTGGGGCATTCTCAGACTAGAGTCAGGGGAGATGTAGATGAGTTTAGCTTCCTCTGCCCTCAAGATTCACTTCTGCTTGCCTTCTATCACTGTGCCATTGAGAGCGTGCTCACTTATGGCTTATGTGTGTGGTACGGAAGCTGTACTGCCCAGGACAGGATGGGGTTGTGCAGGGTTGTTAAGGCAGCAGAGAGCATTGTTGGCTGCCCACTCTCCACCTTAGAGCAGATTTATGCCACAAGGTGCCATAGGAAGGCACTGGACATAGTAAAAGATCCATCGCATCCTGGTCACTGTCTCTTCGAGCTCTTGCCGTCGGGACGGAGATACAGGATGATGAAGACAAGAACGAGCCGTCTTAAGAACAGCTTCTTCTCCAGAGCAATTTCGGCCCTGAATGGGAAGCCCGGACTTTGAAAGTCATCTAATCTCCCTTGCTGTATTATACTGTATTGTTTAATTAGTGTTTTTATGGAGCAGTCAAGTAATTTCGTTGTCCCCGAAGGGGGCAATGACAATAAAGATGATATTATTATTATTATTATTATTATTATTATTATTGACCCCCCAAATCTGGATGTATTTTTACCCCCTTTTTTGCATATGAGCCTGTCCCCAACGCGGGTGGTGCTGTGGGTTAAACCACAGAGCCTAGGACTTAATGATCAGAAGGTCGGCGGTTCGAATCCCCGCGACAGGGTGAACTCCTGTTGCTCGGTCCCTTCTCCTGCCAACCTAGCAGTTCGAAAGCACCTCAAAGTTGAAGTAGATAAATAGGTACCGCTGCGGCGTGAAGGTAAACGGCGTTTCCATGTGCTGCTCTGGTTCGCCAGAAGCGGCTTAGTCATGCTGGCCACATGACCCGGAAGCTGTACGCCGGCTCCCTTGGCCAGTAAAGCGAGATGAGCACCACAACCCTACAGTGAGCCACGACTGGACCTAACGGTCAGGGGTCCCTTTACCTTTACCTGTCCCCAAATTTGGGTCAAACTATGGCCTCAGCCCAAAGATTTGGTCCAACACTAGCAGTGCTTTTCTTCTTGGTCCACATAGAACATACGTAGCAACCAGACCATTGACCCACCTAGCTGAGAATGGGCTGCACCAGCAGCAATCTAGGGGGGTTTCTCTCCCAGCCCTCCCTGGAGTTGGCAGGGAATGAACCTGGGACCTTCTGCATGCAAAGCAGTTGTTCTGCCGTTGAGCTACAGCCCTTGCAGTTATCAGATGGCAGCTGCTCCCAGAAAGCTCCAAACCTTGAGGTCCACCTGACCTGGTTTAACAGACCAGCAGAGACCAGATATTGTATGGGCTGCTGCCTGGTGTGACACTAACCTCTGGAGCACTTCAGCAACTCCTTTTATGTTGACTTCGTTGTTTTTTAAAAGCGGCAAGTGGAAGTTCAAATAAATATACATGATCCACCAGATTTTAATCCCAATTGTTTAGTGCAGTAGTACCTCAGGTTAAATACTTAATTCGTTCTGGAGGTGCGTTCTTAACCTGAAACTGTTCTTAACCTGAAGCACCACTTTAGCTAATGGGGCCTCCTGCTGCTGCTGCGCCGCAGGAGCCCGATTTCTGTTTTCATGCTAAAGCAAAGTTCTTAACCCGAAGCACTATTTCTGGGTTAGTGGAGTCTGTAACCTGAAGCGTATGTAACCTGAGGTACCACTGTACACACAAGCTTAGTTTGCATTACTTGAGTTACCCATGTATGGTTGCTGTCGAAACATGATCAAATAGTTCTTTATTCTAGTTAGGGCAATGGTTTGCTGTGTCCTTCCTTCTACAATGGTGCCTGCCGTCACAGATATACGCACCGTCTGTTTTTAAAAAATGTTTCCCTTACATTTAACCTACTTCTGGGATGCAGCTGCCTTGCGTCATGGTCTCGTATGATACGAGTTTCTTCTCTTCGGTATATCATATCAAAACTCATGTGGGCCAATTGTTTACCTGGCAGTTTCCACATCTGTGACTTAAGCTTATCATCAGACTCCAGCATCTAAATGTCCTTCCCTTTCCCACATTGTTAGTGCGTCTCGCTCGCCTGCCATCCTCCTCGCAGCAGCAAAATTGCCAATCACCATGCGCTACCTAGATACTGTTTTTTGGTCATTCTCATTCATTTGTCCTCTCCGCTGTGACCCATTTCTGAAGTGGCTAACTCAGCTCGATCTGAGGAGAGGAACTTGATCAGGGCTTTCATCAGAACAAAACAATCCTCTAAGTGGGCTTAGACACAAGCTCTGTCCCCTGCAGGCCCTGGGTTGATCAAAGGAAGACACACGTCACGTCGAGACGAATCCGTCGCCGGCCAATGAGGAAACGCTTTCTCCAAAACCCTGGCAGAGAAGCGACCAGCTTTCCTAGGATGCTAACTTAACATCAAGTCAGGCTACGTGCCCATTGAGCTAAGGGTTTTTAGCTCTTTTTGGAACTGGATTTCTGGAGTTAGTGCTGTGGGTGACGCCGCCCCTAGTCACTTCTCCGCTCCCCCTGCCCCTCCCCCCAGCATCAGGCACACTGTCCACAAAGAGACAGGTCAGATTCACACTGTACATTTAAAGCTCTGCAATCCCACTTCTTCGAAATAATTTTTATTTGATTTTACAAATGCAAAGTAATACAAAATAGATATCCCTATTTAGAGATTTCTCTGAATCTCAAGATTTCTCACCATCCCCTACACAGGTCCTATTCCCCATCTTTTCAACGGCATAGTATTTCATAATCCATATTAAAAATCTCCCCGTCTCATCCATGTTATCTGCTACATTACAATTGTTATTTAAAAATCCTGCTAATGTTTTCATCCGCTTACAGTTGTCTCTTAAATAAATCCCCCCCATTCTTTATTAAAGTTTTTGTCTTCTTGGTTCCTGAGCTTCCCGGTCAGTTTTGCAATCTCAGTGTATTCCAGGCATAGGCAAACTCAGCCCTCCAGATGTTTTGGGACTACAACTCCCATCATCCCTGGCCACTGGTCCTGTTAGCTGGGGATGATGGGAGTTGTAGTCTCAACACATCTGGAGGGCCGAGTTTGCCTACGCCTGGCGTATTCCAACAGCCTGACTTGCCATTTCTCTCTGATTATTGCGATACCACTTTAAACTAGTTAAGAAAGGTAAAAGGTGTGGGATGCAGAAGGTTAGAAGGCTCAGGGGCCAGGAAGTGGTGGTGGGAGAATGATGAGTGGTCAGAGGGAGAGGGAGGTGTCAGAAGCTGAAGAGGTCACAGGGCTTAGTGAGCGGGGGGAGTCTGTGGCAGAGAGCAGTTCAGACTCAGAGGCAGAAGCTGAAGCAGGAGAGGAGGGAGGCCAAGAGGCAGAGATGAGTCAGGCTGGGGAAGAGTCCTGGGTGTCTCCCTGTACTACTGCGACAAGCTTCCCTCTCCAACTTGTGTCCCAGAACCAGAAGAGGCATGAAGAGGGCAGAGGAGAGATTGGCAATCTGCAGACACAGTCTCTGATTGGTAAAATCCCCTGGAGAGGAGGGGACTTAGATGACTACGGGGAGACGGCTATGGGGAGGCCTCAGCCCAGTATACCTGAAGGAGTGTCTCCACCTCCATTGTTCAGCCCATTCACTGAGGTCCAGCACCGAGGGCCTTCTGGCGGTTCCCTCACTGCAAGAAGCCAAGTTACAGGGAACCAGGCAGAGGGCCTTCTCGGTAGTGGCGCCCGCCCTGTGGAACGCCCTCCCATCAGCTGTCAAGGAAATAAGCAACTATCTGACTTTTAGAAGACATCTGAAGGCAGCCCTGTTTAGGGAAGTTTTTGATGTCTGATGTTTTGCTGTATTTTTAATATTTTGTTGGAAGCTGCCCAGAATAGCTAGGGAAACCCAGCCAGATGGGCAAGGTATAAATATATTTTATTTTATTTTATTTATTTATTTATTTCCGCTTCAGCAACTGATCTGTGAGGCAAGACCTACTGGGGATGAATTGCTATGCTTATTAGGGCTGATACTCAACCCACTCTGAGGGGGCCGTGTTTTTGCTAATAAAGAGTTAACTCCAACTTGCACAGTGTGATTTACTGCCAGCTCACTCCTGACGGAGAACCACAAATGAACGGCACCCTAATTGCACCCCCATGTGCCCTAGGGTGGGTTACAACACGATAAAGGTTATAAAGTTAAAATAAATGCAAAGCATTCAGAATCAGAAGAATAGGGTGGGTCGTGAAATACGCTTTAATTATTACATGTCATTTTAATGATTTTTGGTACTATTTTTATGCTGTTGTATTGGGCGTATAATTACACACCTCCTTATTATATTCTAAGAGTTGGTGGTATTTACGTAAATACTTTTATAAATAAATAGGGGGGCACATCCAGCGTAGTCTTCCTTTCGGATCTAGACAGCAAATGCACGTCGGCACTTTTGAGTCGCCCTTTTACCTCCTCCTTCCTAACCTCCTTGGCCTACATTTCTGAGCTGGGGGTCGGGGAGTCGTTCCTCATCCGATTCTGCTGACTCCTTTCCGTGGGCTTATATAACCACCTTAAGCAGCCTGCCTAATCTCAGGAGTTCGCCTCATCATTCCATCTCCAGAAAGCAAAATCACATTGTTTAACTTAGCAAGAGAGAGGGGACCCAATTAGGTCAAGAGGCAGTTTTCGCCAAGGAGAGATTGGCCGGTTTTTTTGCCAGCGGACAGAGTGGGGAGGTGGGGAGAGTTTGCCACCCGATGGCAAATTTGAAACTTTGGGCACCCTCCTTCGGAGGGCCAGCGCAACAGCTTCCCGGCCCCCTGACTCAACTGCGTCTTACATAAGGCCGTTCTAGAATACTGGCAGTAAGAAACCACTTACCCGTTTCTCAACTCTTTGTCTCCTTCCGCTTTTTCAAACTCAGGCATGCGAGCCCAGCTGGTCTCATCCTGACGGCGGTGGTGGCGCTGTGCTACACAATTGCTTTGCGGTACGAAGGGTGAGTCTCTTTGGTGCTTGCGGAACAGAATAACCAGAAGCAATTTCGTTTCAGAGAATTGTGTAGAGGGAAGAGACACTCTCCCCTCGCCCTCCCCCAGTTAACTTACTCGTGTGTGTGTGTTTTCTGCCCTTTGCAATATGAAACCGCTTTGCACTGAGTCAGACTAAGGATCCCACAAGCGCGAAATGTATTGACTGATTTGCTTACAGCATCCATTCCCTAACTTTTCCTCCAAGGAGATTGAGGGAGCGTACGTAGCTCTCCCCCCACCACAACCCAGTGAGATAGGCTAGGCTGAGAGGCTGTGACTGGTGCAAGGTCGTGGCCAAGCTGGAATCTGAACCTAGCCTGACGCTCCTAAACCAGTGTTTCTCAAGCTAGGGTCTCCTCCATCTGTTGTTGGACTACAATTCCCATCATCCCTGATCACTAGCTAGGGATGATTGGGGTTGCAGTCCAACAACAGCTGAAGACCCAAGTTGGAGAAACACTGCTCTAACCACTACACTACACTGACTCTGCTCCCAACTGACCATGGAGTCTCTAGGCCGCAGCAGTTCTCAATCTGTGGGTCCCCAGATGTTGTTGGACTACAACCCCCATCATCCCTGGCCACTGGTCATGCTGGCTAGGAATGATGGGAGTTGTAGTCCAACAACATCTGGGGACCCACAGGTTGAGAAACACTGGGCTAGGGCTTGAGGCGGCCGCTCCCAGTCACCAGTCTACCTGCCGCATTCTGCCAGATAGTCAGGCATGGGAGACCTGTGACCTCCTGATGTTAGACTAGAATTCCTTCTGAATCCCAGTTGCTGGAAGCTACAAGAGGGTAGGGACGCGGGTGGCGCTGTGGGTTAAGCCACAGAGCCTAGGACTTGCCGATCAGAAGGTTGGCGGTTTGAATCCCCGCGACGGGGTGAGCTCCCGTTGCTCGGTCCCTGCTCCTGCCAACCTAGCAGTTCGAAAGCACCTCAAAGTGCAAGTAGATAAATAGGTACCGCTCCGGCGGGAAGGTAAACGGCGTTTCCAGGCACTGCTCTGGTTTGCCAGAAGCGGCTTCGTCATGGTGGCCACATGACCAAGAAGCTGTACGCCGGCTCCCTCAGCCAATAAAGCGAGATGAGCGCCGCAACCCCAGAGTCGTCCGCAACTGGACCTAACGGTCAGGGGTCCCTTTACCTTTACAGGAGGGGAGAGTGCTGTTGTGCTCAAGTCCTGCATGCGAATTTCCCACAGGCTTCCGGTTGGCCACTGTGAGATCAGGATGCTGAAATGGACAGGTCATTGGCCTGATCCAGCAGGCTTTTCTTACAGCTTTTGCTCTGAACCAGCAAAGAACTTTCGGCTGGCCTCCCAAACCGGCAAGAAACATTTTGTACTCCTCCAGTTGCCATGCATGATTTTCCTCTCTCGAACCCACACACTCGTTGAAAAAGCGTCTCCTGCTGCATTAATTATACGCTGGCAGCTCCCGATATTTCCAGTTCATTCATTCAAATGTGATCTGCGAAGGGAAGGGGGAGGTCTAACTCTGCTTCCTCTCGGGTTGACGGAGAAACCCCTAGGTGGTGACTAGAAGGGGAGTTTAATTCCCTTCTAGCAAAATGCCTTTTATTTAGGCGTGAGAAGGAGACAACATCCCATAACCCTGGTCTGGGGGAAGAGGAGATGTGTAGCACCCATGGTACCCTCTCCCACAACGCTCTTGTCAACCACATTCAATTTACCACGAAACTGTGGACTGTGGAACTCACTGCCACAGGAGCCAGTGACGGCCACCAATTCAGATGGCTTTGAAAGAGGACAATTTCACGAAAGCAACCAGTTGCTTCCTGGCCATAACGGCTGTGCCGTGCCACCACAGTTGGAGGCAGTTAATGCTTCTGAATACCAGTCGCTGGAAGGTGCAGGAGGGGAGAACGCCCTTGTGTTCGAATCCTGATTTCTGGTTTCCTGTGATGGGCATCCAGTTGGCCACCATAAGAACAGGACGCTGGGCTACGTAGGCCATTGGCTTGATCCAGCAGGAACTCCACGTATGTTCTTATTTAAGTTTAGAAACAGAAAGCCGCCTTGTACCAAGTCCGTCCATTGTGCCTAATAATAATAATAATAATAATAATAATAATAATAATAATAATTTATTTATATCCCGCCCTGCCCAGCCGAAGCCGGGCTCAGAGCGGCTAACAACAGTAAAATGATACAACATTCTAAAATCATTATAAAATTAATTCAACTCAAATTGATGGCAACCATTAGGCTAAAGTTCTGTGAAGATTGCCAAAGAAAGGAGTCAGGCTGTGCCCTGACCAAAGGCCTGGTGGAACAGCTCTGTCTTGCAGGCCCTGTGAAAAGATGTCAAGTCCCGCAGGGCCCGAGTCTCTTGTGACAGAGCGTTCCACCAGATCGGGGCCACAGCTGAAAACACCCTGGCTCTGGTTGAGGCCAGACTAGCCTCCCTGTGGCCCGGGACCTCCAAGATGTTTTTGTTTGAAGACCGTAAGGTCCTCCGTGGGACATACCAGGAGAGGCAGTCCCTCCCAATGTTGTCTGCACAGACTGGCAGCAGCTCTCCAGAGACTCAGGTCTTGCTCTGCCCTACCTGGAGATCCCTGGGCCTGAACCTGAGACCTTATTTGTGCAAAGGATGTGCTCTGCTATTGAACCGCAACCCATCCACAGGAAGTTATAGGAGCCACTAACATCAGATCCGCTCCTATACACTCAGCTCCAGCCTGGCTTCCATCTGTTGGTCATGCTAAGCTGTGACACACAGAACTGACTTGCTTAGCAATAGTCAGAGACCAGTCTTTTTTGGAAAAGGGGCAAAGGTTGGGGGCAGAGGGCATGCCAGGGACTTGCCCGTTCTGCCACCCCAGCCTTTTAACGCCATATTCGGCCTGCATGTATAGGCAAGGCTTTATGGTTCTGTTTTGGCAGTAGGGGCACATACACACGGCTTCCCCTGGGAACTGCAGTTTACTTCTTACGAAGCTACAACTCCCAGCACCCTCCCCCCTGGTTTTCATCTGCAATCTTAACAGAAAAAGGAGGGGGGAATACAAACTAAATACAATTAATAACAATAGTTCCCAGCACCCCTAAACTACAGTTCCCATGATTCTTTGGGGGAAGCCATGTGCGCTTTAAATGTGTGGGTTTGGCGCAGGAAGAGACGGGGGCAATGGGGGTTGTCTCATGCTAATCAGCTCCTTCTTCTTCTTCTTGTCTCCCTGTCAAACTTGTATGCCGCTCCCAATTCCCTCTGCCAGGCCTTTCACAGAAGAAATCTATCGCCAGAAAGCAGCCAAGAGCAAATAGGCCACCGAACCCTGAGAAGAATGGCTCAGTTTGGAAGCTGGAAACTGGCCTGCCGCCGCCACTAGCTAATGGGTGCAGGATAATTTGACGGCGTGTGAAAAGTACAGCCTGACTTCTAATCATGCTTTCCACGGACTCTTCAGAAGCCTCCTTTCGAGATGGAGTTGGGAGGGAGTGGTTGTGGAAGGAACTCCCCCAATCCTTCACAAAGCCTCTCCCCAGCCCCAGGCGGGGAGGGGGCTTTTGACGAAGACCCCTGCCCCACCCCTGCCTTTCAGCAGCTTCCATTAAGTGTGCCAAGTCTGAATGCGTTGATTATATACCGGAGAGCGTCGAGAAAAGTGGAACAGGCAGGAGGCCTGATTATTTTATGTAACCCAAAAAGATGATTAATGTACATTCCTCTTGGGGGGTGGAGGGGAGAAAAGCCATAATTGCACAGGCCCGTTGAACGCACACGAGAGCTTTGCCCCTGCTGGCTTATAGGAGATGGTGTTAACCTTTTGGAAAGGGAAGCGGGGTTTGGAGCTCGTTCCCGGCGCGGGAACGCCCAGCGCCACAATTTCTCATGCCGTCTTTTCATGTCCACGCAAATGTTTCGAGGTCATTTTTCTGCTGTACCCCTCTTCTCGCGGAGCTTTTCAGCCAGAGCATCACACTCGGAAGCTCGGCAGGTGTTTTTTCGTGGGGCGCCCCAGAGCTCACAGCCGAACCGCACGATCAGAACGGTTATATGGTGTGCCTTTTGCTGGGCCGAACCATACCACACTGCAGCTGGAGAACTTGACATGTTTTGAGCGAGGAGAGCCAAGCCCCTCTCCCCACAGAAAACAAACATCTCAGCTAAACATTCTTCCTGATAAGCTAGAATTCTGTGCAGGGAGGCTCTTGCTGTTGTAGTTGTTTTTAAATGTGACAAATTTTAAAGAAGCATTTTCTCCCTTCCTGCAGTCTGAAATGGTACTTCCTGCCCAAGCGGCATCACATGACCCTGCTGCTCGAGTATTTCAGTTCTCTACCGGGCTGTTTTGGTTGTGCACATTTGCACATGACTTAATTAGGACGTGTTGCGCACTCAACTTCTCAGCCTGTGAGGCCTTTTGATTCTTGCAGCGGACTCCTTGGCCTCTCTTTCTGCCCTCGATGTCATTGGCTGACCTGCTCTGACATCACGCAGTTAGAATTTAGGCTCCGAAATACGCGAGCAGCTTTTCCGAGATTAAGCCTCAGAAGTATTATCTTTGGGCTCTTACGCGTCTCACTCCAGCCACATCCAGATCAAATCCCTCTGGGGATGTCAAAGGGGCAGTGGGAGCCACAATATGCCGATTTCCACAATTCAAGTAACATGACATAAGCCTCACAAATCTTCTCTGAGCACTTGCCCAGAATACAAAGCTGATTGCCCCTTTGGTTTGGGAAAAGTTGAAATGTATTTGATGACATTACCTGCAGCTGAGGTCACATCGATGACGGCATGCTTAAACTGGTTTCCCTAGCAGGGCTTTCCTGCAGAGATGTGTCCCTCCGCTGCCTGTCAAACACCACTGCCCATATTTTCAGGCCAGGCCGAAAAGATGATAAAGACTGAAAAGCCTTTTGGAGATCAAAGGATGGAAAAGCTTATCAGGTGCCCTTAGCAATATGAGGAATCTGGTGCCTTTTCTGCTGTGTGTACAGTTGGTGCTATAAATTCCTTCCCCTTCTTTTCTCTCCTTACTGGTGTTCATTTATGGCTCTACCACTTTCCATCAGCCTGCCATGAAAATATGTCACCCCACTCCTCTCCCATTGTTTCCAAGATCTCCCAGACAATCCCCAGTATCGGCTTCTGGGGCTTATCCAAATTCCTCCCACTGCTGCCCTAACCTTCTGTGCCCCATACATTTTACCTTTCTGAACCAACTCCAGTCACACGAACTATACTCACAAAATACCAAAAGGAGACAGGAGCTCAGGAGGCTGCCTTATACAGAGTCAGGCCAGTGGGCCATTTTGCTCAGTACTGTTTGCACTGACTGGCAGCAGCTGTCCAGGGTTGCAGGAAAGAGTCTGTTCTAACACTACCTGGAGTTTCCAGGAATTGACCTTCTGTAAGATGCTGTATGCACGGCGCAACAGACCTCTCTCTCGCTGCGCCATGCCTCTGTTTCCCTTTCCCTTGGGTAAAATCCCCAATGGAGAATGGGTTTTCCTTTTGAGAAAACAGGTTTCAAACAAACTTTATTATAACAGGTGTAAACAAGGAGTTTTGGTGGTTCTCCTTCTTCCACAGACATATAACAAACAATGCTGTTGCTTTTTATTAAAATGTATACCTGTCTTAAGTTATAGTTTGTATGCTGTTCAGCCTTAAGGTTACTCTCTTTTACACATCTTCCGTAGATCAGACTTCTGATCAGGAACTGTTGCTGGTTAACTGTTTGCTGGCAAGGGGGGAAAATCACTCAGCAACTCAACCCGCTCAGTAAACAAACTTTTCCGTCACACTGTACCAGTGAGCTCTGGCCCTTCTTGGTGCTATATTAAGCAAGCTATAGCATGGAAGCCCATGTCTTTTTTTAAAAAAGATATTTATTAAGTTTTCAAAGGAAAAAAGTTACATAAGTAAAAAAATTAGACAAAAAGACAACAATAAAAAAATTAAAAAATACAAAATACAAAAAAGATAAAAACATTTAAAAAAGAAAAAACACATCAATCTTTCCATATCATATATTCATATCCTTGCTTCCCTGACCTCCTCACACCTCCCTTTTTTGTATTCCAGTTCAGTTAGTTAATTCAGCAGTTTCTTTCCCTCTTTATTTTTGTCTTAATCCTTTAACTTAATATAATATAACTTTGAGTTCTCACCTATTATTAATCCATTTTTCATACACCTTTAAAACATTGCTGCTTAAACCACTTAACTTCATTCTGACATCATTCTAACATTCATTAATTTTGCAATATTTCTGTAAATAGTCTTTAAATTTCTCCCAATCTTCTTCCACTGACTCTTCTCCCTGGTCTCGGATTCTGCCAGTCATTTCCGCCATGCATGGAAGCCCATGTCAAATTTGGGCTTTATATCTTGGTAGCGTTACCCTGCTTCCCCCCGCTTTGTCCACAGCAGTTGGACCTCAAGGTGCTGAGCACTATATACCCCCGTTTGAAAAAATAAAATACAGAAGTCCAGGGTTATCTGTGTGTGTTCCTTGTTCTGCCAGACGCATCGTATGCTATGTTCCCTATTGCTTTTCGATCAGCCTTGTTCACGACTTCTTTCAAAGGACAGTATATTTAGACATCAACTTGCTTCATGTTGGCGAGGGGGCACAACTCCCCCTAACAACTGAGAAGGCAAAGATGCATTGCATTATTCAGACAACGTATGTCAGGTTTCACCGGTCTGGCTTATAGTTAATGGGTCTAAATTAGCTCTCGCTTGTCGAAGGGCAAATTGGGGTTTTTTTCCAGAAGAAGGCAGCTGCCTCCATTCACTCCAGTTGTCCTTATTTGCTAGGTCCTGTGCCTCCCTGGTAAAATCACTGTCATGGTATGGTTCTGCGTTTTGTGTGAGCTGTTGGTGTTTTCATCCCTCAGAGTTCAGCCCCTAGTCTGATATCTTTAGAAAGATCTGAGTGAATAATTCTTCTAGTCCTCAACAATATATCTGTCTGTCTCCTGCTCTGACACCCTTAATGGTGTGAGACAGAGCCCCAAAGCCCGCCCTCTCAACACCAGGGTTACTGCAGTTTAGATGGCCCTGGGGTGGCATGTCAAAATTGCACAGATGCCGCGATTGAGCCAATTGGGTGCTCCCAGCAGGGGGTTCCTACACCCATCCAACCTCATTGGTGCTCAGCACCCACCCAAACTCTGTCCCACCAGCTTGGCCTGCAGATTTCACCTTGCAGAGCCCACCTCCCCCCCCCCCAAACTTTGCTTGACACTAATGTCAACAGCTACTCCTTTATACTCTCCCCTTGCATAATCCATAAATCTGCTAAGCCAGTGATGAAAGGAGGTGTTAAACAACAACAGATTCCAGGTCTGTCCTGTTCTTTGCAGTCAGAGGCTCGGATTTTGCTGGCTGTCTCTTCTTACAAAACGAGAAGTTTAGAATATTGGTTGTGCTTGCAGCGAGTCTTGTTCTGCTTTTTTATATTCAAAAACAACAACACAATACCTCTGTTCCCAAGCTGCCGCCTTTGGCTTCTTAGCAGCGTTTGTTGCGGAGGATTAAACGCCTTTTGCTCCCCATTTCTAAAGAAACATTAATGTCGTCATGGATCGCTGGGGAAATTTCTAAGAATGGGGGGCAGATCTGTCTGGCAATGTCTCCGCACCCACCACAAGGGTTGCAGTCCAGTTGAATCCAGGGAGAGGCACGGCGTCTGTCAATCAGCTCATCACATTTACAGCAGGCCTTTTCCAAGGTGGTTGCAACCTCGAGCAGTTGCTCTCGGTGCAAGGCATTTTGCCACCCGAGGCAGAGGTGGCATCTTTTCCCAATTCCACTTACAGAGCCCAACCACACTGGCAAATTAATCTTCCTTCGACGTTGATGATGAGGTAGCTATCTCCACCACAACCTGAGACAGCAGGACAGGCTGCAAGAGGCCATGTGGGAACAGACAGCAATGTATGGTAGGTGCTCAGAAGGAGTATAGGAATTGCTGTGCCTGGATATCCGCCGCCTGAGGCAGTTGCCTTGCACTGCCTAATGGTAGGGCCAGCCTTGCTCAGGAATCCACATGCAATACGTGCCATCTTGGAGGCACGACAACAGGAGGAGGGTCAGCAATTGCTAGGTGGGTGAATCTGGCAATTTCAGGTTCTAACCAGTCTTAAGTTCAGTACTCCGCATTTTCCGAATCAAATTGGGTTGGTTTCAACTGAGCCCTGCTGAAAATATTGATAGTATTTTTTTATTATTATTAAATTCATTTGGTTTTTCAAATTACAGTTTTACAATCACATTTTCAACATACAACATAAAGACAAGATTCCATAGAATCTCCTGGACTTCCCTCCTGCCCTTTATGGGTCCTATTGTTAATCAGTTCCTCCTGCATCTTTTATAATAATCCAAATCTTTTACTTCTCCATTGGGTCCAAAATTTACCATTAAACTACAAGTGTTATTCCAATCCTACTAACAATGTTGCATGTTTACAATGGTTTTTAAGATAAATTATAAATTTTGCCCATTATTAAAATTGTGGTCTTCCTGATTTCTGATTCTTCCGGTCATTTTTGCCAGTTCGGCATAATCCATCAACTTAATCTGCCATTCCTCTCTGGCTGGGACTGAAATTATTGATAATATTAAACCTAAGTCAGTCATCAAAGAATTGTAGAGCTGGATGGGACCCTCAGGAACATCTAGTCCAGGGGTCTGCAACCTTTAAGACAAAAAGAGCCACTTGGACCAAAGAAAAAAAAACCGGGAGCCGCAAAACCATTGCGACATTTAAAACAGTGGGGAGTGTCAGGGCACACAATGCACCTCCTCCCCTCGCTAGTATCCGCCCCGGAGCCGCGGCAAAGGTGTAAAAGAGCCACATGCGGCTCCGGAGCCGCGGGTTGCTGACCCCTGATCTAGTCCAACCCCCTGGCGATGCAGGAATACGCAACTGGCCCACACGGGGATAGAACCTGCAACCTTGGCATTATCTGCATTATGCTCTAACCAACTGAGCGATCCAGGCTGTAGGATTGTTGTCTTGGTGCCCAGTTCTTTGGCTTCCTGGAGCCATCTGGCCACTACTCCATGCTGGACCAGATGGAGTTTTTCTGTTTGATCCAGCAGGGTCTTCATAAAAAAACCCACCAGTTTAATAATAGTAATAATAATAATAATAATAATAATAATAATAATAATAATAATAATAATAATAATAATATATTATTTATACCCTGCCCATCTGGCAGGGTTTCCCCAGCCACTCTGGGCGGCTTCTAGCAAAATATTAAAATACAAGTTTCTAGGCTTGAACCCTGGCTAAAGATTTCACCCAAGCCTTCCTTCAGCCTAATGCTCTCATGATTTCACGCATCTTCCATCACTAGCTTTCCCTTCTCAATTTCAAGCTTCTAATAGCAGTGGGGTCATTTCCTTGAGCTTTGCAACCAATCCTTTGGGGACTTCATTGTGCATCACAACAACACTTACGAATGGAGCGTTGATGGAGATCTCTGCGATCCTGCCGCAGGCCAGGCCTTCGGTCTCTGCTCTGTTGCTATTTATTCAAGGGATAATTATTTTGGACCGCTGCTTCATGGGTCGAGATTAATCGGGGCTGTGTTGGCTGGAGCCGGTTCATACCTGTCTCTGTTAATTACAAGGCAGAACTGCCACTCAACGGCGGAAGAGGCCTCCTCACCCATGCCTTGCTGTTCTGAGAAAATGAAGGTAAATAAAAGCACTCGTGGTGAGATATTATTATTATCTGGTTGCTTGGTAAACGCTCTCAGAGTGACACATGCACAGACTCTAAGCTGGCACCAAGAAGGAGCGTTTTTCAATCTGATCTGAATTCCGCAGCAGGGAGAACCCACGACCAACTTCATTTCCTTCCGTGCGGGTGAGGAAAAGCAACTTCAGATTATCAAAAGAAGAAGGAAGGGGGAGGGAAGATGGCGGTTGAAAGGTTGAGAGGGGAGAAATTCAATTCAGCTCTCAGTTAAAGGATATAAACTGACATTATGCGAGAACTGGAATGCAGACTTCCAAATTTGCACTTCTCAGAATTTTGCAGTGCGTTTCTGCAGCCAGTGGCAGACTTTGGGCTCTCAATTTTCAGTGGCACCCTGTGCGATGCTAAAATTCGCCTCCCCCCACCTCTCACACTTCGTTCCACCATGTTGTTGTGCAGCCGCATTCGTTGCGCTACCCTAAAACCGCTACTGCTCCCATCAGCATAAGGCCAAGTAATACGTGCAAAAACTGTATATACTTGGGTATCATCTGGCCACAGATTCCCTGCCCTGATGTAAAATACATGCAGATCCACCATTCAAACAGCCTCAATGATGCTCCCTGCCTTAGTTGTGCTCACAGCTTCCAGCGCCCGACACCTGCTAGATTCACGTGCAGCAAAAGTGTTTGGCTTTCTCCAGTCAGGTGAGCAATATGCCATCATTTATCAGATAGTGATGGAGAGGTTATCATGTGCCATCTTAAACAAACATCAGGATCCACCTGCAGAGTTTTGTGGGATTAGAAGCAAGGGGGAAAGATTGCAGAGCACACTGCTTGCAATGGAGTGGAAAGAGGTACATAAGGCGTCGGGGAAGAAGTGTGGACTCTGCACTCTTCAGAGCGCTGGTCCATTGACTGCAGCATCAGTCAAACAGATGCCTTTGGAAGCCACAAAGCTGGTGTTACAGTGATGGTGGTGGTGATGATGATGATGATGATGATGATACAGTGGATGCTCAGGTTGTGAACATGATCTGTGCAGGACGCACATTCGCAACCTGCAGTGCTACATCTGCACATGCACAGGACTGGAGCAAATATTTGAATTATTTGAAAAGCAATTGTGATCAGCAGATTACGTCAGTAGGACTGCAAGAAGTTCTGTAAGGAGGACTTTGTGAACTATTGCAAGGAAGACTTTGAGAAGAATTATTAGTTAAGGACAATTAAAACTAAGAGAGAAATTAAGAAATGCAGGACAAGGGATAAAGAACGGAAAATCTTCAGAGGTTGTTGACGGAAATCTAAAACATTGTATAAGATAAGAAGTTATGGTAAATGATTTTTTAACCTATATGTTAAAAAATGAATATATATATATATATGAAAGACATGAGCTGAGCTTGGGGAGGAGGTCACCCATTGAAAATATGGGGAACCAAAACAACAATGTAAAAAGAGGAAGCCTTGTTGATGTTAATGGAATATGATGCTGAGATGAGCCGGCCGACAGCATGTGGCACGTGATGGCGCTGAGGGCATGGGCTGGTACCCAGCCCTGTGGCTGAGGCTTCACATGGATCCAGATGGGTTTCTTTGAGCCTCTGCTTTTGTTCTGCGTTCCTCAACGCCTTCCACCGAAGCCCAGCCTCTCCCTCCTCTTGGTTACAAAGTGATGCACTGGATGTTCCCAGCCGGGCCTCGGTTCGAATTATCGTCACCTTCTTAGCCATCTGGGACGCCAGTCCTGCAGAACATTGTGTGTTTGAAGATCCCTGAGGGGAGGGAGGGGAGGCGAAAGGCCAGGCGTTCATCTGCCTTTCTGGGGTGAGAAGCATTAACATGTCCTGCCGCTGTACTCAGCGAGACAGCACCATTCTCACACCTCCGGCGGGCTTTAAAAGAGGCCGGGATTAGGAAGAAAATGTCAACGGTAACCGGAGACAGCCCCCCGCCCTGCACACACTGCCGCGAAATATAGGCCATCGGCAGCAGTTCAGGAGGAAAGACACCCCTACCGTTGAGGGCCGAGCAGAGGCCACCAGCTGTTCCCTTCCTAAATCTTGGCACTGTTCCATGTATACCGTTCCGTGTACACTTGTTCCTGCTAGCCATGATCTGCCACACAGAAAATGTCTCCTTGCTAGGCCTTATGCTGCTGGCCTGAACAGGGCCGTACCTACCGTTGGGCAGAGTGAGGTGGGTGCCTCAGGTAGGGCTTCTGGATTGCACCGTTTCTGACTCCAGGGCTGACCTGAAGTTTTTGGATTTGCCTGTCTGCTCCCAAGAGGCATCCTATAAAGGGGAAATGGCATGCAAAAATGAATGCGTTGTGCAGAATTGTACAAAGGTGTATAATAGTAGAAATGTGGTGGGAAATCCATGCAATTTTTCAGGTGCGTGCTTTGTCGTTATCTTATTGCAGAAATTAGGCAAGCTGATTTAAGGTTGGAGAGATGAGAAACTGACTGGGACTGAAATGGATGGATGGATCTCACTGAGATCCAACTGCCGATTCAGTTGACTTCTTTATGCAAAGTGTCAACTTCTCCATTGCCTCGGGTGGCAAAATATTTTGAACCGGTCCCGGGCTCGTCTGAAGCAATAATAATAATAATAATAATAATAATAATAATAATAATAATAATAATAATAATAATAATACAGTGGTACCTCTGGTTACAAATGGGATCCGTTCTGGAGGCCCATTCACAACAGGAAAAGAGCGCAACCCACAGCAGCACATCTGCGTATGCACAGGTTGTGATTCGCCGCTTCTGCGCATGCGCATGATGGCATTTTGTGTGTCTGCGCATGCGTGAGCAGAGAAACCCAGAAGTAACACTTTCCGGTACTTCCAGGTCACTGCGGGACATAACCTGAAAGAATGTAACATGAAGCAAACATGACATAAGGTATGGCTGTAATAATAATAGGCGGCTTCCAACAACATATTTAAAATACATTAAAACATCAGTCATTAAAAACTTTCTTAAACAGGGCTGCCTTCAGGGCAACTGAGTAGGATTCGAACTCGGGTTTCTCCACTCCAGCCCAGTATTTCCAATCCACTGCTCCATACAGCTCTCTTTCCCATCTGCTAGGATGGGGCAAGGGGCGCTGTTTTCCCCACGTGCTTGTTTGTCGTGCCTGGGAGAAAGGGTTTGGCTTTCCATGGACCAAAATGAACATATCAGGCAGGAGAGAGCAAAGGGCAGGCATTTCCAGGTAGCTCTCGGTTTATGCAGAAAAGCAAACACATTTGAAGTTCAGGCAGGGCCAGACAAACATTGTATTGTGAGAGAGTGAAATGCAAGTAAACACAGCCCATCTGCAAAAGGAGAGTTTCGTGGCAATGTCAGCAAAACAAGAAGGAAGCGAGAAAATAAAATCATGCAACGTATTGCCACGTATTATTATTATTATTTTCTAATAAAAGCCTTGTCATGAGGCCTAGCAGCGTGAGCATGGAGGGCGTGTCAGAGAAAGATACGATACGATACAATACAATACAATACAATACAATACCATACCATACAATACAATACAATACAATACAATACAATACAATACAATAGGTAAAGGTAAAGGGACCCCTGACCATTAGGTCCGGTCGTGGCCGACTCTGGGGTTGCGGCGCTCATCTCGCTTTATTGGCCGAGGGAGCCGGCGTACAGCTTCTGGGTTATGTGGCCAGCATGACTAAGCCACTTCTGGCGAACCAGAGCAGCGCACGGAAAAGCCATTTACCTTCCTGCACTTTGAGGTGCTTTCGAACTGCTAGGTTGGCAGGAGCTGGGACCGAGCAATGGGAGCTCACCCCGTCGTGGGGATTTGAACCGCCAACCTTCTGATCAGCAAGTCCTAGGCTCTGTGGTTTAACCCACAGCGCCACCCGTGTCCCAATACAATACAATACAATACAATACAATAATCTTTATTGTCATTGTCCTGCACAGAACAACGAAATTGAAAAAATCTACATCAGACATTCAAAATCCAACAAGCCTGCTATCCCAGCCTGGTTAACTCCCCAAAAAACTCTGATACCCCATAATTGAATACAATATACTCCCACAGAGACTACCTTACACTGCGTTTAAAACCAAAATCGCATTTGGATAGAAACTGTTTCTCAGGCGGCTAGTCCTAGTCTTTATAACCCTGTACCTTCTTCCAGAAGGCAGAAGCTGAAAGGGATCATTTCCGGGGTGTGCACTATCCTGCACGATCTCTGCAGCTTTCTTATGACACCTGGAAGCATAGATTTGATCCAAGGTGGGAAGAGTGCACCAATTATACTCTCTGCAGTCTTTATAACCCTGGACAGCATTGTTTTTTCCCTGACCGTGCAGCTCCCAAACCACACACACAGACCATAAGTTAATACACACTCCACAGTACAATGGTAAAATGCCATCAACAGGTCCTTTGAGAGATTATTTTTCCGGAGGATTCTCAGAAAATATAACCTCTGCTGTGCTCTCTTCATCAGGTCTTTGCTGTTTTCTCCCCAGGTTACCGTATTTTTCGTCCCATAGGACGCACCTAGTTTTTGGGGGGGGAAATAAAGGGGAAAAAATTTCCCTTTATTTCCCCCCCAAAAGCAGGTCGGGGAAAACAGAACCAGGTTGAGGAACAGCGGGATGGCGGCGCTGCACCTCCCTGCTGTCCCCCAAGCTTGTGGGGCTGGCCGATGTCTGCCCTGCGCGAGGGGCGCTCTGCATCAGGGCGCCCGCCCCCCCCCCCCCCGTGGGGCGGCAGGCTGCTATCCGCAGCGTGGGGAGCCCTGCAGGGAACTCCTGCAAGGCTCCCCACGCTGCGGGTGTCTGCCTGGCGCGGGGGGCGCTCTGCTTCAGGGCGCCCCTCGCACTGCGCGGCAGGCTGCTATCCGCAGCGTGGGGAGCCTTGCGGGGAACTCCTGCAAGGCTCCCCACGCTGCGGGTGTCTGCCTGAAGCCTGGAGAGCGAGAGGGGTCGGTGCGCACCGACCCCTCTCGCTCTCCAAGCTTCAGCAAAAGCCTGCATTCACCCCATAGGACGCACCCAGATTTCCCCTTCATTTTTGGAGGGGAAAAAGTGCGTCCTATAGGGCAAAAAATACGGTAGGTCATCTCTCAACTCCATTCCCAGAAATCGAAACACCGAGACCTGTTCCACGCACTTCCCCTCAATAACAAGTGGCTGAATATTCAATTTACATTTCCTAAAGGGGCGCAGGTGGCGCTGTGGGTAAAACCTCAGCGCCTAGGACTTGCCGATCGTAAGGTCAGCGGTTCGAATCCCCGCGGCGGGGTGAGCTCCCGTCTTTTGGTCCCAGCTCCTGCCCACCTAGCAGTTCGAAAGCACCCTTAAGTGCAAGTAGATAAATAGGTACCGCTTTATAGCGGGAAGGTAAATGGCGTTTCCGTGTGCTGCGCTGGTGCCGGCTCACCAGAGCAGCTTTGTCACGCTGGCCACGTGACCCGGAAGTGTCTCCAGACGGCGCTGGCCCCCGGCCTCTTAAGTGAGATGGGCGCACAACCCTAGAGTCGGACACGACTGGCCCGTACGGGCAGGGGTACCTTTACCTTTACCTTTACCTTTAAAGTCCACAATAATCTCTTTTCCTTTCTTTAAGTTAAGATAAGTGCTCTTGCGCTCGGATCCTGCTTGCGGACTTCCCACAGGCATCTGGTTGGCCACTGTGAGAACAGGATGCTGGACCAGATAGGCCCTTGGCCTGATCCAGCTACAGGCTCTTCTTCTGCTCTTCAGTCCTTATGTGTGTGCTGCAGTGATCCAAGGGCTGCTGTGATGGCCTGGGATTCCGATTCAGAGGCTGAACCGGAGGAATCCCAGCCTGCACAGGAGTCCCCGCCTCCAGGGCTGGCTGAACTGGGGCAGGGCCTTGAATCTGAGGCGCCTGCACCTGTGTCGGATCCTCAGCAGCAGGCACCAGGTGAATCCATTCTGGCTCCAGAGGTGGTTGAGGACTCAGTGCCTACAGGTGAGTCTCCCCCTGGGCCCAGTAACCCTTCAGCCTCTCCTGAACTGCAGAGGCGAAGGGCAGAGAGGCGAAGGGAACTGGTTTCTCCCAGGAGGAGTGCTCGCCTTAAGGCCAGGAGAGGCGGGTCTCCTGGGGGCCGGGACCGCCCCTGGCCTCAGAGAAGATAAAGGCCAGTCAGCCCGGTCCCAGGTTGCGGAAGCAACGTTGTTGTTGAGTACCTGCTCCTACCCGGACCCAGACCTGACCTTCCAGTGTTCCTGTTCCCCGCCCGGCTTCCTGCTTCTGACCTTCCAGCGT